>NW_028126453.1:0-600000 GCF_965194825.1 Balaenoptera physalus | reverse complement strand
ACAAGGAGATGAGAAATGAGGTGCGTTTTAGAAACCTTTCCCCATCACACGGTGTACCATCTTCTGGGTTTCTCATGCATGTTTTCGATGTAGGAAGATGCCCTTGAACCTGGAGATTTGGGACCCATGCGATGGGTAGCAGGCAGTATTACTTTAAGGGTCTGCGTTTGCTCACCCAACCTCACCAAAACTCTCAGCCCCAAGAGTGTCCACCCTTATGTCTCATCCAGCTGTGGGTCTAGATATGGTCACTCCAGGTTGCATCACAGCCCCTGAACGAATTGTGTAAGAATTTCTCTCTCTTTCCCTGTCTTTGTTTCTTGGGTTTTTGAAAGTAATTTATTTTTATAATGGGGTTTAGCTGCTTTTCACGGCTGTGTTTATGCCTCTTTACACCCACTTGACACACTAACAGAGAGATATCAATACATAGGTTTTAAGATTATTACTAGTCAGATATATTCTTGTGCGGTGAATCGGGCGTGTTGAGTCCAGTTCTCTGAGCAAGGAGTAGGTCTTCTCTAGTACATATTGGGTTTATGGAACGGTATCTGAGCTGATTTGAAACTCTTGTTTTATGTATCACCCCACCTCACCTTTCCCATTAAGCAGCCATAGTGTGTTTTCTGCATGTGTGACTCTGTTCTGTTTTGTAATTCAGTTCAAGTGTAACGGTTTTTACATTCCCTCTATAAGTGACACTTTATGAGAAGTGTCCTTTTCTGTGTGACTTATTTCACTTAGAATCGTCGTACCTAAATCCACTCATCATGCTGCTACTAGCCTTATGACATTGATTTCATGGCTGAGTGATATTCCATTGTACATAAGGACCACAAATTTTTGATCCATTTTTCGCTTTCCTGGGATATTTAAGGTGGAATGAAGTGGAGGTCCTTGTCAACAGAGCAGCCCTAAACTTTGGGGTGCTTGTGTCTTGCTGATTTTCAATTTTCCCACTTTATCCCCCCATCCGTGGAAGTGCCCTATGCTCTCTAAGGTGTGTTTTTTAGATGTTTCAGGACACACCGTACACTTCTCCAGAGTGCCTGTTGGCAATTTACATCCCGCCCATCAGTGTAGCAAGGCTCCCATTTCTCCATGGCCTGTCCTGCATTTCTGGTTTTGACACTTTTTTCAGCATGGCCCTTTTGACCGATGGGAAGCGAGACTTCTTTGTAGCGCTGATTTGCCTTTCCAGGTTGCTTGGTTGGCCAAAAAGGACGTATGCGTTTTTTCCTGAATATATTCAGGAAAAAACGCATACGTGCTTTTTGGCCAAGGGCATCATTGTCAACGTTTTGCCGCTTTTCATGTGCTTTAAAGGCGATTCGAATCTACCTCCTGAAATCTGTTTCCTGCAATTCTGCCTTGATTTCAAATCCTCTTCTTTGCCTTCCCTCAATATATTTGTGGACGAGAGTTATCATTTATAACTCTGCACGTTTGTGAATTGCAGTGCCCTGAAGCTCCATTTTACAAGTCGCTTTTCTGGGAGCTGGCCGCAAAAGCGCAGGATGGCTTCAGGCCCTGTTCTGGTTCCGGGGGACAGGCTGAGCCTGTGGTTAATTCTTCTTCCTGATGGGAAAATAGAGTGACCTGTGCCTGTCCCAACACCAAGAGCTAGTGTCTCATTGGGTCCCCGTCTTCCCGTTCATCCTCAGGACAAATTGCAACCTGTACGGAACAGGAGGTTAAAGGTGCTGATGCTCCAAGTAGGGAGATTGCTAGTAAAGTGGCTGGAATGGGGAACCCGAGCACAAGGAGATGAGAAATGAGGTGCGTTTTAGAAACCTTTCCCCATCACACGGTGTACCATCTTCTGGGTTTCTCATGCATGTTTTCGATGTAGGAAGATGCCCTTGAACCTGGAGATTTGGGACCCATGCGATGGGTAGCAGGCAGTATTACTTTAAGGGTCTGCGTTTGCTCACCCAACCTCACCAAAACTCTCAGCCCCAAGAGTGTCCACCCTTATGTCTCATCCAGCTGTGGGTCTAGATATGGTCACTCCAGGTTGCATCACAGCCCCTGAACGAATTGTGTAAGAATTTCTCTCTCTTCCCCTGTCTTTGTTTCTTGGGTTTTTGAAAGTAATTTATTTTTATAATGGGGTTTAGCTGCTTTTCACGGCTGTGTTTATGCCTCTTTACACCCACTTGACACACTAACAGAGAGATATCAATACATAGGTTTTAAGATTATTACTAGTCAGATATATTCTTGTGCGGTGAATCGGGCGTGTTGAGTCCAGTTCTCTGAGCAAGGAGTAGGTTTTCTCTAGTACATATTGGGTTTATGGAACGGTATCTGAGCTGATTTGAAACTCTTGTTTTATGTATCACCCCACCTCACCTTTCCCATTAAGCAGCCATAGTGTGTTTTCTGCATGTGTGACTCTGTTCTGTTTTGTAATTCAGTTCAAGTGTAACGGTTTTTACATTCCCTCTATAAGTGACACTTTATGAGAAGTGTCCTTTTCTGTGTGACTTATTTCACTTAGAATCGTCGTACCTAAATCCACTCATCATGCTGCTACTAGCCTTATGACATTGATTTCATGGCTGAGTGATATTCCATTGTACATAAGGACCACAAATTTTTGATCCATTTTTCGCTTTCCTGGGATATTTAAGGTGGAATGAAGTGGAGGTCCTTGTCAACAGAGCAGCCCTAAACTTTGGGGTGCTTGTGTCTTGCTGATTTTCAATTTTCCCACTTTATCCCCCCATCCGTGGAAGTGCCCTATGCTCTCTAAGGTGTGTTTTTTAGATGTTTCAGGACACACCGTACACTTCTCCAGAGTGCCTGTTGGCAATTTACATCCCGCCCATCAGTGTAGCAAGGCTCCCATTTCTCCATGGCCTGTCCTGCATTTCTGGTTTTGACACTTTTTTCAGCATGGCCCTTTTGACCGATGGGAAGCGAGACTTCTTTGTAGCGCTGATTTGCCTTTCCAGGTTGCTTGGTTGGCCAAAAAGGACGTATGCGTTTTTTCCTGAATATATTCAGGAAAAAACGCATACGTGCTTTTTGGCCAAGGGCATCATTGTCAACGTTTTGCCGCTTTTCATGTGCTTTAAAGGCGATTCGAATCTACCTCCTGAAATCTGTTTCCTGCAATTCTGCCTTGATTTCAAATCCTCTTCTTTGCCTTCCCTCAATATATTTGTGGACGAGAGTTATCATTTATAACTCTGCAGGTTTGTGAATTGCAGTGCCCTGAAGCTCCATTTTACAAGTCGCTTTTCTGGGAGCTGGCCGCAAAAGCGCAGGATGGCTTCAGGCCCTGTTCTGGTTCCGGGGGACAGGCTGAGCCTGTGGTTAATTCTTCTTCCTGATGGGAAAATAGAGTGACCTGTGCCTGTCCCAACACCAAGAGCTAGTCTCTCATTGGTTCCCCGTCTTCCCGTTCATCCTCAGGACAAATTGCAACCTGTACGGAACAGGAGGTTAAAGGTGCTGATGCTCCAAGTAGGGAGATTGCTAGTAAAGTGGCTGGAATGGCGAACCCGAGCACAAGGAGATGAGAAATGAGGTGCGTTTTAGAAACCTTTCCCCATCACATGGTGTACAATCTTCTGGGTTTCTCATGCATGTTTTCGATGTAGGAAGATGCCCTTGAACCTGGAGATTTGGGACCCATGCGATGGGTAGCACGCAGTATTACTTTAAAGGGTCTGCGTTTGCTCACCCAACCTCACCAAACCTCTCAGCCCCAAGAGTGTCCACCCTTATATCTCATCCAGCTGTGGGTCTAGATATGGTCACTCCAGGTTGCATCACAGCCCCTGAACGAATTGTGTAAGAATTTCTCTCTCTTTCCCTGTCTTTGTTTCATGGGTTTTTAAAAGGAATTTATTTTTATAATGGGGTTTAGCTGCTTTTCACGGCTGTGTTTATGCCGCTTTACACCCACTTGACACACTAACAGAGAGATATCAATACATAGGCTTTAAGATTATTACTAGTCAGATATATTCTTGTGCGGTGAATCGGGCGTGTTGAGTCCAGTTCTCTGAGCAAGGAGTAGGTCTTGTCTATTACATATTGGGTTTATGGAACGGTATCTGAGCTAATTTGAAACTCTTGTTTTATGTATCACCCCACCTCACCTTTCCCGTTAAGCATCCATAGTGTGTTTTCTGCATGTGTGACTCTGTTCTGTTTTGTAATTCAGTTCAAGTGTAACGATTTTTACATTCCCTCTATAAGTGACACCTTATGAGAAGTGTCCTTTTCTGTGTGACTTATTTCACTTAGAATCGTCGTACCTAAATCCACTCATCATGCTGCTACTAGCCTTATGACATTGATTTCATGGCTGAGTGATATTCCATTGTACATAAGGACCACAACTTTTTTATCCATTTTTCGCTTTCCTGGGATATTTAAGGTGGAATGAAGTGGAGGTCCTTGTCAACAGAGCAGACCTAAACTTTGGGGTGTTAGTGTCTTGCTGATTTTCAATTTTCCCACTTTATCCCCCCATGCGTGGAAGTGCCCTATGCTCTCTAAGCTGTGTTTTATAGATGTTTCAGGACACACCGTACCCTTCTCCAGAGTGGCTGTTGGCAATTTACATCCCGCCCATCAGTGTAGGAAGGCTCCCATTTCTCCATGGCCTGTCCTGCATTTCTGGTTTGGACACTTTTTTCAGCATGGCCCTTTTGACCGATGGGAAGCGAGACTTCTTTGTAGCGCTGATTTGCCTTTCCAGGTTGATTGGTTGGCCAAAAAGGGCGTATGCGTTTTTTCCTGAATATATTCAGGAAAAAACGCATACGCCCTTTTTGGCCAAGAGCATCATTGTCAACGTTTTGCTGCTTTTCACGTGCTTTAAAGGCGATTCGAATCTACCTCCTGAAGTCTGTTTCCTGCAATTCTGCCTTGAGTTCAAATCCTCTTCTTTGCCTTCCCTCAATATATTTGTGGACGAGAGTTATCATTTATAACTCTGCAGGTTTGTGAATAGCAGTGCCCTGAAGCTCCATTTTAAAACTCGCTTTTTTTGGAGCTGGCCGCAAAAGCGCAGGATGGCTTCAGGCCCTGTTCTGGTTACAGGGGGCAGGCTGAGCCTGTGGTTAATTCTTCTTCCTCATGGGAAAATAGAGTGGCCTGTGCCTGTCCCAACACCAAGAGCTAGTGTCTCATTGGTTCCCCGAGTTCCCGTTCATCCTCAGGACAAATTGCAACGTGTACGGAACAGGAGGTTAAAGGTGCTGATGCTCCAAGTAGGGAGATTGCTAGTAAAGTGGCTGGAATGGGGAACCCGAGCACAAGGAGATGAGAAATGAGGTGCGTTTTAGAAACCTTTCCCCATCACACGGTGTACCATCTTCTGGGTTTCTCATGCATGTTTTCGATGTAGGAAGATGCCCTTGAACCTGGAGATTTGGGACCCATGCGATGGGTAGCAGGCAGTATTACTTTAAGGGTCTGCGTTTGCTCACCCAACCTCACCAAAACTCTCAGCCCCAAGAGTGTCCACCCTTATGTCTCATCCAGCTGTGGGTCTAGATATGGTCACTCCAGGTTGCATCACAGCCCCTGAACGAATTGTGTAAGAATTTCTCTCTCTTTCCCTGTCTTTGTTTCTTGGGTTTTTGAAAGTAATTTATTTTTATAATGGGGTTTAGCTGCTTTTCACGGCTGTGTTTATGCCTCTTTACACCCACTTGACACACTAACAGAGAGATATCAATACATAGGTTTTAAGATTATTACTAGTCAGATATATTCTTGTGCGGTGAATCGGGCGTGTTGAGTCCAGTTCTCTGAGCAAGGAGTAGGTCTTCTCTAGTACATATTGGGTTTATGGAACGGTATCTGAGCTGATTTGAAACTCTTGTTTTATGTATCACCCCACCTCACCTTTCCCATTAAGCAGCCATAGTGTGTTTTCTGCATGTGTGACTCTGTTCTGTTTTGTAATTCAGTTCAAGTGTAACGGTTTTTACATTCCCTCTATAAGTGACACTTTATGAGAAGTGTCCTTTTCTGTGTGACTTATTTCACTTAGAATCGTCGTACCTAAATCCACTCATCATGCTGCTACTAGCCTTATGACATTGATTTCATGGCTGAGTGATATTCCATTGTACATAAGGACCACAAATTTTTGATCCATTTTTCGCTTTCCTGGGATATTTAAGGTGGAATGAAGTGGAGGTCCTTGTCAACAGAGCAGCCCTAAACTTTGGGGTGCTTGTGTCTTGCTGATTTTCAATTTTCCCACTTTATCCCCCCATCCGTGGAAGTGCCCTATGCTCTCTAAGGTGTGTTTTTTAGATGTTTCAGGACACACCGTACACTTCTCCAGAGTGCCTGTTGGCAATTTACATCCCGCCCATCAGTGTAGCAAGGCTCCCATTTCTCCATGGCCTGTCCTGCATTTCTGGTTTTGACACTTTTTTCAGCATGGCCCTTTTGACCGATGGGAAGCGAGACTTCTTTGTAGCGCTGATTTGCCTTTCCAGGTTGCTTGGTTGGCCAAAAAGGACGTATGCGTTTTTTCCTGAGTATATTCAGGAAAAAACGCATACGTGCTTTTTGGCCAAGGGCATCATTGTCAACGTTTTGCCGCTTTTCATGTGCTTTAAAGGCGATTCGAATCTACCTCCTGAAATCTGTTTCCTGCAATTCTGCCTTGATTTCAAATCCTCTTCTTTGCCTTCCCTCAATATATTTGTGGACGAGAGTTATCATTTATAACTCTGCAGGTTTGTGAATTGCACTGCCCTGAAGCTCCATTTTACAAGTCGCTTTTCTGGGAGCTGGCCGCAAAAGCGCAGGATGGCTTCAGGCCCTGTTCTGGTTCCGGGGGACAGGCTGAGCCTGTGGTTAATTCTTCTTCCTGATGGGAAAATAGAGTGACCTGTGCCTGTCCCAACACCAAGAGCTAGTCTCTCATTGGTTCCCCGTCTTCCCGTTCATCCTCAGGACAAATTGCAACCTGTACGGAACAGGAGGTTAAAGGTGCTGATGCTCCAAGTAGGGAGATTGCTAGTAAAGTGGCTGGAATGGCGAACCCGAGCACAAGGAGATGAGAAATGAGGTGCGTTTTAGAAACCTTTCCCCATCACATGGTGTACCATCTTCTGGGTTTCTCATGCATGTTTTCGATGTAGGAAGATGCCCTTGAACCTGGAGATTTGGGACCCATGCGATGGGTAGCACGCAGTATTACTTTAAAGGGTCTGCGTTTGCTCACCCAACCTCATCAAACCTCTCAGCCCTAAGAGTGTCCACCCTTATATCTCATCCAGCTGTGGGTCTAGATATGGTCACTCCAGGTTGCATCACAGCCCCTGAACGAATTGTGTAAGAATTTCTCTCTCTTTCCCTGTCTTTGTTTCATGGGTTTTTAAAAGTAATTTATTTTTATAATGGGGTTTAGCTGCTTTTCACGGCTGTGTATATGCCGCTTTACACCCACTTGACACACTAACAGAGAGATATCAATACATAGGCTTTAAGATTATTACTAGTCAGATATATTCTTGTGCGGTGAATCGGGCGTGTTGAGTCCAGTTCTCTGAGCAAGGAGTAGGTCTTGTCTATTACATATTGGGTTTATGGAACGGTATCTGAGCTATTTTGAAACTCTTGTTTTATGTATCACCCCACCTCACCTTTCCCGTTAAGCAGCCATAGTGTGTTTTCTGCATGTGTGACTCTGTTCTGTTTTGTAATTCAGTTCAAGTGTAACGATTTTTACATTCCCTCTATAAGTGACACCTTATGAGAAGTGTCCTTTTCTGTGTGACTTATTTCACTTAGAATCGTCGTACCTAAATCCACTCATCATGCTGTTACTAGCCTTATGACATTGATTTCATGGCTGAGTGATATTCCATTGTACATAAGGACCACAACTTTTTTATCCATTTTTCGCTTTCCTTGGATATTTAATGTGGAATGAAGTGGAGGTCCTTGTCAACAGAGCAGACCTAAACTTTGGGGTGCTAGTGTCTTGCTGATTTTCAATTTTCCCACTTTATACCCCCATGCGTGGAAGTGCCCTATGCTCTCTAAGCTGTGTTTTATAGATGTTTCAGGACACACCGTACCCTTCTCCAGAGTGGCTGTTGGCAATTTACATCCCGCCCATCAGTGTAGCAAGGCTCCCATTTCTCCATTGCCTGTTCTGCATTTCTGGTTTTGACACTTTTTTCAGCATGGCCCTTTTGACCGATGGGAAGCGAGACTTCTTTGTAGCGCTGATTTGCCTTTCCAGGTTGCTTGGTTGGCCAAAAAGGGCGTATGCGTTTTTTCCTGAATATATTCAGGAAAAAACGCATACGCCCTTTTTGGCCAAGAGCATCATTGTCAACGTTTTGCTGCTTTTCACGTGCTTTAAAGGCGATTCGAATCTACCTCCTGAAATCTGTTTCCTGCAATTCTGCTTTGAGTTCAAATCCTCTTCTTTGCCTTCCCTCAATATATTTGTGGACGAGAGTTATCATTTATAACTCTGCAGGTTTGTGAATAGCAGTGCCCTGAAGCTCCATTTTAAAACTCGCTTTTTTTGGAGCTGGCCGCAAAAGCGCAGGATGGCTTCAGGCCCTGTTCTGGTTACGGGGGGCAGGCTGAGCCTGTGGTTAATTCTTCTTCCTGATGGGAAAATAGAGTGACCTGTGCCTGTCCCAACACCAAGAGCTAGTGTCTCATTGGTTCCCCGTCTTCCCGTTCATCCTCAGGACAAATTGCAACCTGTACGGAACAGGAGGTTAAAGGTGCTGATGCTCCAAGTAGGGAGATTGCTAGTAAAGTGGCTGGAATGGGGAACCCGAGCACAAGGAGATGAGAAATGAGGTGCGTTTTAGAAACCTTTCCCCATCACACGGTGTACCATCTTCTGGGTTTCTCATGCATGTTTTCGATGTAGGAAGATGCCCTTGAACCTGGAGATTTGGGACCCATGCGATGGGTAGCAGGCAGTATTACTTTAAGGGTCTGCGTTTGCTCACCCAACCTCACCAAAACTCTCAGCCCCAAGAGTGTCCACCCTTATGTCTCATCCAGCTGTGGGTCTAGATATGGTCACTCCAGGTTGCATCACAGCCCCTGAACGAATTGTGTAAGAATTTCTCTCTCTTTCCCTGTCTTTGTTTCTTGGGTTTTTGAAAGTAATTTATTTTTATAATGGGGTTTAGCTGCTTTTCACGGCTGTGTTTATGCCTCTTTACACCCACTTGACACACTAACAGAGAGATATCAATACATAGGTTTTAAGATTATTACTAGTCAGATATATTCTTGTGCGGTGAATCGGGCGTGTTGAGTCCAGTTCTCTGAGCAAGGAGTAGGTCTTCTCTAGTACATATTGGGTTTATGGAACGGTATCTGAGCTGATTTGAAACTCTTGTTTTATGTATCACCCCACCTCACCTTTCCCATTAAGCAGCCATAGTGTGTTTTCTGCATGTGTGACTCTGTTCTGTTTTGTAATTCAGTTCAAGTGTAACGGTTTTTACATTCCCTCTATAAGTGACACTTTATGAGAAGTGTCCTTTTCTGTGTGACTTATTTCACTTAGAATCGTCGTACCTAAATCCACTCATCATGCTGCTACTAGCCTTATGACATTGATTTCATGGCTGAGTGATATTCCATTGTACATAAGGACCACAAATTTTTGATCCATTTTTCGCTTTCCTGGGATATTTAAGGTGGAATGAAGTGGAGGTCCTTGTCAACAGAGCAGCCCTAAACTTTGGGGTGCTTGTGTCTTGCTGATTTTCAATTTTCCCACTTTATCCCCCCATCCGTGGAAGTGCCCTATGCTCTCTAAGGTGTGTTTTTTAGATGTTTCAGGACACACCGTACACTTCTCCAGAGTGCCTGTTGGCAATTTACATCCCGCCCATCAGTGTAGCAAGGCTCCCATTTCTCCATGGCCTGTCCTGCATTTCTGGTTTTGACACTTTTTTCAGCATGGCCCTTTTGACCGATGGGAAGCGAGACTTCTTTGTAGCGCTGATTTGCCTTTCCAGGTTGCTTGGTTGGCCAAAAAGGACGTATGCGTTTTTTCCTGAATATATTCAGGAAAAAACGCATACGTGCTTTTTGGCCAAGGGCATCATTGTCAACGTTTTGCCGCTTTTCATGTGCTTTAAAGGCGATTCGAATCTACCTCCTGAAATCTGTTTCCTGCAATTCTGCCTTGATTTCAAATCCTCTTCTTTGCCTTCCCTCAATATATTTGTGGACGAGAGTTATCATTTATAACTCTGCAGGTTTGTGAATTGCAGTGCCCTGAAGCTCCATTTTACAAGTCGCTTTTCTGGGAGCTGGCCGCAAAAGCGCAGGATGGCTTCAGGCCCTGTTCTGGTTACGGGGGGCAGGCTGAGCCTGTGGTTAATTCTTCTTCCTGATGGGAAAATAGAGTGACCTGTGCCTGTCCCAACACCAAGAGCTAGTCTCTCATTGGTTCCCCGTCTTCCCGTTCATCCTCAGGACAAATTGCAACCTGTACGGAACAGGAGGTTAAAGGTGCTGATGCTCCAAGTAGGGAGATTGCTAGTAAAGTGGCTGGAATGGCGAACCCGAGCACAAGGAGATGAGAAATGAGGTGCGTTTTAGAAACCTTTCCCCATCACATGGTGTACAATCTTCTGGGTTTCTCATGCATGTTTTCGATGTAGGAAGATGCCCTTGAACCTGGAGATTTGGGACCCATGCGATGGGTAGCACGCAGTATTACTTTAAAGGGTCTGCGTTTGCTCACCCAACCTCACCAAACCTCTCAGCCCCAAGAGTGTCCACCCTTATATCTCATCCAGCTGTGGGTCTAGATATGGTCACTCCAGGTTGCATCACAGCCCCTGAACGAATTGTGTAAGAATTTCTCTCTCTTTCCCTGTCTTTGTTTCATGGGTTTTTAAAAGGAATTTATTTTTATAATGGGGTTTAGCTGCTTTTCACGGCTGTGTTTATGCCGCTTTACACCCACTTGACACACTAACAGAGAGATATCAATACATAGGCTTTAAGATTATTACTAGTCAGATATATTCTTGTGCGGTGAATCGGGCGTGTTGAGTCCAGTTCTCTGAGCAAGGAGTAGGTCTTGTCTATTACATATTGGGTTTATGGAACGGTATCTGAGCTAATTTGAAACTCTTGTTTTATGTATCACCCCACCTCACCTTTCCCGTTAAGCATCCATAGTGTGTTTTCTGCATGTGTGACTCTGTTCTGTTTTGTAATTCAGTTCAAGTGTAACGATTTTTACATTCCCTCTATAAGTGACACCTTATGAGAAGTGTCCTTTTCTGTGTGACTTATTTCACTTAGAATCGTCGTACCTAAATCCACTCATCATGCTGCTACTAGCCTTATGACATTGATTTCATGGCTGAGTGATATTCCATTGTACATAAGGACCACAACTTTTTTATCCATTTTTCGCTTTCCTGGGATATTTAAGGTGGAATGAAGTGGAGGTCCTTGTCAACAGAGCAGACCTAAACTTTGGGGTGCTAGTGTCTTGCTGATTTTCAATTTTCCCACTTTATCCCCCCATGCGTGGAAGTGCCCTATGCTCTCTAAGCTGTGTTTTATAGATGTTTCAGGACACACCGTACCCTTCTCCAGAGTGGCTGTTGGCAATTTACATCCCGCCCATCAGTGTAGGAAGGCTCCCATTTCTCCATGGCCTGTCCTGCATTTCTGGTTTGGACACTTTTTTCAGCATGGCCCTTTTGACCGATGGGAAGCGAGACTTCTTTGTAGCGCTGATTTGCCTTTCCAGGTTGATTGGTTGGCCAAAAAGGGCGTATGCGTTTTTTCCTGAATATATTCAGGAAAAAACGCATACGCCCTTTTTGGCCAAGAGCATCATTGTCAACGTTTTGCTGCTTTTCACGTGCTTTAAAGGCGATTCGAATCTACCTCCTGAAGTCTGTTTCCTGCAATTCTGCCTTGAGTTCAAATCCTCTTCTTTGCCTTCCCTCAATATATTTGTGGACGAGAGTTATCATTTATAACTCTGCAGGTTTGTGAATAGCAGTGCCCTGAAGCTCCATTTTAAAACTCGCTTTTTTTGGAGCTGGCCGCAAAAGCGCAGGATGGCTTCAGGCACTGTTCTGGTTACAGGGGGCAGGCTGAGCCTGTGGTTAATTCTTCTTCCTCATGGGAAAATAGAGTGGCCTGTGCCTGTCCCAACACCAAGAGCTAGTGTCTCATTGGTTCCCCGAGTTCCCGTTCATCCTCAGGACAAATTGCAACGTGTACGGAACAGGAGGTTAAAGGTGCTGATGCTCCAAGTAGGGAGATTGCTAGTAAAGTGGCTGGAATGGGGAACCCGAGCACAAGGAGATGAGAAATGAGGTGCGTTTTAGAAACCTTTCCCCATCACACGGTGTACCATCTTCTGGGTTTCTCATGCATGTTTTCGATGTAGGAAGATGCCCTTGAACCTGGAGATTTGGGACCCATGCGATGGGTAGCAGGCAGTATTACTTTAAGGGTCTGCGTTTGCTCACCCAACCTCACCAAAACTCTCAGCCCCAAGAGTGTCCACCCTTATGTCTCATCCAGCTGTGGGTCTAGATATGGTCACTCCAGGTTGCATCACAGCCCCTGAACGAATTGTGTAAGAATTTCTCTCTCTTTCCCTGTCTTTGTTTCTTGGGTTTTTGAAAGTAATTTATTTTTATAATGGGGTTTAGCTGCTTTTCACGGCTGTGTTTATGCCTCTTTACACCCACTTGACACACTAACAGAGAGATATCAATACATAGGTTTTAAGATTATTACTAGTCAGATATATTCTTGTGCGGTGAATCGGGCGTGTTGAGTCCAGTTCTCTGAGCAAGGAGTAGGTCTTCTCTAGTACATATTGGGTTTATGGAACGGTATCTGAGCTGATTTGAAACTCTTGTTTTATGTATCACCCCACCTCACCTTTCCCATTAAGCAGCCATAGTGTGTTTTCTGCATGTGTGACTCTGTTCTGTTTTGTAATTCAGTTCAAGTGTAACGGTTTTTACATTCCCTCTATAAGTGACACTTTATGAGAAGTGTCCTTTTCTGTGTGACTTATTTCACTTAGAATCGTCGTACCTAAATCCACTCATCATGCTGCTACTAGCCTTATGACATTGATTTCATGGCTGAGTGATATTCCATTGTACATAAGGACCACAAATTTTTGATCCATTTTTCGCTTTCCTGGGATATTTAAGGTGGAATGAAGTGGAGGTCCTTGTCAACAGAGCAGCCCTAAACTTTGGGGTGCTTGTGTCTTGCTGATTTTCAATTTTCCCACTTTATCCCCCCATCCGTGGAAGTGCCCTATGCTCTCTAAGGTGTGTTTTTTAGATGTTTCAGGACACACCGTACACTTCTCCAGAGTGCCTGTTGGCAATTTACATCCCGCCCATCAGTGTAGCAAGGCTCCCATTTCTCCATGGCCTGTCCTGCATTTCTGGTTTTGACACTTTTTTCAGCATGGCCCTTTTGACCGATGGGAAGCGAGACTTCTTTGTAGCGCTGATTTGCCTTTCCAGGTTGCTTGGTTGGCCAAAAAGGACGTATGCGTTTTTTCCTGAATATATTCAGGAAAAAACGCATACGTGCTTTTTGGCCAAGGGCATCATTGTCAACGTTTTGCCGCTTTTCATGTGCTTTAAAGGCGATTCGAATCTACCTCCTGAAATCTGTTTCCTGCAATTCTGCCTTGATTTCAAATCCTCTTCTTTGCCTTCCCTCAATATATTTGTGGACGAGAGTTATCATTTATAACTCTGCAGGTTTGTGAATTGCAGTGCCCTGAAGCTCCATTTTACAAGTCGCTTTTCTGGGAGCTGGCCGCAAAAGCGCAGGATGGCTTCAGGCCCTGTTCTGGTTCCGGGGGACAGGCTGAGCCTGTGGTTAATTCTTCTTCCTGATGGGAAAATAGAGTGACCTGTGCCTGTCCCAACACCAAGAGCTAGTCTCTCATTGGTTCCCCGTCTTCCCGTTCATCCTCAGGACAAATTGCAACCTGTACGGAACAGGAGGTTAAAGGTGCTGATGCTCCAAGTAGGGAGATTGCTAGTAAAGTGGCTGGAATGGCGAACCCGAGCACAAGGAGATGAGAAATGAGGTGCGTTTTAGAAACCTTTCCCCATCACATGGTGTACCATCTTCTGGGTTTCTCATGCATGTTTTCGATGTAGGAAGATGCCCTTGAACCTGGAGATTTGGGACCCATGCGATGGGTAGCACGCAGTATTACTTTAAAGGGTCTGCGTTTGCTCACCCAACCTCACCAAACCTCTCAGCCCCAAGAGTGTCCACCCTTATATCTCATCCAGCTGTGGGTCTAGATATGGTCACTCCAGGTTGCATCACAGCCCCTGAACGAATTGTGTAAGAATTTCTCTCTCTTTCCCTGTCTTTGTTTCATGGGTTTTTAAAAGGAATTTATTTTTATAATGGGGTTTAGCTGCTTTTCACGGCTGTGTTTATGCCGCTTTACACCCACTTGACACACTAACAGAGAGATATCAATACATAGGCTTTAAGATTATTACTAGTCAGATATATTCTTGTGCGGTGAATCGGGCGTGTTGAGTCCAGTTCTCTGAGCAAGGAGTAGGTCTTGTCTAGTACATATTGGGTTTATGGAACGGTATCTGAGCTAATTTGAAACTCTTGTTTTATGTATCACCCCACCTCACCTTTCCCGTTAAGCAGCCATAGTGTGTTTTCTGCATGTGTGACTCTGTTCTGTTTTGTAATTCAGTTCAAGTGTAACGATTTTTACATTCCCTCTATAAGTGACACCTTATGAGAAGTGTCCTTTTCTGTGTGACTTATTTCACTTAGAATCGTCGTACCTAAATCCACTCATCATGCTGTTACTAGCCTTATGACATTGATTTCATGGCTGAGTGATATTCCATTGTACATAAGGACCACAACTTTTTTATCCATTTTTCGCTTTCCTTGGATATTTAAGGTGGAATGAAGTGGAGGTCCTTGTCAACAGAGCAGACCTAAACTTTGGGGTGCTAGTGTCTTGCTGATTTTCAATTTTCCCACTTTATACCCCCATGCGTGGAAGTGCCCTATGCTCTCTAAGCTGTGTTTTATAGATGTTTCAGGACACACCGTACCCTTCTCCAGAGTGGCTGTTGGCAATTTACATCCCGCCCATCAGTGTAGCAAGGCTCCCATTTCTCCATTGCCTGTCCTGCATTTCTGGTTTTGACACTTTTTTCAGCATGGCCCTTTTGACCGATGGGAAGCGAGACTTCTTTGTAGCGCTGATTTGCCTTTCCAGGTTGCTTGGTTGGCCAAAAAGGGCGTATGCGTTTTTTCCTGAATATATTCAGGAAAAAACGCATACGCCCTTTTTGGCCAAGAGCATCATTGTCAACGTTTTGCTGCTTTTCACGTGCTTTAAAGGCGATTCGAATCTACCTCCTGAAATCTGTTTCCTGCAATTCTGCCTTGAGTTCAAATCCTCTTCTTTGCCTTCCCTCAATATATTTGTGGACGAGAGTTATCATTTATAACTCTGCAGGTTTGTGAATAGCAGTGCCCTGAAGCTCCATTTTAAAACTCGCTTTTTTTGGAGCTGGCCGCAAAAGCGCAGGATGGCTTCAGGCCCTGTTCTGGTTACGGGGGGCAGGCTGAGCCTGTGGTTAATTCTTCTTCCTGATGGGAAAATAGAGTGACCTGTGCCTGTCCCAACACCAAGAGCTAGTGTCTCATTGGTTCCCCGTCTTCCCGTTCATCCTCAGGACAAATTGCAACCTGTACGGAACAGGAGGTTAAAGGTGCTGATGCTCCAAGTAGGGAGATTGCTAGTAAAGTGGCTGGAATGGCGAACCCGAGCACAAGGAGATGAGAAATGAGGTGCGTTTTAGAAACCTTTCCCCATCACACGGTGTACCATCTTCTGGGTTTCTCATGCATGTTTTCGATGTAGGAAGATGCCCTTGAACCTGGAGATTTGGGACCCATGCGATGGGTAGCAGGCAGTATTACTTTAAGGGTCTGCGTTTGCTCACCCAACCTCACCAAAACTCTCAGCCCCAAGAGTGTCCACCCTTATGTCTCATCCAGCTGTGGGTATAGATATGGTCACTCCAGGTTGCATCACAGCCCCTGAACGAATTGTGTAAGAATTTCTCTCTCTTTCCCTGTCTTTGTTTCTTGGGTTTTTAAAAGTAATTTATTTTTATAATGGGGTTTAGCTGCTTTTCACGGCTGTGTTTATGCCGCTTTACACCCACTTGACACACTAACAGAGAGATATCAATACATAGGTTTTAAGATTATTACTAGTCAGATATATTCTTGTGCGGTGAATCGGGCGTGTTGAGTCTAGTTCTCTGAGCAAGGAGTAGGTCTTCTCTATTACATATTGGGTTTATGGAACGGTATCTGAGCTGATTTGAAACTCTTGTTTTATGTATCACCCCACCTCACCTTTCCCGTTAAGCAGCCATAGTGTGTTTTCTGCATGTGTGACTCTGTTCTGTTTTGTAATTCAGTTCAAGTGTAACGGTTTTTACATTCCCTCTATAAGTGACACTTTATGAGAAGTGTCCTTTTCTGTGTGACTTATTTCACTTAGAATCGTCGTACCTAAATCCACTCATCATGCTGCTACTAGCCTTATGACATTGATTTCATGGCTGAGTGATATTCCATTGTACATAAGGACCACAACTTTTTTATCCATTTTTCGCTTTCCTTGGATATTTAAGGTGGAATGAAGTGGAGGTCCTTGTCAACAGAGCAGACCTAAACTTTGGAGTGCTAGTGTCTTGCTGATTTTCAATTTTCCCACTTTATACCCCCATGCGTGGAAGTGCCCTATGCTCTCTAAGCTGTGTTTTATAGATGTTTCAGGACACACCGTACCCTTCTCCAGAGTGGCTGTTGGCAATTTACATCCCGCCCATCAGTGTAGCAAGGCTCCCATTTCTCCATTGCCTGTCCTGCATTTCTGGTTTTGACACTTTTTTCAGCATGGCCCTTTTGACCGATGGGAAGCGAGACTTCTTTGTAGCGCTGATTTGCCTTTCCAGGTTGCTTGGTTGGCCAAAAAGGGCGTATGCGTTTTTTCCTGAATATATTCAGGAAAAAACGCATACGCCCTTTTTGGCCAAGAGCATCATTGTCAACGTTTTGCTGCTTTTCACGTGCTTTAAAGGCGATTCGAATCTACCTCCTGAAATCTGTTTCCTGAAATTCTGCCTTGAGTTCAAATCCTCTTCTTTGCCTTCCCTCAATATATTTGTGGACGAGAGTTATCATTTATAACTCTGCAGGTTTGTGAATAGCAGTGCCCTGAAGCTCCATTTTAAAACTCGCTTTTTTGGGAGCTGGCCGCAAAAGCGCAGGATGGCTTCAGGCCCTGTTCTGGTTACGGGGGGCAGGCTGAGCCTGTGGTTAATTCTTCTTCCTGATGGGAAAATAGAGTGACCTGTGCCTGTCCCAACACCAAGAGCTAGTGTCTCATTGGTTCCCCGTATTCCCGTTCATCCTCAGGACAAATTGCAACCTGTACGGAACAGGAGGTTAAAGGTGCTGATGCTCCAAGTAGGGAGATTGCTAGTAAAGTGGCTGGAATGGGGAACCCGAGCACAAGGAGATGAGAAATGAGGTGCGTTTTAGAAACCTTTCCCCATCACACGGTGTACCATCTTCTGGGTTTCGCATGCATGTTTTCGATGTAGGAAGATGCCCTTGAACCTGGAGATTTGGGACCCATGCGATGGGTAGCAGGCAGTATTACTTTAAGGGTCTGCGTTTGCTCACCCAACCTCACCAAAACTCTCAGCCCCAAGAGTGTCCACCCTTATGTCTCATCCAGCTGTGGGTATAGATATGGTCACTCCAGGTTGCATCACAGCCCCTGAACGAATTGTGTAAGAATTTCTCTCTCTTTCCCTGTCTTTGTTTCATGGGTTTTTTAAAGTAATTTATTTTTATAATGGGGTTTAGCTGCTTTTCACGGCTGTGTTTATGCCGCTTTACACCCACTTGACACACAAACAGAGAGATATCAATACATAGGTTTAAAGATTATTACTAGTCAGATATATTCTTGTGCGATGAATCGGGCGTGTTGAGTCCAGTTCTCTGAGCAGGGAGTAGGTCTTGTCTATTACATATTGGGTTTATGGAACGGTATCTGAGCTAATTTGAAACTCTTGTTTTATGTATTACCCCACCTCACCTTTCCCGTTAAGCAGCCATAGTGTGTTTTCTGCATGTGTGACTCTGTTCTGTTTTGTAATTCAGTTCAAGTGTAACGATTTTTACATTCCCTCTATAAGTGACAC
This sequence comes from Balaenoptera physalus, assembly GCF_965194825.1. NCBI lineage: Eukaryota > Metazoa > Chordata > Mammalia > Artiodactyla > Balaenopteridae > Balaenoptera > Balaenoptera physalus. The sequence goes on along the minus strand of NW_028126453.1, from coordinate 581,704 downwards.
CTTATGAGAAGTGTCCTTTTCTGTGTGACTTATTTCACTTAGAATCGTCGTACCTAAATCCACTCATCATGCTGCTACTAGCCTTATGACATTGATTTCATGGCTGAGTGATATTCCATTGTACATAAGGACCACAACTTTTTTATCCATTTTTCGCTTTCCTGGGATACTTAAGGTGGAATGAAGTGGAGGTCCTTGTCAACAGAGCAGCCCTAAACTTTGGGGTGCTTGTGTCTTCCTGATTTTCAATTTTCCCACTTTATACCCCCATGCGTGGAAGTGCCCTATGCTCGCTAAGCTGTGTTTTATAGATGTTTCAGGACACACCGTACCCTTCTCCAGAGTGGCTGTTGGCAATTTACATCCCGCCCATCAGTGTCGCAAGGCTCCCATTTCTCCAAGGCCTGTCGTGCATTTCTGGTTTGGACACTTTTTTCAGCATGGCCCTTTTGACTGATGGGAAGCGAGACTTCTTTGTAGCGCTGATTTGCCTTTCCAGGTTGTTTGGTTGGCCAAAAAGGGCGTAGGCGTTTTTTCCTGAATATATTCAGGAAAAAACGCCTACGCCCTTTTTGGCCAAGGGCATCATTGTCAACGTTTTGCTGCTTTTCACATGCTTTAAAGGCGATTCGAATCTACCTCCTGAAATCTGTTTCCTGCAATTCTGCCTTGATTTCAAATCCTCTTCTTTGCCTTCCCTCAATATATTTGTGGACGAGAGTTATCATTTATAACTCTGCAGGTTTGTGAATTGCAGTGCCCTGAAGCTCCATTTTACAACTCGCTTTTTTGTGAGCTGGCCGCAAAAGCGCAGGATGGCTTCAGGCCCTGTTCTGGTTCCAGGGGGCAGGCTGAGCCTGTGGTTAATTCTTCTTCCTGATGGGAAAATAGAGTGACCTTTGCCTGTCCCAACACCAAGAGCTAGTGTCTCATTGGTTCCCCGTATTCCCGTTCATCCTCAGGACAAATTGCAACCTGTACGGAACAGGAGGTTAAAGGTGCTGATGCTCCAAGTAGGGAGATTGCTAGTAAAGTGGCTGGAATGGCGAACACGAGCACAAGGAGATGAGAAATGAGGTCCGTTTTAGAAACCTTTCCCCATCACACGGTGTACCATCTTCTGGGTTTCTCATGCATGTTTTTGATGTAGGAAGATGCCCTTGAACCTGGAGATTTGGGACCCATGCGATGGGTAGCACGCAGTATTACTTTAAAGGGTCTGCGTTTGCTCACCCAACCTCACCAAACCTCTCAGCCCCAAGAGTGTCCACCCTTATGTCTCATCCAGCTGTGGGTCTAGATATGGTCACTCCAGGTTGCATCACAGCCCCTGAACGAATTGTGTAAGAATTTCTCTCTCTTTCCCTGTCTTTGTTTCTTGGGTTTTTGAAAGTAATTTATTTTTATAATGGGGTTTAGCTGCTTTTCACGGCTGTGTTTATGCCTCTTTACACCCACTTGACACACTAACAGAGAGATATCAATACATAGGTTTTAAGATTATTACTAGTCAGATATATTCTTGTGCGGTGAATCGGGCGTGTTGAGTCCAGTTCTCTGAGCAAGGAGTAGGTCTTCTCTAGTACATATTGGGTTTATGGAACGGTATCTGAGCTGATTTGAAACTCTTGTTTTATGTATCACCCCACCTCACCTTTCCCATTAAGCAGCCATAGTGTGTTTTCTGCATGTGTGACTCTGTTCTGTTTTGTAATTCAGTTCAAGTGTAACGGTTTTTACATTCCCTCTATAAGTGACACTTTATGAGAAGTGTCCTTTTCTGTGTGACTTATTTCACTTAGAATCGTCGTACCTAAATCCACTCATCATGCTGCTACTAGCCTTATGACATTGATTTCATGGCTGAGTGATATTCCATTGTACATAAGGACCACAAATTTTTGATCCATTTTTCGCTTTCCTGGGATATTTAAGGTGGAATGAAGTGGAGGTCCTTGTCAACAGAGCTGCCCTAAACTTTGGGGTGCTTGTGTCTTGCTGATTTTCAATTTTCCCACTTTATCCCCCCATCCGTGGAAGTGCCCTATGCTCTCTAAGGTGTGTTTTTTAGATGTTTCAGGACACACCGTACACTTCTCCAGAGTACCTGTTGGCAATTTACATCCCGCCCATCAGTGTAGCAAGGCTCCCATTTCTCCATGGCCTGTCCTGCATTTCTGGTTTTGACACTTTTTTCAGCATGGCCCTTTAGACCGATGGGAAGCGAGACTTCTTTGTAGCGCTGATTTGCCTTTCCAGGTTGCTTGGTTGGCCAAAAAGGACGTATGCGTTTTTTCCTGAATATATTCAGGAAAAAACGCATACGTGCTTTTTGGCCAAGGGCATCATTGTCAACGTTTTGCTGCTTTTCACGTGCTTTAAAGGCGATTCGAATCTACCTCCTGAAATCTGTTTCCTGCAATTCTGCCTTGAGTTCAAATCCTCTTCTTTGCCTTCCCTCAATATATTTGTGGACGAGAGTTATCATTTATAACTCTGCAGGTTTGTGAATAGCAGTGCCCTGAAGCTCCATTTTAAAACTCGCTTTTTTGGGAGCTGGCCGCAAAAGCGCAGGATGGCTTCAGGCCCTGTTCTGGTTACGGGGGGCAGGCTGAGCCTGTGGTTAATTCTTCTTCCTGATGGGAAAATAGAGTGACCTGTGCCTGTCCCAACACCAAGAGCTAGTGTCTCATTGGTTCCCCGTCTTCCCGTTCATCCTCAGGACAAATTGCAACCTGTACGGAACAGGAGGTTAAAGGTGCTGATGCTCCAAGTAGGGAGATTGCTAGTAAAGTGGCTGGAATGGGGAACCCGAGCACAAGGAGATGAGAAATGAGGTGCGTTTTAGAAACCTTTCCCCATCACAAGGTGTACCATCTTCTGGGTTTCTCATGCATGTTTTCGATGTAGGAAGATGCCCTTGAACCTGGAGATTTGGGACCCATGCGATGGGTAGCAGGCAGTATTACTTTAAGGGTCTGCGTTTGCTCACCCAACCTCACCAAAACTCTCAGCCCCAAGAGTGTCCACCCTTATGTCTCATCCAGCTGTGGGTATAGATATGGTCACTCCAGGTTGCATCACAGCCCCTGAACGAATTGTGTAAGAATTTCTCTCTCTTTCCCTGTCTTTGTTTCTTGTGTTTTTGAAAGTAATTTATTTTTATAAGGGGGTTTAGCTGCTTTTCACGGCTGTGTTTATGCCGCTTTACACCCACTTGACACACTAACAGAGAGATATCAATACATAGGTTTTAAGATTATTACTAGTCAGATATATTCTTGTGCGGTGAATCGGGCGTGTTGAGTCCAGTTCTCTGAGCAAGGAGTAGGTCTTGTCTATTACATATTGGGTTTATGGAACGGTATCTGAGCTGATTTGAAACTCTTGTTTTATGTATCACCCCACCTCACCTTTCCCGTTAAGCAGCCATAGTGTGTTTTCTGCATGTGTGACTCTGTTCTGTTTTGTAATTCAGTTCAAGTGTAACGGTTTTTACATTCCCTCTATAAGTGACACTTTATGAGAAGTGTCCTTTTCTGTGTGACTTATTTCACTTAGAATCGTCGTGCCTAAATCCACTCATCATGCTGCTACTAGCCTTATGACATTGATTTCATGGCTGAGTGATATTCCATTGTACATAAGGACCACAACTTTTTTATCCATTTTTCGCTTTCCTGGGATATTTAAGGTGGAATGAAGTGGAGGTCCTTGTCAACAGAACAGCCCTAAACTTTGGGGTGCTTGTGTCTTGCTGATTTTCAATTTTCCCACTTTATCCCCCCATGCGTGGAAGTGCCCTATGCTCTCTAAGCTGTGTTTTTTAGATGTTTCAGGACACACCGTACACTTCTCCAGAGTGGCTGTTGGCGATTTACATCCCGCCCATCAGTGTAGCAAGGCTCCCATTTCTCCATGGCCTGTCCTGCATTTCTGGTTTTGACACTTTTTTCAGCATGGCCCTTTTGACCGATGGGAAGCGAGACTTCTTTGTAGCGCTGATTTGCCTTTCCAGGTTGCTTGGTTGGCCAAAAAGGGCGTATGCGTTTTTTCCTGAATATATTCAGGAAAAAACGCATACGCCCTTTTTGGCCAAGGGCATCATTGTCAACGTTTTGCCGCTTTTCATGTGCTTTAAACGCGATTCGAATCTACCTCCTGAAATCTGTTTCCTGCAATTCTGCCTTGATTTCAAATCCTCTTCTTTGCCTTCCCTCAATATATTTTTGGACGAGAGTTATCATTTATAACTCTGCAGGTTTGTGAATTGCAGTGCCCTGAAGCTCCATTTTACAAGTCGCTTTTTTGGGAGCTGGCCGCAAAAGCACAGGATGGCTTCAGGCCCTGTTCTGGTTCCGGGGGGCAGGCTGAGCCTGTGGTTAATTCTTCTTCCTGATGGGAAAATAGAGTGACCTGTGCCTGTCCCAACACCAAGAGCTAGTCTCTCATTGGTTCCCCGTCTTCCCGTTCATCCTCAGGACAAATTGCAACCTGTACGGAACAGGAGGTTAAAGGTGCTGATGCTCCAAGTAGGGAGATTGCTAGTAAAGTGGCTGGAATGGCGAACCCGAGCACAAGGAGATGAGAAATGAGGTGCGTTTTAGAAACCTTTCCCCATCACACGGTGTACCATCTTCTGGGTTTCTCATGCATGTTTTCGATGTAGGAAGATGCCCTTGAACCTGGAGATTTGGGACCCATGCGATGGGTAGCACGCAGTATTACTTTAAAGGGTCTGCGTTTGCTCACCCAACCTCACCAAACCTCTCAGCCCCAAGAGTGTCCACCCTTATGTCTCATCCAGCTGTGGGTCTAGATATGGTCAATCCAGGTTGCATCACAGCCCCTGAACGAATTGTGTAAGAATTTCTCTCTCTTTCCCTGTCTTTGTTTCATGGGTTTTTAAAAGTAATTTATTGTTATAATGGGGTTTAGCTGCTTTTCACGGCTGTGTTTATGCCGCTTTACACCCACTTGACACACTAACAGAGAGATATCAATACATAGGTTTTAAGATTATTACTAGTCAGATATATTCTTGTGCGGTGAATCGGGCGTGTTGAGTCCAGTTCTCTGAGCAAGGAGTAGGTCTTGTCTATTACATATTGGGTTTATGGAACGGTATCTGAGCTAATTTGAAACTCTTGTTTTATGTATCACCCCACCTCACCTTTCCCGTTAAGCAGCCATAGTGTGTTTTCTGCATGTGTGACTCTGTTCTGTTTTGTAATTCAGTTCAAGTGTAACGATTTTTACATTCCCTCTATAAGTGACACCTTATGAGAAGTGTCCTTTTCTGTGTGACTTATTTCACTTAGAATCGTCGTACCTAAATCCACTCATCATGCTGCTACTAGCCTTATGACATTGATTTCATGGCTGAGTGATATTCCATTGTACATAAGGACCACAACTTTTTTATCCAGTTTTCGCTTTCCTGGGATATTTAAAGTGGAATGAAGTGGAGGTCCTTGTCAACAGAGCAGACCTAAACTTTGGGGTGCTAGTGTCTTGCTGATTTTCAATTTTCCCACTTTATACCCCCATGCGTGGAAGTGCCCTATGCTCTCTAAGCTGTGTTTTATAGATGTTTCAGGACACACCGTACCCTTCTCCAGAGTGGCTGTTGGCAATTTACATCCTGCCCATCAGTGTAGCAAGGCTCCCATTTCTCCATTGCCTGTCCTGCATTTCTGGTTTTGACACTTTTTTCAGCATGGCCCTTTTGACCGATGGGAAGCGAGACTTCTTTGTAGCGCTGATTTGCCTTTCCAGGTTGCTTGGTTGGCCAAAAAGGGCGTATGCGTTTTTTCCTGAATATATTCAGGAAAAAACGCATACGCCCTTTTTGGCCAAGAGCATCATTGTCAACGTTTTGCTGCTTTTCACGTGCTTTAAAGGCGATTCGAATCTACCTCCTGAAATCTGTTTCCTGCAATTCTGCCTTGAGTTCAAATCCTCTTCTTTGCCTTCCCTCAATATATTTGTGGACGAGAGTTATCATTTATAACTCTGCAGGTTTGTGAATAGCAGTGCCCTGAAGCTCCATTTTAAAACTCGCTTTTTTGGGAGCTGGCCGCAAAAGCGCAGGATGGCTTCAGGCCCTGTTCTGGTTACGGGGGGCAGGCTGAGCCTGTGGTTAATTCTTCTTCCTGATGGGAAAAGAGAGTGACCTGTGCCTGTCCCAACACCAAGAGCTAGTGTCTCATTGGTTCCCCGTCTTCCCGTTCATCCTCAGGACAAATTGCAACCTGTACGGAACAGGAGGTTAAAGGTGCTGATGCTCCAAGTAGGGAGATTGCTAGTAAAGTGGCTGGAATGGGGAACCCGAGCACAAGGAGATGAGAAATGAGGTGCGTTTTAGAAACCTTTCCCCATCACACGGTGTACCATCTTCTGGGTTTCTCATGCATGTTTTCGATGTAGGAAGATGCCCTTGAACCTGGAGATTTGGGACCCATGCGATGGGTAGCAGGCAGTATTACTTTAAGGGTCTGCGTTTGCTCACCCAACCTCACCAAAACTCTCAGCCCCAAGAGTGTCCACCCTTATGTCTCATCCAGCTGTGGGTATAGATATGGTCACTCCAGGTTGCATCACAGCCCCTGAACGAATTGTGTAAGAATTTCTCTCTCTTTCCCTGTCTTTGTTTCTTGTGTTTTTGAAAGTAATTTATTTTTATAAGGGGGTTTAGCTGCTTTTCACGGCTGTGTTTATGCCGCTTTACACCCACTTGACACACTAACAGAGAGATATCAATACATAGGTTTTAAGATTATTACTAGTCAGATATATTCTTGTGCGGTGAATCGGGCGTGTTGAGTCCAGTTCTCTGAGCAAGGAGTAGGTCTTGTCTATTACATATTGGGTTTATGGAACGGTATCTGAGCTGATTTGAAACTCTTGTTTTATGTATCACCCCACCTCACCTTTCCCGTTAAGCAGCCATAGTGTGTTTTCTGCATGTGTGACTCTGTTCTGTTTTGTAATTCAGTTCAAGTGTAACGGTTTTTACATTCCCTCTATAAGTGACACTTTATGAGAAGTGTCCTTTTCTGTGTGACTTATTTCACTTAGAATCGTCGTGCCTAAATCCACTCATCATGCTGCTACTAGCCTTATGACATTGATTTCATGGCTGAGTGATATTCCATTGTACATAAGGACCACAACTTTTTTATCCATTTTTCGCTTTCCTGGGATATTTAAGGTGGAATGAAGTGGAGGTCCTTGTCAACAGAACAGCCCTAAACTTTGGGGTGCTTGTGTCTTGCTGATTTTCAATTTTCCCACTTTATCCCCCCATGCGTGGAAGTGCCCTATGCTCTCTAAGCTGTGTTTTTTAGATGTTTCAGGACACACCGTACACTTCTCCAGAGTGGCTGTTGGCGATTTACATCCCGCCCATCAGTGTAGCAAGGCTCCCATTTCTCCATGGCCTGTCCTGCATTTCTGGTTTTGACACTTTTTTCAGCATGGCCCTTTTGACCGATGGGAAGCGAGACTTCTTTGTAGCGCTGATTTGCCTTTCCAGGTTGCTTGGTTGGCCAAAAAGGGCGTATGCGTTTTTTCCTGAATATATTCAGGAAAAAACGCATACGCCCTTTTTGGCCAAGGGCATCATTGTCAACGTTTTGCCGCTTTTCATGTGCTTTAAACGCGATTCGAATCTACCTCCTGAAATCTGTTTCCTGCAATTCTGCCTTGATTTCAAATCCTCTTCTTTGCCTTCCCTCAATATATTTTTGGACGAGAGTTATCATTTATAACTCTGCAGGTTTGTGAATTGCAGTGCCCTGAAGCTCCATTTTACAAGTCGCTTTTTTGGGAGCTGGCCGCAAAAGCACAGGATGGCTTCAGGCCCTGTTCTGGTTCCGGGGGGCAGGCTGAGCCTGTGGTTAATTCTTCTTCCTGATGGGAAAATAGAGTGACCTGTGCCTGTCCCAACACCAAGAGCTAGTCTCTCATTGGTTCCCCGTCTTCCCGTTCATCCTCAGGACAAATTGCAACCTGTACGGAACAGGAGGTTAAAGGTGCTGATGCTCCAAGTAGGGAGATTGCTAGTAAAGTGGCTGGAATGGCGAACCCGAGCACAAGGAGATGAGAAATGAGGTGCGTTTTAGAAACCTTTCCCCATCACACGGTGTACCATCTTCTGGGTTTCTCATGCATGTTTTCGATGTAGGAAGATGCCCTTGAACCTGGAGATTTGGGACCCATGCGACGGGTAGCACGCAGTATTACTTTAAAGGGTCTGCGTTTGCTCACCCAACCTCACCAAACCTCTCAGCCCCAAGAGTGTCCACCCTTATGTCTCATCCAGCTGTGGGTCTAGATATGGTCAATCCAGGTTGCATCACAGCCCCTGAACGAATTGTGTAAGAATTTCTCTCTCTTTCCCTGTCTTTGTTTCATGGGTTTTTAAAAGTAATTTATTTTTATAATGGGGTTTAGCTGCTTTTCACGGCTGTGTTTATGCCGCTTTACACCCACTTGACACACTAACAGAGAGATATCAATACATAGGTTTTAAGATTATTACTAGTCAGATATATTCTTGTGCGGTGAATCGGGCGTGTTGAGTCCAGTTCTCTGAGCAAGGAGTAGGTCTTGTCTATTACATATTGGGTTTATGGAACGGTATCTGAGCTAATTTGAAACTCTTGTTTTATGTATCACCCCACCTCACCTTTCCCGTTAAGCAGCCATAGTGTGTTTTCTGCATGTGTGACTCTGTTCTGTTTTGTAATTCAGTTCAAGTGTAACGATTTTTACATTCCCTCTATAAGTGACACCTTATGAGAAGTGTCCTTTTCTGTGTGACTTATTTCACTTAGAATCGTCGTACCTAAATCCACTCATCATGCTGCTACTAGCCTTATGACATTGATTTCATGGCTGAGTGATATTCCATTGTACATAAGGACCACAACTTTTTTATCCATTTTTCGCTTTCCTGGGATATTTAAGGTGGAATGAAGTGGAGGTCCTTGTCAACAGAGCAGCCCTAAACTTTGGGGTGCTTGTGTCTTGCTGATTTTCAATTTTCCCACTTTATCCCCCCATGCGTGGAAGTGCCCTATGCTCTCTAAGCTGTGTTTTATAGATGTTTCAGGACACACCGTACACTTCTCCAGAGTGGCTGTTGGCAATTTACATCCCGCCCATCAGTGTAGCAAGGCTCCCATTTCTCCATGGCCTGTCCTGCATTTCTGGTTTTGACACTTTTTTCAGCATGGCCCTTTTGACCGATGGGAAGCGAGACTTCTTTGTAGCGCTGATTTGCCTTTCCAGGTTGCTTGGTTGGCCAAAAAGGGCGTATGCGTTTTTTCCTGAATATATTCAGGAAAAAACGCATACGCCCTTTTTGGCCAAGGGCATCATTGTCAACGTTTTGCCGCTTTTCATGTGCTTTAAACGCGATTCGAATCTACCTCCTGAAATCTGTTTCCTGCAATTCTGCCTTGATTTCAAATCCTCTTCTTTGCCTTCCCTCAATATATTTGTGGACGAGAGTTATCATTTATAACTCTGCAGGTTTGTGAATTGCAGTGCCCTGAAGCTCCATTTTACAAGTCGCTTTTCTGGGAGCTGGCCGCAAAAGCGCAGGATGGCTTCAGGCCCTGTTCTGGTTCCGGGGGACAGGCTGAGCCTGTGGTTAATTCTTCTTCCTGATGGGAAAATAGAGTGACCTGTGCCTGTCCCAACACCAAGAGCTAGTCTCTCATTGGTTCCCCGTCTTCCCGTTCATCCTCAGGACAAATTGCAACCTGTACGGAACAGGAGGTTAAAGGTGCTGATGCTCCAAGTAGGGAGATTGCTAGTAAAGTGGCTGGAATGGCGAACCCGAGCACAAGGAGATGAGAAATGAGGTGCGTTTTAGAAACCTTTCCCCATCACATGGTGTACCATCTTCTGGGTTTCTCATGCATGTTTTCGATGTAGGAAGATGCCCTTGAACCTGGAGATTTGGGACCCATGCGATGGGTAGCACGCAGTATTACTTTAAAGGGTCTGCGTTTGCTCACCCAACCTCACCAAACCTCTCAGCCCCAAGAGTTTCCACCCTTATATCTCATCCAGCTGTGGGTCTAGATATGGTCACTCCAGGTTGCATCACAGCCCCTGAACGAATTGTGTAAGAATTTCTCTCTCTTTCCCTGTCTTTGTTTCATGGGTTTTTAAAAGTAATTTATTTTTATAATGGGGTTTAGCTGCTTTTCACGGCTGTGTTTATGCCGCTTTACACCCACTTGACACACTAACAGAGAGATATCAATACATAGGCTTTAAGATTATTACTAGTCAGATATATTCTTGTGCGGTGAATCGGGCGTGTTGAGTCCAGTTCTCTGAGCAAGGAGTAGGTCTTCTCTATTACATATTGGGTTTATGGAACGGTATCTGAGCTGATTTGAAACTCTTGTTTTATGTATCACCCCACCTCACCTTTCCCGTTAAGCAGCCATAGTGTGTTTTCTGCATGTGTGACTCTGTTCTGTTTTGTAATTCAGTTCAAGTGTAACGGTTTTTACATTCCCTCTATAAGTGACACTTTATGAGAAGTGTTCTTTTCTGTGTGACTTATTTCACTTAGAATCGTCGTACCTAAATCCACTCATCATGCTGCTACTAGCCTTATGACATTGATTTCATGGCTGAGTGATATTCCATTGTACATAAGGACCACAACTTTTTTATCCATTTTTCGCTTTCCTTGGATATTTAAGGTGGAATGAAGTGGAGGTCCTTGTCAATAGAGCAGACCTAAACTTTGGGGTGCTAGTGTCTTGCTGATTTTCAATTTTCCCACTTTATACCCCCATGCGTGGAAGTGCCCTATGCTCTCTAAGCTGTGTTTTATAGATGTTTCAGGACACACCGTACCCTTCTCCAGAGTGGCTGTTGGCAATTTACATCCCGCCCATCAGTGTAGCAAGGCTCCCATTTCTCCATTGCCTGTCCTGCATTTCTGGTTTTGACACTTTTTTCAGCATGGCCCTTTTGACCGATGGGAAGCGAGACTTCTTTGTAGCGCTGATTTGCCTTTCCAGGTTGCTTGGTTGGCCAAAAAGGGCGTATGCGTTTTTTCCTGAATATATTCAGGAAAAAACGCATACGCCCTTTTTGGCCAAGAGCATCATTGTCAACGTTTTGCTGCTTTTCACGTGCTTTAAAGGCGATTCGAATCTACCTCCTGAAATCTGTTTCCTGCAATTCTGCCTTGAGTTCAAATCCTCTTCTTTGCCTTCCCTCAATATATTTGTGGACGAGAGTTATCATTTATAACTCTGCAGGTTTGTGAATAGCAGTGCCCTGAAGCTCCATTTTAAAACTCGCTTTTTTGGGAGCTGGCCGCAAAAGCGCAGGATGGCTTCAGGCCCTGTTCTGGTTACGGGGGGCAGGCTGAGCCTGTGGTTAATTCTTCTTCCTGATGGGAAAATAGAGTGACCTGTGCCTGTCCCAACACCAAGAGCTAGTCTCTCATTGGTTCCCCGTCTTCCCGTTCATCCTCAGGACAAATTGCAACCTATACGGAACAGGAGGTTAAAGGTGCTGATGCTCCAAGTAGGGAGATTGCTAGTAAAGTGGCTGGAATGGGGAACCCGAGCACAAGGAGATGAGAAATGAGGTGCGTTTTAGAAACCTTTCCCCATCACACGGTGTACCATCTTCTGGGTTTCTCATGCATGTTTTCGATGTAGGAAGATGCCCTTGAACCTGGAGATTTGGGACCCATGCGATGGGTAGCAGGCAGTATTACTTTAAGGGTCTGCGTTTGCTCACCCAACCTCACCAAAACTCTCAGCCCCAAGAGTGTCCACCCTTATGTCTCATCCAGCTGTGGGTATAGATATGGTCACTCCAGGTTGCATCACAGCCCCTGAACGAATTGTGTAAGAATTTCTCTCTCTTTCCCTGTCTTTGTTTCTTGGGTTTTTAAAAGTAATTTATTTTTATAATGGGGTTTAGCTGCTTTTCACGGCTGTGTTTATGCCGCTTTACACCCACTTGACACACTAACAGAGAGATATCAATACATAGGTTTTAAGATTATTACTAGTCAGATATATTCTTGTGCGGTGAATCGGGCGTGTTGAGTCCAGTTCTCTGAGCAAGGAGTAGGTCTTGTCTATTACATATTGGGTTTATGGAACGGTATCTGAGCTAATTTGAAACTCTTGTTTTATGTATCACCCCACCTCACCTTTCCCGTTAAGCAGCCATAGTGTGTTTTCTGCATGTGTGACTCTGTTCTGTTTTGTAATTCAGTTCAAGTGTAACGATTTTTACATTCCCTCTATAAGTGACACCTTATGAGAAGTGTCCTTTTCTGTGTGACTTATTTCACTTAGAATCGTCGTACCTAAATCCACTCATCATGCTGCTACTAGCCTTATGACATTGATTTCATGGCTGAGTGATATTCCATTGTACATAAGGACCACAACTTTTTTATCCATTTTTCGCTTTCCTGGGATATTTAAAGTGGAATGAAGTGGAGGTCCTTGTCAACAGAGCAGACCTAAACTTTGGGGTGCTAGTGTCTTGCTGATTTTCAATTTTCCCACTTTATACCCCCATGCGTGGAAGTGCCCTATGCTCTCTAAGCTGTGTTTTATAGATGTTTCAGGACACACCGTACCCTTCTCCAGAGTGGCTGTTGGCAATTTACATCCTGCCCATCAGTGTAGCAAGGCTCCCATTTCTCCATTGCCTGTCCTGCATTTCTGGTTTTGACACTTTTTTCAGCATGGCCCTTTTGACCGATGGGAAGCGAGACTTCTTTGTAGCGCTGATTTGCCTTTCCAGGTTGCTTGGTTGGCCAAAAAGGGCGTATGCGTTTTTTCCTGAATATATTCAGGAAAAAACGCATACGCCCTTTTTGGCCAAGAGCATCATTGTCAACGTTTTGCTGCTTTTCACGTGCTTTAAAGGCGATTCGAATCTACCTCCTGAAATCTGTTTCCTGCAATTCTGCCTTGAGTTCAAATCCTCTTCTTTGCCTTCCCTCAATATATTTGTGGACGAGAGTTATCATTTATAACTCTGCAGGTTTGTGAATAGCAGTGCCCTGAAGCTCCATTTTAAAACTCGCTTTTTTGGGAGCTGGCCGCAAAAGCGCAGGATGGCTTCAGGCCCTGTTCTGGTTACGGGGGGCAGGCTGAGCCTGTGGTTAATTCTTCTTCCTGATGGGAAAATAGAGTGACCTGTGCCTGTCCCAACACCAAGAGCTAGTGTCTCATTGGTTCCCCGTCTTCCCGTTCATCCTCAGGACAAATTGCAACCTGTACGGAACAGGAGGTTAAAGGTGCTGATGCTCCAAGTAGGGAGATTGCTAGTAAAGTGGCTGGAATGGGGAACCCGAGCACAAGGAGATGAGAAATGAGGTGCGTTTTAGAAACCTTTCCCCATCACACGGTGTACCATCTTCTGGGTTTCTCATGCATGTTTTCGATGTAGGAAGATGCCCTTGAACCTGGAGATTTGGGACCCATGCGATGGGTAGCAGGCAGTATTACTTTAAGGGTCTGCGTTTGCTCACCCAACCTCACCAAAACTCTCAGCCCCAAGAGTGTCCACCCTTATGTCTCATCCAGCTGTGGGTATAGATATGGTCACTCCAGGTTGCATCACAGCCCCTGAACGAATTGTGTAAGAATTTCTCTCTCTTTCCCTGTCTTTGTTTCTTGTGTTTTTGAAAGTAATTTATTTTTATAAGGGGGTTTAGCTGCTTTTCACGGCTGTGTTTATGCCGCTTTACACCCACTTGACACACTAACAGAGAGATATCAATACATAGGTTTTAAGATTATTACTAGTCAGATATATTCTTGTGCGGTGAATCGGGCGTGTTGAGTCCAGTTCTCTGAGCAAGGAGTAGGTCTTGTCTATTACATATTGGGTTTATGGAACGGTATCTGAGCTGATTTGAAACTCTTGTTTTATGTATCACCCCACCTCACCTTTCCCGTTAAGCAGCCATAGTGTGTTTTCTGCATGTGTGACTCTGTTCTGTTTTGTAATTCAGTTCAAGTGTAACGGTTTTTACATTCCCTCTATAAGTGACACTTTATGAGAAGTGTCCTTTTCTGTGTGACTTATTTCACTTAGAATCGTCGTGCCTAAATCCACTCATCATGCTGCTACTAGCCTTATGACATTGATTTCATGGCTGAGTGATATTCCATTGTACATAAGGACCACAACTTTTTTATCCATTTTTCGCTTTCCTGGGATATTTAAGGTGGAATGAAGTGGAGGTCCTTGTCAACAGAACAGCCCTAAACTTTGGGGTGCTTGTGTCTTGCTGATTTTCAATTTTCCCACTTTATCCCCCCATGCGTGGAAGTGCCCTATGCTCTCTAAGCTGTGTTTTTTAGATGTTTCAGGACACACCGTACACTTCTCCAGAGTGGCTGTTGGCGATTTACATCCCGCCCATCAGTGTAGCAAGGCTCCCATTTCTCCATGGCCTGTCCTGCATTTCTGGTTTTGACACTTTTTTCAGCAGGGCCCTTTTGACCGATGGGAAGCGAGACTTCTTTGTAGCGCTGATTTGCCTTTCCAGGTTGCTTGGTTGGCCAAAAAGGGCGTATGCGTTTTTTCCTGAATATATTCAGGAAAAAACGCATACGCCCTTTTTGGCCAAGGGCATCATTGTCAACGTTTTGCCGCTTTTCATGTGCTTTAAACGCGATTCGAATCTACCTCCTGAAATCTGTTTCCTGCAATTCTGCCTTGATTTCAAATCCTCTTCTTTGCCTTCCCTCAATATATTTTTGGACGAGAGTTATCATTTATAACTCTGCAGGTTTGTGAATTGCAGTGCCCTGAAGCTCCATTTTACAAGTCGCTTTTTTGGGAGCTGGCCGCAAAAGCACAGGATGGCTTCAGGCCCTGTTCTGGTTCCGGGGGGCAGGCTGAGCCTGTGGTTAATTCTTCTTCCTGATGGGAAAATAGAGTGACCTGTGCCTGTCCCAACACCAAGAGCTAGTCTCTCATTGGTTCCCCGTCTTCCCGTTCATCCTCAGGACAAATTGCAACCTGTACGGAACAGGAGGTTAAAGGTGCTGATGCTCCAAGTAGGGAGATTGCTAGTAAAGTGGCTGGAATGGCGAACCCGAGCACAAGGAGATGAGAAATGAGGTGCGTTTTAGAAACCTTTCCCCATCACACGGTGTACCATCTTCTGGGTTTCTCATGCATGTTTTCGATGTAGGAAGATGCCCTTGAACCTGGAGATTTGGGACCCATGCGACGGGTAGCACGCAGTATTACTTTAAAGGGTCTGCGTTTGCTCACCCAACCTCACCAAACCTCTCAGCCCCAAGAGTGTCCACCCTTATGTCTCATCCAGCTGTGGGTCTAGATATGGTCAATCCAGGTTGCATCACAGCCCCTGAACGAATTGTGTAAGAATTTCTCTCTCTTTCCCTGTCTTTGTTTCATGGGTTTTTAAAAGTAATTTATTTTTATAATGGGGTTTAGCTGCTTTTCACGGCTGTGTTTATGCCGCTTTACACCCACTTGACACACTAACAGAGAGATATCAATACATAGGTTTTAAGATTATTACTAGTCAGATATATTCTTGTGCGGTGAATCGGGCGTGTTGAGTCCAGTTCTCTGAGCAAGGAGTAGGTCTTGTCTATTACATATTGGGTTTATGGAACGGTATCTGAGCTAATTTGAAACTCTTGTTTTATGTATCACCCCACCTCACCTTTCCCGTTAAGCAGCCATAGTGTGTTTTCTGCATGTGTGACTCTGTTCTGTTTTGTAATTCAGTTCAAGTGTAACGATTTTTACATTCCCTCTATAAGTGACACCTTATGAGAAGTGTCCTTTTCTGTGTGACTTATTTCACTTAGAATCGTCGTACCTAAATCCACTCATCATGCTGCTACTAGCCTTATGACATTGATTTCATGGCTGAGTGATATTCCATTGTACATAAGGACCACAACTTTTTTATCCATTTTTCGCTTTCCTGGGATATTTAAGGTGGAATGAAGTGGAGGTCCTTGTCAACAGAGCAGCCCTAAACTTTGGGGTGCTTGTGTCTTGCTGATTTTCAATTTTCCCACTTTATCCCCCCATGCGTGGAAGTGCCCTATGCTCTCTAAGCTGTGTTTTATAGATGTTTCAGGACACACCGTACACTTCTCCAGAGTGGCTGTTGGCAATTTACATCCCGCCCATCAGTGTAGCAAGGCTCCCATTTCTCCATGGCCTGTCCTGCATTTCTGGTTTTGACACTTTTTTCAGCATGGCCCTTTTGACCGATGGGAAGCGAGACTTCTTTGTAGCGCTGATTTGCCTTTCCAGGTTGCTTGGTTGGCCAAAAAGGGCGTATGCGTTTTTTCCTGAATATATTCAGGAAAAAACGCATACGCCCTTTTTGGCCAAGGGCATCATTGTCAACGTTTTGCCGCTTTTCATGTGCTTTAAACGCGATTCGAATCTACCTCCTGAAATCTGTTTCCTGCAATTCTGCCTTGATTTCAAATCCTCTTCTTTGCCTTCCCTCAATATATTTGTGGACGAGAGTTATCATTTATAACTCTGCAGGTTTGTGAATTGCAGTGCCCTGAAGCTCCATTTTACAAGTCGCTTTTCTGGGAGCTGGCCGCAAAAGCGCAGGATGGCTTCAGGCCCTGTTCTGGTTCCGGGGGACAGGCTGAGCCTGTGGTTAATTCTTCTTCCTGATGGGAAAATAGAGTGACCTGTGCCTGTCCCAACACCAAGAGCTAGTCTCTCATTGGTTCCCCGTCTTCCCGTTCATCCTCAGGACAAATTGCAACCTGTACGGAACAGGAGGTTAAAGGTGCTGATGCTCCAAGTAGGGAGATTGCTAGTAAAGTGGCTGGAATGGCGAACCCGAGCACAAGGAGATGAGAAATGAGGTGCGTTTTAGAAACCTTTCCCCATCACATGGTGTACCATCTTCTGGGTTTCTCATGCATGTTTTCGATGTAGGAAGATGCCCTTGAACCTGGAGATTTGGGACCCATGCGATGGGTAGCACGCAGTATTACTTTAAAGGGTCTGCGTTTGCTCACCCAACCTCACCAAACCTCTCAGCCCCAAGAGTGTCCACCCTTATATCTCATCCAGCTGTGGGTCTAGATATGGTCACTCCAGGTTGCATCACAGCCCCTGAACGAATTGTGTAAGAATTTCTCTCTCTTTCCCTGTCTTTGTTTCATGGGTTTTTAAAAGTAATTTATTTTTATAATGGGGTTTAGCTGCTTTTCACGGCTGTGTTTATGCCGCTTTACACCCACTTGACACACTAACAGAGAGATATCAATACATAGGCTTTAAGATTATTACTAGTCAGATATATTCTTGTGCGGTGAATCGGGCGTGTTGAGTCCAGTTCTCTGAGCAAGGAGTAGGTCTTCTCTATTACATATTGGGTTTATGGAACGGTATCTGAGCTGATTTGAAACTCTTGTTTTATGTATCACCCCACCTCACCTTTCCCGTTAAGCAGCCATAGTGTGTTTTCTGCATGTGTGACTCTGTTCTGTTTTGTAATTCAGTTCAAGTGTAACGGTTTTTACATTCCCTCTATAAGTGACACTTTATGAGAAGTGTTCTTTTCTGTGTGACTTATTTCACTTAGAATCGTCGTACCTAAATCCACTCATCATGCTGCTACTAGCCTTATGACATTGATTTCATGGCTGAGTGATATTCCATTGTACATAAGGACCACAACTTTTTTATCCATTTTTCGCTTTCCTTGGATATTTAAGGTGGAATGAAGTGGAGGTCCTTGTCAATAGAGCAGACCTAAATTTGGGGTGCTAGTGTCTTGCTGATTTTCAATTTTCCCACTTTATACCCCCATGCGTGGAAGTGCCCTATGCTCTCTAAGCTGTGTTTTATAGATGTTTCAGGACACACCGTACCCTTCTCCAGAGTGGCTGTTGGCAATTTACATCCCGCCCATCAGTGTAGCAAGGCTCCCATTTCTCCATTGCCTGTCCTGCATTTCTGGTTTTGACACTTTTTTCAGCATGGCCCTTTTGACCGATGGGAAGCGAGACTTCTTTGTAGCGCTGATTTGCCTTTCCAGGTTGCTTGGTTGGCCAAAAAGGGCGTATGCGTTTTTTCCTGAATATATTCAGGAAAAAACGCATACGCCCTTTTTGGCCAAGAGCATCATTGTCAACGTTTTGCTGCTTTTCACGTGCTTTAAAGGCGATTCGAATCTACCTCCTGAAATCTGTTTCCTGCAATTCTGCCTTGAGTTCAAATCCTCTTCTTTGCCTTCCCTCAATATATTTGTGGACGAGAGTTATCATTTATAACTCTGCAGGTTTGTGAATAGCAGTGCCCTGAAGCTCCATTTTAAAACTCGCTTTTTTGGGAGCTGGCCGCAAAAGCGCAGGATGGCTTCAGGCCCTGTTCTGGTTACGGGGGGCAGGCTGAGCCTGTGGTTAATTCTTCTTCCTGATGGGAAAATAGAGTGACCTGTGCCTGTCCCAACACCAAGAGCTAGTCTCTCATTGGTTCCCCGTCTTCCCGTTCATCCTCAGGACAAATTGCAACCTATACGGAACAGGAGGTTAAAGGTGCTGATGCTCCAAGTAGGGAGATTGCTAGTAAAGTGGCTGGAATGGGGAACCCGAGCACAAGGAGATGAGAAATGAGGTGCGTTTTAGAAACCTTTCCCCATCACACGGTGTACCATCTTCTGGGTTTCTCATGCATGTTTTCGATGTAGGAAGATGCCCTTGAACCTGGAGATTTGGGACCCATGCGATGGGTAGCAGGCAGTATTACTTTAAGGGTCTGCGTTTGCTCACCCAACCTCACCAAAACTCTCAGCCCCAAGAGTGTCCACCCTTATGTCTCATCCAGCTGTGGGTATAGATATGGTCACTCCAGGTTGCATCACAGCCCCTGAACGAATTGTGTAAGAATTTCTCTCTCTTTCCCTGTCTTTGTTTCTTGGGTTTTTAAAAGTAATTTATTTTTATAATGGGGTTTAGCTGCTTTTCACGGCTGTGTTTATGCCGCTTTACACCCACTTGACACACTAACAGAGAGATATCAATACATAGGTTTTAAGATTATTACTAGTCAGATATATTCTTGTGCGGTGAATCGGGCGTGTTGAGTCCAGTTCTCTGAGCAAGGAGTAGGTCTTGTCTATTACATATTGGGTTTATGGAACGGTATCTGAGCTAATTTGAAACTCTTGTTTTATGTATCACCCCACCTCACCTTTCCCGTTAAGCAGCCATAGTGTGTTTTCTGCATGTGTGACTCTGTTCTGTTTTGTAATTCAGTTCAAGTGTAACGATTTTTACATTCCCTCTATAAGTGACACCTTATGAGAAGTGTCCTTTTCTGTGTGACTTATTTCACTTAGAATCGTCGTACCTAAATCCACTCATCATGCTGCTACTAGCCTTATGACATTGATTTCATGGCTGAGTGATATTCCATTGTACATAAGGACCACAACTTTTTTATCCATTTTTCGCTTTCCTGGGATATTTAAAGTGGAATGAAGTGGAGGTCCTTGTCAACAGAGCAGACCTAAACTTTGGGGTGCTAGTGTCTTGCTGATTTTCAATTTTCCCACTTTATACCCCCATGCGTGGAAGTGCCCTATGCTCTCTAAGCTGTGTTTTATAGATGTTTCAGGACACACCGTACCCTTCTCCAGAGTGGCTGTTGGCAATTTACATCCTGCCCATCAGTGTAGCAAGGCTCCCATTTCTCCATTGCCTGTCCTGCATTTCTGGTTTTGACACTTTTTTCAGCATGGCCCTTTTGACCGATGGGAAGCGAGACTTCTTTGTAGCGCTGATTTGCCTTTCCAGGTTGCTTGGTTGGCCAAAAAGGGCGTATGCGTTTTTTCCTGAATATATTCAGGAAAAAACGCATACGCCCTTTTTGGCCAAGAGCATCATTGTCAACGTTTTGCTGCTTTTCACGTGCTTTAAAGGCGATTCGAATCTACCTCCTGAAATCTGTTTCCTGCAATTCTGCCTTGAGTTCAAATCCTCTTCTTTGCCTTCCCTCAATATATTTGTGGACGAGAGTTATCATTTATAACTCTGCAGGTTTGTGAATAGCAGTGCCCTGAAGCTCCATTTTAAAACTCGCTTTTTTGGGAGCTGGCCGCAAAAGCGCAGGATGGCTTCAGGCCCTGTTCTGGTTACGGGGGGCAGGCTGAGCCTGTGGTTAATTCTTCTTCCTGATGGGAAAATAGAGTGACCTGTGCCTGTCCCAACACCAAGAGCTAGTGTCTCATTGGTTCCCCGTCTTCCCGTTCATCCTCAGGACAAATTGCAACCTGTACGGAACAGGAGGTTAAAGGTGCTGATGCTCCAAGTAGGGAGATTGCTAGTAAAGTGGCTGGAATGGGGAACCCGAGCACAAGGAGATGAGAAATGAGGTGCGTTTTAGAAACCTTTCCCCATCACACGGTGTACCATCTTCTGGGTTTCTCATGCATGTTTTCGATGTAGGAAGATGCCCTTGAACCTGGAGATTTGGGACCCATGCGATGGGTAGCAGGCAGTATTACTTTAAGGGTCTGCGTTTGCTCACCCAACCTCACCAAAACTCTCAGCCCCAAGAGTGTCCACCCTTATGTCTCATCCAGCTGTGGGTATAGATATGGTCACTCCAGGTTGCATCACAGCCCCTGAACGAATTGTGTAAGAATTTCTCTCTCTTTCCCTGTCTTTGTTTCTTGTGTTTTTGAAAGTAATTTATTTTTATAAGGGGGTTTAGCTGCTTTTCACGGCTGTGTTTATGCCGCTTTACACCCACTTGACACACTAACAGAGAGATATCAATACATAGGTTTTAAGATTATTACTAGTCAGATATATTCTTGTGCGGTGAATCGGGCGTGTTGAGTCCAGTTCTCTGAGCAAGGAGTAGGTCTTGTCTATTACATATTGGGTTTATGGAACGGTATCTGAGCTAATTTGAAACTCTTGTTTTATGTATCACCCCACCTCACCTTTCCCGTTAAGCAGCCATAGTGTGTTTTCTGCATGTGTGACTCTGTTCTGTTTTGTAATTCAGTTCAAGTGTAACGATTTTTACATTCCCTCTATAAGTGACACCTTATGAGAAGTGTCCTTTTCTGTGTGACTTATTTCACTTAGAATCGTCGTACCTAAATCCACTCATCATGCTGCTACTAGCCTTATGACATTGATTTCATGGCTGAGTGATATTCCATTGTACATAAGGACCACAACTTTTTTATCCATTTTTCGCTTTCCTGGGATATTTAAGGTGGAATGAAGTGGAGGTCCTTGTCAACAGAGCAGCCCTAAACTTTGGGGTGCTTGTGTCTTGCTGATTTTCAATTTTCCCACTTTATCCCCCCATGCGTGGAAGTGCCCTATGCTCTCTAAGCTGTGTTTTATAGATGTTTCAGGACACACCGTACACTTCTCCAGAGTGGCTGTTGGCAATTTACATCCCGCCCATCAGTGTAGCAAGGCTCCCATTTCTCCATGGCCTGTCCTGCATTTCTGGTTTTGACACTTTTTTCAGCATGGCCCTTTTGACCGATGGGAAGCGAGACTTCTTTGTAGCGCTGATTTGCCTTTCCAGGTTGCTTGGTTGGCCAAAAAGGGCGTATGCGTTTTTTCCTGAATATATTCAGGAAAAAACGCATACGCCCTTTTTGGCCAAGGGCATCATTGTCAACGTTTTGCCGCTTTTCATGTGCTTTAAACGCGATTCGAATCTACCTCCTGAAATCTGTTTCCTGCAATTCTGCCTTGATTTCAAATCCTCTTCTTTGCCTTCCCTCAATATATTTGTGGACGAGAGTTATCATTTATAACTCTGCAGGTTTGTGAATTGCAGTGCCCTGAAGCTCCATTTTACAAGTCGCTTTTCTGGGAGCTGGCCGCAAAAGCGCAGGATGGCTTCAGGCCCTGTTCTGGTTCCGGGGGACAGGCTGAGCCTGTGGTTAATTCTTCTTCCTGATGGGAAAATAGAGTGACCTGTGCCTGTCCCAACACCAAGAGCTAGTCTCTCATTGGTTCCCCGTCTTCCCGTTCATCCTCAGGACAAATTGCAACCTGTACGGAACAGGAGGTTAAAGGTGCTGATGCTCCAAGTAGGGAGATTGCTAGTAAAGTGGCTGGAATGGCGAACCCGAGCACAAGGAGATGAGAAATGAGGTGCGTTTTAGAAACCTTTCCCCATCACATGGTGTACCATCTTCTGGGTTTCTCATGCATGTTTTCGATGTAGGAAGATGCCCTTGAACCTGGAGATTTGGGACCCATGCGATGGGTAGCACGCAGTATTACTTTAAAGGGTCTGCGTTTGCTCACCCAACCTCACCAAACCTCTCAGCCCCAAGAGTGTCCACCCTTATATCTCATCCAGCTGTGGGTCTAGATATGGTCACTCCAGGTTGCATCACAGCCCCTGAACGAATTGTGTAAGAATTTCTCTCTCTTTCCCTGTCTTTGTTTCATGGGTTTTTAAAAGTAATTTATTTTTATAATGGGGTTTAGCTGCTTTTCACGGCTGTGTTTATGCCGCTTTACACCCACTTGACACACTAACAGAGAGATATCAATACATAGGCTTTAAGATTATTACTAGTCAGATATATTCTTGTGCGGTGAATCGGGCGTGTTGAGTCCAGTTCTCTGAGCAAGGAGTAGGTCTTCTCTATTACATATTGGGTTTATGGAACGGTATCTGAGCTGATTTGAAACTCTTGTTTTATGTATCACCCCACCTCACCTTTCCCGTTAAGCAGCCATAGTGTGTTTTCTGCATGTGTGACTCTGTTCTGTTTTGTAATTCAGTTCAAGTGTAACGGTTTTTACATTCCCTCTATAAGTGACACTTTATGAGAAGTGTTCTTTTCTGTGTGACTTATTTCACTTAGAATCGTCGTACCTAAATCCACTCATCATGCTGCTACTAGCCTTATGACATTGATTTCATGGCTGAGTGATATTCCATTGTACATAAGGACCACAACTTTTTTATCCATTTTTCGCTTTCCTTGGATATTTAAGGTGGAATGAAGTGGAGGTCCTTGTCAATAGAGCAGACCTAAATTTGGGGTGCTAGTGTCTTGCTGATTTTCAATTTTCCCACTTTATACCCCCATGCGTGGAAGTGCCCTATGCTCTCTAAGCTGTGTTTTATAGATGTTTCAGGACACACCGTACCCTTCTCCAGAGTGGCTGTTGGCAATTTACATCCCGCCCATCAGTGTAGCAAGGCTCCCATTTCTCCATTGCCTGTCCTGCATTTCTGGTTTTGACACTTTTTTCAGCATGGCCCTTTTGACCGATGGGAAGCGAGACTTCTTTGTAGCGCTGATTTGCCTTTCCAGGTTGCTTGGTTGGCCAAAAAGGGCGTATGCGTTTTTTCCTGAATATATTCAGGAAAAAACGCATACGCCCTTTTTGGCCAAGAGCATCATTGTCAACGTTTTGCTGCTTTTCACGTGCTTTAAAGGCGATTCGAATCTACCTCCTGAAATCTGTTTCCTGCAATTCTGCCTTGAGTTCAAATCCTCTTCTTTGCCTTCCCTCAATATATTTGTGGACGAGAGTTATCATTTATAACTCTGCAGGTTTGTGAATAGCAGTGCCCTGAAGCTCCATTTTAAAACTCGCTTTTTTGGGAGCTGGCCGCAAAAGCGCAGGATGGCTTCAGGCCCTGTTCTGGTTACGGGGGGCAGGCTGAGCCTGTGGTTAATTCTTCTTCCTGATGGGAAAATAGAGTGACCTGTGCCTGTCCCAACACCAAGAGCTAGTCTCTCATTGGTTCCCCGTCTTCCCGTTCATCCTCAGGACAAATTGCAACCTATACGGAACAGGAGGTTAAAGGTGCTGATGCTCCAAGTAGGGAGATTGCTAGTAAAGTGGCTGGAATGGGGAACCCGAGCACAAGGAGATGAGAAATGAGGTGCGTTTTAGAAACCTTTCCCCATCACACGGTGTACCATCTTCTGGGTTTCTCATGCATGTTTTCGATGTAGGAAGATGCCCTTGAACCTGGAGATTTGGGACCCATGCGATGGGTAGCAGGCAGTATTACTTTAAGGGTCTGCGTTTGCTCACCCAACCTCACCAAAACTCTCAGCCCCAAGAGTGTCCACCCTTATGTCTCATCCAGCTGTGGGTATAGATATGGTCACTCCAGGTTGCATCACAGCCCCTGAACGAATTGTGTAAGAATTTCTCTCTCTTTCCCTGTCTTTGTTTCTTGGGTTTTTAAAAGTAATTTATTTTTATAATGGGGTTTAGCTGCTTTTCACGGCTGTGTTTATGCCGCTTTACACCCACTTGACACACTAACAGAGAGATATCAATACATAGGTTTTAAGATTATTACTAGTCAGATATATTCTTGTGCGGTGAATCGGGCGTGTTGAGTCCAGTTCTCTGAGCAAGGAGTAGGTCTTGTCTATTACATATTGGGTTTATGGAACGGTATCTGAGCTAATTTGAAACTCTTGTTTTATGTATCACCCCACCTCACCTTTCCCGTTAAGCAGCCATAGTGTGTTTTCTGCATGTGTGACTCTGTTCTGTTTTGTAATTCAGTTCAAGTGTAACGATTTTTACATTCCCTCTATAAGTGACACCTTATGAGAAGTGTCCTTTTCTGTGTGACTTATTTCACTTAGAATTGTCGTACCTAAATCCACTCATCATGCTGCTACTAGCCTTATGACATTGATTTCATGGCTGAGTGATATTCCATTGTACATAAGGACCACAACTTTTTTATCCATTTTTCGCTTTCCTGGGATATTTAAAGTGGAATGAAGTGGAGGTCCTTGTCAACAGAGCAGACCTAAACTTTGGGGTGCTAGTGTCTTGCTGATTTTCAATTTTCCCACTTTATACCCCCATGCGTGGAAGTGCCCTATGCTCTCTAAGCTGTGTTTTATAGATGTTTCAGGACACACCGTACCCTTCTCCAGAGTGGCTGTTGGCAATTTACATCCTGCCCATCAGTGTAGCAAGGCTCCCATTTCTCCATTGCCTGTCCTGCATTTCTGGTTTTGACACTTTTTTCAGCATGGCCCTTTTGACCGATGGGAAGCGAGACTTCTTTGTAGCGCTGATTTGCCTTTCCAGGTTGCTTGGTTGGCCAAAAAGGGCGTATGCGTTTTTTCCTGAATATATTCAGGAAAAAACGCATACGCCCTTTTTGGCCAAGAGCATCATTGTCAACGTTTTGCTGCTTTTCACGTGCTTTAAAGGCGATTCGAATCTACCTCCTGAAATCTGTTTCCTGCAATTCTGCCTTGAGTTCAAATCCTCTTCTTTGCCTTCCCTCAATATATTTGTGGACGAGAGTTATCATTTATAACTCTGCAGGTTTGTGAATAGCAGTGCCCTGAAGCTCCATTTTAAAACTCGCTTTTTTGGGAGCTGGCCGCAAAAGCGCAGGATGGCTTCAGGCCCTGTTCTGGTTACGGGGGGCAGGCTGAGCCTGTGGTTAATTCTTCTTCCTGATGGGAAAATAGAGTGACCTGTGCCTGTCCCAACACCAAGAGCTAGTGTCTCATTGGTTCCCCGTCTTCCCGTTCATCCTCAGGACAAATTGCAACCTGTACGGAACAGGAGGTTAAAGGTGCTGATGCTCCAAGTAGGGAGATTGCTAGTAAAGTGGCTGGAATGGGGAACCCGAGCACAAGGAGATGAGAAATGAGGTGCGTTTTAGAAACCTTTCCCCATCACACGGTGTACCATCTTCTGGGTTTCTCATGCATGTTTTCGATGTAGGAAGATGCCCTTGAACCTGGAGATTTGGGACCCATGCGATGGGTAGCAGGCAGTATTACTTTAAGGGTCTGCGTTTGCTCACCCAACCTCACCAAAACTCTCAGCCCCAAGAGTGTCCACCCTTATGTCTCATCCAGCTGTGGGTATAGATATGGTCACTCCAGGTTGCATCACAGCCCCTGAACGAATTGTGTAAGAATTTCTCTCTCTTTCCCTGTCTTTGTTTCTTGTGTTTTTGAAAGTAATTTATTTTTATAAGGGGGTTTAGCTGCTTTTCACGGCTGTGTTTATGCCGCTTTACACCCACTTGACACACTAACAGAGAGATATCAATACATAGGTTTTAAGATTATTACTAGTCAGATATATTCTTGTGCGGTGAATCGGGCGTGTTGAGTCCAGTTCTCTGAGCAAGGAGTAGGTCTTGTCTATTACATATTGGGTTTATGGAACGGTATCTGAGCTAATTTGAAACTCTTGTTTTATGTATCACCCCACCTCACCTTTCCCGTTAAGCAGCCATAGTGTGTTTTCTGCATGTGTGACTCTGTTCTGTTTTGTAATTCAGTTCAAGTGTAACGATTTTTACATTCCCTCTATAAGTGACACCTTATGAGAAGTGTCCTTTTCTGTGTGACTTATTTCACTTAGAATCGTCGTACCTAAATCCACTCATCATGCTGCTACTAGCCTTATGACATTGATTTCATGGCTGAGTGATATTCCATTGTACATAAGGACCACAACTTTTTTATCCATTTTTCGCTTTCCTGGGATATTTAAGGTGGAATGAAGTGGAGGTCCTTGTCAACAGAGCAGCCCTAAACTTTGGGGTGCTTGTGTCTTGCTGATTTTCAATTTTCCCACTTTATCCCCCCATGCGTGGAAGTGCCCTATGCTCTCTAAGCTGTGTTTTATAGATGTTTCAGGACACACCGTACACTTCTCCAGAGTGGCTGTTGGCAATTTACATCCCGCCCATCAGTGTAGCAAGGCTCCCATTTCTCCATGGCCTGTCCTGCATTTCTGGTTTTGACACTTTTTTCAGCATGGCCCTTTTGACCGATGGGAAGCGAGACTTCTTTGTAGCGCTGATTTGCCTTTCCAGGTTGCTTGGTTGGCCAAAAAGGGCGTATGCGTTTTTTCCTGAATATATTCAGGAAAAAACGCATACGCCCTTTTTGGCCAAGGGCATCATTGTCAACGTTTTGCCGCTTTTCATGTGCTTTAAACGCGATTCGAATCTACCTCCTGAAATCTGTTTCCTGCAATTCTGCCTTGATTTCAAATCCTCTTCTTTGCCTTCCCTCAATATATTTGTGGACGAGAGTTATCATTTATAACTCTGCAGGTTTGTGAATTGCAGTGCCCTGAAGCTCCATTTTACAAGTCGCTTTTCTGGGAGCTGGCCGCAAAAGCGCAGGATGGCTTCAGGCCCTGTTCTGGTTCCGGGGGACAGGCTGAGCCTGTGGTTAATTCTTCTTCCTGATGGGAAAATAGAGTGACCTGTGCCTGTCCCAACACCAAGAGCTAGTCTCTCATTGGTTCCCCGTCTTCCCGTTCATCCTCAGGACAAATTGCAACCTGTACGGAACAGGAGGTTAAAGGTGCTGATGCTCCAAGTAGGGAGATTGCTAGTAAAGTGGCTGGAATGGCGAACCCGAGCACAAGGAGATGAGAAATGAGGTGCGTTTTAGAAACCTTTCCCCATCACATGGTGTACCATCTTCTGGGTTTCTCATGCATGTTTTCGATGTAGGAAGATGCCCTTGAACCTGGAGATTTGGGACCCATGCGATGGGTAGCACGCAGTATTACTTTAAAGGGTCTGCGTTTGCTCACCCAACCTCACCAAACCTCTCAGCCCCAAGAGTGTCCACCCTTATATCTCATCCAGCTGTGGGTCTAGATATGGTCACTCCAGGTTGCATCACAGCCCCTGAACGAATTGTGTAAGAATTTCTCTCTCTTTCCCTGTCTTTGTTTCATGGGTTTTTAAAAGTAATTTATTTTTATAATGGGGTTTAGCTGCTTTTCACGGCTGTGTTTATGCCGCTTTACACCCACTTGACACACTAACAGAGAGATATCAATACATAGGCTTTAAGATTATTACTAGTCAGATATATTCTTGTGCGGTGAATCGGGCGTGTTGAGTCCAGTTCTCTGAGCAAGGAGTAGGTCTTCTCTATTACATATTGGGTTTATGGAACGGTATCTGAGCTGATTTGAAACTCTTGTTTTATGTATCACCCCACCTCACCTTTCCCGTTAAGCAGCCATAGTGTGTTTTCTGCATGTGTGACTCTGTTCTGTTTTGTAATTCAGTTCAAGTGTAACGGTTTTTACATTCCCTCTATAAGTGACACTTTATGAGAAGTGTTCTTTTCTGTGTGACTTATTTCACTTAGAATCGTCGTACCTAAATCCACTCATCATGCTGCTACTAGCCTTATGACATTGATTTCATGGCTGAGTGATATTCCATTGTACATAAGGACCACAACTTTTTTATCCATTTTTCGCTTTCCTTGGATATTTAAGGTGGAATGAAGTGGAGGTCCTTGTCAATAGAGCAGACCTAAACTTTGGGGTGCTAGTGTCTTGCTGATTTTCAATTTTCCCACTTTATACCCCCATGCGTGGAAGTGCCCTATGCTCTCTAAGCTGTGTTTTATAGATGTTTCAGGACACACCGTACCCTTCTCCAGAGTGGCTGTTGGCAATTTACATCCCGCCCATCAGTGTAGCAAGGCTCCCATTTCTCCATTGCCTGTCCTGCATTTCTGGTTTTGACACTTTTTTCAGCATGGCCCTTTTGACCGATGGGAAGCGAGACTTCTTTGTAGCGCTGATTTGCCTTTCCAGGTTGCTTGGTTGGCCAAAAAGGGCGTATGCGTTTTTTCCTGAATATATTCAGGAAAAAACGCATACGCCCTTTTTGGCCAAGAGCATCATTGTCAACGTTTTGCTGCTTTTCACGTGCTTTAAAGGCGATTCGAATCTACCTCCTGAAATCTGTTTCCTGCAATTCTGCCTTGAGTTCAAATCCTCTTCTTTGCCTTCCCTCAATATATTTGTGGACGAGAGTTATCATTTATAACTCTGCAGGTTTGTGAATAGCAGTGCCCTGAAGCTCCATTTTAAAACTCGCTTTTTTGGGAGCTGGCCGCAAAAGCGCAGGATGGCTTCAGGCCCTGTTCTGGTTACGGGGGGCAGGCTGAGCCTGTGGTTAATTCTTCTTCCTGATGGGAAAATAGAGTGACCTGTGCCTGTCCCAACACCAAGAGCTAGTCTCTCATTGGTTCCCCGTCTTCCCGTTCATCCTCAGGACAAATTGCAACCTGTACGGAACAGGAGGTTAAAGGTGCTGATGCTCCAAGTAGGGAGATTGCTAGTAAAGTGGCTGGAATGGGGAACCCGAGCACAAGGAGATGAGAAATGAGGTGCGTTTTAGAAACCTTTCCCCATCACACGGTGTACCATCTTCTGGGTTTCTCATGCATGTTTTCGATGTAGGAAGATGCCCTTGAACCTGGAGATTTGGGACCCATGCGATGGGTAGCAGGCAGTATTACTTTAAGGGTCTGCGTTTGCTCACCCAACCTCACCAAAACTCTCAGCCCCAAGAGTGTCCACCCTTATGTCTCATCCAGCTGTGGGTATAGATATGGTCACTCCAGGTTGCATCACAGCCCCTGAACGAATTGTGTAAGAATTTCTCTCTCTTTCCCTGTCTTTGTTTCTTGGGTTTTTAAAAGTAATTTATTTTTATAATGGGGTTTAGCTGCTTTTCACGGCTGTGTTTATGCCGCTTTACACCCACTTGACACACTAACAGAGAGATATCAATACATAGGTTTTAAGATTATTACTAGTCAGATATATTCTTGTGCGGTGAATCGGGCGTGTTGAGTCCAGTTCTCTGAGCAAGGAGTAGGTCTTGTCTATTACATATTGGGTTTATGGAACGGTATCTGAGCTGATTTGAAACTCTTGTTTTATGTATCACCCCACCTCACCTTTCCCGTTAAGCAGCCATAGTGTGTTTTCTGCATGTGTGACTCTGTTCTGTTTTGTAATTCAGTTCAAGTGTAACGGTTTTTACATTCCCTCTATAAGTGACACTTTATGAGAAGTGTCCTTTTCTGTGTGACTTATTTCACTTAGAATCGTCGTGCCTAAATCCACTCATCATGCTGCTACTAGCCTTATGACATTGATTTCATGGCTGAGTGATATTCCATTGTACATAAGGACCACAACTTTTTTATCCATTTTTCGCTTTCCTGGGATATTTAAGGTGGAATGAAGTGGAGGTCCTTGTCAACAGAACAGCCCTAAACTTTGGGGTGCTTGTGTCTTGCTGATTTTCAATTTTCCCACTTTATCCCCCCATGCGTGGAAGTGCCCTATGCTCTCTAAGCTGTGTTTTTTAGATGTTTCAGGACACACCGTACACTTCTCCAGAGTGGCTGTTGGCGATTTACATCCCGCCCATCAGTGTAGCAAGGCTCCCATTTCTCCATGGCCTGTCCTGCATTTCTGGTTTTGACACTTTTTTCAGCATGGCCCTTTTGACCGATGGGAAGCGAGACTTCTTTGTAGCGCTGATTTGCCTTTCCAGGTTGCTTGGTTGGCCAAAAAGGGCGTATGTGTTTTTTCCTGAATATATTCAGGAAAAAACGCATACGCCCTTTTTGGCCAAGGGCATCATTGTCAACGTTTTGCCGCTTTTCATGTGCTTTAAACGCGATTCGAATCTACCTCCTGAAATCTGTTTCCTGCAATTCTGCCTTGATTTCAAATCCTCTTCTTTGCCTTCCCTCAATATATTTTTGGACGAGAGTTATCATTTATAACTCTGCAGGTTTGTGAATTGCAGTGCCCTGAAGCTCCATTTTACAAGTCGCTTTTTTGGGAGCTGGCCGCAAAAGCACAGGATGGCTTCAGGCCCTGTTCTGGTTCCGGGGGGCAGGCTGAGCCTGTGGTTAATTCTTCTTCCTGATGGGAAAATAGAGTGACCTGTGCCTGTCCCAACACCAAGAGCTAGTCTCTCATTGGTTCCCCGTCTTCCCGTTCATCCTCAGGACAAATTGCAACCTGTACGGAACAGGAGGTTAAAGGTGCTGATGCTCCAAGTAGGGAGATTGCTAGTAAAGTGGCTGGAATGGCGAACCCGAGCACAAGGAGATGAGAAATGAGGTGCGTTTTAGAAACCTTTCCCCATCACACGGTGTACCATCTTCTGGGTTTCTCATGCATGTTTTCGATGTAGGAAGATGCCCTTGAACCTGGAGATTTGGGACCCATGCGATGGGTAGCACGCAGTATTACTTTAAAGGGTCTGCGTTTGCTCACCCAACCTCACCAAACCTCTCAGCCCCAAGAGTGTCCACCCTTATGTCTCATCCAGCTGTGGGTCTAGATATGGTCAATCCAGGTTGCATCACAGCCCCTGAACGAATTGTGTAAGAATTTCTCTCTCTTTCCCTGTCTTTGTTTCATGGGTTTTTAAAAGTAATTTATTGTTATAATGGGGTTTAGCTGCTTTTCACGGCTGTGTTTATGCCGCTTTACACCCACTTGACACACTAACAGAGAGATATCAATACATAGGTTTTAAGATTATTACTAGTCAGATATATTCTTGTGCGGTGAATCGGGCGTGTTGAGTCCAGTTCTCTGAGCAAGGAGTAGGT
Source organism: Balaenoptera physalus (assembly GCF_965194825.1). NCBI lineage: Eukaryota > Metazoa > Chordata > Mammalia > Artiodactyla > Balaenopteridae > Balaenoptera > Balaenoptera physalus. The sequence goes on along the minus strand of NW_028126453.1, from coordinate 550,221 downwards.
CTTGTCTATTACATATTGGGTTTATAGAACGGTATCTGAGCTAATTTGAAACTCTTGTTTTATGTATCACCCCACCTCACCTTTCCCGTTAAGCAGCCATAGTGTGTTTTCTGCATGTGTGACTCTGTTCTGTTTTGTAATTCAGTTCAAGTGTAACGATTTTTACATTCCCTCTATAAGTGACACCTTATGAGAAGTGTCCTTTTCTGTGTGACTTATTTCACTTAGAATCGTCGTACCTAAATCCACTCATCATGCTGCTACTAGCCTTATGACATTGATTTCATGGCTGAGTGATATTCCATTGTACATAAGGACCACAACTTTTTTATCCATTTTTCGCTTTCCTGGGATATTTAAAGTGGAATGAAGTGGAGGTCCTTGTCAACAGAGCAGACCTAAACTTTGGGGTGCTAGTGTCTTGCTGATTTTCAATTTTCCCACTTTATACCCCCATGCGTGGAAGTGCCCTATGCTCTCTAAGCTGTGTTTTATAGATGTTTCAGGACACACCGTACCCTTCTCCAGAGTGGCTGTTGGCAATTTACATCCTGCCCATCAGTGTAGCAAGGCTCCCATTTCTCCATTGCCTGTCCTGCATTTCTGGTTTTGACACTTTTTTCAGCATGGCCCTTTTGACCGATGGGAAGCGAGACTTCTTTGTAGCGCTGATTTGCCTTTCCAGGTTGCTTGGTTGGCCAAAAAGGGCGTATGCGTTTTTTCCTGAATATATTCAGGAAAAAACGCATACGCCCTTTTTGGCCAAGAGCATCATTGTCAACGTTTTGCTGCTTTTCACGTGCTTTAAAGGCGATTCGAATCTACCTCCTGAAATCTGTTTCCTGCAATTCTGCCTTGAGTTCAAATCCTCTTCTTTGCCTTCCCTCAATATATTTGTGGACGAGAGTTATCATTTATAACTCTGCAGGTTTGTGAATAGCAGTGCCCTGAAGCTCCATTTTAAAACTCGCTTTTTTGGGAGCTGGCCGCAAAAGCGCAGGATGGCTTCAGGCCCTGTTCTGGTTACGGGGGGCAGGCTGAGCCTGTGGTTAATTCTTCTTCCTGATGGGAAAATAGAGTGACCTGTGCCTGTCCCAACACCAAGAGCTAGTGTCTCATTGGTTCCCCGTCTTCCCGTTCATCCTCAGGACAAATTGCAACCTGTACGGAACAGGAGGTTAAAGGTGCTGATGCTCCAAGTAGGGAGATTGCTAGTAAAGTGGCTGGAATGGGGAACCCGAGCACAAGGAGATGAGAAATGAGGTGCGTTTTAGAAACCTTTCCCCATCACACGGTGTACCATCTTCTGGGTTTCTCATGCATGTTTTCGATGTAGGAAGATGCCCTTGAACCTGGAGATTTGGGACCCATGCGATGGGTAGCAGGCAGTATTACTTTAAGGGTCTGCGTTTGCTCACCCAACCTCACCAAAACTCTCAGCCCCAAGAGTGTCCACCCTTATGTCTCATCCAGCTGTGGGTATAGATATGGTCACTCCAGGTTGCATCACAGCCCCTGAACGAATTGTGTAAGAATTTCTCTCTCTTTCCCTGTCTTTGTTTCTTGTGTTTTTGAAAGTAATTTATTTTTATAAGGGGGTTTAGCTGCTTTTCACGGCTGTGTTTATGCCGCTTTACACCCACTTGACACACTAACAGAGAGATATCAATACATAGGTTTTAAGATTATTACTAGTCAGATATATTCTTGTGCGGTGAATCGGGCGTGTTGAGTCCAGTTCTCTGAGCAAGGAGTAGGTCTTGTCTATTACATATTGGGTTTATGGAACGGTATCTGAGCTGATTTGAAACTCTTGTTTTATGTATCACCCCACCTCACCTTTCCCGTTAAGCAGCCATAGTGTGTTTTCTGCATGTGTGACTCTGTTCTGTTTTGTAATTCAGTTCAAGTGTAACGGTTTTTACAATCCCTCTATAAGTGACACTTTATGAGAAGTGTCCTTTTCTGTGTGACTCATTTCACTTAGAATCGTCGTGCCTAAATCCACTCATCATGCTGCTACTAGCCTTATGACATTGATTTCATGGCTGAGTGATATTCCATTGTACATAAGGACCACAACTTTTTTATCCATTTTTCGCTTTCCTGGGATATTTAAGGTGGAATGAAGTGGAGGTCCTTGTCAACAGAACAGCCCTAAACTTTGGGGTGCTTGTGTCTTGCTGATTTTCAATTTTCCCACTTTATCCCCCCATGCGTGGAAGTGCCCTATGCTCTCTAAGCTGTGTTTTTTAGATGTTTCAGGACACACCGTACACTTCTCCAGAGTGGCTGTTGGCGATTTACATCCCGCCCATCAGTGTAGCAAGGCTCCCATTTCTCCATGGCCTGTCCTGCATTTCTGGTTTTGACACTTTTTTCAGCATGGCCCTTTTGACCGATGGGAAGCGAGACTTCTTTGTAGCGCTGATTTGCCTTTCCAGGTTGCTTGGTTGGCCAAAAAGGGCGTATGCGTTTTTTCCTGAATATATTCAGGAAAAAACGCATACGCCCTTTTTGGCCAAGGGCATCATTGTCAACGTTTTGCCGCTTTTCATGTGCTTTAAACGCGATTCGAATCTACCTCCTGAAATCTGTTTCCTGCAATTCTGCCTTGATTTCAAATCCTCTTCTTTGCCTTCCCTCAATATATTTTTGGACGAGAGTTATCATTTATAACTCTGCAGGTTTGTGAATTGCAGTGCCCTGAAGCTCCATTTTACAAGTCGCTTTTTTGGGAGCTGGCCGCAAAAGCACAGGATGGCTTCAGGCCCTGTTCTGGTTCCGGGGGGCAGGCTGAGCCTGTGGTTAATTCTTCTTCCTGATGGGAAAATAGAGTGACCTGTGCCTGTCCCAACACCAAGAGCTAGTCTCTCATTGGTTCCCCGTCTTCCCGTTCATCCTCAGGACAAATTGCAACCTGTACGGAACAGGAGGTTAAAGGTGCTGATGCTCCAAGTAGGGAAGTTGCTAGTAAAGTGGCTGGAATGGCGAACCCGAGCACAAGGAGATGAGAAATGAGGTGCGTTTTAGAAACCTTTCCCCATCACACGGTGTACCATCTTCTGGGTTTCTCATGCATGTTTTCGATGTAGGAAGATGCCCTTGAACCTGGAGATTTGGGACCCATGCGATGGGTAGCACGCAGTATTACTTTAAAGGGTCTGCGTTTGCTCACCCAACCTCACCAAACCTCTCAGCCCCAAGAGTGTCCACCCTTATGTCTCATCCAGCTGTGGGTCTAGATATGGTCAATCCAGGTTGCATCACAGCCCCTGAACGAATTGTGTAAGAATTTCTCTCTCTTTCCCTGTCTTTGTTTCATGGGTTTTTAAAAGTAATTTATTTTTATAATGGGGTTTAGCTGCTTTTCACGGCTGTGTTTATGCCGCTTTACACCCACTTGACACACTAACAGAGAGATATCAATACATAGGTTTTAAGATTATTACTAGTCAGATATATTCTTGTGCGGTGAATCGGGCGTGTTGAGTCCAGTTCTCTGAGCAAGGAGTAGGTCTTGTCTATTACATATTGGGTTTATGGAACGGTATCTGAGCTAATTTGAAACTCTTGTTTTATGTATCACCCCACCTCACCTTTCCCGTTAAGCAGCCATAGTGTGTTTTCTGCATGTGTGACTCTGTTCTGTTTTGTAATTCAGTTCAAGTGTAACGATTTTTACATTCCCTCTATAAGTGACACCTTATGAGAAGTGTCCTTTTCTGTGTGACTTATTTCACTTAGAATCGTCGTACCTAAATCCACTCATCATGCTGCTACTAGCCTTATGACATTGATTTCATGGCTGAGTGATATTCCATTGTACATAAGGACCACAACTTTTTTATCCATTTTTCGCTTTCCTGGGATATTTAAGGTGGAATGAAGTGGAGGTCCTTGTCAACAGAGCAGCCCTAAACTTTGGGGTGCTTGTGTCTTGCTGATTTTCAATTTTCCCACTTTATCCCCCCATGCGTGGAAGTGCCCTATGCTCTCTAAGCTGTGTTTTATAGATGTTTCAGGACACACCGTACACTTCTCCAGAGTGGCTGTTGGCAATTTACATCCCGCCCATCAGTGTAGCAAGGCTCCCATTTCTCCATGGCCTGTCCTGCATTTCTGGTTTTGACACTTTTTTCAGCATGGCCCTTTTGACCGATGGGAAGCGAGACTTCTTTGTAGCGCTGATTTGCCTTTCCAGGTTGCTTGGTTGGCCAAAAAGGGCGTATGCGTTTTTTCCTGAATATATTCAGGAAAAAACGCATACGCCCTTTTTGGCCAAGGGCATCATTGTCAACGTTTTGCCGCTTTTCATGTGCTTTAAACGCGATTCGAATCTACCTCCTGAAATCTGTTTCCTGCAATTCTGCCTTGATTTCAAATCCTCTTCTTTGCCTTCCCTCAATATATTTGTGGACGAGAGTTATCATTTATAACTCTGCAGGTTTGTGAATTGCAGTGCCCTGAAGCTCCATTTTACAAGTCGCTTTTCTGGGAGCTGGCCGCAAAAGCGCAGGATGGCTTCAGGCCCTGTTCTGGTTCCGGGGGACAGGCTGAGCCTGTGGTTAATTCTTCTTCCTGATGGGAAAATAGAGTGACCTGTGCCTGTCCCAACACCAAGAGCTAGTCTCTCATTGGTTCCCCGTCTTCCCGTTCATCCTCAGGACAAATTGCAACCTGTACGGAACAGGAGGTTAAAGGTGCTGATGCTCCAAGTAAGGAGATTGCTAGTAAAGTGGCTGGAATGGCGAACCCGAGCACAAGGAGATGAGAAATGAGGTGCGTTTTAGAAACCTTTCCCCATCACATGGTGTACCATCTTCTGGGTTTCTCATGCATGTTTTCGATGTAGGAAGATGCCCTTGAACCTGGAGATATGGGACCCATGCGATGGGTAGCACGCAGTATTACTTTAAAGGGTCTGCGTTTGCTCACCCAACCTCACCAAACCTCTCAGCCCCAAGAGTGTCCACCCTTATATCTCATCCAGCTGTGGGTCTAGATATGGTCACTCCAGGTTGCATCACAGCCCCTGAACGAATTGTGTAAGAATTTCTCTCTCTTTCCCTGTCTTTGTTTCATGGGTTTTTAAAAGTAATTTATTTTTATAATGGGGTTTAGCTGCTTTTCACGGCTGTGTTTATGCCACTTTACACCCACTTGACACACTAACAGAGAGATATCAATATATAGGCTTTAAGATTATTACTAGTCAGATATATTCTTGTGCGGTGAATCGGGCGTGTTGAGTCCAGTTCTCTGAGCAAGGAGTAGGTCTTCTCTATTACATATTGGGTTTATGGAACGGTATCTGAGCTGATTTGAAACTCTTGTTTTATGTATCACCCCACCTCACCTTTCCCGTTAAGCAGCCATAGTGTGTTTTCTGCATGTGTGACTCTGTTCTGTTTTGTAATTCAGTTCAAGTGTAACGGTTTTTACATTCCCTCTATAAGTGACACTTTATGAGAAGTGTTCTTTTCTGTGTGACTTATTTCACTTAGAATCGTCGTACCTAAATCCACTCATCATGCTGCTACTAGCCTTATGACACTGATTTCATGGCTGAGTGATATTCCATTGTACATAAGGACCACAACTTTTTTATCCATTTTTCGCTTTCCTTGGATATTTAAGGTGGAATGAAGTGGAGGTCCTTGTCAATAGAGCAGACCTAAACTTTGGGGTGCTAGTGTCTTGCTGATTTTCAATTTTCCCACTTTATACCCCCATGCGTGGAAGTGCCCTATGCTCTCTAAGCTGTGTTTTATAGATGTTTCAGGACACACCGTACCCTTCTCCAGAGTGGCTGTTGGCAATTTACATCCCGCCCATCAGTGTAGCAAGGCTCCCATTTCTCCATTGCCTGTCCTGCATTTCTGGTTTTGACACTTTTTTCAGCATGGCCCTTTTGACCGATGGGAAGCGAGACTTCTTTGTAGCGCTGATTTGCCTTTCCAGGTTGCTTGGTTGGCCAAAAAGGGCGTATGCGTTTTTTCCTGAATATATTCAGGAAAAAACGCATACGCCCTTTTTGGCCAAGAGCATCATTGTCAACGTTTTGCTGCTTTTCACGTGCTTTAAAGGCGATTCGAATCTACCTCCTGAAATCTGTTTCCTGCAATTCTGCCTTGAGTTCAAATCCTCTTCTTTGCCTTCCCTCAATATATTTGTGGACGAGAGTTATCATTTATAACTCTGCAGGTTTGTGAATAGCAGTGCCCTGAAGCTCCATTTTAAAACTCGCTTTTTTGGGAGCTGGCCGCAAAAGCGCAGGATGGCTTCAGGCCCTGTTTTGGTTACGGGGGGCAGGCTGAGCCTGTGGTTAATTCTTCTTCCTGATGGGAAAATAGAGTGACCTGTGCCTGTCCCAACACCAAGAGCTAGTCTCTCATTGGTTCCCCGTCTTCCCGTTCATCCTCAGGACAAATTGCAACCTGTACGGAACAGGAGGTTAAAGGTGCTGATGCTCCAAGTAGGGAGATTGCTAGTAAAGTGGCTGGAATGGGGAACCCGAGCACAAGGAGATGAGAAATGAGGTGCGTTTTAGAAACCTTTCCCCATCACACGGTGTACCATCTTCTGGGTTTCTCATGCATGTTTTCGATGTAGGAAGATGCCCTTGAACCTGGAGATTTGGGACCCATGCGATGGGTAGCAGGCAGTATTACTTTAAGGGTCTGCGTTTGCTCACCCAACCTCACCAAAACTCTCAGCCCCAAGAGTGTCCACCCTTATGTCTCATCCAGCTGTGGGTATAGATATGGTCACTCCAGGTTGCATCACAGCCCCTGAACGAATTGTGTAAGAATTTCTCTCTCTTTCCCTGTCTTTGTTTCTTGTGTTTTTGAAAGTAATTTATTTTTATAAGGGGGTTTAGCTGCTTTTCACGGCTGTGTTTATGCCGCTTTACACCCACTTGACACACTAACAGAGAGATATCAATACATAGGTTTTAAGATTATTACTAGTCAGATATATTCTTGTGCGGTGAATCGGGCGTGTTGAGTCCAGTTCTCTGAGCAAGGAGTAGGTCTTGTCTATTACATATTGGGTTTATGGAACGGTATCTGAGCTGATTTGAAACTCTTGTTTTATGTATCACCCCACCTCACCTTTCCCGTTAAGCAGCCATAGTGTGTTTTCTGCATGTGTGACTCTGTTCTGTTTTGTAATTCAGTTCAAGTGTAACGGTTTTTACAATCCCTCTATAAGTGACACTTTATGAGAAGTGTCCTTTTCTGTGTGACTCATTTCACTTAGAATCGTCGTGCCTAAATCCACTCATCATGCTGCTACTAGCCTTATGACATTGATTTCATGGCTGAGTGATATTCCATTGTACATAAGGACCACAACTTTTTTATCCATTTTTCGCTTTCCTGGGATATTTAAGGTGGAATGAAGTGGAGGTCCTTGTCAACAGAACAGCCCTAAACTTTGGGGTGCTTGTGTCTTGCTGATTTTCAATTTTCCCACTTTATCCCCCCATGCGTGGAAGTGCCCTATGCTCTCTAAGCTGTGTTTTTTAGATGTTTCAGGACACACCGTACACTTCTCCAGAGTGGCTGTTGGCGATTTACATCCCGCCCATCAGTGTAGCAAGGCTCCCATTTCTCCATGGCCTGTCCTGCATTTCTGGTTTTGACACTTTTTTCAGCATGGCCCTTTTGACCGATGGGAAGCGAGACTTCTTTGTAGCGCTGATTTGCCTTTCCAGGTTGCTTGGTTGGCCAAAAAGGGCGTATGCGTTTTTTCCTGAATATATTCAGGAAAAAACGCATACGCCCTTTTTGGCCAAGGGCATCATTGTCAACGTTTTGCCGCTTTTCATGTGCTTTAAACGCGATTCGAATCTACCTCCTGAAATCTGTTTCCTGCAATTCTGCCTTGATTTCAAATCCTCTTCTTTGCCTTCCCTCAATATATTTTTGGACGAGAGTTATCATTTATAACTCTGCAGGTTTGTGAATTGCAGTGCCCTGAAGCTCCATTTTACAAGTCGCTTTTTTGGGAGCTGGCCGCAAAAGCACAGGATGGCTTCAGGCCCTGTTCTGGTTCCGGGGGGCAGGCTGAGCCTGTGGTTAATTCTTCTTCCTGATGGGAAAATAGAGTGACCTGTGCCTGTCCCAACACCAAGAGCTAGTCTCTCATTGGTTCCCCGTCTTCCCGTTCATCCTCAGGACAAATTGCAACCTGTACGGAACAGGAGGTTAAAGGTGCTGATGCTCCAAGTAGGGAAGTTGCTAGTAAAGTGGCTGGAATGGCGAACCCGAGCACAAGGAGATGAGAAATGAGGTGCGTTTTAGAAACCTTTCCCCATCACACGGTGTACCATCTTCTGGGTTTCTCATGCATGTTTTCGATGTAGGAAGATGCCCTTGAACCTGGAGATTTGGGACCCATGCGATGGGTAGCACGCAGTATTACTTTAAAGGGTCTGCGTTTGCTCACCCAACCTCACCAAACCTCTCAGCCCCAAGAGTGTCCACCCTTATGTCTCATCCAGCTGTGGGTCTAGATATGGTCAATCCAGGTTGCATCACAGCCCCTGAACGAATTGTGTAAGAATTTCTCTCTCTTTCCCTGTCTTTGTTTCATGGGTTTTTAAAAGTAATTTATTTTTATAATGGGGTTTAGCTGCTTTTCACGGCTGTGTTTATGCCGCTTTACACCCACTTGACACACTAACAGAGAGATATCAATACATAGGTTTTAAGATTATTACTAGTCAGATATATTCTTGTGCGGTGAATCGGGCGTGTTGAGTCCAGTTCTCTGAGCAAGGAGTAGGTCTTGTCTATTACATATTGGGTTTATGGAACGGTATCTGAGCTAATTTGAAACTCTTGTTTTATGTATCACCCCACCTCACCTTTCCCGTTAAGCAGCCATAGTGTGTTTTCTGCATGTGTGACTCTGTTCTGTTTTGTAATTCAGTTCAAGTGTAACGATTTTTACATTCCCTCTATAAGTGACACCTTATGAGAAGTGTCCTTTTCTGTGTGACTTATTTCACTTAGAATCGTCGTACCTAAATCCACTCATCATGCTGCTACTAGCCTTATGACATTGATTTCATGGCTGAGTGATATTCCATTGTACATAAGGACCACAACTTTTTTATCCATTTTTCGCTTTCCTGGGATATTTAAGGTGGAATGAAGTGGAGGTCCTTGTCAACAGAGCAGCCCTAAACTTTGGGGTGCTTGTGTCTTGCTGATTTTCAATTTTCCCACTTTATCCCCCCATGCGTGGAAGTGCCCTATGCTCTCTAAGCTGTGTTTTATAGATGTTTCAGGACACACCGTACACTTCTCCAGAGTGGCTGTTGGCAATTTACATCCCGCCCATCAGTGTAGCAAGGCTCCCATTTCTCCATGGCCTGTCCTGCATTTCTGGTTTTGACACTTTTTTCAGCATGGCCCTTTTGACCGATGGGAAGCGAGACTTCTTTGTAGCGCTGATTTGCCTTTCCAGGTTGCTTGGTTGGCCAAAAAGGGCGTATGCGTTTTTTCCTGAATATATTCAGGAAAAAACGCATACGCCCTTTTTGGCCAAGGGCATCATTGTCAACGTTTTGCCGCTTTTCATGTGCTTTAAACGCGATTCGAATCTACCTCCTGAAATCTGTTTCCTGCAATTCTGCCTTGATTTCAAATCCTCTTCTTTGCCTTCCCTCAATATATTTGTGGACGAGAGTTATCATTTATAACTCTGCAGGTTTGTGAATTGCAGTGCCCTGAAGCTCCATTTTACAAGTCGCTTTTCTGGGAGCTGGCCGCAAAAGCGCAGGATGGCTTCAGGCCCTGTTCTGGTTCCGGGGGACAGGCTGAGCCTGTGGTTAATTCTTCTTCCTGATGGGAAAATAGAGTGACCTGTGCCTGTCCCAACACCAAGAGCTAGTCTCTCATTGGTTCCCCGTCTTCCCGTTCATCCTCAGGACAAATTGCAACCTGTACGGAACAGGAGGTTAAAGGTGCTGATGCTCCAAGTAAGGAGATTGCTAGTAAAGTGGCTGGAATGGCGAACCCGAGCACAAGGAGATGAGAAATGAGGTGCGTTTTAGAAACCTTTCCCCATCACATGGTGTACCATCTTCTGGGTTTCTCATGCATGTTTTCGATGTAGGAAGATGCCCTTGAACCTGGAGATATGGGACCCATGCGATGGGTAGCACGCAGTATTACTTTAAAGGGTCTGCGTTTGCTCACCCAACCTCACCAAACCTCTCAGCCCCAAGAGTGTCCACCCTTATATCTCATCCAGCTGTGGGTCTAGATATGGTCACTCCAGGTTGCATCACAGCCCCTGAACGAATTGTGTAAGAATTTCTCTCTCTTTCCCTGTCTTTGTTTCATGGGTTTTTAAAAGTAATTTATTTTTATAATGGGGTTTAGCTGCTTTTCACGGCTGTGTTTATGCCACTTTACACCCACTTGACACACTAACAGAGAGATATCAATATATAGGCTTTAAGATTATTACTAGTCAGATATATTCTTGTGCGGTGAATCGGGCGTGTTGAGTCCAGTTCTCTGAGCAAGGAGTAGGTCTTCTCTATTACATATTGGGTTTATGGAACGGTATCTGAGCTGATTTGAAACTCTTGTTTTATGTATCACCCCACCTCACCTTTCCCGTTAAGCAGCCATAGTGTGTTTTCTGCATGTGTGACTCTGTTCTGTTTTGTAATTCAGTTCAAGTGTAACGGTTTTTACATTCCCTCTATAAGTGACACTTTATGAGAAGTGTTCTTTTCTGTGTGACTTATTTCACTTAGAATCGTCGTACCTAAATCCACTCATCATGCTGCTACTAGCCTTATGACACTGATTTCATGGCTGAGTGATATTCCATTGTACATAAGGACCACAACTTTTTTATCCATTTTTCGCTTTCCTTGGATATTTAAGGTGGAATGAAGTGGAGGTCCTTGTCAATAGAGCAGACCTAAACTTTGGGGTGCTAGTGTCTTGCTGATTTTCAATTTTCCCACTTTATACCCCCATGCGTGGAAGTGCCCTATGCTCTCTAAGCTGTGTTTTATAGATGTTTCAGGACACACCGTACCCTTCTCCAGAGTGGCTGTTGGCAATTTACATCCCGCCCATCAGTGTAGCAAGGCTCCCATTTCTCCATTGCCTGTCCTGCATTTCTGGTTTTGACACTTTTTTCAGCATGGCCCTTTTGACCGATGGGAAGCGAGACTTCTTTGTAGCGCTGATTTGCCTTTCCAGGTTGCTTGGTTGGCCAAAAAGGGCGTATGCGTTTTTTCCTGAATATATTCAGGAAAAAACGCATACGCCCTTTTTGGCCAAGAGCATCATTGTCAACGTTTTGCTGCTTTTCACGTGCTTTAAAGGCGATTCGAATCTACCTCCTGAAATCTGTTTCCTGCAATTCTGCCTTGAGTTCAAATCCTCTTCTTTGCCTTCCCTCAATATATTTGTGGACGAGAGTTATCATTTATAACTCTGCAGGTTTGTGAATAGCAGTGCCCTGAAGCTCCATTTTAAAACTCGCTTTTTTGGGAGCTGGCCGCAAAAGCGCAGGATGGCTTCAGGCCCTGTTTTGGTTACGGGGGGCAGGCTGAGCCTGTGGTTAATTCTTCTTCCTGATGGGAAAATAGAGTGACCTGTGCCTGTCCCAACACCAAGAGCTAGTCTCTCATTGGTTCCCCGTCTTCCCGTTCATCCTCAGGACAAATTGCAACCTGTACGGAACAGGAGGTTAAAGGTGCTGATGCTCCAAGTAGGGAGATTGCTAGTAAAGTGGCTGGAATGGGGAACCCGAGCACAAGGAGATGAGAAATGAGGTGCGTTTTAGAAACCTTTCCCCATCACACGGTGTACCATCTTCTGGGTTTCTCATGCATGTTTTCGATGTAGGAAGATGCCCTTGAACCTGGAGATTTGGGACCCATGCGATGGGTAGCAGGCAGTATTACTTTAAGGGTCTGCGTTTGCTCACCCAACCTCACCAAAACTCTCAGCCCCAAGAGTGTCCACCCTTATGTCTCATCCAGCTGTGGGTATAGATATGGTCACTCCAGGTTGCATCACAGCCCCTGAACGAATTGTGTAAGAATTTCTCTCTCTTTCCCTGTCTTTGTTTCTTGGGTTTTTAAAAGTAATTTATTTTTATAATGGGGTTTAGCTGCTTTTCACGGCTGTGTTTATGCCGCTTTACACCCACTTGACACACTAACAGAGAGATATCAATACATAGGTTTTAAGATTATTACTAGTCAGATATATTCTTGTGCGGTGAATCGGGCGTGTTGAGTCCAGTTCTCTGAGCAAGGAGTAGGTCTTGTCTATTACATATTGGGTTTATGGAACGGTATCTGAGCTGATTTGAAACTCTTGTTTTATGTATCACCCCACCTCACCTTTCCCGTTAAGCAGCCATAGTGTGTTTTCTGCATGTGTGACTCTGTTCTGTTTTGTAATTCAGTTCAAGTGTAACGGTTTTTACATTCCCTCTATAAGTGACACTTTATGAGAAGTGTCCTTTTCTGTGTGACTTATTTCACTTAGAATCGTCGTGCCTAAATCCACTCATCATGCTGCTACTAGCCTTATGACATTGATTTCATGGCTGAGTGATATTCCATTGTACATAAGGACCACAACTTTTTTATCCATTTTTCGCTTTCCTGGGATATTTAAGGTGGAATGAAGTGGAGGTCCTTGTCAACAGAACAGCCCTAAACTTTGGGGTGCTTGTGTCTTGCTGATTTTCAATTTTCCCACTTTATCCCCCCATGCGTGGAAGTGCCCTATGCTCTCTAAGCTGTGTTTTTTAGATGTTTCAGGACACACCGTACACTTCTCCAGAGTGGCTGTTGGCGATTTACATCCCGCCCATCAGTGTAGCAAGGCTCCCATTTCTCCATGGCCTGTCCTGCATTTCTGGTTTTGACACTTTTTTCAGCATGGCCCTTTTGACCGATGGGAAGCGAGACTTCTTTGTAGCGCTGATTTGCCTTTCCAGGTTGCTTGCTTGGCCAAAAAGGGCGTATGCGTTTTTTCCTGAATATATTCAGGAAAAAACGCATACGCCCTTTTTGGCCAAGAGCATCATTGTCAACGTTTTGCTGCTTTTCACGTCCTTTAAAGGCGATTCGAATCTACCTCCTGAAATCTGTTTCCTGCAATTCTGCCTTGAGTTCAAATCCTCTTCTTTGCCTTCCCTCAATATATTTGTGGACGAGAGTTATCATTTATAACTCTGCAGGTTTGTGAATAGCAGTGCCCTGAAGCTCCATTTTAAAACTCGCTTTTTTTGGAGCTGGCCGCAAAAGCGCAGGATGGCTTCAGGCCCTGTTCTGGTTACGGGGGGCAGGCTGAGCCTGTGGTTAATTATTCTTCCTGATAGGAAAATAGAGTGACCTGTGCCTGTCCCAACACCAAGAGCTAGTCTCTCATTGGTTCCCCGTCTTCCCGTTCATCCTCAGGACAAATTGCAACCTGTACGGAACAGGAGGTTAAAGGTGCTGATGCTCCAAGTAGGGAGATTGCTAGTAAAGTGGCTGGAATGGCGAACCCGAGCACAAGGAGATGAGAAATGAGGTGCGTTTTAGAAACCTTTCCCCATCACACGGTGTACCATCTTCTGGGTTTCTCATGCATGTTTTCGATGTAGGAAGATGCCCTTGAACCTGGAGATTTGGGACCCATGCGCTGGGTAGCACACAGTATTACTTTAAAGGGTCTGCGTTTGCTCACCCAACCTCACCATACCTCTCAGCCCCAAGAGTGTCCACCCCTATGTCTCATCCAGCTGTGGGTCTAGATATGGTCAATCCAGGTTGCATCACAGCCCCTGAACGAATTGTGTAAGAATTTCTCTCTCTTTCCCTGTCTTTGTTTCATGGGTTTTTAAAAGTAATTTATTTTTATAATGGGGTTTAGCTGCTTTTCACGGCTGTGTTTATGCCGCTTTACACCCACTTGACACACTAACAGAGAGATATCAATACATAGGTTTTAAGATTATTACTAGTCAGATATATTCTTGTGCGGTGAATCGGGCGTGTTGAGTCCAGTTCTCTGAGCAAGGAGTGGGTCTTGTCTATTACATATTGGGTTTATGGAATGGTATCTGAGCTAATTTGAAACTCTTGTTTTATGTATCACCCCACCTCACCTTTCCCGTTAAGCAGCCATAGTGTGTTTTCTGCATGTGTGACTCTGTTCTGTTTTGTAATTCAGTTCAAGTGTAACGGTTTTTACATTCCCTCTATAAGTGACACCTTATGATAAGTGTCCTTTTCTGTGTGACTTATTTCACTTAGAATCGTCTTACCTAAATCCACTCATCATGCTGCTACTAGCCTTATGACATTGATTTCATGGTTGAGTGATATTCCATTGTACATAAGGACCACAACTTTTTTATCCATTTTTCGCTTTCCTGGGATATTTAAGGTGGAATGAAGTGGAGGTCCTTGTCAACAGAGCAGCCCTAAACTTTGGGGTGCTTGTGTCTTGCTGCTTTTCAATTTTCCCACTTTATCCCCCCATGCGTGGAAGTGCCCTATGCTCTCTAATCTGTGTTTTTTAGATGTTTCAGGACACACCGTACACTTCTCCAGAGTGGCTGTTGGCGATTTACATCCCGCCCATCAGTGTAGCAAGGCTCCCATTTCTCCATGGCCTGTCCTGCATTTCTGGTTTTGACACTTTTTTTCAGCATGGCCCTTTTGACCGATGGGAAGCGAGACTTCTTTGTAGCGCTGATTTGCCTTTCCAGGTTGCTTGGTTGGCCAAAAAGGGCGTATGCGTTTTATCCTGAATATATTCAGGAAAAAACGCATACGCCCTTTTTGGCCAAGGGCATCATTGTCAACGTTGTGCCGCTTTTCATGTGCTTTAAAGGCGATTCGAATCTACCTCCTGAAATCTGTTTCCTGCAATTCTGCCTTGATTTCAAATCCTCTTCTTTGCCTTCCCTCAATATATTTGTGGACGAGAGTTATCATTTATAACTCTGCAGGTTTGTGAATTGCAGTGCCCTGAAGCTCCATTTTACAAGTCGCTTTTTTGGGAGCTGGCCGCAAAAGCGCAGGATGGCTTCAGGCCCTGTTCTGGTTCCGGGGGGCAGGCTGAGCCTGTGGTTAATTCTTCTTCCTGATGGGAAAATAGAGTGACTTGTGCCTGTCCCAACACCAAGAGCTAGTCTCTCATTGGTTCCCCGTCTTCCCGTTCATCCTCAGGACAAATTGCAACCTGTACGGAACAGGAGGTTAAAGGTGCTGATGCTCCAAGTAGGGAGATTGCTAGTAAAGTGGCTGGAATGGCGAACCCGAGCACAAGGAGATGAGAAATGAGGTGCGTTTTAGAAACCTTTCCCCATCACACGGTGTACCATCTTCTGGGTTTCTCATGCATGTTTTCGATGAAGGAAGATGCCCTTGAACCTGGAGATTTGGGACCCATGCGCTGGGTAGCACGCAGTATTACTTTAAAGGGTCTGCGTTTGCTCACCCAACCTCAACATACCTCTCAGCCCCAAGAGTGTCCACCCCTATGTCTCATCCAGCTGTGGGTCTAGATATGGTCAATCCAGGTTGCATCACAGCCCCTGAACGAATTGTGTAAGAATTTCTCTCTCTTTCCCTGTCTTTGTTTCATGGGTTTTTAAAAGTAATTTATTTTTATAATGGGGTTTAGCTGCTTTTCACGGCTGTGTTTATGCCGCTTTACACCCACTTGACACACTAACAGAGAGATATCAATACATAGGTTTTAAGATTATTACTAGTCAGATATATTCTTGTGCGGTGAATCGGGCGTGTTGAGTCCAGTTCTCTGAGCAAGGAGTAGGTCTTGTCTATTACATATTGGGTTTATGGAATGGTATCTGAGCTAATTTGAAACTCTTGTTTTATGTATCACCCCACCTCTCCTTTCCCGTTAAGCAGCCATAGTGTGTTTTCTGCATGTGTGACTCTGTTCTGTTTTGTAATTCAGTTCAAGTGTAACGGTTTTTACATTCCCTCTATAAGTGACACCTTATGAGAAGTGTCCTTTTCTGTGTGACTTATTTCACTTAGAATCGTCTTACCTAAATCCACTGATCATACTGCTACTAGCCTTATGACATTGATTTCATGGCTGAGTGATATTCCATTGTACATAAGGACCACAACTTTTTTATCCATTTTTCGCTTTCCTGGGATATTTAAGGTGGAATGAAGTGGAGGTCCTTGTCAACAGAGCAGCCCTAAACTTTGGGGTGCTTGTGTCTTGCTGCTTTTCAATTTTCCCACTTTATCCCCCCATGCGTGGAAGTGCCCTATGCTCTCTAATCTGTGTTTTTTAGATGTTTCAGGACACACCGTACACTTCTCCAGAGTGGCTGTTGGCGATTTACATCCCGCCCATCAGTGTAGCAAGGCTCCCATTTCTCCATGGCCTGTCCTGCATTTCTGGTTTTGACACTTTTTTTCAGCAAGGCCCTTTTGACCGATGGGAAGCGAGACTTCTTTGTAGCGCTGATTTGCCTTTCCAGGTTGCTTGGTTGGCCAAAAAGGGCTTATGCGTTTTTTCCTGAATATATTCAGGAAAAAACGCATACGCCCTTTTTGGCCAAGGGCATCATTGTCAACGTTTTGCCGCTTGTCATGTGCTTTAAAGGCGATTCGAATCTACCTCCTGTAATCTGTTTCCTGCAATTCTGCCTTGATTTCAAATCCTCTTCTTTGCCTTCCCTCAATATATTTGTGGACGAGAGTTATCATTTATAACTCTGCAGGTTTGTGAATTGCAGTGCCCTGAAGCTCCATTTTACAATTCGCTTTTTTGGGAGCTGGCCGCAAAAGCGCAGGATGGCTTCAGGCCCTGTTCTGGTTCCGGGGGGCAAGCTGAGCCTGTGGTTAATTCTTCTTCCTGATGGGAAAATAGAGTGACCTGTGCCTGTCCCGACACCAAGAGCTAGTCTCTCATTGGTTCCCCGTCTTCCCGTTCATCCTCAGGACAAATTGCAACCTGTACGGAACAGGAGGTTAAAGGTGCTGATGCTCCAAGTAGGGAGATTGCTAGTAAAGTGGCTGGAATGGCGAACCCGAGCACAAGGAGATGAGAAATGAGGTGCGTTTTAGAAACCTTTCCCCATCACACGGTGTACCATCTTCTGGGTTTCTCATGCATGTTTTCGATGTAGGAAGATGCCCTTGAACCTGGAGATTTGGGACCCATGCGCTGGGTAGCACGCAGTATTACTTTAAAGGGTCTGCGTTTGCTCACCCAACCTCACCAAACCTCTCAGCCACAAGAGTGTCCACCCCTATGTCTCATCCAGCTGTGGGTCTAGATATGGTCAATCCAGGTTGCATCACAGCCCCTGAACGAATTGTGTAAGAATTTCTCTCTCTTTCCCTGTCTTTGTTTCATGGGTTTTTAAAAGTAATTTATTTTTATAATGGGGTTTAGCTGCTTTTCACGGCTGTGTTTATGCCGCTTTACACCCACTTGACACACTAACAGAGAGATATCAATACATAGGTTTTAAGATTATTACTAGTCAGATATATTCTTGTGCGGTGAATCGGGCGTGTTGAGTCCAGTTCTCTGAGCAAGGAGTAGGTCTTCTCTATTACATATTGGGTTTATGGAACGGTATCTGAGCTGATTTGAAACTCTTGTTTTATGTATCACCCCACCTCACCTTTCCCGTTAAGCAGCCATAGTGTGTTTTCTGCATGTGTGACTCTGTTCTGTTTTGTAATTCAGTTCAAGTGTAACGGTTTTTACATTCCCTCTATAAGTGACACCTTATGAGAAGTGTCGTTTTCTGTGTGACTTATTTCACTTAGAATCGTCTTACCTAAATCCACTCATCATGCTGCTACTAGCCTTATGACATTGATTTCATGGCTGAGTGATATTCCATTGTACATAAGGACCACAACTTTTTGATCCATTTTTCGCTTTCCTGGGATATTTAAGGTGGAATGAAGTGGAGGTCCTTGTCAACAGAGCAGCCCTAAACTTTGGGGTGCTTGTGTCTTGCTGATTTTCAATTTTCCCACTTTATCCCCCCATGCGTGGAAGTGCCCTATGCTCTCTAAGCTGTGTTTTTTAGATGTTTCAGGACACACCGTACACTTCTCCAGAGTGGCTGTTGGCGATTTACATCCCGCCCATCAGTGTAGCAAGGCTCCCATTTCTCCATGGCCTGTCCTGCATTTCTGGTTTTGACACTTTTTTCAGCATGGCCCTTTTGACCGATGGGAAGCGAGACTTCTTTGTAGCGCTGATTTGCCTTTCCAGGTTGCTTGGTTGGCCAAAAAGGGCGTATGCGTTTTTTCCTGAATATATTCAGGAAAAAACGCATACGCCCTTTTTGGCCAAGGGCATCATTGTCAACGTTTTGCCGCTTTTCATGTGCTTTAAAGGCGATTCGAATCTACCTCCTGAAATCTGTTTCCTGCAATTCTGCCTTGATTTCAAATCCTCTTCTTTGCCTTCCCTCAATATATTTGTGGACGAGAGTTATCATTTATAACTCTGCAGGTTTGTGAATTGCAGTGCCCTGAAGCTCCATTTTACAAGTCGCTTTTTTGGGAGCTGGCCGCAAAAGCGCAGGATGGCTTCAGGCCCTGTTCTGGTTCCGGGGGGCAGGCTGAGCCTGTGGTTAATTCTTCTTCCTGATGGGAAAATAGAGTGACCTGTGCCTGTCCCAACACCAAGAGCTAGTCTCTCATTGGTTCCCCGTCTTCCCGTTCATCCTCAGGACAAATTGCAACCTGTACGGAACAGAAGGTTAAAGGTGCTGATGCTCCAAGTAGGGAGATTGCTAGTAAAGTGGCTGGAATGGCAAACCCGAGCACAAGGAGATGAGAAATGAGGTGCGTTTTAGAAACCTTTCCCCATCACACGGTGTACCATCTTCTGGGTTTCTCATGCATGTTTTCGATGTAGGAAGATGCCCTTGAACCTGGAGATTTGGGACCCATGCGCTGGGTAGCACGCAGTATTACTTTAAAGGGTCTGCGTTTGCTCACCCAACCTCACCAAACCTCTCAGCCCCAAGAGTGTCCACCCCTATGTCTCATCCAGCTGTGGGTCTAGATATGGTCAATCCAGGTTGCATCACAGCCCCTGAACGAATTGTGTAAGAATTTCTCTCTCTTTCCCTGTCTTTGTTTCATGGGTTTTTAAAAGTAATTTATTTTTATAATGGGGTTTAGCTGCTTTTCACGGCTGTGTTTATGCCGCTTTACACCCACTTGACACACTAACAGAGAGATATCAATACATAGGTTTTAAGATTATTACTAGTCAGATATATTCTTGTGCGGTGAATCGGGCGTGTTGAGTCCAGTTCTCTGAGCAAGGAGTAGGTCTTGTCTATTACATATTGGGTTTATGGAACGGTATCTGAGCTAATTTGAAGTTCTCGTTTTATGTATCACCCCACCTCACCTTTCCCGTTAAGCAGCCATAGTGTGTTTTCTGCATGTGTGACTCTGTTCTGTTTTGTAATTCAGTTCAAGTGTAACGGTTTTTACATTCCCTCTATAAGTGACACCTTATGAGAAGTGTCCTTTTCTGTGTGACTTATTTCACTTAGAATCGTCTTACCTAAATCCACTCATCATGCTGCTACTAGCCTTATGACATTGATTTCATGGCTGAGTGATATTCCATTGTACATAAGGACCACAACTTTTTTATCCATTTTTCGCTTTCCTGGGATATTTAAGGTGGAATGAAGTGGAGGTCCTTGTCAACAGAGCAGCCCTAAACTTTGGGGTGCTTGTGTCTTGCTGATTTTCAATTTTCCCACTTTATCCCCCCATGCGTGGAAGTGCCCTATGCTCTCTAAGCTGTGTTTTTTAGATGTTTCAGGACACACCGTACACTTCTCCAGAGTGGCTGTTGGCGATTTACATCCCGCCCATCAGTGTAGCAAGGCTCCCATTTCTCCATGGCCTGTCCTGCATTTCTGGTTTTGACACTTTTTTCAGCATGGCCCTTTTGACCGATGGGAAGCAAGACTTCTTTGTAGCGCTGATTTGCCTTTCCAGGTTGCTTGGTTGGCCAAAAAGGGCGTATGCGTTTTTTCCTGAATATATTCAGGAAAAAACGCATACGCCCTTTTTGGCCAAGGGCATCATTGTCAACGTTTTGCCGCTTTTCATGTGCTTTAAAGGCGATTCGAATCTACCTCCTGAAATCTGTTTCCTGCAATTCTGCCTTGATTTCAAATCCTCTTCTTTGCCTTCCCTCAATATATTTGTGGACGAGAGTTATCATTTATAACTCTGCAGGTTTGTGAATTGCAGTGCCCTGAAGCTCCATTTTACAAGTCGCTTTTTTGGGAGCTGGCCGCAAAAGCGCAGGATGGCTTCAGGCCCTGTTCTGGTTCCGGGGGGCAGGCTGAGCCTGTGGTTAATTCTTCTTCCTGATGGGAAAATAGAGTGACCTGTGCCTGTCCCAACACCAAGAGCTAGTCTCTCATTGGTTCCCCGTCTTCCCGTTCATCCTCAGGACAAATTGCAACCTGTACGGAACAGAAGGTTAAAGGTGCTGATGCTCCAAGTAGGGAGATTGCTAGTAAAGTGGCTGGAATGGCAAACCCGAGCACAAGGAGATGAGAAATGAGGTGCGTTTTAGAAACCTTTCCCCATCACACGGTGTACCATCTTCTGGGTTTCTCATGCATGTTTTCGATGTAGGAAGATGCCCTTGAACCTGGAGATTTGGGACCCATGCGATGGGTAGCACGCAGTATTACTTTAAAGGGTCTGCGTTTGCTCACCCAACCTCACCAAACCTCTCAGCCCCAAGAGTGTCCACCCTTATGTCTCATCCAGCTGTGGGTCTAGATATGGTCAATCCAGGTTGCATCACAGCCCCTGAACGAATTGTGTAAGAATTTCTCTCTCTTTCCCTGTCTTTGTTTCATGGGTCTTTAAAAGTAATTTATTTTTATAATGGGGTTTAGCTGCTTTTCACGGCTGTGTTTATGCCGCTTTACACCCACTTGACACACTAACAGAGAGATATCAATACATAGGTTTTAAGATTATTACTAGTCAGATATATTCTTGTGCGGTGAATCGGGCGTGTTGAGTCCAGTTCTCTGAGCAAGGAGTAGGTCTTGTCTATTACATATTGGGTTTATGGAACGGTATCTGAGCTAATTTGAAGCTCTCGTTTTATGTATCACCCCACCTCACCTTTCCCGTTAAGCAGCCATAGTGTGTTTTCTGCATGTGTGACTGTTCTGTTTTGTAATTCAGTTCAAGTGTAACGGTTTTTACATTCCCTGTATAAGTGACACCTTATGAGAAGTGTCCTTTTCTGTGTGACTTATTTCACTTAGAATCGTCTTACCTAAATCCACTCATCATACTGCTACTAGCCTTTTGACATTGATTTCATGGCTGAGTGATATTCCATTGTACATAAGGACCACAACTTTTTTATCCATTTTTCGCTTTCCTGGGATATTTAAGGTGGAATGAAGTGGAGGTCCTTGTCAACAGAGCAGCCCTAAACTTTGGGGTGCTTGTGTCTTGCTGCTTTTCAATTTTCCCACTTTATCCCCCCATGCGTGGAAGTGCCCTATGCTCTCTAAGCTGTGTTTTTTAGATGTTTCAGGACACACCGTACACTTCTCCAGAGTGGCTGTTGGCGATTTACATCCCGCCCATCAGTGTAGCAAGGCTCCCATTTCTCCATGGCCTGTCCTGCATTTCTGGTTTTGACACTTTTTTTCAGCAAGGCCCTTTTGACCGATGGGAAGCGAGACTTCTTTGTAGCGCTGATTTGCCTTTCCAGGTTGCTTGGTTGGCCAAAAAGGGCGTATGCGTTTTTTCCTGAATATATTCAGGAAAAAACGCATACGCCCTTTTTGGCCAAGGGCATCATTGTCAACGTTTTGCCGCTTGTAATGTGCTTTAAAGGCGATTCGAATCTACCTCCTGTAATCTGTTTCCTGCAATTCTGCCTTGATTTCAAATCCTCTTCTTTGCCTTCCCTCAATATATTTGTGGACGAGAGTTATCATTTATAACTCTGCAGGTTTGTGAATTGCAGTGCCCTGAAGCTCCATTTTACAATTCGCTTTTTTGGGAGCTGGCCGCAAAAGCGCAGGATGGCTTCAGGCCCTGTTCTGGTTCCGGGGGGCAAGCTGAGCCTGTGGTTAATTCTTCTTCCTGATGGGAAAATAGAGTGACCTGTGCCTGTCCCGACACCAAGAGCTAGTCTCTCATTGGTTCCCCGTCTTCCCGTTCATCCTCAGGACAAATTGCAACCTGTACGGAACAGGAGGTTAAAGGTGCTGATGCTCCAAGTAGGGAGATTGCTAGTAAAGTGGCTGGAATGGCGAACCCGAGCACAAGGAGATGAGAAATGAGGTGCGTTTTAGAAACCTTTCCCCATCACACGGTGTACCATCTTCTGGGTTTCTCATGCATGTTTTCGATGTAGGAAGATGCCCTTGAACCTGGAGATTTGGGACCCATACGCTGGGTAGCACGCAGTATTACTTTAAAGGGTCTGCGTTTGCTCACCCAACCTCACCAAACCTCTCAGCCCCAAGAGTGTCCACCCCTATGTCTCATCCAGCTGTGGGTCTAGATATGGTCAATCCAGGTTGCATCACAGCCCCTGAACGAATTGTGTAAGAATTTCTCTCTCTTTCCCTGTCTTTGTTTCATGGGTTTTTAAAAGTAATTTATTTTTATAATGGGGTTTAGCTGCTTTTCACGGCTGTGTTTATGCCGCTTTACACCCACTTTACACACTAACAGAGAGATATCAATACATAGGTTTTAAGATTATTGCTAGTCAGATATATTCTTGTGCGGTGAATCGGGCGTGTTGAGTCCAGTTCTCTGAGCAAGGAGTAGGTCTTGTCTATTACATATTGGGTTTATGGAACGGTATCTGAGCTAATTTGAAGCTCTTGTTTTATGTATCACCCCACCTCACCTTTCCCGTTAAGCAGCCATAGTGTGTTTTCTGCATGTGTGACTGTTCTGTTTTGTAATTCAGTTCAAGTGTAACGGTTTTTACATTCCCTCTATAAGTGACACCTTATGAGAAGTGTCCTTTTCTGTGTGACTTATTTCACTTAGAATCGTCTTACCTAAATCCACTCATCATGCTGCTACTAGCCTTATGACATTGATTTCATGGCTGAGTGATATTCCATTGTACATAAGGACCGCAAATTTTATCCATTTTTCGCTTTCCTGGGATATTTAAGGTGGAATGAAGTGGAGGTCCTTGTCAACAGAGCAGCCCTAAACTTTGGGGTGCTTGTGTCTTGCTGATTTTCAATTTTCCCACTTTATCCCCCCATGCGTGGAAGTGCCCTATGCTCTCTAAGCTGTGTTTTTTAGATGTTTCAGGACACACCGTACACTTCTCCAGAGTGGCTGTTGGCGATTTACATCCCGCCCATCAGTGTAGCAAGGCTCCCATTTCTCCATGGCCTGTCCTGCATTTCTGGTTTTGACACTTTTTTCAGCATGGCCCTTTTGACCGAAGGGAAGCGAGACTTCTTTGTAGCGCTGATTTGCCTTTCCAGGTTGCTTGGTTGGCCAAAAAGGGCGTATGCGTTTTTTCCTGAATATATTCAGGAAAAAACGCATACGCCCTTTTTGGCCAAGGGCATCATTGTCAACGTTTTGCCACTTTTCATGTGCTTTAAAGGCGATTCGAATCTACCTCCTGAAATCTGTTTCCTGCAATTCTGCCTTGATTTCAAATCCTCTTCTTTGCCTTCCCTCAATATATTTGTGGACGAGAGTTATCATTTATAACTCTGCAGGTTTGTGAATTGCAGTGCCCTGAAGCTCCATTTTACAAGTCGCTTTTTTGGGAGCTGGCCGCAAAAGCGCAGGATGGCTTCAGGCCCTGTTCTGGTTCCGGGGGGCAGGCTGAGCCTGTGGTTAATTCTTCTTCCTGATGGGAAAATAGAGTGACCTGTGCCTGTCCCAACACCAAGAGCTAGTCTCTCATTGGTTCCCCGTCTTCCCGTTCATCCTCAGGACAAATTGCAACCTGTACGGAACAGGAGGTTAAAGGTGCTGATGCTCCAAGTAGGGAGATTGCTAGTAAAGTGGCTGGAATGGCGAACCCGAGCACAAGGAGATGAGAAATGAGGTGCGTTTTAGAAACCTTTCCCCATCACACGGTGTACCATCTTCTGGGTTTCTCATGCATGTTTTCGATGTAGGAAGATGCCCTTGAACCTGGAGATTTGGGACCCATGCGCTGGGTAGCACGCAGTATTACTTTAAAGGGTCTGCGTTTGCTCACCCAACCTCACCAAACCTCTCAGCCCCAAGAGTGTCCACCCCTATGTCTCATCCAGCTGTGGGTCTAGATATGGTCAATCCAGGTTGCATCACAGCCCCTGAACGAATTGTGTAAGAATTTCTCTCTCTTTCCCTGTCTTTGTTTCATGGGTTTTTAAAAGTAATTTATTTTTATAATGGGGTTTAGCTGCTTTTCACGGCTGTGTTTATGCCGCTTTACACCCACTTGACACACTAACAGAGAGATATCAATACATAGGTTTTAAGATTATTACTAGTCAGATATATTCTTGTGCGGTGAATCGGGCGTGTTGAGTCCAGTTCTCTGAGCAAGGAGTAGGTCTTGTCTATTACATATTGGGTTTATGGAACGGTATCTGAGCTAATTTGAAGCTCTTGTTTTATGTATCACCCCACCTCACCTTTCCCGTTAAGCAGCCATAGTGTGTTTTCTGCATGTGTGACTGTTCTGTTTTGTAATTCAGTTCAAGTGTAACGGTTTTTACATTCCCTCTATAAGTGACACCTTATGAGAAGTGTCCTTTTCTGTGTGACTTATTTCACTTAGAATCGTCTTACCTAAATCCACTCATCATGCTGCTACTAGCCTTATGACATTGATTTCATGGCTGAGTGATATTCCATTGTACATAAGGACCACAAATTTTATCCATTTTTCGCTTTCCTGGGATATTTAAGGTGGAATGAAGTGGAGGTCCTTGTCAACAGAGCAGCCCTAAACTTTGGGGTGCTTGTGTCTTGCTGATTTTCAATTTTCCCACTTTATCCCCCCATGCGTGGAAGTGCCCTATGCTCTCTAAGCTGTGTTTTTTAGATGTTTCAGGACACACCGTACACTTCTCCAGAGTGGCTGTTGGCGATTTACATCCCGCCCATCAGTGTAGCAAGGCTCCCATTTCTCCATGGCCTGTCCTGCATTTCTGGTTTTGACACTTTTTTCAGCATGGCCCTTTTGACCGATGGGAAGCGAGACTTCTTTGTAGCGCTGATTTGCCTTTCCAGGTTGCTTGGTTGGCCAAAAAGGGCGTATGCGTTTTTTCCTGAATATATTCAGGAAAAAACGCATACGCCCTTTTTGGCCAAGGGCATCATTGTCAACGCTTTGCCGCTTTTCATGTGCTTTAAAGGCGATTCGAATCTACCTCCTGAAATCTGTTTCCTGCAATTCTGCCTTGATTTCAAATCCTCTTCTTTGCCTTCCCTCAATATATTTGTGGACGAGAGTTATCATTTATAACTCTGCAGGTTTGTGAATTGCAGTGCCCTGAAGCTCCATTTTACAAGTCGCTTTTTTGGGAGCTGGCCGCAAAAGCGCAGGATGGCTTCAGGCCCTTTTCTGGTTCCGGGGGGCAGGCTGAGCCTGTGGTTAATTCTTCTTCCTGATGGGAAAATAGAGTGACCTGTGCCTGTCCCAACACCAAGAGCTAGTCTCTCATTGGTTCCCCGTCTTCCCGTTCATCCTCAGGACAAATTGCAACCTGTACGGAACAGGAGGTTAAAGGTGCTGATGCTCCAAGTAGGGAGATTGCTAGTAAAGTGGCTGGAATGGCGAACCCGAGCACAAGGAGATGAGAAATGAGGTGCGTTTTAGAAACCTTTCCCCATCACACGGTGTACCATCTTCTGGGTTTCTCATGCATGTTTTCGATGTAGGAAGATGCACTTGAACCTGGAGATTTGGGACCCATGCGATGGGTAGCACGCAGTATTACTTTAAAGGGTCTGCGTTTGCTCACCCAACCTCACCAAACCACTCAGCCCCAAGAGTGTCCACCCTTATGTCTCATCCTGCTGTGGGTCTAGATATGGTCAATCCAGGTTGCATCACAGCCCCTGAACGAATTGTGTAAGAATTTCTCTCTCTTTCCCTGTCTTTGTTTCATGGGTTTTTAAAAGTAATTTATTTTTATAATGGGGTTTAGCTGCTTTTCACGGCTGTGTTTATGCCGCTTTACACCCACTTGACACACTAACAGAGAGATATCAATACATAGGTTTTAAGATTATTACTAGTCAGATATATTCTTGTGCGGTGAATCGGGCGTGTTGAGTCCAGTTCTCTGAGCAAGGAGTAGGTCTTGTCTATTACATATTGGGTTTATGGAACGGTATCTGAGCTAATTTGAAGCTCTCGTTTTATGTATCACCCCACCTCACCTTTCCCGTTAAGCAGCCATAGTGTGTTTTCTGCATGTGTGACTGTTCTGTTTTGTAATTCAGTTCAACTGTAACGGTTTTTACATTCCCTCTATAAGTGACACCTTATGAGAAGTGTCCTTTTCTGTGTGACTTATTTCACTTAGAATCGTCTTACCTAAATCCACTCATCATGCTGCTACTAGCCTTATGACATTGATTTCATGGCTGAGTGATATTCCATTGTACATAAGGACCACAACTTTTTTATCCATTTTTCGCTTTCCTGGGATATTTAAGGTGGAATGAAGTGGAGGTCCTTGTCAACAGAGCAGCCCTAAACTTTGGGGTGCTTGTGTCTTGCTGATTTTCAATTTTCCCACTTTATCCCCCCATGCGTGGAAGTGCCCTATGCTCTCTAAGCTGTGTTTTTTAGATGTTTCAGGACACACCGTACACTTCTCCAGAGTGGCTGTTGGCGATTTACATCCCGCCCATCAGTGTAGCAAGGCTCCCATTTCTCCATGGCCTGTCCTGCATTTCTGGTTTTGACACTTTTTTCAGCATGGCCCTTTTGACCGATGGGAAGCGAGACTTCTTTGTAGCGCTGATTTGCCTTTCCAGGTTGCTTGGTTGGCCAAAAAGGGCGTATGCGTTTTTTCCTGAATATATTCAGGAAAAAACGCATACGCCCTTTTTGGCCAAGGGCATCATTGTCAACGTTTTGCCACTTTTCATGTGCTTTAAAGGCGATTCGAATCTACCTCCTGAAATCTGTTTCCTGCAATTCTGCCTTGATTTCAAATCCTCTTCTTTGCCTTCCCTCAATATATTTGTGGACGAGAGTTATCATTTATAACTCTGCAGGTTTGTGAATTGCAGTGCCCTGAAGCTCCATTTTACAAGTCGCTTTTTTGGGAGCTGGCCGCAAAAGCGCAGGATGGCTTCAGGCCCTGTTCTGGTTCCGGGGGGCAGGCTGAGCCTGTGGTTAATTCTTCTTCCTGATGGGAAAATAGAGTGACCTGTGCCTGTCCCAACACCAAGACCTAGTCTCTCATTGGTTCCCCGTCTTCCCGTTCATCCTCAGGACAAATTGCAACCTGTACGGAACAGGAGGTTAAAGGTGCTGATGCTCCAAGTAGGGAGATTGCTAGTAAAGTGGCTGGAATGGCGAACCCGAGCACAAGGAGATGAGAAATGAGGTGCGTTTTAGAAACCTTTCCCCATCACACGGTGTACCATCTTCTGGGTTTCTCATGCATGTTTTCGATGTAGGAAGATGCCCTTGAACCTGGAGATTTGGGACCCATGCGCTGGGTAGCACGCAGTATTACTTTAAAGGGTCTGCGTTTGCTCACCCAACCTCACCAAACCTCTCAGCCCCAAGAGTGTCCACCCCTATGTCTCATCCAGCTGTGGGTCTAGATATGGTCAATCCAGGTTGCATCACAGCCCCTGAACGAATTGTGTAAGAATTTCTCTGTCTTTCCCTGTCTTTGTTTCATGGGTTTTTAAAAGTAATTTATTTTTATAATGGGGTTTAGCTGCTTTTCACGGCTGTGTTTATGCCGCTTTACACCCACTTGACACACTAACAGAGAGATATCAATACATAGGTTTTAAGATTATTACTAGTCAGATATATTCTTGTGCGGTGAATCGGGCGTGTTGAGTCCAGTTCTCTGAGCAAGGAGTAGGTCTTGTCTATTACATATTGGGTTTATGGAACGGTATCTGAGCTAATTTGAAGCTCTTGTTTTATGTATCACCCCACCTCACCTTTCCCGTTAAGCAGCCATAGTGTGTTTTCTGCATGTGTGACTGTTCTGTTTTGTAATTCAGTTCAAGTGTAACGGTTTTTACATTCCCTCTATAAGTGACACCTTATGAGAAGTGTCCTTTTCTGTGTGACTTATTTCACTTAGAATCGTCTTACCTAAATCCACTCATCATGCTGCTACTAGCCTTATGACATTGATTTCATGGCTGAGTGATATTCCATTGTACATAAGGACCACAAATTTTATCCATTTTTCGCTTTCCTGGGATATTTAAGGTGGAATGAAGTGGAGGTCCTTGTCAACAGAGCAGCCCTAAACTTTGGGGTGCTTGTGTCTTGCTGATTTTCAATTTTCCCACTTTATCGCCCCATGGGTGGAAGTGCCCTATGCTCTCTAAGCTGTGTTTTTTAGATGTTTCAGGACACACCGTACACTTCTCCAGAGTGGCTGTTGGCGATTTACATCCCGCCCATCAGTGTAGCAAGGCTCCCATTTCTCCATGGCCTGTCCTGCATTTCTGGTTTTGACACTTTTTTCAGCATGGCCCTTTTGACCGATGGGAAGCGAGACTTCTTTGTAGCGCTGATTTGCCTTTCCAGGTTGCTTGGTTGGCCAAAAAGGGCGTATGCGTTTTTTCCTGAATATATTCAGGAAAAAACGCATACGCCCTTTTTGGCCAAGGGCATCATTGTCAACGCTTTGCCGCTTTTCATGTGCTTTAAAGGCGATTCGAATCTACCTCCTGAAATCTGTTTCCTGCAATTCTGCCTTGATTTCAAATCCTCTTCTTTGCCTTCCCTCAATATATTTGTGGACGAGAGTTATCATTTATAACTCTGCAGGTTTGTGAATTGCAGTGCCCTGAAGCTCCATTTTACAAGTCGCTTTTTTGGGAGGTGGCCGCAAAAGCGCAGGATGGCTTCAGGCCCTTTTCTGGTTCCGGGGGGCAGGCTGAGCCTGTGGTTAATTCTTCTTCCTGATGGGAAAATAGAGTGACCTGTGCCTGTCCCAACACCAAGAGCTAGTCTCTCATTGGTTCCCCGTCTTCCCGTTCATCCTCAGGACAAATTGCAACCTGTACGGAACAGGAGGTTAAAGGTGCTGATGCTCCAAGTAGGGAGATTGCTAGTAAAGTGGCTGGAATGGCGAACCCGAGCACAAGGAGATGAGAAATGAGGTGCGTTTTAGAAACCTTTCCCCATCACACGGTGTACCATCTTCTGGGTTTCTCATGCATGTTTTCGATGTAGGAAGATGCACTTGAACCTGGAGATTTGGGACCCATGCGATGGGTAGCACGCAGTATTACTTTAAAGGGTCTGCGTTTGCTCACCCAACCTCACCAAACCTCTCAGCCCCAAGAGTGTCCACCCTTATGTCTCATCCTGCTGTGGGTCTAGATATGGTCAATCCAGGTTGCATCACAGCCCCTGAACGAATTGTGTAAGAATTTCTCTCTCTTTCCCTGTCTTTGTTTCATGGGTTTTTAAAAGTAATTTATTTTTATAATGGGGTTTAGCTGCTTTTCACGGCTGTGTTTATGCCGCTTTACACCCACTTGACACACTAACAGAGAGATATCAATACATAGGTTTTAAGATTATTACTAGTCAGATATATTCTTGTGCGGTGAATCGGGCGTGTTGAGTCCAGTTCTCTGAGCAAGGAGTAGGTCTTGTCTATTACATATTGGGTTTATGGAACGGTATCTGAGCTAATTTGAAGCTCTTGTTTTATGTATCACCCCACCTCACCTTTCCCGTTAAGCAGCCATAGTGTGTTTTCTGCATGTGTGACTGTTCTGTTTTGTAATTCAGTTCAAGTGTAACGGTTTTTACATTCCCTCTATAAGTGACACCTTATGAGAAGTGTCCTTTTCTGTGTGACTTATTTCACTTAGAATCGTCTTACCTAAATCCACTCATCATGCTGCTACTAGCCTTATGACATTGATTTCATGGCTGAGTGATATTCCATTGTACATAAGGACCGCAAATTTTATCCATTTTTCGCTTTCCTGGGATATTTAAGGTGGAATGAAGTGGAGGTCCTTGTCAACAGAGCAGCCCTAAACTTTGGGGTGCTTGTGTCTTGCTGATTTTCAATTTTCCCACTTTATCCCCCCATGCGTGGAAGTGCCCTATGCTCTCTAAGCTGTGTTTTTTAGATGTTTCAGGACACACCGTACACTTCTCCAGAGTGGCTGTTGGCGATTTACATCCCGCCCATCAGTGTAGCAAGGCTCCCATTTCTCCATGGCCTGTCCTGCATTTCTGGTTTTGACACCTTTTTCAGCATGGCCCTTTTGACCGATGGGAAGCGAGACTTCTTTGTAGCGCTGATTTGCCTTTCCAGGTTGCTTGGTTGGCCAAAAAGGGCGTATGCGTTTTTTCCTGAATATATTCAGGAAAAAACGCATACGCCCTTTTTGGCCAAGGGCATCATTGTCAACGTTTTGCCACTTTTCATGTGCTTTAAAGGCGATTCGAATCTACCTCCTGAAATCTGTTTCCTGCAATTCTGCCTTGATTTCAAATCCTCTTCTTTGCCTTCCCTCAATATATTTGTGGACGAGAGTTATCATTTATAACTCTGCAGGTTTGTGAATTGCAGTGCCCTGAAGCTCCATTTTACAAGTCGCTTTTTTGGGAGCTGGCCGCAAAAGCGCAGGATGGCTTCAGGCCCTGTTCTGGTTCCGGGGGGCAGGCTGAGCCTGTGGTTAATTCTTCTTCCTGATGGGAAAATAGAGTGACCTGTGCCTGTCCCAACACCAAGAGCTAGTCTCTCATTGGTTCCCCGTCTTCCCGTTCATCCTCAGGACAAATTGCAACCTGTACGGAACAGGAGGTTAAAGGTGCTGATGCTCCAAGTAGGGAGATTGCTAGTAAAGTGGCTGGAATGGCGAACCCGAGCACAAGGAGATGAGAAATGAGGTGCGTTTTAGAAACCTTTCCCCATCACACGGTGTACCATCTTCTGGGTTTCTCATGCATGTTTTCGATGTAGGAAGATGCACTTGAACCTGGAGATTTGGGACCCATGCGATGGGTAGCACGCAGTATTACTTTAAAGGGTCTGCGTTTGCTCACCCAACCTCACCAAACCACTCAGCCCCAAGAGTGTCCACCCTTATGTCTCATCCTGCTGTGGGTCTAGATATGGTCAATCCAGGTTGCATCACAGCCCCTGAACGAATTGTGTAAGAATTTCTCTCTCTTTCCCTGTCTTTGTTTCATGGGTTTTTAAAAGTAATTTATTTTTATAATGGGGTTTAGCTGCTTTTCACGGCTGTGTTTATGCCGCTTTACACCCACTTGACACACTAACAGAGAGATATCAATACATAGGTTTTAAGATTATTACTAGTCAGATATATTCTTGTGCGGTGAATCGGGCGTGTTGAGTCCAGTTCTCTGAGCAAGGAGTAGGTCTTGTCTATTACATATTGGGTTTATGGAACGGTATCTGAGCTAATTTGAAGCTCTCGTTTTATGTATCACCCCACCTCACCTTTCCCGTTAAGCAGCCATAGTGTGTTTTCTGCATGTGTGACTGTTCTGTTTTGTAATTCAGTTCAACTGTAACGGTTTTTACATTCCCTCTATAAGTGACACCTTATGAGAAGTGTCCTTTTCTGTGTGACTTATTTCACTTAGAATCGTCTTACCTAAATCCACTCATCATGCTGCTACTAGCCTTATGACATTGATTTCATGGCTGAGTGATATTCCATTGTACATAAGGACCACAACTTTTTTATCCATTTTTCGCTTTCCTGGGATATTTAAGGTGGAATGAAGTGGAGGTCCTTGTCAACAGAGCAGCCCTAAACTTTGGGGTGCTTGTGTCTTGCTGATTTTCAATTTTCCCACTTTATCCCCCCATGCGTGGAAGTGCCCTATGCTCTCTAAGCTGTGTTTTTTAGATGTTTCAGGACACACCGTACACTTCTCCAGAGTGGCTGTTGGCGATTTACATCCCGCCCATCAGTGTAGCAAGGCTCCCATTTCTCCATGGCCTGTCCTGCATTTCTGGTTTTGACACTTTTTTCAGCATGGCCCTTTTGACCGATGGGAAGCGAGACTTCTTTGTAGCGCTGATTTGCCTTTCCAGGTTGCTTGGTTGGCCAAAAAGGGCGTATGCGTTTTTTCCTGAATATATTCAGGAAAAAACGCATACGCCCTTTTTGGCCAAGGGCATCATTGTCAACGTTTTGCCACTTTTCATGTGCTTTAAAGGCGATTCGAATCTACCTCCTGAAATCTGTTTCCTGCAATTCTGCCTTGATTTCAAATCCTCTTCTTTGCCTTCCCTCAATATATTTGTGGACGAGAGTTATCATTTATAACTCTGCAGGTTTGTGAATTGCAGTGCCCTGAAGCTCCATTTTACAAGTCGCTTTTTTGGGAGCTGGCCGCAAAAGCGCAGGATGGCTTCAGGCCCTGTTCTGGTTCCGGGGGGCAGGCTGAGCCTGTGGTTAATTCTTCTTCCTGATGGGAAAATAGAGTGACCTGTGCCTGTCCCAACACCAAGACCTAGTCTCTCATTGGTTCCCCGTCTTCCCGTTCATCCTCAGGACAAATTGCAACCTGTACGGAACAGGAGGTTAAAGGTGCTGATGCTCCAAGTAGGGAGATTGCTAGTAAAGTGGCTGGAATGGCGAACCCGAGCACAAGGAGATGAGAAATGAGGTGCGTTTTAGAAACCTTTCCCCATCACACGGTGTACCATCTTCTGGGTTTCTCATGCATGTTTTCGATGTAGGAAGATGCCCTTGAACCTGGAGATTTGGGACCCATGCGCTGGGTAGCACGCAGTATTACTTTAAAGGGTCTGCGTTTGCTCACCCAACCTCACCAAACCTCTCAGCCCCAAGAGTGTCCACCCCTATGTCTCATCCAGCTGTGGGTCTAGATATGGTCAATCCAGGTTGCATCACAGCCCCTGAACGAATTGTGTAAGAATTTCTCTGTCTTTCCCTGTCTTTGTTTCATGGGTTTTTAAAAGTAATTTATTTTTATAATGGGGTTTAGCTGCTTTTCACGGCTGTGTTTATGCCGCTTTACACCCACTTGACACACTAACAGAGAGATATCAATACATAGGTTTTAAGATTATTACTAGTCAGATATATTCTTGTGCGGTGAATCGGGCGTGTTGAGTCCAGTTCTCTGAGCAAGGAGTAGGTCTTGTCTATTACATATTGGGTTTATGGAACGGTATCTGAGCTAATTTGAAGCTCTTGTTTTATGTATCACCCCACCTCACCTTTCCCGTTAAGCAGCCATAGTGTGTTTTCTGCATGTGTGACTGTTCTGTTTTGTAATTCAGTTCAAGTGTAACGGTTTTTACATTCCCTCTATAAGTGACACCTTATGAGAAGTGTCCTTTTCTGTGTGACTTATTTCACTTAGAATCGTCTTACCTAAATCCACTCATCATGCTGCTACTAGCCTTATGACATTGATTTCATGGCTGAGTGATATTCCATTGTACATAAGGACCACAAATTTTATCCATTTTTCGCTTTCCTGGGATATTTAAGGTGGAATGAAGTGGAGGTCCTTGTCAACAGAGCAGCCCTAAACTTTGGGGTGCTTGTGTCTTGCTGATTTTCAATTTTCCCACTTTATCGCCCCATGGGTGGAAGTGCCCTATGCTCTCTAAGCTGTGTTTTTTAGATGTTTCAGGACACACCGTACACTTCTCCAGAGTGGCTGTTGGCGATTTACATCCCGCCCATCAGTGTAGCAAGGCTCCCATTTCTCCATGGCCTGTCCTGCATTTCTGGTTTTGACACTTTTTTCAGCATGGCCCTTTTGACCGATGGGAAGCGAGACTTCTTTGTAGCGCTGATTTGCCTTTCCAGGTTGCTTGGTTGGCCAAAAAGGGCGTATGCGTTTTTTCCTGAATATATTCAGGAAAAAACGCATACGCCCTTTTTGGCCAAGGGCATCATTGTCAACGCTTTGCCGCTTTTCATGTGCTTTAAAGGCGATTCGAATCTACCTCCTGAAATCTGTTTCCTGCAATTCTGCCTTGATTTCAAATCCTCTTCTTTGCCTTCCCTCAATATATTTGTGGACGAGAGTTATCATTTATAACTCTGCAGGTTTGTGAATTGCAGTGCCCTGAAGCTCCATTTTACAAGTCGCTTTTTTGGGAGGTGGCCGCAAAAGCGCAGGATGGCTTCAGGCCCTTTTCTGGTTCCGGGGGGCAGGCTGAGCCTGTGGTTAATTCTTCTTCCTGATGGGAAAATAGAGTGACCTGTGCCTGTCCCAACACCAAGAGCTAGTCTCTCATTGGTTCCCCGTCTTCCCGTTCATCCTCAGGACAAATTGCAACCTGTACGGAACAGGAGGTTAAAGGTGCTGATGCTCCAAGTAGGGAGATTGCTAGTAAAGTGGCTGGAATGGCGAACCCGAGCACAAGGAGATGAGAAATGAGGTGCGTTTTAGAAACCTTTCCCCATCACACGGTGTACCATCTTCTGGGTTTCTCATGCATGTTTTCGATGTAGGAAGATGCACTTGAACCTGGAGATTTGGGACCCATGCGATGGGTAGCACGCAGTATTACTTTAAAGGGTCTGCGTTTGCTCACCCAACCTCACCAAACCTCTCAGCCCCAAGAGTGTCCACCCTTATGTCTCATCCTGCTGTGGGTCTAGATATGGTCAATCCAGGTTGCATCACAGCCCCTGAACGAATTGTGTAAGAATTTCTCTCTCTTTCCCTGTCTTTGTTTCATGGGTTTTTAAAAGTAATTTATTTTTATAATGGGGTTTAGCTGCTTTTCACGGCTGTGTTTATGCCGCTTTACACCCACTTGACACACTAACAGAGAGATATCAATACATAGGTTTTAAGATTATTACTAGTCAGATATATTCTTGTGCGGTGAATCGGGCGTGTTGAGTCCAGTTCTCTGAGCAAGGAGTAGGTCTTGTCTATTACATATTGGGTTTATGGAACGGTATCTGAGCTAATTTGAAGCTCTTGTTTTATGTATCACCCCACCTCACCTTTCCCGTTAAGCAGCCATAGTGTGTTTTCTGCATGTGTGACTGTTCTGTTTTGTAATTCAGTTCAAGTGTAACGGTTTTTACATTCCCTCTATAAGTGACACCTTATGAGAAGTGTCCTTTTCTGTGTGACTTATTTCACTTAGAATCGTCTTACCTAAATCCACTCATCATGCTGCTACTAGCCTTATGACATTGATTTCATGGCTGAGTGATATTCCATTGTACATAAGGACCGCAAATTTTATCCATTTTTCGCTTTCCTGGGATATTTAAGGTGGAATGAAGTGGAGGTCCTTGTCAACAGAGCAGCCCTAAACTTTGGGGTGCTTGTGTCTTGCTGATTTTCAATTTTCCCACTTTATCCCCCCATGCGTGGAAGTGCCCTATGCTCTCTAAGCTGTGTTTTTTAGATGTTTCAGGACACACCGTACACTTCTCCAGAGTGGCTGTTGGCGATTTACATCCCGCCCATCAGTGTAGCAAGGCTCCCATTTCTCCATGGCCTGTCCTGCATTTCTGGTTTTGACACCTTTTTCAGCATGGCCCTTTTGACCGATGGGAAGCGAGACTTCTTTGTAGCGCTGATTTGCCTTTCCAGGTTGCTTGGTTGGCCAAAAAGGGCGTATGCGTTTTTTCCTGAATATATTCAGGAAAAAACGCATACGCCCTTTTTGGCCAAGGGCATCATTGTCAACGTTTTGCCACTTTTCATGTGCTTTAAAGGCGATTCGAATCTACCTCCTGAAATCTGTTTCCTGCAATTCTGCCTTGATTTCAAATCCTCTTCTTTGCCTTCCCTCAATATATTTGTGGACGAGAGTTATCATTTATAACTCTGCAGGTTTGTGAATTGCAGTGCCCTGAAGCTCCATTTTACAAGTCGCTTTTTTGGGAGCTGGCCGCAAAAGCGCAGGATGGCTTCAGGCCCTGTTCTGGTTCCGGGGGGCAGGCTGAGCCTGTGGTTAATTCTTCTTCCTGATGGGAAAATAGAGTGACCTGTGCCTGTCCCAACACCAAGAGCTAGTCTCTCATTGGTTCCCCGTCTTCCCGTTCATCCTCAGGACAAATTGCAACCTGTACGGAACAGGAGGTTAAAGGTGCTGATGCTCCAAGTAGGGAGATTGCTAGTAAAGTGGCTGGAATGGCGAACCCGAGCACAAGGAGATGAGAAATGAGGTGCGTTTTAGAAACCTTTCCCCATCACACGGTGTACCATCTTCTGGGTTTCTCATGCATGTTTTCGATGTAGGAAGATGCCCTTGAACCTGGAGATTTGGGACCCATGCGCTGGGTAGCACGCAGTATTACTTTAAAGGGTCTGCGTTTGCTCACCCAACCTCACCAAACCTCTCAGCCCCAAGAGAGTCCACCCCTATGTCTCATCCAGCTGTGGGTCTAGATATGGTCAATCCAGGTTGCATCACAGCCCCTGAACGAATTGTGTAAGAATTTCTCTGTCTTTCCCTGTCTTTGTTTCATGGGTTTTTAAAAGTAATTTATTTTTATAATGGGGTTTAGCTGCTTTTCACGGCTGTGTTTATGCCGCTTTACACCCACTTGACACACTAACAGAGAGATATCAATACATAGGTTTTAAGATTATTACTAGTCAGATATATTCTTGTGCGGTGAATCGGGCGTGTTGAGTCCAGTTCTCTGAGCAAGGAGTAGGTCTTGTCTATTACATATTGGGTTTATGGAACGGTATCTGAGCTAATTTGAAGCTCTTGTTTTATGTATCACCCCACCTCACCTTTCCCGTTAAGCAGCCATAGTGTGTTTTCTGCATGTGTGACTGTTCTGTTTTGTAATTCAGTTCAAGTGTAACGGTTTTTACATTCCCTCTATAAGTGACACCTTATGAGAAGTGTCCTTTTCTGTGTGACTTATTTCACTTAGAATCGTCTTACCTAAATCCACTCATCATGCTGCTACTAGCCTTATGACATTGATTTCATGGCTGAGTGATATTCCATTGTACATAAGGACCACAAATTTTATCCATTTTTCGCTTTCCTGGGATATTTAAGGTGGAATGAAGTGGAGGTCCTTGTCAACAGAGCAGCCCTAAACTTTGGGGTGCTTGTGTCTTGCTGATTTTCAATTTTCCCACTTTATCCCCCCATGCGTGGAAGTGCCCTATGCTCTCTAAGCTGTGTTTTTTAGATGTTTCAGGACACACCGTACACTTCTCCAGAGTGGCTGTTGGCGATTTACATCCCGCCCATCAGTGTAGCAAGGCTCCCATTTCTCCATGGCCTGTCCTGCATTTCTGGTTTTGACACTTTTTTCAGCATGGCCCTTTTGACCGATGGGAAGCGAGACTTCTTTGTAGCGCTGATTTGCCTTTCCAGGTTGCTTGGTTGGCCAAAAAGGGCGTATGCGTTTTTTCCTGAATATATTCAGGAAAAAACGCATACGCCCTTTTTGGCCAAGGGCATCATTGTCAACGCTTTGCCGCTTTTCATGTGCTTTAAAGGCGATTCGAATCTACCTCCTGAAATCTGTTTCCTGCAATTCTGCCTTGATTTCAAATCCTCTTCTTTGCCTTCCCTCAATATATTTGTGGACGAGAGTTATCATTTATAACTCTGCAGGTTTGTGAATTGCAGTGCCCTGAAGCTCCATTTTACAAGTCGCTTTTTTGGGAGCTGGCCGCAAAAGCGCAGGATGGCTTCAGGCCCTTTTCTGGTTCCGGGGGGCAGGCTGAGCCTGTGGTTAATTCTTCTTCCTGATGGGAAAATAGAGTGACCTGTGCCTGTCCCAACACCAAGAGCTAGTCTCTCATTGGTTCCCCGTCTTCCCGTTCATCCTCAGGACAAATTGCAACCTGTACGGAACAGGAGGTTAAAGGTGCTGATGCTCCAAGTAGGGAGATTGCTAGTAAAGTGGCTGGAATGGCGAACCCGAGCACAAGGAGATGAGAAATGAGGTGCGTTTTAGAAACCTTTCCCCATCACACGGTGTACCATCTTCTGGGTTTCTCATGCATGTTTTCGATGTAGGAAGATGCACTTGAACCTGGAGATTTGGGACCCATGCGATGGGTAGCACGCAGTATTACTTTAAAGGGTCTGCGTTTGCTCACCCAACCTCACCAAACCTCTCAGCCCCAAGAGTGTCCACCCTTATGTCTCATCCTGCTGTGGGTCTAGATATGGTCAATCCAGGTTGCATCACAGCCCCTGAACGAATTGTGTAAGAATTTCTCTCTCTTTCCCTGTCTTTGTTTCATGGGTTTTTAAAAGTAATTTATTTTTATAATGGGGTTTAGCTGCTTTTCACGGCTGTGTTTATGCCGCTTTACACCCACTTGACACACTAACAGAGAGATATCAATACATAGGTTTTAAGATTATTACTAGTCAGATATATTCTTGTGCGGTGAATCGGGCGTGTTGAGTCCAGTTCTCTGAGCAAGGAGTAGGTCTTGTCTATTACATATTGGGTTTATGGAACGGTATCTGAGCTAATTTGAAGCTCTCGTTTTATGTATCACCCCACCTCACCTTTCCCGTTAAGCAGCCATAGTGTGTTTTCTGCATGTGTGACTGTTCTGTTTTGTAATTCAGTTCAAGTGTAACGGTTTTTACATTCCCTCTATAAGTGACACCTTATGAGAAGTGTCCTTTTCTGTGTGACTTATTTCACTTAGAATCGTCTTACCTAAATCCACTCAACATGCTGCTACTAGCCTTATGACATTGATTTCATGGCTGAGTGATATTCCATTGTACATAAGGACCACAACTTTTTTATCCATTTTTCGCTTTCCTGGGATATTTAAGGTGGAATGAAGTGGAGGTCCTTGTCAACAGAGCAGCCCTAAACTTTGGGGTGCTTGTGTCTTGCTGATTTTCAATTTTCCCACTTTATCCCCCCATGCGTGGAAGTGCCCTATGCTCTCTAAGCTGTGTTTTTTAGATGTTTCAGGACACACCGTACACTTCTCCAGAGTGGCTGTTGGCGATTTACATCCCGCCCATCAGTGTAGCAAGGCTCCCATTTCTCCATGGCCTGTCCTGCATTTCTGGTTTTGACACTTTTTTCAGCATGGCCCTTTTGACCGATGGGAAGCGAGACTTCTTTGTAGCGCTGATTTGCCTTTCCAGGTTGCTTGGTTGGCCAAAAAGGGCGTATGCGTTTTTTCCTGAATATATTCAGGAAAAAACGCATACGCCCTTTTTGGCCAAGGGCATCATTGTCAACGCTTTGCCGCTTTTCATGTGCTTTAAAGGCGATTCGAATCTACCTCCTGAAATCTGTTTCCTGCAATTCTGCCTTGATTTCAAATCCTCTTCTTTGCCTTCCCTCAATATATTTGTGGACGAGAGTTATCATTTATAACTCTGCAGGTTTGTGAATTGCAGTGCCCTGAAGCTCCATTTTACAAGTCGCTTTTTTGGGAGCTGGCCGCAAAAGCGCAGGATGGCTTCAGGCCCTTTTCTGGTTCCGGGGGGCAGGCTGAGCCTGTGGTTAATTCTTCTTCCTGATGGGAAAATAGAGTGACCTGTGCCTGTCCCAACACCAAGAGCTAGTCTCTCATTGGTTCCCCGTCTTCCCGTTCATCCTCAGGACAAATTGCAACCTGTACGGAACAGGAGGTTAAAGGTGCTGATGCTCCAAGTAGGGAGATTGCTAGTAAAGTGGCTGGAATGGCGAACCCGAGCACAAGGAGATGAGAAATGAGGTGCGTTTTAGAAACCTTTCCTCATCACACGGTGTACCATCTTCTGGGTTTCTCATGCATGTTTTCGATGTAGGAAGATGCACTTGAACCTGGAGATTTGGGACCCATGCGATGGGTAGCACGCAGTATTACTTTAAAGGGTCTGCGTTTGCTCACCCAACCTCACCAAACCTCTCAGCCCCAAGAGTGTCCACCCTTATGTCTCATCCTGCTGTGGGTCTAGATATGGTCAATCCAGGTTGCATCACAGCCCCTGAACGAATTGTGTAAGAATTTCTCTCTCTTTCCCTGTCTTTGTTTCATGGGTTTTTAAAAGTAATTTATTTTTATAATGGGGTTTAGCTGCTTTTCACGGCTGTGTTTATGCCGCTTTACACCCACTTGACACACTAACAGAGAGATATCAATACATAGGTTTTAAGATTATTACTAGTCAGATATATTCTTGTGCGGTGAATCGGGCGTGTTGAGTCCAGTTCTCTGAGCAAGGAGTAGGTCTTGTCTATTACATATTGGGTTTATGGAACGGTATCTGAGCTAATTTGAAGCTCTTGTTTTATGTATCACCCCACCTCACCTTTCCCGTTAAGCAGCCATAGTGTGTTTTCTGCATGTGTGACTGTTCTGTTTTG
This sequence comes from Balaenoptera physalus, assembly GCF_965194825.1. Classification (NCBI taxonomy): domain Eukaryota; kingdom Metazoa; phylum Chordata; class Mammalia; order Artiodactyla; family Balaenopteridae; genus Balaenoptera; species Balaenoptera physalus. The sequence continues at coordinate 509,642 of NW_028126453.1, read as the reverse complement.
TAATTCAGTTCAAGTGTAACGGTTTTTACATTCCCTCTATAAGTGACACCTTATGAGAAGTGTCCTTTTCTGTGTGACTTATTTCACTTAGAATCGTCTTACCTAAATCCACTCATCATGCTGCTACTAGCCTTATGACATTGATTTCATGGCTGAGTGATATTCCATTGTACATAAGGACCGCAAATTTTATCCATTTTTCGCTTTCCTGGGATATTTAAGGTGGAATGAAGTGGAGGTCCTTGTCAACAGAGCAGCCCTAAACTTTGGGGTGCTTGTGTCTTGCTGATTTTCAATTTTCCCACTTTATCCCCCCATGCGTGGAAGTGCCCTATGCTCTCTAAGCTGTGTTTTTTAGATGTTTCAGGACACACCGTACACTTCTCCAGAGTGGCTGTTGGCGATTTACATCCCGCCCATCAGTGTAGCAAGGCTCCCATTTCTCCATGGCCTGTCCTGCATTTCTGGTTTTGACACCTTTTTCAGCATGGCCCTTTTGACCGATGGGAAGCGAGACTTCTTTGTAGCGCTGATTTGCCTTTCCAGGTTGCTTGGTTGGCCAAAAAGGGCGTATGCGTTTTTTCCTGAATATATTCAGGAAAAAACGCATACGCCCTTTTTGGCCAAGGGCATCATTGTCAACATTTTGCCACTTTTCATGTGCTTTAAAGGCGATTCGAATCTACCTCCTGAAATCTGTTTCCTGCAATTCTGCCTTGATTTCAAATCCTCTTCTTTGCCTTCCCTCAATATATTTGTGGACGAGAGTTATCATTTATAACTCTGCAGGTTTGTGAATTGCAGTGCCCTGAAGCTCCATTTTACAAGTCGCTTTTTTGGGAGCTGGCCGCAAAAGCGCAGGATGGCTTCAGGCCCTGTTCTGGTTCCGGGGGCAGGCTGAGCCTGTGGTTAATTCTTCTTCCTGATGGGAAAATAGAGTGACCTGTGCCTGTCCCAACACCAAGAGCTAGTCTCTCATTGGTTCCCCGTCTTCCCGTTCATCCTCAGGACAAATTGCAACCTGTACGGAACAGGAGGTTAAAGGTGCTGATGCTCCAAGTAGGGAGATTGCTAGTAAAGTGGCTGGAATGGCGAACCCGAGCACAAGGAGATGAGAAATGAGGTGCGTTTTAGAAACCTTTCCCCATCACACGGTGTACCATCTTCTGGGTTTCTCATGCATGTTTTCGATGTAGGAAGATGCCCTTGAACCTGGAGATTTGGGACCCATGCGCTGGGTAGCACGCAGTATTACTTTAAAGGGTCTGCGTTTGCTCACCCAACCTCACCAAACCTCTCAGCCCCAAGAGTGTCCACCCCTATGTCTCATCCAGCTGTGGGTCTAGATATGGTCAATCCAGGTTGCATCACAGCCCCTGAACGAATTGTGTAAGAATTTCTCTCTCTTTCCCTGTCTTTGTTTCATGGGTTTTTAAAAGTAATTTATTTTTATAATGGGGTTTAGCTGCTTTTCACGGCTGTGTTTATGCCGCTTTACACCCACTTGACACACTAACAGAGATATCAATACATAGGTTTTAAGATTATTACTAGTCAGATATATTCTTGTGCGGTGAATCGGGCGTGTTGAGTCCAGTTCTCTGAGCAAGGAGTAGGTCTTGTCTATTACATATTGGGTTTATGGAACGGTATCTGAGCTAATTTGAAGCTCTTGTTTTATGTATCACCCCACCTCACCTTTCCCGTTAAGCAGCCATAGTGTGTTTTCTGCATGTGTGACTGTTCTGTTTTGTAATTCAGTTCAAGTGTAACGGTTTTTACATTCCCTCTATAAGTGACACCTTATGAGAAGTGTCCTTTTCTGTGTGACTTATTTCACTTAGAATCGTCTTACCTAAATCCACTCATCATGCTGCTACTAGCCTTATGACATTGATTTCATGGCTGAGTGATATTCCATTGTACATAAGGACCACAAATTTTATCCATTTTTCGCTTTCCTGGGATATTTAAGGTGGAATGAAGTGGAGGTCCTTGTCAACAGAGCAGCCCTAAACTTTGGGGTGCTTGTGTCTTGCTGATTTTCAATTTTCCCACTTTATCCCCCCATGCGTGGAAGTGCCCTATGCTCTCTAAGCTGTGTTTTTTAGATGTTTCAGGACACACCGTACACTTCTCCAGAGTGGCTGTTGGCGATTTACATCCCGCCCATCAGTGTAGCAAGGCTCCCATTTCTCCATGGCCTGTCCTGCATTTCTGGTTTTGACACTTTTTTCAGCATGGCCCTTTTGACCGATGGGAAGCGAGACTTCTTTGTAGCGCTGATTTGCCTTTCCAGGTTGCTTGGTTGGCCAAAAAGGGCGTATGCGTTTTTTCCTGAATATATTCAGGAAAAAACGCATACGCCCTTTTTGGCCAAGGGCATCATTGTCAACGCTTTGCCGCTTTTCATGTGCTTTAAAGGCGATTCGAATCTACCTCCTGAAATCTGTTTCCTGCAATTCTGCCTTGATTTCAAATCCTCTTCTTTGCCTTCCCTCAATATATTTGTGGACGAGAGTTATCATTTATAACTCTGCAGGTTTGTGAATTGCAGTGCCCTGAAGCTCCATTTTACAAGTCGCTTTTTTGGGAGCTGGCCGCAAAAGCGCAGGATGGCTTCAGGCCCTTTTCTGGTTCCGGGGGGCAGGCTGAGCCTGTGGTTAATTCTTCTTCCTGATGGGAAAATAGAGTGACCTGTGCCTGTCCCAACACCAAGAGCTAGTCTCTCATTGGTTCCCCGTCTTCCCGTTCATCCTCAGGACAAATTGCAACCTGTACGGAACAGGAGGTTAAAGGTGCTGATGCTCCAAGTAGGGAGATTGCTAGTAAAGTGGCTGGAATGGCGAACCCGAGCACAAGGAGATGAGAAATGAGGTGCGTTTTAGAAACCTTTCCCCATCACACGGTGTACCATCTTCTGGGTTTCTCATGCATGTTTTCGATGTAGGAAGATGCACTTGAACCTGGAGATTTGGGACCCATGCGATGGGTAGCACGCAGTATTACTTTAAAGGGTCTGCGTTTGCTCACCCAACCTCACCAAACCTCTCAGCCCCAAGAGTGTCCACCCTTATGTCTCATCCTGCTGTGGGTCTAGATATGGTCAATCCAGGTTGCATCACAGCCCCTGAACGAATTGTGTAAGAATTTCTCTCTCTTTCCCTGTCTTTGTTTCATGGGTTTTTAAAAGTAATTTATTTTTATAATGGGGTTTAGCTGCTTTTCACGGCTGTGTTTATGCCGCTTTACACCCACTTGACACACTAACAGAGAGATATCAATACATAGGTTTTAAGATTATTACTAGTCAGATATATTCTTGTGCGGTGAATCGGGCGTGTTGAGTCCAGTTCTCTGAGCAAGGAGTAGGTCTTGTCTATTACATATTGGGTTTATGGAACGGTATCTGAGCTAATTTGAAGCTCTCGTTTTATGTATCACCCCACCTCACCTTTCCCGTTAAGCAGCCATAGTGTGTTTTCTGCATGTGTGACTGTTCTGTTTTGTAATTCAGTTCAAGTGTAACGGTTTTTACATTCCCTCTATAAGTGACACCTTATGAGAAGTGTCCTTTTCTGTGTGACTTATTTCACTTAGAATCGTCTTACCTAAATCCACTCAACATGCTGCTACTAGCCTTATGACATTGATTTCATGGCTGAGTGATATTCCATTGTACATAAGGACCACAACTTTTTTATCCATTTTTCGCTTTCCTGGGATATTTAAGGTGGAATGAAGTGGAGGTCCTTGTCAACAGAGCAGCCCTAAACTTTGGGGTGCTTGTGTCTTGCTGATTTTCAATTTTCCCACTTTATCCCCCCATGCGTGGAAGTGCCCTATGCTCTCTAAGCTGTGTTTTTTAGATGTTTCAGGACACACCGTACACTTCTCCAGAGTGGCTGTTGGCGATTTACATCCCGCCCATCAGTGTAGCAAGGCTCCCATTTCTCCATGGCCTGTCCTGCATTTCTGGTTTTGACACTTTTTTCAGCATGGCCCTTTTGACCGATGGGAAGCGAGACTTCTTTGTAGCGCTGATTTGCCTTTCCAGGTTGCTTGGTTGGCCAAAAAGGGCGTATGCGTTTTTTCCTGAATATATTCAGGAAAAAACGCATACGCCCTTTTTGGCCAAGGGCATCATTGTCAACGCTTTGCCGCTTTTCATGTGCTTTAAAGGCGATTCGAATCTACCTCCTGAAATCTGTTTCCTGCAATTCTGCCTTGATTTCAAATCCTCTTCTTTGCCTTCCCTCAATATATTTGTGGACGAGAGTTATCATTTATAACTCTGCAGGTTTGTGAATTGCAGTGCCCTGAAGCTCCATTTTACAAGTCGCTTTTTTGGGAGCTGGCCGCAAAAGCGCAGGATGGCTTCAGGCCCTTTTCTGGTTCCGGGGGGCAGGCTGAGCCTGTGGTTAATTCTTCTTCCTGATGGGAAAATAGAGTGACCTGTGCCTGTCCCAACACCAAGAGCTAGTCTCTCATTGGTTCCCCGTCTTCCCGTTCATCCTCAGGACAAATTGCAACCTGTACGGAACAGGAGGTTAAAGGTGCTGATGCTCCAAGTAGGGAGATTGCTAGTAAAGTGGCTGGAATGGCGAACCCGAGCACAAGGAGATGAGAAATGAGGTGCGTTTTAGAAACCTTTCCTCATCACACGGTGTACCATCTTCTGGGTTTCTCATGCATGTTTTCGATGTAGGAAGATGCACTTGAACCTGGAGATTTGGGACCCATGCGATGGGTAGCACGCAGTATTACTTTAAAGGGTCTGCGTTTGCTCACCCAACCTCACCAAACCTCTCAGCCCCAAGAGTGTCCACCCTTATGTCTCATCCTGCTGTGGGTCTAGATATGGTCAATCCAGGTTGCATCACAGCCCCTGAACGAATTGTGTAAGAATTTCTCTCTCTTTCCCTGTCTTTGTTTCATGGGTTTTTAAAAGTAATTTATTTTTATAATGGGGTTTAGCTGCTTTTCACGGCTGTGTTTATGCCGCTTTACACCCACTTGACACACTAACAGAGAGATATCAATACATAGGTTTTAAGATTATTACTAGTCAGATATATTCTTGTGCGGTGAATCGGGCGTGTTGAGTCCAGTTCTCTGAGCAAGGAGTAGGTCTTGTCTATTACATATTGGGTTTATGGAACGGTATCTGAGCTAATTTGAAGCTCTTGTTTTATGTATCACCCCACCTCACCTTTCCCGTTAAGCAGCCATAGTGTGTTTTCTGCATGTGTGACTGTTCTGTTTTGTAATTCAGTTCAAGTGTAACGGTTTTTACATTCCCTCTATAAGTGACACCTTATGAGAAGTGTCCTTTTCTGTGTGACTTATTTCACTTAGAATCGTCTTACCTAAATCCACTCATCATGCTGCTACTAGCCTTATGACATTGATTTCATGGCTGAGTGATATTCCATTGTACATAAGGACCGCAAATTTTATCCATTTTTCGCTTTCCTGGGATATTTAAGGTGGAATGAAGTGGAGGTCCTTGTCAACAGAGCAGCCCTAAACTTTGGGGTGCTTGTGTCTTGCTGATTTTCAATTTTCCCACTTTATCCCCCCATGCGTGGAAGTGCCCTATGCTCTCTAAGCTGTGTTTTTTAGATGTTTCAGGACACACCGTACACTTCTCCAGAGTGGCTGTTGGCGATTTACATCCCGCCCATCAGTGTAGCAAGGCTCCCATTTCTCCATGGCCTGTCCTGCATTTCTGGTTTTGACACCTTTTTCAGCATGGCCCTTTTGACCGATGGGAAGCGAGACTTCTTTGTAGCGCTGATTTGCCTTTCCAGGTTGCTTGGTTGGCCAAAAAGGGCGTATGCGTTTTTTCCTGAATATATTCAGGAAAAAACGCATACGCCCTTTTTGGCCAAGGGCATCATTGTCAACATTTTGCCACTTTTCATGTGCTTTAAAGGCGATTCGAATCTACCTCCTGAAATCTGTTTCCTGCAATTCTGCCTTGATTTCAAATCCTCTTCTTTGCCTTCCCTCAATATATTTGTGGACGAGAGTTATCATTTATAACTCTGCAGGTTTGTGAATTGCAGTGCCCTGAAGCTCCATTTTACAAGTCGCTTTTTTGGGAGCTGGCCGCAAAAGCGCAGGATGGCTTCAGGCCCTGTTCTGGTTCCGGGGGCAGGCTGAGCCTGTGGTTAATTCTTCTTCCTGATGGGAAAATAGAGTGACCTGTGCCTGTCCCAACACCAAGAGCTAGTCTCTCATTGGTTCCCCGTCTTCCCGTTCATCCTCAGGACAAATTGCAACCTGTACGGAACAGGAGGTTAAAGGTGCTGATGCTCCAAGTAGGGAGATTGCTAGTAAAGTGGCTGGAATGGCGAACCCGAGCACAAGGAGATGAGAAATGAGGTGCGTTTTAGAAACCTTTCCCCATCACACGGTGTACCATCTTCTGGGTTTCTCATGCATGTTTTCGATGTAGGAAGATGCCCTTGAACCTGGAGATTTGGGACCCATGCGCTGGGTAGCACGCAGTATTACTTTAAAGGGTCTGCGTTTGCTCACCCAACCTCACCAAACCTCTCAGCCCCAAGAGTGTCCACCCCTATGTCTCATCCAGCTGTGGGTCTAGATATGGTCAATCCAGGTTGCATCACAGCCCCTGAACGAATTGTGTAAGAATTTCTCTCTCTTTCCCTGTCTTTGTTTCATGGGTTTTTAAAAGTAATTTATTTTTATAATGGGGTTTAGCTGCTTTTCACGGCTGTGTTTATGCCGCTTTACACCCACTTGACACACTAACAGAGAGATATCAATACATAGGTTTTAAGATTATTACTAGTCAGATATATTCTTGTGCGGTGAATCGGGCGTGTTGAGTCCAGTTCTCTGAGCAAGGAGTAGGTCTTGTCTATTACATATTGGGTTTATGGAACGGTATCTGAGCTAATTTGAAGCTCTTGTTTTATGTATCACCCCACCTCACCTTTCCCGTTAAGCAGCCATAGTGTGTTTTCTGCATGTGTGACTGTTCTGTTTTGTAATTCAGTTCAAGTGTAACGGTTTTTACATTCCCTCTATAAGTGACACCTTATGAGAAGTGTCCTTTTCTGTGTGACTTATTTCACTTAGAATCGTCTTACCTAAATCCACTCATCATGCTGCTACTAGCCTTATGACATTGATTTCATGGCTGAGTGATATTCCATTGTACATAAGGACCACAAATTTTATCCATTTTTCGCTTTCCTGGGATATTTAAGGTGGAATGAAGTGGAGGTCCTTGTCAACAGAGCAGCCCTAAACTTTGGGGTGCTTGTGTCTTGCTGATTTTCAATTTTCCCACTTTATCCCCCCATGCGTGGAAGTGCCCTATGCTCTCTAAGCTGTGTTTTTTAGATGTTTCAGGACACACCGTACACTTCTCCAGAGTGGCTGTTGGCGATTTACATCCCGCCCATCAGTGTAGCAAGGCTCCCATTTCTCCATGGCCTGTCCTGCATTTCTGGTTTTGACACTTTTTTCAGCATGGCCCTTTTGACCGATGGGAAGCGAGACTTCTTTGTAGCGCTGATTTGCCTTTCCAGGTTGCTTGGTTGGCCAAAAAGGGCGTATGCGTTTTTTCCTGAATATATTCAGGAAAAAACGCATACGCCCTTTTTGGCCAAGGGCATCATTGTCAACGCTTTGCCGCTTTTCATGTGCTTTAAAGGCGATTCGAATCTACCTCCTGAAATCTGTTTCCTGCAATTCTGCCTTGATTTCAAATCCTCTTCTTTGCCTTCCCTCAATATATTTGTGGACGAGAGTTATCATTTATAACTCTGCAGGTTTGTGAATTGCAGTGCCCTGAAGCTCCATTTTACAAGTCGCTTTTTTGGGAGCTGGCCGCAAAAGCGCAGGATGGCTTCAGGCCCTTTTCTGGTTCCGGGGGGCAGGCTGAGCCTGTGGTTAATTCTTCTTCCTGATGGGAAAATAGAGTGACCTGTGCCTGTCCCAACACCAAGAGCTAGTCTCTCATTGGTTCCCCGTCTTCCCGTTCATCCTCAGGACAAATTGCAACCTGTACGGAACAGGAGGTTAAAGGTGCTGATGCTCCAAGTAGGGAGATTGCTAGTAAAGTGGCTGGAATGGCGAACCCGAGCACAAGGAGATGAGAAATGAGGTGCGTTTTAGAAACCTTTCCCCATCACACGGTGTACCATCTTCTGGGTTTCTCATGCATGTTTTCGATGTAGGAAGATGCACTTGAACCTGGAGATTTGGGACCCATGCGATGGGTAGCACGCAGTATTACTTTAAAGGGTCTGCGTTTGCTCACCCAACCTCACCAAACCTCTCAGCCCCAAGAGTGTCCACCCTTATGTCTCATCCTGCTGTGGGTCTAGATATGGTCAATCCAGGTTGCATCACAGCCCCTGAACGAATTGTGTAAGAATTTCTCTCTCTTTCCCTGTCTTTGTTTCATGGGTTTTTAAAAGTAATTTATTTTTATAATGGGGTTTAGCTGCTTTTCACGGCTGTGTTTATGCCGCTTTACACCCACTTGACACACTAACAGAGAGATATCAATACATAGGTTTTAAGATTATTACTAGTCAGATATATTCTTGTGCGGTGAATCGGGCGTGTTGAGTCCAGTTCTCTGAGCAAGGAGTAGGTCTTGTCTATTACATATTGGGTTTATGGAATGGTATCTGAGCTAATTTGAAGCTCTCGTTTTATATATCACCCCACCTCACCTTTCCCGTTAAGCAGCCATAGTGTGTTTTCTGCATGTGTGACTGTTCTGTTTTGTAATTCAGTTCAAGTGTAACGGTTTTTACATTCCCTCTATAAGTGACACCTTATGAGAAGTGTCCTTTTCTGTGTGACTTATTTCACTTAGAATCGTCTTACCTAAATCCACTCATCATGCTGCTACTAGCCTTATGACATTGATTTCATGGCTGAGTGATATTCCATTGTACATAAGGACCACAACTTTTTTATCCATTTTTCGCTTTCCTGGGATATTTAAGGTGGAATGAAGTGGAGGTCCTTGTCAACAGAGCAGCCCTAAACTTTGGGGTGCTTGTGTCTTGCTGATTTTCAATTTTCCCACTTTATCCCCCCATGCGTGGAAGTGCCCTATGCTCTCTAAGCTGTGTTTTTTAGATGTTTCAGGACACACCGTACACTTCTCCAGAGTGGCTGTTGGCGATTTACATCCCGCCCATCAGTGTAGCAAGGCTCCCATTTCTCCATGGCCTGTCCTGCATTTCTGGTTTTGACACTTTTTTCAGCATGGCCCTTTTGACCGATGGGAAGCGAGACTTCTTTGTAGCGCTGATTTGCCTTTCCAGGTTGCTTGGTTGGCCAAAAAGGGCGTATGCGTTTTTTCCTGAATATATTCAGGAAAAAACGCATACGCCCTTTTTGGCCAAGGGCATCATTGTCAACGCTTTGCCGCTTTTCATGTGCTTTAAAGGCGATTCGAATCTACCTCCTGAAATCTGTTTCCTGCAATTCTGCCTTGATTTCAAATCCTCTTCTTTGCCTTCCCTCAATATATTTGTGGACGAGAGTTATCATTTATAACTCTGCAGGTTTGTGAATTGCAGTGCCCTGAAGCTCCATTTTACAAGTCGCTTTTTTGGGAGCTGGCCGCAAAAGCGCAGGATGGCTTCAGGCCCTTTTCTGGTTCCGGGGGGCAGGCTGAGCCTGTGGTTAATTCTTCTTCCTGATGGGAAAATAGAGTGACCTGTGCCTGTCCCAACACCAAGAGCTAGTCTCTCATTGGTTCCCCGTCTTCCCGTTCATCCTCAGGACAAATTGCAACCTGTACGGAACAGGAGGTTAAAGGTGCTGATGCTCCAAGTAGGGAGATTGCTAGTAAAGTGGCTGGAATGGCGAACCCGAGCACAAGGAGATGAGAAATGAGGTGCGTTTTAGAAACCTTTCCCCATCACACGGTGTACCATCTTCTGGGTTTCTCATGCATGTTTTCGATGTAGGAAGATGCACTTGAACCTGGAGATTTGGGACCCATGCGATGGGTAGCACGCAGTATTACTTTAAAGGGTCTGCGTTTGCTCACCCAACCTCACCAAACCTCTCAGCCCCAAGAGTGTCCACCCTTATGTCTCATCCTGCTGTGGGTCTAGATATGGTCAATCCAGGTTGCATCACAGCCCCTGAACGAATTGTGTAAGAATTTCTCTCTCTTTCCCTGTCTTTGTTTCATGGGTTTTTAAAAGTAATTTATTTTTATAATGGGGTTTAGCTGCTTTTCACGGCTGTGTTTATGCCGCTTTACACCCACTTGACACACTAACAGAGAGATATCAATACATAGGTTTTAAGATTATTACTAGTCAGATATATTCTTGTGCGGTGAATCGGGCGTGTTGAGTCCAGTTCTCTGAGCAAGGAGTAGGTCTTGTCTATTACATATTGGGTTTATGGAACGGTATCTGAGCTAATTTGAAGCTCTTGTTTTATGTATCACCCCACCTCACCTTTCCCGTTAAGCAGCCATAGTGTGTTTTCTGCATGTGTGACTGTTCTGTTTTGTAATTCAGTTCAAGTGTAACGGTTTTTACATTCCCTCTATAAGTGACACCTTATGAGAAGTGTCCTTTTCTGTGTGACTTATTTCACTTAGAATCGTCTTACCTAAATCCACTCATCATGCTGCTACTAGCCTTATGACATTGATTTCATGGCTGAGTGATATTCCATTGTACATAAGGACCGCAAATTTTATCCATTTTTCGCTTTCCTGGGATATTTAAGGTGGAATGAAGTGGAGGTCCTTGTCAACAGAGCAGCCCTAAACTTTGGGGTGCTTGTGTCTTGCTGATTTTCAATTTTCCCACTTTATCCCCCCATGCGTGGAAGTGCCCTATGCTCTCTAAGCTGTGTTTTTTAGATGTTTCAGGACACACCGTACACTTCTCCAGAGTGGCTGTTGGCGATTTACATCCCGCCCATCAGTGTAGCAAGGCTCCCATTTCTCCATGGCCTGTCCTGCATTTCTGGTTTTGACACCTTTTTCAGCATGGCCCTTTTGACCGATGGGAAGCGAGACTTCTTTGTAGCGCTGATTTGCCTTTCCAGGTTGCTTGGTTGGCCAAAAAGGGCGTATGCGTTTTTTCCTGAATATATTCAGGAAAAAACGCATACGCCCTTTTTGGCCAAGGGCATCATTGTCAACATTTTGCCACTTTTCATGTGCTTTAAAGGCGATTCGAATCTACCTCCTGAAATCTGTTTCCTGCAATTCTGCCTTGATTTCAAATCCTCTTCTTTGCCTTCCCTCAATATATTTGTGGACGAGAGTTATCATTTATAACTCTGCAGGTTTGTGAATTGCAGTGCCCTGAAGCTCCATTTTACAAGTCGCTTTTTTGGGAGCTGGCCGCAAAAGCGCAGGATGGCTTCAGGCCCTGTTCTGGTTCCGGGGGCAGGCTGAGCCTGTGGTTAATTCTTCTTCCTGATGGGAAAATAGAGTGACCTGTGCCTGTCCCAACACCAAGAGCTAGTCTCTCATTGGTTCCCCGTCTTCCCGTTCATCCTCAGGACAAATTGCAACCTGTACGGAACAGGAGGTTAAAGGTGCTGATGCTCCAAGTAGGGAGATTGCTAGTAAAGTGGCTGGAATGGCGAACCCGAGCACAAGGAGATGAGAAATGAGGTGCGTTTTAGAAACCTTTCCCCATCACACGGTGTACCATCTTCTGGGTTTCTCATGCATGTTTTCGATGTAGGAAGATGCCCTTGAACCTGGAGATTTGGGACCCATGCGCTGGGTAGCACGCAGTATTACTTTAAAGGGTCTGCGTTTGCTCACCCAACCTCACCAAACCTCTCAGCCCCAAGAGTGTCCACCCCTATGTCTCATCCAGCTGTGGGTCTAGATATGGTCAATCCAGGTTGCATCACAGCCCCTGAACGAATTGTGTAAGAATTTCTCTCTCTTTCCCTGTCTTTGTTTCATGGGTTTTTAAAAGTAATTTATTTTTATAATGGGGTTTAGCTGCTTTTCACGGCTGTGTTTATGCCGCTTTACACCCACTTGACACACTAACAGAGAGATATCAATACATAGGTTTTAAGATTATTACTAGTCAGATATATTCTTGTGCGGTGAATCGGGCGTGTTGAGTCCAGTTCTCTGAGCAAGGAGTAGGTCTTGTCTATTACATATTGGGTTTATGGAACGGTATCTGAGCTAATTTGAAGCTCTTGTTTTATGTATCACCCCACCTCACCTTTCCCGTTAAGCAGCCATAGTGTGTTTTCTGCATGTGTGACTGTTCTGTTTTGTAATTCAGTTCAAGTGTAACGGTTTTTACATTCCCTCTATAAGTGACACCTTATGAGAAGTGTCCTTTTCTGTGTGACTTATTTCACTTAGAATCGTCTTACCTAAATCCACTCATCATGCTGCTACTAGCCTTATGACATTGATTTCATGGCTGAGTGATATTCCATTGTACATAAGGACCACAAATTTTATCCATTTTTCGCTTTCCTGGGATATTTAAGGTGGAATGAAGTGGAGGTCCTTGTCAACAGAGCAGCCCTAAACTTTGGGGTGCTTGTGTCTTGCTGATTTTCAATTTTCCCACTTTATCCCCCCATGCGTGGAAGTGCCCTATGCTCTCTAAGCTGTGTTTTTTAGATGTTTCAGGACACACCGTACACTTCTCCAGAGTGGCTGTTGGCGATTTACATCCCGCCCATCAGTGTAGCAAGGCTCCCATTTCTCCATGGCCTGTCCTGCATTTCTGGTTTTGACACTTTTTTCAGCATGGCCCTTTTGACCGATGGGAAGCGAGACTTCTTTGTAGCGCTGATTTGCCTTTCCAGGTTGCTTGGTTGGCCAAAAAGGGCGTATGCGTTTTTTCCTGAATATATTCAGGAAAAAACGCATACGCCCTTTTTGGCCAAGGGCATCATTGTCAACGCTTTGCCGCTTTTCATGTGCTTTAAAGGCGATTCGAATCTACCTCCTGAAATCTGTTTCCTGCAATTCTGCCTTGATTTCAAATCCTCTTCTTTGCCTTCCCTCAATATATTTGTGGACGAGAGTTATCATTTATAACTCTGCAGGTTTGTGAATTGCAGTGCCCTGAAGCTCCATTTTACAAGTCGCTTTTTTGGGAGCTGGCCGCAAAAGCGCAGGATGGCTTCAGGCCCTTTTCTGGTTCCGGGGGGCAGGCTGAGCCTGTGGTTAATTCTTCTTCCTGATGGGAAAATAGAGTGACCTGTGCCTGTCCCAACACCAAGAGCTAGTCTCTCATTGGTTCCCCGTCTTCCCGTTCATCCTCAGGACAAATTGCAACCTGTACGGAACAGGAGGTTAAAGGTGCTGATGCTCCAAGTAGGGAGATTGCTAGTAAAGTGGCTGGAATGGCGAACCCGAGCACAAGGAGATGAGAAATGAGGTGCGTTTTAGAAACCTTTCCCCATCACACGGTGTACCATCTTCTGGGTTTCTCATGCATGTTTTCGATGTAGGAAGATGCACTTGAACCTGGAGATTTGGGACCCATGCGATGGGTAGCACGCAGTATTACTTTAAAGGGTCTGCGTTTGCTCACCCAACCTCACCAAACCTCTCAGCCCCAAGAGTGTCCACCCTTATGTCTCATCCTGCTGTGGGTCTAGATATGGTCAATCCAGGTTGCATCACAGCCCCTGAACGAATTGTGTAAGAATTTCTCTCTCTTTCCCTGTCTTTGTTTCATGGGTTTTTAAAAGTAATTTATTTTTATAATGGGGTTTAGCTGCTTTTCACGGCTGTGTTTATGCCGCTTTACACCCACTTGACACACTAACAGAGAGATATCAATACATAGGTTTTAAGATTATTACTAGTCAGATATATTCTTGTGCGGTGAATCGGGCGTGTTGAGTCCAGTTCTCTGAGCAAGGAGTAGGTCTTGTCTATTACATATTGGGTTTATGGAACGGTATCTGAGCTAATTTGAAGCTCTCGTTTTATATATCACCCCACCTCACCTTTCCCGTTAAGCAGCCATAGTGTGTTTTCTGCATGTGTGACTGTTCTGTTTTGTAATTCAGTTCAAGTGTAACGGTTTTTACATTCCCTCTATAAGTGACACCTTATGAGAAGTGTCCTTTTCTGTGTGACTTATTTCACTTAGAATCGTCTTACCTAAATCCACTCATCATGCTGCTACTAGCCTTATGACATTGATTTCATGGCTGAGTGATATTCCATTGTACATAAGGACCACAACTTTTTTATCCATTTTTCGCTTTCCTGGGATATTTAAGGTGGAATGAAGTGGAGGTCCTTGTCAACAGAGCAGCCCTAAACTTTGGGGTGCTTGTGTCTTGCTGATTTTCAATTTTCCCACTTTATCCCCCCATGCGTGGAAGTGCCCTATGCTCTCTAAGCTGTGTTTTTTAGATGTTTCAGGACACACCGTACACTTCTCCAGAGTGGCTGTTGGCGATTTACATCCCGCCCATCAGTGTAGCAAGGCTCCCATTTCTCCATGGCCTGTCCTGCATTTCTGGTTTTGACACTTTTTTCAGCATGGCCCTTTTGACCGATGGGAAGCGAGACTTCTTTGTAGCGCTGATTTGCCTTTCCAGGTTGCTTGGTTGGCCAAAAAGGGCGTATGCGTTTTTTCCTGAATATATTCAGGAAAAAACGCATACGCCCTTTTTGGCCAAGGGCATCATTGTCAACGCTTTGCCGCTTTTCATGTGCTTTAAAGGCGATTCGAATCTACCTCCTGAAATCTGTTTCCTGCAATTCTGCCTTGATTTCAAATCCTCTTCTTTGCCTTCCCTCAATATATTTGTGGACGAGAGTTATCATTTATAACTCTGCAGGTTTGTGAATTGCAGTGCCCTGAAGCTCCATTTTACAAGTCGCTTTTTTGGGAGCTGGCCGCAAAAGCGCAGGATGGCTTCAGGCCCTTTTCTGGTTCCGGGGGGCAGGCTGAGCCTGTGGTTAATTCTTCTTCCTGATGGGAAAATAGAGTGACCTGTGCCTGTCCCAACACCAAGAGCTAGTCTCTCATTGGTTCCCCGTCTTCCCGTTCATCCTCAGGACAAATTGCAACCTGTACGGAACAGGAGGTTAAAGGTGCTGATGCTCCAAGTAGGGAGATTGCTAGTAAAGTGGCTGGAATGGCGAACCCGAGCACAAGGAGATGAGAAATGAGGTGCGTTTTAGAAACCTTTCCCCATCACACGGTGTACCATCTTCTGGGTTTCTCATGCATGTTTTCGATGTAGGAAGATGCACTTGAACCTGGAGATTTGGGACCCATGCGATGGGTAGCACGCAGTATTACTTTAAAGGGTCTGCGTTTGCTCACCCAACCTCACCAAACCTCTCAGCCCCAAGAGTGTCCACCCTTATGTCTCATCCTGCTGTGGGTCTAGATATGGTCAATCCAGGTTGCATCACAGCCCCTGAACGAATTGTGTAAGAATTTCTCTCTCTTTCCCTGTCTTTGTTTCATGGGTTTTTAAAAGTAATTTATTTTTATAATGGGGTTTAGCTGCTTTTCACGGCTGTGTTTATGCCGCTTTACACCCACTTGACACACTAACAGAGAGATATCAATACATAGGTTTTAAGATTATTACTAGTCAGATATATTCTTGTGCGGTGAATCGGGCGTGTTGAGTCCAGTTCTCTGAGCAAGGAGTAGGTCTTGTCTATTACATATTGGGTTTATGGAACGGTATCTGAGCTAATTTGAAGCTCTCGTTTTATGTATCACCCCACCTCACCTTTCCCGTTAAGCAGCCATAGTGTGTTTTCTGCATGTGTGACTGTTCTGTTTTGTAATTCAGTTCAAGTGTAACGGTTTTTACATTCCCTCTATAAGTGACACCTTATGAGAAGTGTCCTTTTCTGTGTGACTTATTTCACTTAGAATCGTCTTACCTAAATCCACTCAACATGCTGCTACTAGCCTTATGACATTGATTTCATGGCTGAGTGATATTCCATTGTACATAAGGACCACAACTTTTTTATCCATTTTTCGCTTTCCTGGGATATTTAAGGTGGAATGAAGTGGAGGTCCTTGTCAACAGAGCAGCCCTAAACTTTGGGGTGCTTGTGTCTTGCTGATTTTCAATTTTCCCACTTTATCCCCCCATGCGTGGAAGTGCCCTATGCTCTCTAAGCTGTGTTTTTTAGATGTTTCAGGACACACCGTACACTTCTCCAGAGTGGCTGTTGGCGATTTACATCCCGCCCATCAGTGTAGCAAGGCTCCCATTTCTCCATGGCCTGTCCTGCATTTCTGGTTTTGACACTTTTTTCAGCATGGCCCTTTTGACCGATGGGAAGCGAGACTTCTTTGTAGCGCTGATTTGCCTTTCCAGGTTGCTTGGTTGGCCAAAAAGGGCGTATGCGTTTTTTCCTGAATATATTCAGGAAAAAACACATACGCCCTTTTTGGCCAAGGGCATCATTGTCAACGCTTTGCCGCTTTTCATGTGCTTTAAAGGCGATTCGAATCTACCTCCTGAAATCTGTTTCCTGCAATTCTGCCTTGATTTCAAATCCTCTTCTTTGCCTTCCCTCAATATATTTGTGGACGAGAGTTATCATTTATAACTCTGCAGGTTTGTGAATTGCAGTGCCCTGAAGCTCCATTTTACAAGTCGCTTTTTTGGGAGCTGGCCGCAAAAGCGCAGGATGGCTTCAGGCCCTGTTCTGGTTCCGGGGGGCAGGCTGAGCCTGTGGTTAATTCTTCTTCCTGATGGGAAAATAGAGTGACCTGTGCCTGTCCCAACACCAAGAGCTAGTCTCTCATTGGTTTCCCGTCTTCCCGTTCATCCTCAGGACAAATTGCAACCTGTACGGAACAGGAGGTTAAAGGTGCTGATGCTCCAAGTAGGGAGATTGCTAGTAAAGTGGCTGGAATGGCGAACCCGAGCACAAGGAGATGAGAAATGAGGTGCGTTTTAGAAACCTTTCCCCATCACACGGTGTACCATCTTCTGGGTTTCTCATGCATGTTTTCGATGTAGGAAGATGCACTTGAACCTGGAGATTTGGGACCCATGCGATGGGTAGCACGCAGTATTACTTTAAAGGGTCTGCGTTTGCTCACCCAACCTCACCAAACCTCTCAGCCCCAAGAGTGTCCACCCTTATGTCTCATCCTGCTGTGGGTCTAGATATGGTCAATCCAGGTTGCATCACAGCCCCTGAACGAATTGTGTAAGAATTTCTCTCTCTTTCCCTGTCTTTGTTTCATGGGTTTTTAAAAGTAATTTATTTTTATAATGGGGTTTAGCTGCTTTTCACGGCTGTGTTTATGCCGCTTTACACCCACTTGACACACTAACAGAGAGATATCAATACATAGATTTTAAGATTATTACTAGTCAGATATATTCTTGTGCGGTGAATCGGGCGTGTTGAGTCCAGTTCTCTGAGCAAGGAGTAGGTCTTGTCTATTACATATTGGGTTTATGGAACGGTATCTGAGCTAATTTGAAGCTCTCGTTTTATGTATCACCCCACCTCACCTTTCCCGTTAAGCAGCCATAGTGTGTTTTCTGCATGTGTGACTGTTCTGTTTTGTAATTCAGTTCAAGTGTAACGGTTTTTACATTCCCTCTATAAGTGACACCTTATGAGAAGTGTCCTTTTCTGTGTGACTTATTTCACTTAGAATCGTCTTACCTAAATCCACTCATCATGCTGCTACTAGCCTTATGACATTGATTTCATGGCTGAGTGATATTCCATTGTACATAAGGACCACAACTTTTTTATCCATTTTTCGCTTTCCTGGGATATTTAAGGTGGAATGAAGTGGAGGTCCTTGTCAACAGAGCAGCCCTAAACTTTGGGGTGCTTGTGTCTTGCTGATTTTCAATTTTCCCACTTTATCCCCCCATGCGTGGAAGTGCCCTATGCTCTCTAAGCTGTGTTTTTTAGATGTTTCAGGACACACCGTACACTTCTCCAGAGTGGCTGTTGGCGATTTACATCCCGCCCATCAGTGTAGCAAGGCTCCCATTTCTCCATGGCCTGTCCTGCATTTCTGGTTTTGACACTTTTTTCAGCATGGCCCTTTTGACCGATGGGAAGCGAGACTTCTTTGTAGCGCTGATTTGCCTTTCCAGGTTGCTTGGTTGGCCAAAAAGGGCGTATGCGTTTTTTCCTGAATATATTCAGGAAAAAATGCATACGCCCTTTTTGACCAAGGGCATCATTGTCAACGTTTTGCCGCTTTTCATGTGCTTTAAAGGCGATTCGAATCTACCTCCTGAAATCTGTTTCCTGCAATTCTGCCTTGATTTCAAATCCTCTTCTTTGCCTTCCCTCAATATATTTGTGGACGAGAGTTATCATTTATAACTCTGCAGGTTTGTGAATTGCAGTGCCCTGAAACTCCATTTTACAAGTCGCTTTTTTGGGAGCTGGCCGCAAAAGTGCAGGATGGCTTCAGGCCCTGTTCTGGTTCCGGGGGGCAGGCTGAGCCTGTGGTTAATTCTTCTTCCTGATGGGAAAATAGAGTGACCTGTGCCTGTCCCAACACCAAGAGCTACTCTCTCATTGGTTCCCCGTCTTCCCGTTCATCCTCAGGACAAATTGCAACCTGTACGGAACAGGAGGTTAAAGGTGCTGATTCTCCAAGTAGGGAGATTGCTAGTAAAGTGGCTGGAATGGCGAACCGGAGCACAAGGAGATGAGAAATGAGGTGCGTTTTAGAAACCTTTCCCCATCACACGGTGTACCATCTTCTGGGTTTCTCATGCATGTTTTCGATGTAGGAAGATGCCCTTGAACCTGGAGATTTGGAACCCATGCGCTGGGTAGCACGCAGTATTACTTTAAAGGGTCTGCGTTTGCTCACCCAACCTCACCATACCTCTCAGCCCCAAGAGTGTCCACCCCTATGTCTCATCCAGCTGTGGGTCTAGATATGGTCAATCCAGGTTGCATCACAGCCCCTGAATGAATTGTGTAAGAATTTCTCTCTCTTTCCCTGTCTTTGTTTCATGGGTTTTTAAAAGTAATTTATTTTTATAATGGGGTTTAGCTGCTTTTCACGGCTGTGTTTATGCCGCTTTACACCCACTTGACACACTAACAGAGAGATATCAATACATAGGTTTTAAGATTATTACTAGTCAGATATATTCCTGTGCCGTGAATCGGGCGTGTTGAGTCCAGTTCTCTGAGCAAGGAGTAGGTCTTGTCTATTACATATTGGGTTTATGGAACGGTATCTGAGCTAATTTGAAACTCTCGTTTTATGTATCACCCCACCTCACCTTTCCCGTTAAGCAGCCATAGTGTGTTTTCTGCATGTGTGACTCTGTTCTGTTTTGTAATTCAGTTCAAGTGTAACGGTTTTTACATTCCCTCTATAAGTGACACCTTATGAGAAGTGTCCTTTTCTGTGTGAGTTATTTCACTTAGAATCGTCTTACCTAAATCCACTCATCATGCTGCTACTAGCCTTATGACATTGATTTCATGGCTGAGTGATATTCCATTGTACATAAGGACCACAACTTTTTTATCCATTTTTCGCTTTCCTGGGATATTTAAGGTGGAATGAAGTGGAGGTCCTTGTCAACAGAGCAGCCCTAAACTTTGGGGTGCTTTTGTCTTGCTGATTTTCAATTTTCCCACTTTATCCCCCCATGCGTGGAAGTGCCCTATGCTCTCTAAGCTGTGTTTTTTAGCTGTTTCAGGACACACCGTACACTTCTCCAGAGTGGCTGTTGGCGATTTACATCCCACCCATCAGTGTAGCAAAGCTCCCATTTCTCCATGGCCTGTCCTGCATTTCTGGTTTTGACACTTTTTTCAGCATGGCCCTTTTGACCGATGGGAAGCGAGACTTCTTTGTAGCGCTGATTTGTCTTTCCAGGTTGCTTGGTTGGCCAAAAAGGGCGTATGCGTTTTTTCCTGAATATATTCAGGAAAAAACGCATACGCTCTTTTTGGCCAAGGGCATCATTGTCAACGTTTTGCCGCTTTTCATGTGCTTTAAAGGCGATTCGAATCTACCTCCTGAAATCTGTTTCCTGCAATTCTGCCTTGATTTCAAATCCTCTTCTTTGCCTTCCCTCAATATATTTGTGGACGAGAGTTATCATTTATAACTCTGCAGGTTTGTGAATTGCAGTGCCCTGAAGCTCCATTTTACAAGTCGCTTTTTTGGGAGCTGGCCGCAAAAGCGCAGGATGGCTTCAGGCCCTGTTCTGGTTCCGGGGGGCAGGCTGAGCCTGTGGTTAATTCTTCTTCCTGATGGGAAAATAGAGTGACCTGTGCCTGTCCCAACACCAAGAGCTAGTCTCTCATTGGTTCCCCGTCTTCCCGTTCATCCTCAGGACAAATTGCAACCTGAACGGAACAGGAGGTTAAAGGTGCTGATGCTCCAAGTAGGGAGATTGCTAGTAAAGTGGCTGGAATGGCGAACCCGAGCACAAGGAGATGAGAAATGAGGTGCGTTTTAGAAACCTTTCCCCATCACACGGTGTACCATCTACTGGGTTTCTCATGCATGTTTTCGATGTAGGAAGATGCCCTTGAACCTGGAGATTTGGGACCCATGCGATGGGTAGCATGCAGTATTACTTTATAGGGTCTGCATTTGCTCACCCAACCTCACCAAGCCTCTCAGCAACAAGAGTGTCCATCCATATGTCTCATCCAGCTGTGGGTGTAGATATGGTAAATCCAGGTTGCATCACAGCCCCTGAACGAATTGTGTAAGAATTTCTCTCTCTTTCACTGTCTTTGTGTCACGGGTTTTTAAAAGTAATTTATTTTTATAATGGGGTTTAGCTGCTTTTCACGGCTGTGTTTATGCCGCTTTACACCCACTTGACTCACTAACAGAGAGATATCAATACATAGGTTTTAAGATTATTACTAGTCAGATATATTCTTGTGCGGTGAATCGGGCGTGTTGAGTCCAGTTCTCTGAGCAAGGAGTAGGTCTTGTCTATTACATATTGGGTTTATGGAACGGTATCTGAGCTAATTTGAAACTCTTGTTTTATGTATCACCCCACTTCACATTTACCGTTAAGCAGCCATAGTGTGTTTTCTGCATGTGTGACTCTGTTCTGTTTTGTAATTCAGTTCAAGTGTAACTGTTTTTACATTCCCTCTATAAGTGACACCTTATGAGAAGTGTCCTTTTCTGTGTGACTTATTTCACTTAGAATCGTCGTACCTAAATCCACTCATCATGCTGCTACTAGCCTTATGACATTGATTTCATGGCTGAGTGATATTCCATTGTACATAAGGACCACAACTTTTGTATCCATTTTTCGCTTTCCTGGTATATTTAAGGTGGAATGAAGTGGAGGTCCTTGTCAATAGAGCAGCCCTAAACTTTGGGGTTCTTGTGTCTTGTTGATTTTTAATTTTCCGACTTTATACCCCCATGCGTGGAAGTGCCTTATGCTCTCTAAGCTGTGTTTTTTAGATGTTTCAGGACACACCATACACTTCTCCAGAGTGGCTGTTGGCAATTTACATCCCGCCCATCAGTGTAGCAAGGCTCCCATTTCTCCATGGCCTGTCCTGCATTTCTGGTTTTGACACTTTTTTCAGCATGGCCCTTTTGACCGATGGGAAGCGAGACTTCTTTGTAGTGCTGATTTGCATTTCCAGGTTGCTTGGTTGGCCCAAAAGGGCGTATGCGTTTTTTCTTGAATATATTCAGGAAAAAACGCATACGCCCTTTTTGGCCAAGGGCATCATTGTCAACGTTTTGCTGCTTTTCATGTGCGTTATAGGCGATTCGCATCTACCTCCTGAAATCTGTTTCCTGCAATTCTGCCTTGATTTCAAATCCTCTTCTTTGCCTTCCCTCAATATATTTGTGGACGAGAGTTATCATTTATAACTGTGCAAGTTTGTGAATTGCAGTGCCCTGAAGCTCCATTTTACAACTCGCTTTTTCGGGAGCTGGCCGCAAAAGCACAGGATGGCTTCAGGCCCTGTTCTGGTTCCGGGGGGCAGGCTGAGCCTGTGGTTAATTCTTCTTCCTGATGGGAAAATAGAGTGACCTGTGCCTGTCCCAACACAAAGAGCTAGTCTCTCATTGGTTCCCCGTCTTCCCGTTCATCCTCAGGACAAATTGCAACCTGTACGGAACAGGAGGTTAAAGGTGCTGATGCTCCAATTAGGGAGATTTCTAGTAAAGTGGCTGGAATGGCGAACCCGAGCACAAGGAGATGAGAAATGAGGTGCGTTTTAGAACCCTTTCCCCATCACACGGTGTACCATCTTCTGGGTTTCTCATGCATGTTTTTGATGTAGGAAGATGCCCTTGAACCTGGAGATTTGGGACCCATGCGATGGGTAGCACGCAGTATTACTTTAAAGGGTCTGCGTTTGCTCACCCAACCTCACCAAACAACTCAGCTGCAAGAGTGTCCACCCTTATGTCTCATCCAGCTTTGGGTCTAGATATGGTCAATCTAGGTTGCATCACAGTCCCTGAACGAATTGTGTAAGAATTTCTCTCTCTTTCACTGTCTTTGTTTCATGGCTTTTTAAAAGTAATTTATTTTTATAATGAGGTTTAGCTGCTTTTCATGGCTGTGTTTATGCCGCTTTACACCCACTTGACACACTAACAGAGAGATATCAATACATAGGTTTTAAGATTATTACAAGTCAGATATATTCTTGTTCGGGGAATCGGGCGTGTTGAGTCCAGTTCTCTGAGCAAGGAGTAGGTCTTGTCTATTACATATTGGGTTTATGGAACGGTATCTGAGCTAATTTGAAACTCTTGTTTTATGTATCACCCCACCTCACCTTTCCCGTTAAGCAGCCATAGTGTGTTTTCTGCATGTGTGACTCTGTTCTGTTTTGTAATTCAGTTCAAATGTAACGGTTTTTACTTTCCCTCTATAAGTGACACCTTATGAGAAGTGTCCTTTTCTGTGTGACTTATTTCACTTAGAATCGTCTTACCTAAATCCACTCATCATGCTGCTACTAGCCTTATGACATTGATTTCATGGCTGAGTGATATTCCATTGTACATAAGAACCACAACTTTTTAATCCATTTTTCGCTTTCCTTGGATATTTAAGGTGGAATGAAGTGGAGGTCCTTGTCAACAGAGCAGCCCTAAACTTTGGGGTGCTTGTGTCTTGCTGATTTTCAATTTTCCCACTTTATCCCCCCATGCGTGGAAGTGCCCTATGCTCTCTAAGCTGTGTTTTTTAGATGTTTCAGGACACACCGTACACTTCTCCAGAGTGGCTGTTGGCAATTTACATCCCGCCCATCAGTGTAGCAAGGCTCCCATTTCTCCATGGCCTGTCCTGCATTTCTGGTTTGGACACTTTTTTCAGCATGGCCCTTTTGACCGATGGGAAGCGAGACTTCTTTGTAGCGCTGATTTGCCTTTCCAGGTTGCTTGGTTGGCCAAAAAGGGCGTATGCGTTTTTTCCTGAATATATTCAGGAAAAAACGCATACGCCCTTTTTGGCCAAGGGCATCATTGTCAACGTTTTGCCGCTTTTCATGTGCTTTAAAGGCGATTCGAATCTACCTCCTGAAATCTGTTTCCTGCAATTCTGCCTTGATTTCAAATCCTCTTCTTTGCCTTCCCTCAATATATTTGTGGACGAAAGTTATCATTTATAACTCTGCAGGTTTGTGAATTGCAGTGCCCTGAAGCTCCATTTTACAAGTCGCTTTTTTGGGAGCTGGCCGCAAAAGCGCAGGATGGCTTCAGGCCCTGTTCTGGTTCCGGGGGGCAGGCTGAGCCTGTGGTTAATTCTTCTTCCTGATGGGAAAATAGAGTGACCTGTGCCTGTCCCAACACCAAGAGCTAGTCTCTCATTGGTTCCCCGTCTTCCCGTTCATCCTCAGGACAAATTGCAACCTGAACGGAACAGGAGGTTAAAGGTGCTGATGCTCCAAGTAGGGAGATTGCTAGTAAAGTGGCTGGAATGGCGAACCCGAGCACAAGGAGATGAGAAATGAGGTGCGTTTTAGAAACCTTTCCCCATCACACGGTGTACCATCTACTGGGTTTCTCATGCATGTTTTTGATGTAGGAAGATGCCCTTGAACCTGGAGATTTGGGACCCATGCGATGGGTAGCATGCAGTATTACTTTATAGGGTCTGCATTTGCTCACCCAACCTCACCAAGCCTCTCAGCAACAAGAGTGTCCATCCATATGTCTCATCCAGCTGTGGGTGTAGATATGGTAAATCCAGGTTGCATCACAGCCCCTGAACGAATTGTGTAAGAATTTCTCTCTCTTTCACTGTCTTTGTGTCATGGGTTGTTAAAAGTAATTTATTTTTATAATGGGGTTTAGCTGCTTTTCACGGCTGTGTTTATGCCGCTTTACACCCACTTGACTCACTAACAGAGAGATATCAATACATAGGTTTTAAGATTATTACTAGTCAGATATATTCTTGTGCGGTGAATCGGGCGTGTTGAGTCCAGTTCTCTGAGCAAGGAGTAGGTCTTGTCTATTACATATTGGGTTTATGGAACGGTATCTGAGCTAATTTGAAACTCTTGTTTTATGTATCACCCCACTTCACATTTACCGTTAAGCAGCCATAGTGTGTTTTCTGCATGTGTGACTCTGTTCTGTTTTGTAATTCAGTTCAAGTGTAACTGTTTTTACATTCCCTCTATAAGTGACACCTTATGAGAAGTGTCCTTTTTTGTGTGACTTATTTCACTTAGAATCGTCGTACCTAAATCCACTCATCATGCTGCTACTAGCCTTATGACATTGATTTCATGGCTGAGTGATATTCCATTGTACATAAGGACCACAACTTTTGTATCCATTTTTCGCTTTCCTGGGATATTTAAGGTGGAATGAAGTGGAGGTCCTTGTCAATAGAGCAGCCCTAAACTTTGGGGTTCTTGTGTCTTGTTGATTTTTAATTTTCCGACTTTATACCCCCATGCGTGGAAGTGCCTTATGCTCTCTAAGCTGTGTTTTTTAGATGTTTCAGGACACACCATACACTTCTCCAGAGTGGCTGTTGGCAATTTACATCCCGCCCATCAGTGTAGCAAGGCTCCCATTTCTCCATGGCCTGTCCTGCATTTCTGGTTTTGACACTTTTTTCAGCATGGCCCTTTTGACCGATGGGAAGCGAGACTTCTTTGTAGTGCTGATTTGCATTTCCAGGTTGCTTGGTTGGCCCAAAAGGGCGTATGCGTTTTTTCCTGAATATATTCAGGAAAAAACGCATACGCCCTTTTTGGCCAAGGGCATCATTGTCAACGTTTTGCTGCTTTTCATGTGCGTTATAGGCGATTCGCATCTACCTCCTGAAATCTGTTTCCTGCAATTCTGCCTTGATTTCAAATCCTCTTCTTTGCCTTCCCTCAATATATTTGTGGACGAGAGTTATCATTTATAACTGTGCAAGTTTGTGAATTGCAGTGCCCTGAAGCTCCATTTTACAACTCGCTTTTTCGGAAGCTGGCCGCAAAAGCACAGGATGGCTTCAGGCCCTGTTCTGGTTCCGGGGGGCAGGCTGAGCCTGTGGTTAATTCTTCTTCCTGATGGGAAAATAGAGTGACCTGTGCCTGTCCCAACACAAAGAGCTAGTCTCTCATTGGTTCCCCGTCTTCCCGTTCATCCTCAGGACAAATTGCAACCTGTACGGAACAGGAGGTTAAAGGTGCTGATGCTCCAAGTAGGGAGATTTCTAGTAAAGTGGCTGGAATGGCGAACCCGAGCGCAAGGAGATGAGAAATGAGGTGCGTTTTAGAACCCTTTCCCCATCACACGGTGTACCATCTTCTGGGTTTCTCATGCATGTTTTTGATGTAGGAAGATGCCCTTGAACCTGGAGATTTGGGACCCATGCGATGGGTAGCACGCAGTATTACTTTAAAGGGTCTGCGTTTGCTCACCCAACCTCACCAAACAACTCAGCTCCAAGAGTGTCCACCCTTATGTCTCATCCAGCTTTGGGTCTAGATATGGTCAATCTAGGTTGCATCACAGTCCCTGAACGAATTGTGTAAGAATTTCTCTCTCTTTCACTGTCTTTGTTTCATGGCTTTTTAAAAGTAATTTATTTTTATAATGAGGTTTAGCTGCTTTTCATGGCTGTGTTTATGCCACTTTACACCCACTTGACACACTAACAGAGAGATATCAATACATAGGTTTTAAGATTATTACAAGTCAGATATATTCTTGTTCGGGGAATCGGGCGTGTTGAGTCCAGTTCTCTGAGCAAGGAGTAGGTCTTGTCTATTACATATTGGGTTTATGGAACGGTATCTGAGCTAATTTGAAACTCTTGTTTTATGTATCACCCCACCTCACCTTTCCCTTTAAGCAGCCATAGTGTGTTTTCTGCATGTGTGACTCTGTTCTGTTTTGTAATTCAGTTCAAGTGTAACGGTTTTTACATTCCCTCTATAAGTGACACCTTATGAGAAGTGTCCTTTTCTGTGTGACTTATTTCACTTAGAATCGTCTTACCTAAATCCACTCATCATGCTGCTACTAGCATTATGACATTGATTTCATGGCTGAGTGATATTCCATTGTACATAAGGACCACAACTTTTTTATCCATTTTTCGCTTTCCTGGGATATTTAAGGTGGAATGAAGTGGAGGTCCTTGTCAACAGAGCAGCCCTAAACTTTGGGGTGCTTGTGTCTTGCTGATTTTCAATTTTCCCACTTTATCCCCCCATGCGTGGAAGTGCCCTATGCTCTCTAAGCTGTGTTTTTTAGATGTTTCAGGACACACCGTACACTTCTCCAGAGTGGCTGTTGGCAATTTACATCCCGCCCATCAGTGTAGCAAGGCTCCCATTTCTCCATGGCCTGTCCTGCATTTCTGGTTTGGACACTTTTTTCAGCATGGCCCTTTTGACCGATGGGAAGCGAGACTTCTTTGTAGCGCTGATTTGCCTTTCCAGGTTGCTTGGTTGGCCAAAAAGGGCGTATGCGTTTTTTCCTGAATATATTCAGGAAAAAACGCATACGCCCTTTTTGGCCAAGGGCATCATTGTCAACGTTTTGCCGCTTTTCATGTGCTTTAAAGGCGATTCGAATCTACCTCCTGAAATCTGTTTCCTGCAATTCTGCCTTGATTTCAAATCCTCTTCTTTGCCTTCCCTCAATATATTTGTGGACGAGAGTTATTATTTATAACTCTGCAGGTTTGTGAATTGCAGTGCCCTGAAGCTCCATTTTACAAGTCGCTTTTTTGGGAGCTGGCCGCAAAAGCGCAGGATGGCTTCAGGCCCTGTTCTGGTTCCGGGGGGCAGGCTGAGCCTGTGGTTAATTCTTCTTCCTGATGGGAAAATAGAGTGATATGTGCCTGTCCCAACACAAAGAGGTAGTCTCTCATTGGTTCCCCGTCTTCCCGTTCATCCTCAGGACAAATTGCAACCTGTACGGAACAGGATGTTAAAGGTGCTGATGCTCCAAGTAGGGAGATTGCTAGTAAAGTGGCTGGAATGGCGAAACCGAGCACAAGGAGATGAGAAATGAGGTGCGTTTTGGAAACCTTTCCCCATCACACGGTGTACCATCTTCTGGGTTTCTCATGCATGTTTTCGATGTAGGAAGATGCCCTTGAACCTGGAGATTTGGGACCCATGCGATGGGTAGCACGCAGTATTACTTTAAAGGGTCTGCGTTTGCTCACCCAACCTCAACAAACCTCTCAGCCCCAAGAGTGTCCACCCTTATGTCTCATCCAGCTGTGGGTCTAGATATGGTCAATCCAGGTTGCATCACAGCCCCTGAACGAATTGTGTAAGAATTTCTCTCTCTTTCCCTGTCTTTGTTTCATGGGTTTTTAAAAGTAATTTATTTTTATAATGGGTTTTAGCTGCTTTTCACGGCTGTGTTCATGCCGCTTTACACCCACTTGACACTCTAACAGAGAGATATCAATACATAGGTTTTAAGATTCTTACTAGTCAGATATGTTCTTGTGCGGTGAATAGGGGGTGTTGAGTCCAGTTCATTGAGCAAGGAGTAAGTCTTGTCTATTACATATTGGGTATATGGAACGTTATTTGAGCTAATTTGAAATCCTTGTTTTTGCATCACCCCAGCTCACCTTTCCCATTAAGCAACCATAGTGTGTTTTCTAAATGTGTGACTCTGTTCTGTTTTGTAATTCCGTTCAAGTGTAACGGTTTTTACATTACTTCTGTTAGTGATATCTTATGATATGTGTCTTTTTCTGTGTGACTTATTTCACTTAGAATTGTCGTACCTAAATCCACTCATCATGCTGCTACTACCCTTATGATATTGATTTCACGCCCGAGTGATATTGTATTGTACATAAGGACCACAAATTCTTTATCCATTTTTCTCTTTCCTGGGATATTTAAGGTGGAATGAAGTTGAGGTTCTTGTCAACAGAGCAGCCCTAAACTTTGCGGTGCCTGTGTCTTGCTGATTTTTAGTTTTCCCAATTTATACCCCCATGAGTGGATGTGCCCCTTTCTCTCTAGCCGTGTTTTTTAGATGTTTTAGGAAACACCATACCCTTCTCCAGAGTTGTCATTGGCAATTTACATCCCTCCCAGCAGTGTAACAAGGCTCCCTTTCCTCCCTGGCCTCTCCTGCATTTCTTGTTTTTACACTTTTTTAGGAAGGACCTTTTGACCGATGGGAAGTGAGACTCCTTTGTAGTGCTGAATTGCATTTCCGGCTTGCTTGGTTGGCCAAAAAGGGCCTATGGGGTTTTTCCTGAATTTATTCAGAAAAAAACGCATATTGTCTTTTTGGCCAAGTGCATCATTGTGGACGTTTGGCCGCTTTTCTTGTGCTTTAGGGGCGATTCAAATCTAACTCCTGAAATCTGTTTCCTGCAATTCTGCCTTGATTTCAAATCCTCTTCGTTGCCTTCCCTCAATATATTTGTGGACGAGAGTTATCATTTATAACTCTGCAGGTTTGTGAATTGCAGGGCCCCTGAGCTCCATTTTTCAACTCGCTTTTTTGGGAGCTTTCCGCAGAACCGCTGGTTTGCTTTTGGCCCTCTTCTGGTTCCCGGTTGCAGGCTAAGCCTTTGCTTAATTCTTCTTCCTGACTGGAAAGTAGAGTGACATGTGCCTCTCTGAACATCTTGGGCTTGGCTCTCCTTGTTTCTCCTCCTTCCCCTTCTTCCTTTGGACAAATTCCAATTTCTGTGCAACTGGTTGTTGAAGGTGCTGACATACTCAAGTGGGGAGATTTTAAGGAAAAAGGCTGGAGGGGTGAACCCAATAACCAGGAAATTAGGAGTTTTAGTGCCTTTTCCAAAATCTTCCTGATCCAACCGTGTTCCATCTTCTGGGTGTCACAGGCATGTTGTAGCTGTAGGAAAGGTCCCGTGTATGTAAGGAGAACACAAGGGATTTTTCCAAATCAGTGTCTCCCCGAACTCCAATCTGGGGAATTTTTAAGCTACTGGTACATGTGTGTTCATTAAGGGACTTGGGCCGTAAGCAGAGTCCGAACTTTAGATGATTGAAGTCTTCAGGTTCAGAAACGCTCACCATCGGCCTCCTTTAGTCTCCATTTTATCTGTAGTTGATAGATGATGTCGATATAGATATCTATGGTTTTTCAGATTATTTCCCCTCAGGGGTCATTACAAAATATTGAGTATAGTTCCCTGTGCTATACAGTAGTTGCTTGTTGATGATATATTTTATACATAGCAGTGTGTATATGTTAATCTGAAACTGTTAATTTATCCCTCCTCCCACCTTTCCCCTTTGGTAATAAAAAATATAAGATTTTATACTTCTCAGAAATCTAGGACCTGAAAGACAGGTATCATTTTCAATGGAAAATCATTCGAAACAAGGTTGAAACTTCAACCAAGATTATTAGATGTACATCCTTGGAAAGAAATCACTGCATTTCTCTACTGTTGACCTGACAAATAAGACAAACCCCTCCACTGAACTTGCTTATAATAAAGTGATGGAAATATCAAATGGAAGTGTTAGAAACATCTTATTTTACACGAGCCTTATACACTGCTCTATGTTAATTACAGTTTGGCTCACACATCTGTTCATTGAAGTTACAATGTTCTCAAATTCTGTTACTGATCCTGCAGAGTGGGCCCTAACAAGGGTCTCCCTGCCCAGTGTCATTGGAGCCAACAGATCGAGACTGACTTTGGTTCAGAAGCAAAGGAAATCTTTATATTTTGATCAGAGAATGGAGAGGTGATAGTGTGTGCTCCCCTGCGGGTTGTGGGCCTGGCTGCTGTGTAGGGTTCCTGTCAGCATCAGCGGGAGTGAGGGGGCGGAGCTCTCGAGGGCTGGGTTGCCTGGAGCTCAGGCTCTATGTCGCAGAGTCTGCACGGGGCCCCACGAGCTGAGGTGTCGGCCCAGCCATTTTGCACTAGGAAATCGGGTCTGAAGTGTCGGGTGTGGGACCTCTGCATGTGGAAACCTAGGAGCAAGTGAAATTAGACAAAGCACAAAGGAAAAAATGGTTAGACTTTATTTTATTGCCCAGATTCTATTTTTATCTCCCAGGAATTTTTAATGGGCTTTGCCAGTGACAAAGCCCTCCTCTGCCTTTTGTCCCATTCCTCATTCTTGGGGCGCTGAGGGTGCAGACACGTCTTCTGTAAATGCTTCGTGCTGAGTTGGGTGTCCTCATACCCGGGTGTAGGGGCAGGACTTCTCCCCAGCAGCGTCCAGGTGAGATTGATTGTCCGCAGGCCTCCTCCCTCACTGCTCGTCTGCCTGAGCACCAGCATTGGCAGTTTTATAGATTCTAATGACCTTTAAGGGTCCAGGAAAGAGATGTGCAGAGACGCTGAGGGGGTGGGCGGTTTTACCCTGCTCCACATTGGTTCGGCCCCCTTAGGCTGACGGTTTCTGCCAGCCTAGATGCTCTGACCAGTAGTCTGCGCTTTCTTCAGTTAGGCCAACTGAATTAACGTACAAACAGCACCAGGTGTCAGAGCCCTGCTTGCTCAACTCCCAGACATTCCAGGGCCGGTGGTGATCCAGGACCATGACGGCCACTCAGTCAACGGCCTTTTGAAGTAGCCAGGAGTACAGCCGGTCTCATTGGCCCCCGTCACCACGGTGTCTGTAGGTTTTTCTATGGTGGCAGCGTTATTTACGGTTCCCCTGCCAAGTTTATTAGCTCGGCTCTGGGTGCAGTAAGTCCTGTAAGCAATAGTCAGCTCTTTAGGGGCACACTCTTGTTGTTTTCTGAGAGAAGCTCCAGGTCAAGTGATGGTCACACGAGTCGTCATGGGGGCCCATTGCCCCAGGTTGTCTCTCTGGAGGTTGGTGTTGGAGGGCCTCCTCACTCGAGGTCATTGTGCCCACGGAGCAATCCCTGCAACTTCATGGCATGGTGGGTGGTTAGGATCACCAAGTGGCGTCCTTTTCCCTTAGGAGGGAGCTGGCCTTGCGGGCTGCTGATTTCCAGGTTTTTAGATACCCCCAGTATCCTGGTCGGATGGGGTGGCTGGCCAATGCCTGGAGGGCATTCTTGCATTGTTCCATTTCAAGTGGTCCCAGTTTTTGCACTAATACTCCAAGGGCGATTCACCTTGGACCAGGAATGTAAAGGTCAAAGGGTTTAGCTAACTTAGGGAGGTCCAGGGCCAGGGTCTGAATTGACTGCTCTTTCCATTCTTGAAAGGCCGCTTCTGGATTCTATTCAAAAGGATCATCATCTTTTCCTTTCAGTGTTTCATATAGAGGCCCAGCTATTAGACTCTAGTTAGGGATCCAGATGCAGCAAACCCCGGTCTCCCCAGGAACCCCTAAGCTGTCTTCTAGTTTCAGGAAGGCTGAGGCTGCAAATGGCTTCTTCCCTTTCCTGGGGTGGGCTTCTCCGACCTTCTGTGCGAATGAAGCCCAGGAAGGCCACTTTAGTTTGTGATATTTGAGCCTTTTCCTTGGACACCTTCTATCTTTTATTGGCTAGGTAGTTCAGAGGCCTCCTTAGTCGGGCTGGTGATCAGAATGTCATCTGCATATTGAAGGAGGGTTCCCTTCTCCAGAGGTAGATCTTTTAGGTCTTTAGCTAACGTTTCCCCAAAGATGGTGTGGGAATTTTTGAACCCCTGGGGCAGGACGGCCCAGCAGTATTGTTTTTGTTGTATGTTG
Source organism: Balaenoptera physalus (assembly GCF_965194825.1). Lineage (NCBI taxonomy): Eukaryota > Metazoa > Chordata > Mammalia > Artiodactyla > Balaenopteridae > Balaenoptera > Balaenoptera physalus. The sequence continues at coordinate 477,547 of NW_028126453.1, read as the reverse complement.
AGTCCTGCCACTCACAGCCAAAATTTCTTGTGACTCTGGGACTAATGGAATACAGAAGAAGGCATCATTGAAATCTAATACAGAATACCATGTCCTGGTGGATGGTAGAATGACCAGCAGGGTGTAGGAATTAGGAACTACTAGATGTATATCCTCTGTGGCTTCACTGACTGTCCTGGCGTCCTCTACCAGGTCCCCAGCAGCCCACGGGGCTCTTGTGGTCAGGCCCCTCCCAGGATATGGAGCTTACCTGGGCAGGTACCCAGCGGCCCACAGGGCTCTGGTGGTTAGGCCGCTCCCAGGATATGGAGCTCACCTGGGCAGGTACCCAGCAGCCCATGGGGCCCTCATGGTCAGGCCCCTCCCAGGATATGGAGCTCACTTGGGCAGGTACGCAGCAGCCCACGGGGCTCTCGTTGGCAGGCCCCTCCCTGGATATGGAGCTCCCGTGGACAGGTACCCTGGCAGGGCTGGGCTCACAGGAACCGTGCACATAGCCCTCATTGAAGAGCACCCCCAGCACACCTGTCACTCAGAGCTGACACAGAGCACCTCAGAGCAGAGCTTGAACTAACAAACAGCAGCTCCAACAGGTCTGTGACCCTAGGCTTCACTCTGTGCAGCCTCCCTCTGCCTGGTCTTCCAGGGGCTTCCACTGCAGCCGGGGCACCAGGCCTCTGTCTCCACCCACCACCCCTCCTCTCCCTGACTCCTGGGTTCCTCTCATTAGCAGAGGTTCTTCTTGAAGTTGTCTCCCACTCATGGACCAGATAAAATGATTAGAAAACAAGCCAGGGCTGCCGCCCCTTATCTATCCTGACTCTCGGGACCCTACACCTGTTTCTTGGATCTGGCCGGTGCAGCAAGGCCCATTCTCTGCAACTCTGAGCCCCTGAGGGGCGAGGATTGGCTGACCTGGGCAGCCTGACCCGGCCGGCCAGCCCTTCCCAGGTGTGCCTGGGTTGAGGTCAATATAAACACCCCTCCAGGCAGCAAAAGCCTCTGCAGCTGTGCCTGACGCCATATTCTCTGCCCTGTCAGCAGTCTCGGGGTTGGGCTGGTGGGAGGGAGTAGGGCCCACGGCTCTATGAGTGGCCCGGTGTGACTGGGGCTCTGCTGGACTTTCTGCAGGAGTTGCCGGGCTGCCACCTGCTAAAGAAGAGGATGTGTCACCCATACTTGCTGCTGGAATTTCTCCCCGGGCAGAGGTGAGGAAGGAAAAAAGCAGTGGGGGCCGGGACAGGAGGGGTACCTCAGGCAGGGAAATGGAAAGCTTCCAGACGAGCGCCCGGGGCCAGGACCATCCTGGCTGGCCTGCAGGCACCATGTCGGCCTGCGTGCTGTCACTGGTGTGACTCCAAGCCCCTTCCTCTAGTTTTTAAAGTCTTTGCACACATTCAGGTGTTTTACCTGGGAAGGGTGGGAAAAGTTCAGCAGCAGCTTGCCTGGGGCTCAGCTCACGTTTACTCAGAGACGCCTCCTCACGGTCCCCCAGCTTTGCAATGAGGACGCTCCTCGTTTGGGGGCTGCTGGCTGCATGGGAGATGATTCCCCACCTGTGACCAACTTCAGAATTGTTTACCACTGGAGCAAGTGCCCTGACAGGGTTTTCCTCTGTATGACCAGTGGGTTCTGTTTTTTTTTTTTTTCTTTTTTGGTTCAAGGTAAGTTTTATTCCTCATTTTGTATTTATGGATATAAGCATGGAAATAATTCATTCATATAAATACGTCTATGGGAAGGACAGAACTTTTTTTTCTGTTTTATTTCTTTAAGTATTATTTCTTTTTTAATTTTTGAATTTATTTTATTCATTTTTTTATACAGCAGGCTCTTATTGGTTATCTATTTTATACATATAAGTGTATATATGTCAATCCCAGGCTCGCAATTCATCCCACCACCACCACCCTGCCACTTTCCCCCCTTGGTGTCCATACATTTGTTCTCTACATCTGTGTCTCTATTTCTCCCTTGCAAACCGGTTCATCTTTACCATTTTTCTAGGTTCCCCATGTATGCATTAATATACGATATTTGTTTTCTCTTTCTGACTTACTTCACTCTGTATGACAGTCTCTAGATCTATCCACGTCTCTACAAATGACCCAATTTCATTCCTTTTTATGGCTGAGTAATATTCCATTTTATACATGTAGCACATCTTTTCTGTTCGTCTGTCTATGGGCATTTAAGTTGCTTCCATGACCTGGCTATTATAAATAGTGCTGCAATGAATATTGTGGTGAATATGTCTTTTTGAATTATGGTTTTCTCTGGGTATATGGCCAGTAGTGGGATTGCTGGGTCATATGGTAATTCTATTTTTAGTTTTTTAAGGAACCTCCATACTGTTCTCCATAGTGACTGTATCAATTTACATTCCCACAAATAGTGTAAGAGGGTTCCCTTTTCTCCACACCCTCTCCAGCATTTGTTGCTTGTAGATTTTCTGATGATGCCCATTCTAACTCGTGTGAAGTGATACCTCATTGTAGTTTTGGTGTATATTTCTCTAATAATTAGTGATGTTGAGCAGCTTTTCATGTGCTTCTTAGTCATCTGTATGTCTTCTTGGGACAAATGTCTATTTACATCATCTGCCCATTTTTGGATTGGGTTGTTTGTTTTTTTACTGTTGAGCTGCATGAGCTGTTTATATACATTGGAGATTACTCCTTTGTCCATTGATTCGTTTGCAAATATTTTCTCCCATTGTGAGGGTTGTCTTTTCGACTTGTTTGTACTTTCCTTTGCTTTGCAAAAGCTTTTAGGTTTCATTTGCTCCCATATATTTATTTATTTTTTTTTCCATTACTCTACAAGGTGGATCAAAAAAGATCTTGCTGTGATTTATGTCAAAGAGTATTCTTCCTATGTTTTCCTCTAAGAGTTTTATAGTGTCCGGTCTTACATTTTGGTCTCTAATCCATTTTGAGTTTATTTTTTGTGTATGGTGTTAGGGAGTGTTCTAATTTCATTCTTTTACATGTAGCTGTCCATTTTTCCCAGCACCACTTATTGAAGAGACTGTCTTTTCTCCTTTGTATACCCTTGCCTCCTTTGTCATAGATTAGTGGGCCATAGGTGTGTAGGTTTACCTCTGGGCTTTCTTTTTTTTTTCTTTTACATCTTTATTGGAGTATAATTGCTTTACAATTGTGTGTTAGTTTCTGCTGTATAAAAAAGTGAATCAGCTGTGCGTATACATATAACACCATATCCCCTCCCTCTTGCACCTCCCTCTCACTCCCTTATCCCACCCTTTTAGGTGGTCACAAAGCACAGAGCTGATCTCCCTGTGCTATGTGGCTGCTTCCCAGTAGCTATCAATTTTACATTTGGTAGTGTATATTTGTCCATACCACTCTCGCACTTTGTCCCAGCTTACCCTTCCCTCTCCCCATGTCCTCAAGTCCTTTCTCTACGTCTGCGTCCTTAATCCTTTCCTGCCCCTAGGTTCTTCATAAACTTTTTTTTTTAGATTCCATATATATGTGTTAGCATACGGTATTTGTTTTTCTCTTTCTGACTTACTTCACTCTGTAGGACAGACTCTAGATCCATCCACCTCACTAAAAATAACTCAATTTCGTTTCTTTTTATGGCTGAATAATGTTCCATTGTATATATGTGCCACATCTTCTTTATCCATTTATCTGTTGATGGACACTTAGGTTGCTTCCATGTCCTGGCTATTGTAAATAGAGCTACAGTGAACATTGTGGTACATGACTCTTTTTGAATTATGGTTTTCTCAGGGTAAATGTCCAGGAGTGGGTTTGCTGGGTTGTATGGTAGTTCTATTTTTAGGTTTTAAGGAACCCCCATACCGTTCTCCCTAGTGGCTATGTCAATTTACATTCCCACCAACAGTGCAAGAGGGTTCCCTTGGCTCCAATAAATGCCTCTCCAGCATTTATTGTTGGTAGATTTTTTGATGATGGCCAATCTGACTGGTGTGAGGTGATACCTCACTGTAGTTTTGATTTGCATTTTTCTAATGATTAGTGATGTTCAGCATCCTTTCATGTGTTTGTTGGCAACCTGTATATCTTCTTTGGAGAAATGTCTATTTAGGTCTTCTGCCCATTTTTGGATTGGGTTGTTTGGTTTTGTGATATTGAGCTACATGAGCTGCTTTTTGGAGATTAATCCTTTGCCATTTGCTTCATTTGAAAATATTTTCTCCCATTCTGATGGTTGTCTTTTCATCTTGCTAATGTTTTCCTTTGCTGTGCAAAAGAATTTATGTTTCATTCGGTCCCATTTTTTAATTTTTGTTTTTATTTCCATTTCTCTAGGAGGTGGGTCAAAAAGGATCTTGCTGTGATTTATGTCATAGACTGTTCTGCTTATGTTTTCCTCTAAGAGTTTTATAGTGGCTGGTCTTATATTTAGGTCTCTAATCCATTTTGAGTTTACTTTTGTGTATGGTGTTAGGGAGTGTACTAATTTCATTCTTTTACATGTAACTGTCCAGTTTTCCCAGCACCACTTACTGAAGACACTGTCTTTTCTCCATTGTATACCCTTGCCTCCTTTGTCATAGATTAGTGAACCATAGGTACATGGGTTTATCTCTGTGCTTTATATCCTGTTCTATTGACCTATATTACTGTTTTTGTGTCAGTACCATATTATCTTGATTACTCTAGCTTTGTAATATAGTCTGAAGTCTGGAAGTCTGATTCCTCCAGCTCTTTTTTTTTCCCCCTCAAGACTGCTTTGGCTATCCAGGGTCTTTTGTGTCTCCCTACAAATTTTAAGATTTTTTTTTCTTGTTCTGTAGAAAATGCCAAAGGTATTTTGATCGGGATTGCATTGAATATGTAGATTGCTTTGGGTAGTATAGTCATTTTCACAATATTGATTCTTCTACTCCAAGAACATGGTATATGTCTCCATCTGTTTATATCATCTTTGATTTCTTTCATCAGTGTCTTATAGTTTTCTGAGTACAGGTCTTTTACTTCCTTAGGTAGGTTTATTCCTAGGTATTTTATTCTTTTTGTTGCAGTGGTAATGGGATTGTTTCCTTAATTTCTCTTTCTGATCTTTCATTGTTAGTGTAGAGGAATGCAAGCAATTTCTGTGCATTAATTTTGTATCCTGCAACTTTACCAAATTCATTGATTAGCTCCAGTGGTTTTCTGGTGGCATCTTTAGGATTCTCTATCTATGATATCATGTCATCTGCAAACAGTGACAATTTTACTTCTTCTTTTCCTTTTTGTATTCCTTTTATTTCTTTTTCTTCTCTGATTGCCATGGCTAGGACTTCCAAAACTATGTTGAATAGCAGTGGTGAGAGTGGACATCCTCGTCTTGTTCCTGATCTTAGAGGAAACGCTTTCAGTTTTTCACCATTGAGAATGCTGTTTGCTGTGGGTTTGTCATATATGGCCTTTATTATGTTGAGGTAGTTTCCCTCTATGCCCACACTCTGCAGAGTTTTTATCGTAAATGAGTGTTGAATTTTCTCAAAATCTTTTCCTTCATCTATTGAGATGATCATATGGTTTTATTCTACAATTTGTTAATATGGTGTATCACATTGATTTGTGTATATTGAAGAATCCTTGCATCCCTGGGATAAACCCCACTTGATCATGGTGTATGATCCTTTTAATGTGTTGTTCGATTCTGTTTGCTAGTATTTTGTTGAGGATTTTTACATCTATATTCATCAGTGATATTGGTCTATAATTTTCTTTCCTTGTAGTATCTCTGTCTGATTTTGGTATCAGGGTGATGGTGGTCTCATAGAATGAGTTTGGGAGTGTTCCTTCCCCTGCAATTGTTTTGAAGAATTTGAGAAGGTTGGGTGTTAGCTCTTCTCTAAATGTTTGATAGAATTCACCTGTGATGCCATCTGGTTCTGAACTTTTGTTTGTTGGAAGATTTTTAATCACAGTTTCAATTTCATTGCTTGCGATAGGTTTGTTCATATTTTCTATTTCTTCCTGGTTCAGTCTTAGAAGGTTATCCCTTTCTAAGAATTTGTCCATTTCTTCCAGATTGTCCATTTTATTGCCCTAGAGTTGCTTGTAGTAGTCTCTTAGGATGCTTTGTATTCCTGTGGTGTCTGTTGTAACTTCTGCTTTTTCACTTCTAATTTTGTTGATTTGCGTCCTCTCCCTCTTTTTCTGGAGTCTGGCTAAAGGTTGATCATTTTTGCTTATCTTCTCAAAGAACCAGCTTTTAGTTTTATTGATCTTTGCTTTCGTTTTCTTTGTTTCTATTTCATTTATTTCCGCTCTGATCTTTATGATTGCTTTCCTTCTACTAACTTTGGGTTTTGTTCTTCTTTCTCTAGTTCCTCTAGGTGTAAGGTTAGATTATTTATTTGAGATTTTTCTTGTTTCTTGAGGTAGGCTTGTATTGCTATAAACTTCCCTCTTAGAACTCCTTTTGCTGCATCCCATAGGTTTTGGATCATCGTGTTTTTGTTGTCATTTGTCTGTAGGTAGTTTTTGATTTCCTCTTTGATTTCCTCAGTGATCTCTTGGTTATTTATTAACGTATTGTTTAGCCTCCATGTGTTTGTGTTTTTTACGTTTTTTTCCATGTAATTGATTTCTAATCTCATAGCATTGTGGTCGGAACAGCTGCTTGATATGATTTCGGTTTTCTTAAATTTACTGAGGCTTTATCTGTGACCCAAGATGTGATCTATCCTGGAGAATGTTCCGTGTGCAGTTGAGAAGAACGTGTAATCTGCTGCTTTTGGATGGAATGTCCTATAAATATCAATTAACTCTATCTGGTCTGTTGTGTCATTTAAAGCTTGTGTTTCCTTATTAATTTTCTGTCTGGCTGATCTCCACTGGCGTAAATGAGCTGTTAAAGTCCCCCGCTATTATTGTGTTACTGTCGATTTCCTCTTTTATAGCTGTTAGCAGTTGCCTTATACATTGAGGTGCTCCTATTTTGGGTGCATATATATTTATAATTGTTATATCTTCTTCTTGGATTGATCCCTTGACCATTATGTAGTGTCTTTCCTTGTCTCTTGTAACATTCTTTATTTTAAAGTCTATTTTATCTGATATGAGTATTGCTACTCCAGCTTTCTTTTGATTTTCATTTGCATAGAATATATTTTTCCATCGCCTCACTTTGAGTCTGTATGTGTCCCTAGGTCTGAAATGGATCTCTTGTAGACAGCATATATATGGGTCTTGTTTTTGTATCCATTCAGCGAGCCTGTGTCTTTTGGTTGGAACATGTAGTGCATTCACGTTTAAGGTAATTATCGATATGTATGTTCCTACTACTATTTTCTTAATTGTTATGGGTTTGTCTTGGTGGGTCCTTTTCTTCTCTTGTGTTTCCCACTGAGAGAAGTTCCTTCAGCATTTGGTGTAGAGCTGGTTTCATGGTGCTGAATCCTCTTAGCTTTTGCTTGTCTGTAACGCTTTTGATTTCTCCATCAAATCTGAATGAGCTCTTTGCAGGGTGGAGTACTCTTGGTTGTAGGTTCTTCCCTTTCATCACTTTAAATTTATCATGCCACTTCCTTCTGGCTTGTAGATTTTCTACTGAGAAATCAGCTGTTCTCCTTATGGGAGTTCCCTTGTATGTTATTTGTCATTTTTCCCTTGCTGCTTTCAATCATTTCTCTTTGTCGTTAATTTTTGTCAATTTGATTACTATGTGTCTTGTCATTTTTCTCCTTTGGTTTATCCTGCCTGGGACACTCTGTGCTTCTGGACTTGGGTGGCTATTTCTTTTCCCATGCTAGGGAAGTTTTTGACCATAATCTCTTCAAATATATTCTCGGGTCCTTTCTCTCTCTCTTCTCCTTCTGGGACCCCTATAATGCGAATGTTGTTGTGTTTAATGTTGTCCCAGAGGACTCTTGCGGTGTCTTCATTTATTTTCATTCTTTCTCTTTATTCTGTTCCATGGCAGTGATTTCCACCTTTCTGTCTTCCAGGTCACTTATCCGTTCTTCTGCCACAGTTATTCTGCTACTGATTCCTTCTAGTGTATTTTTCATTTCAGTTATTCCATTGTTCACCTCTGTTTGTTTGTTCTTTAATTCTTCTAGGTGTTTGTTCCTTAATTCTTCTAGGTCTTTGTTAAGCATTTCTTGCGTCTTCTCGATCTTTGCCTCCTTTCTTTTTCCAAGGTCTTGGCTCAACTTCACTATCATTATTCTGAATTCTTTTTCTGGAAGGTTCCCTATCTCCACCTCATTTCATTTTTTTCTTGGGTTTTATCTTGTTCCTTGATCTGGTATAATGTCCTCTGCCTTTTCATTTTGTCTATCTTTCTGTGAATGTGGTTTTCCTTCCACAGGCTGCAGAATTGTAGTTCTTCTTGCTTCTGCTGTCTGCTCTCTGGTGGATGAGTCTATCTTAGAGGCTTGTGCAAGCTTCCTGATGGGAGGGACTGGTGGTAGGTAGAGCTGGGTGTTGCTTTGGTGGACAGAGCTTTAAACTGCTTGTCTACGGATTAAATAAAACTTTAATAAAAAGTTTAATCCGCTTGTCTGCTGATGCATGGGGCTGGGTTCCCTCCCTGTTGGTTGTTTGGCCTGAGGCGACCCAGCACTGGAGCCTACCTTGCTCTTGGTGGGGCTAACGGCGGACTCTGGGAGGGCTCACACCAAGGAGTATTTCCCAGAACTTCTGCTGCCAGTGTCGTTGTCCTCACGGTGAGCCACAGCCACAGACACCACCTGCCTCTGCAGGAGACCCTCTAAAAGTAGCAGGTAATTCTGGTCATTCTCCTATGGGGTCACTGCTCCTTCCCCTGGGTCCTGATGTGCACACTACTTTGTGTGTGCCTTCCAAGAGTGGAGTATCTGAGTGGAGTTGAGACTCTGATTCTCTGTGTGGAGTCGCACAGACTCTGGGTCCTGTGAAGCTTCGATGTTTTCTGATTCTAGAAATCCTATAGGAGACGGTCCACAGCAGGTGACACTAATGTTGTCAGTAAAGGTGTTGAAGCCAAAGATCTGCAGTTCCAACTAGAGGTGCCGATGTACATACAGGACAAAATCATCTCGTGTGAATGTAGTTCAGGCATGTTTAAGATGAATGGAGTCATGTTAATGCCTACCATATTCTATCTTGAGCCTCTCCTCAGGGACCCCCTCCTCAGTTCCTGAGGCTCCTGTAAGTCATGTACAGGGGACTGAAGAGTGGGCTCCGTCCAGTCTGAGCCCTGAGTTACCCTGTGTGTATCTTAGGATACTTTGTATTTCTGTGGTGTCTGTTGTAACATCATCTCTTTCATTTCAGATTTATTTGGGCCCTCTCTTTTTAAAAAAACATACGACTGTTGTCTTTTATTCTTTACAGAAGTTTAATAAGTGTTTGATCTACTATCCTTACCCTATGTATACTTTTTGCAGTGAGATTTTTACTTTTCTTTGTTTCCTTGTTACTATCAATAATTAGTGAGACTTCTTTTAAGCTACCTTCAACATTGCTTATAAAGCTGCTTTATTAGTGATGACAGAGCCTTAATGGAAGTCATGTTCTGGTTGTAAATTAGAATGCAATGTGACAGCAAAAAGCCCCTTAAGTTTATGTCTCATTACTTCTTGTTCTTTTTTTAATTTAATTTTTATTTTTTGTCAGAGCAAATGTAATTAAAATGTTTTGTTTCTTCTAGGTGTGCAAGATGTGGTTCTTTTAAACATATACATATATCTATTCTTCTTTGGATCATTTTCCCATGTAGGTTATGATACGATGTTGAGTAGTCTTGTCTTGGTATTACGTAGGTCTTTGGTGATTACATATTTCACATGTGTTTCTATATCTATCTTAACCCCAATATCCTAATGTTTCCAATCCTCACACCTTTCCATTTGGTGAACCATAAGTTTGTTTAATGAACCTGTGATTGCATTTCTCTGTGGAAATATCTTCATTGGTATCAATTTTTAGCTAAGACCTATAAGTGATATTATAGGATATGTGTCTTTTGCTTTCTGACTTAGTACAATTTGCCTGATTACCTCAAGAATCATACATGGTGCTGCAAATGGCATTGTTTCATTTTTTTCCCTGGCTAATAGTCCATCTGTATGTGTACCAGTTCTTCTTTGGCCACGCACCTGTTGATGGACTTTCTGGTTGCCTCCATGTCTTGGCTATTGTAATACTGCTGCAATGCACATTTGCTTGCCTGTGTCTTTCCAGTTCTATCTTCTTATGTTATAGGCCAAGGAGTGGGCTTGCTGTATCATATGGTAGCTCAGTGTGTACGTTTTAAAGGCACCACCATTCAGTTCTCATTAGTGGCTCTTTCCAGTTTACGTCCCACTTAAAATTGAGGGTATGCATTTCTCCAAAACACCTTCAATATTTATTGTTTGTAATTTTCTTGCTGATGGATATTCTAACAGGTGTGAGCTGATACCTCTCTGTGGTTGAATTTGCATGTGTCCCATAATCTGTTGAAATTGAGCTTTAAAGCATGCCCTTTTTATTTATCAAACTGTGATTACAGCTTAGTTGTTCAAAGTGTTTTCTTAAAATAAGTGTCACATTTTGAAAATTTTTGGCCATTACCTCCATCAAGACATTTTGAGGGCAGGTTTCATTTACAGCCCTGAAGTACTTGTTCATATGAAGTGACCATTAGCACAGGTTTTAAAGCTGTTTTACAGGTAAAGGCAAGAGGGCGGCAGCCTTTCTACGTTCCCCAATCTGGTAACTAGGGAAAGAGACCTTCAGCCCCAAGAGTGTCCAGCTTTATTTCTCATCCAGCTGTGGGTCTAGATACGGCCACACCAGGTTGCATCACAGCCCCGGAACGAATTATGTAAAAATTACTCCCTCTATCACTGTCTTTGTTTTTTGGGTTTTTTAAAGTAATTTATTTTTATAATGGGGTTTACCTGATTTTCACTGCTGTGTTTATGCCACTTTACACCCACTTCTTTCACTTACAGAGAGATATCAATACATAGGTTTTAAGATTTTTACTAGTCAGATATATTCTTCTTCGTTGAATAGGGGGTGTTGCGTCCACTTCACTGAGCAAGGAGTAGGTCTTGTCTATTACATATTTGGTTTATGGAACGGTATCTGAGCTAATTTGAAACCCTTGTTTTATGCATCACCCCACCTCAGCTTTCCCGTTAAGCAGCCATAGTCTGTTTTCTAAATATGTGACTCTGTTCTGTTTAGTAATTCAGTTCAAGTGTAACAGTTTTTACATTCCCTCTATAAGTGATATCTTATGATAAGTGCCGTTTTCTGTGTGACTTCTTTCACTTAGAATCGTCGTACCTAAATCCACTCATGATGCAGCTACTAGCATTATGACATTGATTTAATGGCTGAATGATATTCCATTGTACATAAGGATCACAACTTCTTTATCCATTTTTCTCTTTCCTGGGATATTTAAGGTGGAATGAATTGGAGGTCCTTGTCAACAGAGTACCCCTAAACTTTGGGGTGCCTGTATCTTGCTGATTTTTCATTTTCCCGATTTATACCCCATGCGTGGAAGTGCCCTATGCTCTCTAAGCTGTGTTTTTTAGATGTTTCAGGACACACCGTACACTTCTCAAGCGTGGCTGTTGGCAATTTACATCCCACCCATGAGCGTAGCAAGGCTCACATTTCTCCACGGTCTGTCCTGCATTTCTGGATTTTACACGTTTTTCAGCATGGCCCTTTTGACCGTTGGGAAGCGAGACTTCTTTGTAGCGCTGATTTGCCTTTCCAGGTTGCTTGGTTGGCCAAAAAGGGCGTATGCGTTTTTTCCTGAATATATTCAGGAAAAAACGCATACGCCCTTTTTGGCCAAGGGCATCATTGTCCACGTTTTGCCGCTTTTCATGTGCTTTAAAGCCGATTCGCATCTAGCTCCTGAAATCTGTTTCCTGCAATTCTTCCTTGCTTTCAAATCCTCTTCGTTGCCTTACCTCAATATATTTGTGAATGAGTTTTATCATTTATAATTCTGCAGGTTTGTGAATTGCTGTGCCCTTGAGCTCCATTTTTCAACTCGCTTTTTTGGGAGCTCTCCGCAAAAGCGCAGGTTTCTTTCAGGCCCTATTCTGGTTCCGGAGAGAAGGCAGAGCCTATGTTTAATTCTTCTTCCCGACGGGAAAATAGAGTAACCTGTGCCTGTTCCAACACCTAGAGCTAGTCTCTCATTGGTTCCCCCTCTTCCCGTTCACCCTCAGGACAAATTGCAAACTGTACGGAACAAGAGGTTAAAGGTGCTGATGCTCCAAGTAGTGAGATTGCTAGTATAGAGGCTGGAATGGTGAACCCAAGCACAAGGAGATGAGGAATGAGGTGCGTTTTAGAAACCTTTCCCCATCACACCGTGTACCATCTTCTGGATTTCTCTTGCATGTTTTCGATGTAGGAAGATGCCCTTGAACCTGGAGATTTGGGACCCATGCGATGGGTAGCACGCAGTATTACTGTGAAGGGTCTGCGTTTGCTTACCCAACCTCACCAAACCTCTCAGCCCCAAGAGTGTCCACCCTTATGTCTCATCCAGCTGTGGGTCTAGATATCGTCAATCCAGGTTGCATCACTGCCCCTGAACGAATTGTGTAAGTATTTCTCGCTCTTTCACTGTCTTTTTTCATGGGTTTTTAAAAGTAATTTATTTTTATAATGGGGTTTGGCTGCTTTTCACTGCTGTGTTTATGCCGCTTTACAGCCACTTGACACACTTACAGAGAGATATCAATACATATTTTAAGATTCTTACTAGTCAGATATATTCTTATGCGGTGAATAGCGGGTGTTGTGTTCAGTTCTCTGAGCAAGGAGTAGGTCTTGTCTATTACATATTTGGTTTATGGAATGGTATCTGAGCTAATTTGAAACACTTGTTTTATGCATTACCTCACCTCACCCTTCCCATTAAGCAGCCATCGTGTATTTTCTGCATGTGTGACTCTGTTTTATTTTGTAAATCAGTTCAAGTGTAACGGATTTTACATTCCCTCTATAAGTGATATCTTATGATAAGTGTCTTTTTCTGTGTGACTAATTTCACTTAGAATCGTCGTACCTAAATCCACTCCTCCTGCTGCTACTAGCCTTATGACATTGATTTCATGGCTGAGTGATATTCCATTGTACATAAGGAACACAACTTCTTTATCCATTTTTCTCTTTCCTGGGATACTTAAGTTGGAATGAAGTGGAGGATCCTGTCAACAGAGAAGCCCTAAACTTTGGAGTGCCTGTGTCCTGCTGATTTTTGGTTTTCCCAATTTATACCCCCATGAGTGGAAGTGCCCTATGCTCTCTAAGCTGTGTTTTTTATATGTTTCAGGACACACCGTACACTTCTCCAGAGTGGCTGTTGGCAATTTACATCCTGTCCATCAGAATAGCAAGGCTCCCATTTCTCCATGGCCTGTCCTGCATTTCTGGTTTGTACAGATTTTTCAGCATGGCACTTTTGACCAATGGGAAGCGATACTTCTTTGTACCTCTGATTTGCATTTCCACGTTGCTTGGTTGGCCAAAAAGGGCGTATGCGTTTTTTCCTGAATATATTCAGGAAAAACCGCATAAGCCCTTTTGGCCAAGGGCATCATTGTCGACGTTTTGCCTCTTTTCATGTGCGTTAAAGGCGATTCGAATCTACCTCCTGAAATCAGTTTCCGGAAATTCTGCCTTGCTTTCAAATTCTCTTTGCTGCCTTCCCTCAATATATTTGTGGATGAGAGTTATCATTTATAACTCTGCAGGTTTGTGAATTGCAGTGCCCCTGACGCCCATTTTTCAACTCGCTTTTTAGGGAGCTGACCGCAGAAGCACAGGATTGCTTCAGGCCCTATTCTGGTTCCGGGGGGAAGGCTGAGCCTATGTTTAATTCTTCTTCCCGATGGGAAAATAGAGTGAACTGTGCCTGTTCCAACACCTAGAGCTAGTCTATCATTGGTTCCCCCTATTCCCGTTCACCCTCAGGACAAATTGCAACCTGTACGGAACAGGAGGTTAAAGGTGCTGATGCTCCAAGTAGGGAAATTGCTAGTAAAGTGACTGGAATGGGGCACACTAGCACAAGGAGATGAGAAATGAGGTGCGTTTTAGAAACCTTTCGCCATCACACGCTGTACCATCTTCTGGGTTTCTCATGCATGTTTTTGATGTAGGAAGATGCCCTTGAACCTGGAGATTAGGGACCCATGGGAGGGGTAACACGCAGTATTATTTTAAGGGTCTGCGTTTGCTCACCCAACCTCAACAAACCTCTCAGCCCCAAGAGTGTCCACCCATATGTCTCATCCAGCTGTGGGTCTAGATATGGTCAATCCAGGTGGCATCAAAGCCCCTGAACGAATTCTGTAAGAATTTCTCTCTTTTTCACTGTCTTTGTTCCATGGGGTTTTAAAAGTAATTTATTTTTTATGATGCGGTATAGCTGCTTTTCACTCCTGTGGTTATGCCACTTTACATCCACTTGACACATTTACAGTGATATATCAATACACAGGTTTTAAGATTCTTACTACTCAGATATATCCTTTTGCGGTGAATAGGGGGTGTAGAGTCCATTTCCTGAGCAAGGAGTAGGTCTTGTCTATTACATATTGGGTTTAAGGAACGGTATCTGAGCTAATTTGAAACCCTTGTTTTATGTATCACCCCACCTCACCTTTCCCGTTAAGCAGCCATAGTGTGTTTTCTGCATGTGTGACTCTGTTCTGTTTTGTAATTCAGTTCAAGTGTAACGGTTTTTACAATCCCTCTCTAATTGATACCTTATGAGAAATGTCCTTTTCTGTGTTACTTATTTCACTTAGAATCGTCGTACCTAAATCCACTTATCATGCTGCTACTAGCCTTATGACATTGATTTCATGGCTGAGTGATATTCCATTGTACATATGGACCTCAAATTTTTTATCCATTTTTCGGTTTCCTGGGATATTTAAGGTGGAATGAAGTGGAGGTCCTTGTCAACAGAGCAGCCCTAAACTTTGGGGTGCTTGTGTCTTGCTGATTTTTAATTTTCGCACTTTATACCCCCATGCGTGGAAGTGCCCTGTGCTCTCTAAGCTGTGTTTTTTAGATGTTTCAGGACACACCGTACACTTCTCCAGAGTGGCTGTTGGCAATTTACATCCCGCCCATCAGTGTAGCAAGGCTCCCATTTCTCCATGGCCTGTCCTGCATTTCTGGTTTTGACACTTTTTTCAGCATGGCCCTTTTGACCGATGGGAAGCGAAACTTCTTTGTAGCGCTGATTTGCCTTTCCAGTTTGCTTGGTTGGTCAAAACGGAATATGCGTTTTTTCCTGAATATATTCAGGAAAAAACGCATACGCCCTTTTTGGCCAAGGGCATCATTGTCAACGTTTTGCCGCTTTTCATGTGCTTTAAAGGCGATTCGAATCTACCTCCTGATATCTGTTTCCTGCAATTCTGCCTTGATTTCAAATCCTCTTCTTTGCCTTCCCTCAATATATTTGTGGACGAGAGTTATCATTTATAACTCTGCAGGTTTGTGAAATGCAGTGCCCTGAAACTCCATTTTACAAGTCGCTTTTTTGGGAGCTGGCCGCAAAAGCGCAGGATGGCTTCAGGCCCTTTTCTGGTTCCGGGGGCCAGGCTGAGCATGTGGTTAATTCTTCTTCCTGATGGGAAAATAGAGTGACCTGTGCCTGTCCCAACACCAATAGCTAGTCTCTCATTGGTTCCACGTCTTCCTGTTCATCCTCAGGACAAATTGCAACCTGTACGGAACAGGAGGTTAAAGGTGCTGATGCTCCAAGTAGGGAGATTGCTAGTAAAGTGGCTGAAATGGTGAACCCGAGCACAAGGAGATTAGAAATGAGGTGCTTTTTAGAAACCTTTCCCCATCACACGGTGTACCATCTTCTGGGTTTCTCATGCATGTTTTCGATGTAGGAAAATGCCCTTGAACCTGGAGATTTGGGACCCATGGGATGGGTACCACTCACTATTACTTTAAAGGGTCTGCGTTTGCTCACCCAACCTCACCAAACCTCTCAGCCCCGAGAGTGTCCACCCTTATGTCTCATCCAGCTGTGGGTCTAGATATGGTCAATCCAGGTTGCATCACAGCCCCTGAACGAATTGTGTAAGAATTTCTCTCTCTTTCACTGTCTTTGTTTCATGGGTTTTTAAAAGTAATTTATTTTTATCATGGTGTTTAGCTGCTTTTCACCGCTGTGTTTACGACGCTTTACACCCACTTGACACACTAACAGAGAGATATCAAAACATAGGTTTTAAGATTACTACTAGTCAGATATATTCTTGTGCGGTGAATAGGGCGTGTTGAGTCCAGTTGTCTGAGCAAGGATTAGGTCTTGTCTATTACGTATTGGGTTTATGGAACGGAATCTCAGCTAATTTGAAACCCTTGTTTTATGAATCACCCCACCTCACCTTTCCCGTTAAGCAGCCATAGTTTGTTTTCTGCATGTGTGACGCTGTTCTGTTTTGTAATTCAGTTCAAGTGTAACGGTTTTTACATTCCCTCTATAAGTGATAACTGATGAGAAGTGTCCTTTTCTGTGTGTCTTATTTCACTTAGAATCGTCGTACCTAAATCCACTCATCATGCTGCTACTAGCCTCATGACATTGATTTCATGGCTGACTGATATTCCATTGTACATAAGGACCACCACTTCTTTATCCATTTTTCTCTTTCCTGGGATATTTAAGGTGTCATGAAGTGGAGGTCCTTGGCAACAGAGCAGCCCTAAACTTTGGGGTGCCTGTGTCTTGCTGATTTTTAGTTTTGTCAATATATACGCACGTGAGTGGAAGTGCCCTACACGCTCTAAGCTGTGTTTTTTCGATGTTTCAGGACACACCGTACACTTCTCCAGAGTGGCTGTTGGCAATTTACATCCCGCCCATCAGCGTAGCAAGGCTCCCATTTCTCCATGGCCTGTCCTGCATTTCTGGTTTTGACACTTTTTTTGCATGGCCCTTTTGACCCATGGGAAGCGAGACTTCTTTGTAGCGCTGATTTGCCTTTCCAGGTTGCTTGGTTGGCCAAAAAGGACGTATGCGTTTTTTCCTGAATATATTCAGGAAAAAACGCATACGTCCTTTTTGGCCAAGGGCATCATTGTCGACGTTTTGCCGTTTTTCATTTGCTTTAAAGGCGATTCGAATCTACCTCCTGAAATCTGTTTCCTGCAATTCTGCCTTGCTTTCAAATCCTCTTCGTTGCCTTCCCTCAATATATTTGTGGACGAGAGTTATCATTTATAACTCTGCAGGTTTGTCAATTGCACTGCCCCTGAGCTCCATTTTTCAACTCGCTTTTTTGGGAGCTGGCCGCAAAAGCGCAGGATTGCCTCAGGGCCTATTCGGGTTCCGGGCGGCAGGCTGAGCCTGTGGTTAATTCTTCTTCCTGATGGGAAAATAGAGTGACCTGTGCCTGTCCCAACACCTAGAGCTAGTCTCTCATTGGCTCCCCCTCTTCCCGTTCATCCTCAGGACAAATTGCAACCTGTACGGAACAGGAGGTTAAAGGTGCTGATGCTCCAAGTAGGGAGATTGCTAGTAAAGTGGCTGGAATGGCGAACCCGAGCACAAGGAGATGAGAAATGAGGTGCGTTTTAGAAACCTTTCCCGGTCACACGGTCTACCACCTTCTGGGTTTCTCATGCATGTTTTCGATGTAGGAAGATGCCCTTGAACCTGGAGATTTGGGACCCATGGGATGGGTAACAGGCAGTAGTACTTTAAAGGCTCTGCATTTGCTCCCCCAACCTCACCAAATCTCTCAGCCCAGAGAGTATCCACCCTTACGTCTCATCCAGCTGTGGGTCTAGATATGGTCAATCCAGGTGGCATCACAGCCCCTGAAAGAATTTTGTAAGAATTTCCCTCTCTTTCACTGTCTTTGTTTCACGGGTTTTTAAAATTAATTTATTTTTATAATGGGGTTTAGCTGCTTTTCACGGCTGTGTTTATGCCGCTTTACACACACTTGACTCACATCCAGAGAGATATCAATACATATGTTTTAAGATTTTTACTAGTAAGATATATTCTTGTGCGGTGAATAGGGGGTGTTGAGTCCAGTTCTCTATGCAACGAGTAGGTCTTTCTATTACATATTGGGTTTATGGAACGCTGTCAGAGCTAATTTGAAACCCTTGTTTTATGCATCACCCCAGCTCACCTTTCCTGTTAAGCAGCCATAGTGTGTTTTCTAAACGTGTGACTCTGTTCTGTTTTGTAATTCAGTTCAAGTGTAGCGGTTTTTACATTCCCTCTATAAGTGATAGCTTTTGATAAGTGTCTTTTTCTGTGTGACTTATTTCACTTAGAATTGTCGTACCTAAATCCACTCATCATGCTGCTACTAGCCTTATGATATTGATTTCATGGCTGAGTGATATTCCATTGTACATAAGGACCACCACATCTTTTTCCATTTTTCTCTTTCCTGGGATATTTAAGGTGTCATGAAGTAGGAGGTTCTTCTCAACAGAGCAGCCCTAAACTTTGGGGTGCCTGTGTCTTGCTGATTTTTAGTTTTCCCAATTTATACGCCCGTGAGTGGAAGTGCCCTATGTGCTCTAAGCTGTGTTTTCTCGATGTTTCGGGACACACCGTACACTTCTCCAGAGTGGCTGTTGGCAATTTACATCGCGCCCATCAGCATAGCAAGGCTCCCATTTCTCCATGGCCTGTCCTGCATTTCTGGGTTTGACACTTTTTTCAGCATGGCCCTTTTGACCGATGGGAAGCAAGACTTCTTTGTAGCGCTGATTTGCCTTTCCAGGTTGCTTGGTTGGCCAAAAAGGGCGTATGCGTTTTTTCCTGAATATATTCAGGGAAAAACGCATACGCCCTTTTTGGCCAAGGGCATCATTGTCGACGTTTTGCCGCTTTTCATGTGCTTTAAAGGCGACTCGAATCTACCTCCTGAAATCTGTTTCCTGCAATTCTGCCTTGCTTTCAAATCCTCTTCTTTGCCTTCCCTCAATATATTTGTGGACGAGAGTTATCATTTATAACTCTGCCGGTTTGTGACTTGCAGTGCCCCTGAGCTCCATTGTCCAACTCGCTTTTTTGGGAGCTGGCCGCAAAAGTGTAGGATGGCCTCAGGCCCTATTCTGGTTCCGGGCGGCAGGCTGAGCCTGTGGTTAATTCTTCTTCCTGTTGGGAAAATAGAGTGACCTGTGCCTGTCCCAACACCTAGAGTTAGACTCTCATTGGCTCCCCCTCTTCCCGTTCATCCACAGGACAAATTGCAAGCTGTACGGAACAGGAGGTTAAAGGTGCTGATTCTCCAAGGAGGGAGATTGCTAGTAAAGCGGCTGGAATGGCGAACCCGAGCACAAGGAGATGAGAAATGAGGTGCGTTTTAGAAACCTTTCCCGGTCACACAGTGTACCACCTTCTGGGTTTCTCATGCATGTTTTCGATGTAGGAAGATGCCCTTGAACCTGGAGATTTGGGAACCATCGGATGGGTAAAAGGCAGTATTTCTTTAAAGGATCTGCGTTTGCTCCCCCATCCTCACCAAATCTCTCAGCCCCGAGAGTGTCCACCCTTATGTCTCATCAAGCTGTTGGTCTACATATGGTCAATCCAGGTCGCATCACAGCCCCTGAACGAATTTTGTAAGAATTTCTCTCTCTTTCACTGTCTTTGTTTCACGGGTTTTTAAAATTAATTTATTTTTATAATGGGGTTTAGCTGCTTTTCTCGGCTGTGTTTATGCTGCTTTACACCCACTTGACTCACATCCAGAGAGATATCAATACATAGGTTTTAAGATTCTTACTAGTCAGATATATTCTTATGCGGTGAATAGGGGGTGTTGAGTCCAGTTCACTGAGCAAGGAGTAAGTCTTTCTATTACATATTGGGTTTATGGAACGGTATCTGAGCTAATTTGAAACCCTTGTTTTATGCATCACCCCACCTCACCTTTCCCGTTAAGCAGCCATAGTGTGGTTTGTAAACGTGTGACTCTGTTCTGTTTTTAATTCAGTTCAAGTGTAGCAGTTTTTACATTCCCTCTATAAGTGATAGCTTATGAGAAGTGTCTTTTTCTGTGTGACTTATTTCACTTAGAATCGTCTTACCTAAATCCACTCATCATGCTGCTACTAGCCTTATGACATTGATTTCATGGCTGAGTGATAATCCATTGTACATAAGGACCACCACTTCTTTATCCATTTTTCTCTTTCCTGGGATATTTAAGGTGTTATGAAGTGGAATTTCTTGTCAACAGAGCAGCCCTAAACTTTGGGGTGCCTGTGTCTTGCTGATTTTTAGTTTTCCCAATATATACGCCCGTGAGTGGAAGTGCCCTATGCGCTCTAAGCTGTGTTTTTTTCGATGTTTCAGGACACACCGTACACTTCTCCAGAGTGGCTGTTGGCAATTTACATCCCGCCCATCAGCATAGCAAGGCTCCCATTTCTCCATGGCCTGTCCTGCATTTCTGGTTTTGACACTTTTTTCAGCATGGCCCTTTTGATCGTTGGGAAGCGAGACTTCTTTGTAGCGCTGATTTGCCTTTCCAGGTTGCTTGGTTGGCCAAAAAGGGCGTATGCGTTTTTTCCTGAATATATTCAGGAAAAAACGCATACGCCCTTTTTGGCCAAGGGCATCATTGTCAACGTTTTGCCGCTTTTCATGTGCTTTAAAGGCGATTCGAATCTACCTCCTGAAATCTGTTTCCTGCAATTCTGCCTTGATTTCAAATCCTCTTCTTTGCCTTCCCTCAATATATTTGTGGTCGAGAGTTATCATTTATAACTCTGCAGGTTTGTAAATTGCAGTGCCCTGAAGCTCCATTTTACAAGTCGCTTTTTTGGGAGCTGGCCGCAAAAGCGCAGGATGGCTTCAGGCCCTGTTCTGGTTCGGCGGGCAGGCTGAGCCTGTGGTTAATTCTTCTTCCTGATGGGAAAATAGAGTGACCTGTGCCTGTCCCAACACCAAGAGCTAGTCTCTCATTGGTTCCCCGTCTTCCCGTTCATCCTCAGGACAAATTGCAACCTGTACGGAACAGGAGGTTAAAGGTTTTGATGCTCCAAGTACGGAGATTGCTAGTAAAGTGGCTGGAATGGCGAACCCGAGCACAAGGAGATGAGAAATGAGGTGCGTTTTAGAAACCTTTCCCCATCACACGGTGTACCATCTTCTGGGTTTCTCATGAATGTTTTCGATGTAGCAAGATGCCCTTGAACCTGGAGATTTGGGACCCATGCGATGGGTAGCACGCAGTATTACTTTAAAGGGTCTGCGTTTGCTCACCCAACCTCACCAAACCTCTCAGCCCCAAGAGTGTCCACCCTTATGTCTCATCCAGCTGTGGGTCTAGATATGGTCAATCCAGGTTGCATCACAGCCCCTGAACGAATTGTGTAAGAATTTCTCTCTCTTTCCCTGTCTTTGTTTCATGGGTTTTTAAAAGTAATTTATTTTTATAATGGGGTTTAGCTGCTTTTCACGGCTGTGTTTATGCCACTTTACACCCACTTGACACACTAACAGAGAGATATCAATACATAGGTTTTAAGATTATTACTAGTCAGATATATTCTTGTGCGGTGAATCGGGAGTGTTGAGTCCAGTTCTCTGAGCAAGGAATAGGTCTTGTCTATTACATATTGGGTTTATGGAACGGTATCTGAGCTAATTTGAAAGTCTTGTTTTATGTATCACCCCACCTCACCTTTCCCGTTAAGCAGCCATAGTGTGTTTTCTGCATGTGTGACTCTGTTCTGTTTTGTAATTCAGTTCAAGTGTAACGGATTTTACATTCCCTCTATAAGTGACACCTTATGAGAAGTGCCCTTTTCTGTGTGACTTATTTCACTTAGAATCGTCGTACCTAAATCCACTCATCATGCTGCTACTAGCCTTATGACATTGATTTCATGGCTGAGTGATATTCCATTGTACATAAGGACCACAACTTTTTTATCCATTTTTCGCTTTCCTGCGATATTTATGGTGGAATGAAGTGGAGGTCCTTGTCAACACAGCAGCCCTAAACTTTGGGGTGCTTGTGTCTTGTTGATTTTCAATTTTCCCACTTTATTCCCCCATGCGTGGAAGTGCCCTATGCTCTCTAAGCTGTGTTTTTTAGATGTTTCAGGACACACCGTACCCTTCTCCAGAGTGGCTGTTGGCAATTTACATCCCGCCCGTCAGTGTAGCAAGGCTCCCATTTCTCCATGGCCTGTCCTGCATTTCTGGTTTTGACACTTTTTTCAGCATGGCCCTTTTGACCGTTGGGAAGCGAGACTTCTTTGTAGCGCTGATTTGCCTTTCCAGGTTGCTTGGTTGGCCAAAAAGGGCGTATGCGTTTTTTCCTGAATATATTCAGGAAAAAACGCATACGCCCTTTTTGGCCAAGGGCATCATTGTCAACGTTTTGCCGCTTTTCATGTGCTTTAAAGGCGATTCGAATCTACCTCCTGAAATCTGTTTCCTGCAATTCTGCCTTGATTTCAAATCCTCTTCTTTGCCTTCCCTCAATATATTTGTGGACGAGAGTTATCATTTATAACTCTGCAGGTTTGTGAATTGCAGTGCCCTGAAGCTCCATTTTACAAGTCGCTTTTTTGGGAGCTGGCCGCAAAAGCGCAGGATGGCTTCAGGCCCTGTTCTGGTTCCGGGGGGCAGGCTGAGCCTGTGGTTAATTCTTCTTCCTGATGGGAAAATAGAGTGACCTGTGCCTGTCCCAACACCAAGAGCTAGTCTCTCATTGATTCCCCGTCTTCCCGTTCATCCTCAGGACAAATTGCAACCTGTACGGAACAGGAGGTTAAAGGTTCTGATGCTCCAAGTAGGGAGATTGCTAGTAAAGTGGCTGGAATGGCGAAGCCGAGAACAAGGAGATGAGAAATGAGGTGCGTTTTAGAAACCTTTCCCCATCACACGGTGTACCATCTTCTGGGTTTCTCATGCATGTTTTCGATGTAGCAAGATGCCCTTGAACCTGGAGATTTGGGACCCATGCGATGGGTAGCACGCAGTATTACTTTAAAGGGTCTGCGTTTGCTCACCCAACCTCACCAAACCTCTCAGCCCCAAGAGTGTCCACCCTTATGTCTCATCCAGCTGTGGGTCTAGATATGGTCAATCCAGGTTGCATCACAACCCCTGAACGAATTGTGTAAGAATTTCTCTCTCTTTCCCTGTCTTTGTTTCATGGGTTTTTAAAAGTAATTTATTTTTATAATGGGGTTTAGCTGCTTTTCACGGCTGTGTTTATGCCGCTTTACACCCACTTGACACACTAACAGAGAGATATCAATACATAGGTTTTAAGATTATTACTAGTCAGATATATTCTTGTGTGGTGAATCGGGCATGTTGAGTCCAGTTCTCTGAGCAAGGAGTAGGTCTTGTCTATTACATATTGGGTTTATGGAACGGTATCTGAGCTAATTTGAAACTCTTGTTTTATGTATCACCCCACCTCACCTTTCCCGTTAAGCAGCCATAGTGTATTTTCTGCATGTGTGACTCTGTTCTGTTTTGTAATTCAGTTCAAGTGTAACGGTTTTTACATTCCCTCTATAAGTGACACCTTATGAGAAGTGTCCTTTTCTGTGTGACTTATTTCACTTAGAATCGTCGTACCTAAATCCACTCATCATGCTGCTACTAGCCTTATGACATTGATTTCATGGCTGAGTGATATTCCATTGTACATAAGGACCACCACATTTTTATCCATTTTTCGCTTTCCTGGGATATTTAAGGTGGAATGAAGTGGAGGTCCTTGTCAATAGAGCAGTCCTAAACTTTGGGGTGCTTGTGTCTTGCTGATTTTCAATGTTCCCACTTTATTCCCCCATGCGTGGAAGTGCCCTATGCTCTCTAAGCTGTGCTTTTTAGATGTTTCAGGACACACCGTACACTTCTCCAGAGTGGCTGTTGGCAATTTACATCCCGCCCATCAGTGTAGCAAGGCTCCCATTTCTCCATGGCCTGTCCTGCATTTCTGGTTTTGACACTTTTTTCAGCATGGCCCTTTTGACCGATGGGAAGCGAGACTTCTTTGTAGCGCTGATTTGCCTTTCCAGGTTGCTTGGTTGGCCAAAAAGGGCGTATGCGTTTTTTCCTGAATATATTCAGGAAAAAACGCATACGCCCTTTTTGGCCAAGGGCATCATTGTCGATGTTTTGCCGCTTTTCATGTGCTTTAAAGGCGATTCGAATCTACCTCCTGAAATCTGTTTCCTGCAATTCTGCCTTGATTTCAAATCCTCTCCTTTGCCTTCCCTCAATATATTTGTGGACGAGAGTTATCATTTATAACTCTGCAGGTTTGTGAATTGCAGTGCCCTGAAGCTCCATTTTACAAGTCGCTTTTTTGGGAGCTGGCCGCAAAAGCGCAGGATGGCTTCAGGCCCTGTTCTGGTTCCGGGGGGCAGGCTGAGCCTGTGGTTAATTCTTCTTCCTGATGGGAAAATAGAGTGACCTGTGCCTGTCCCAACACCAAGAGCTAGTCTCTCATTGGTTCCCCGTCTTCCCGTTCATCCTCAGGACAAATTGCAACCTGTACGGAACAGGAGGTTAAAGGTGCTGAGGCTCCAAGTAGGGAGATTGCTAGTAAAGTGGCTGGAATGGCGAGGCCGAGCACAAGGAGATGAGAAATGAGATGCGTTTTAGAAACCTTTCCCCATCACACGGTGTACCATCTTCTGGGTTTCTCATGCATGTTTTCGATGTAGGAAGATGCCCTTGAACCTGGAGATTTGGGACCCATGCGATGGGTAGCACGCAGTATTACTTTAAAGGGTCTGCGTTTGCTCACCCAACCTCACCAAACCTCTCAGCCCCAAGAGTGTCCACCCTTATGTCTCATCCAGCTGTGGGTCTAGATATGGTCAATCCAGGTTGCATCACAGCCCCTGAACGAATTGTGTAAGAATTTCTCTCTCTTTCCCTGTCTTTGTTTCATGGGTTTTTAAAAGTAATTTATTTTTATAATGGGGTTTAGCTGCTTTTCACGGCTGTGTTTATGCCGCTTTACACCCACTTGACACACTAACAGAGAGATATCAATACATAGGTTTTAAGATTATTACTAGTCAGATATATTCTTGTGCGGTGAATCGGGCATGTTGAGGCCAGTTCTCTGAGCAAGGAGTAGGTCTTGTCTATTACATATTGGGTTTATGGAACGGTATCTGAGCTAATTTGAAACTCTTGTTTTATGTATCACCCCACCTCACCTTTCCCGTTAAGCAGCCATAGTGTGTTTTCTGCATGTGTGACTCTGTTCTGTTTTGTAATTCAGTTCAAGTGTAACGGTTTTTACATTCCCTCTATAAGTGACACCTTATGAGAAGTGTCCTTTTCTGTGTGACTTATTTCACTTAGAATCGTCTTACCTAAATCCACTCATCATGCTGCTACTAGCCTTATGACATTGATTTCATGGCTGAGTGATATTCCATTGTACATAAGGACCAAAACTTTTTTATCCATTTTTCGCTTTCCTGGGATATTTAAGGTGGAATGAAGTGGAGGTCCTTGTCAACAGAGCAGCCCTAAACTTTGGGGTGCTTGTGTCTTGCTGATTTTCAATTTTCCCACTTTATCCCCCCATGCGTGGAAGTGCCCTATGCTCTCTAAGCTGTGTTTTTAGATGTTTCAGGACACACCGTACACTTCTCCAGAGTGGCTGTTGGCGATTTACATCCCGCCCATCAGTGTAGCAAGGCTCCCATTTCTCCATGGCCTGTCCTGCATTTCTGGTTTTGACACTTTTTTCAGCATGGCCCTTTTGACCGATGGGAAGCGAGACTTCTTTGTAGCGCTGATTTGCCTTTCCAGGTTGCTTGGTTGGCCAAAAAGGGCGTATGCGTTTTTTCCTGAATATATTCAGGAAAAAACGCATACGCCCTTTTTGGCCAAGGGCATCATTGTCGATGTTTTGCCGCTTTTCATGTGCTTTAAAGGCGATTCGAATCTACCTCCTGAAATCTGTTTCCTGCAATTCTGCCTTGATTTCAAATCCTCTTCTTTGCCTTCCCTCAATATATTTGTGGACGAGAGTTATCATTTATAACTCTGCAGGTTTGTGAATTGCAGTGCCCTGAAGCTCCATTTTACAAGTCGCTTTTTTGGGAGCTGGCCGCAAAAGCGCAGGATGGCTTCAGG
Organism: Balaenoptera physalus; assembly: GCF_965194825.1. Classification (NCBI taxonomy): domain Eukaryota; kingdom Metazoa; phylum Chordata; class Mammalia; order Artiodactyla; family Balaenopteridae; genus Balaenoptera; species Balaenoptera physalus. The sequence goes on along the minus strand of NW_028126453.1, from coordinate 451,447 downwards.
CCCTGTTCTGGTTCCGGGTGGCAGGCTGAGCCTGTGGTTAATTCTTCTTCCTGATGGGAAAATAGAGTGACCTGTGCCTGTCCCAACACCAAGAGCTAGTCTCTCATTGGTTCCACGTCTTCCCGTTCATCCTCAGGACAAATTGCAACCTGTACGGAACAGGAGGTTAAAGGTGCTGAGGCTCCAAGTAGGGAGATTGCTAGTAAAGTGGCTGGAATGGCGAAGCCGAGCACAAGGAGATGAGAAATGAGGTGCGTTTTAGAAACCTTTCCCCATCACACGGTGTACCATCTTCTGGGTTTCTCATGCATGTTTTCGATATAGGAAGCTGCCCTTGAACCTGGAGATTTGGGACCCATGCGATGGGTAGCACGCAGTATTACTTTAAAGGGTCTGCGTTTGCTCACCCAACCTCACCAAACCTCTCAGCCCCAAGAGTGTCCACCCTTATGTCTCATCCAGCTGTGGGTCTAGATATGGTCAATCCAGGTTGCATCACAGCCCCTGAACGAATTGTGTAAGAATTTCTCTGTCTTTCCCTGTCTTTGTTTCATGGGTTTTTAAAAGTAATTTATTTTTATAATGGGGTTTAGCTGCTTTTCACGGCTGTGTTTATGCCGCTTTACACCCACTTGACACACTAACAGAGAGATATCAATACATAGGTTTTAAGATTATTACTAGTCAGATATATTCTTGTGCGGTGAATCGGGCGTGTTGAGTCCAGTTCTCTGAGCAAGGAGTAGGTCTTGTCTATTACATATTGGGTTTATGGAACGGTATCTGAGCTAATTTGAAACTCTTGTTTTATGTATCACCCCACCTCACCTTTCCCGTTAAGCAGCCATAGTGTGTTTTCTGCATGTGTGACTCTGTTCTGTTTTGTAATTCAGTTCAAGTGTAACGGATTTTATATTCCCTCTATAAGTGACACCTTATGAGAAGTGCCCTTTTCTGTGTGACTTATTTCACTTAGAATCGTCGTACCTAAATCCACTCATCATGCTGCTACTAGCCTTATGACATTGATTTCATGGCTGAGTGATATTCCATTGTACATAAGGACCACAACTTTTTTATCCATTTTTCGCTTTCCTGGGATATTTAAGGTGGAATGAAGTGGAGGTCCTTGTCAACAGAGCAGCCCTAAACTTTGGGGTGCTTGTGTCTTGCTGATTTTCAATTTTCCCACTTTATCCCCCCATGCGTGGAAGTGCCCTATGCTCTCTAAGCTGTGTTTTTTAGATGTTTCAGGACACACCGTACCCTTCTCCAGAGTGGCTGTTGGCAATTTACATCCCGCCCATCAGTGTAGCAAGGCTCCCATTTCTCCATGGCCTGTCCTGCATTTCTGGTTTTGACACTTTTTTCAGCATGGCCCTTTTGAACGATGGGAAGCGAGACTTCTCTGTAGCGCTGATTTGCATTTCCAGGTTGCTTGGTTGGCCAAAAAGGGCGTATGCGTTTTTTCCTGAATATATTCAGGAAAAAACGCATACGCCCTTTTTGGCCAAGGGCATCATTGTCGATGTTTTGCCGCTTTTCATGTGCTTTAAAGGCCATTCGAATCTACCTACTGAAATCTGTTTCCTGCAATTCTGCCTTGATTTCAAATCCTCTTCTTTGCCTTCCCTCAATATATTTGTGGACGAGAGTTATCATTTATAACTCTGCAGTTTTGTGAATTGCAGTGCCCTGAAGCTCCATTTTACAAGTCGCTTTTTTGGGAGCTGGCCGCAAAAGCGCAGGATGGCTTCAGGCCCTGTTCTGGTTCCGGGGGGCAGGCTGAGCCTGTGGTTAATTCTTCTTCCTGATGGGAAAATAGAGTGACCTGTGCCTGTCCCAACACCAAGAGCTAGTCTCTCATTGGTTCCCCGTCTTCCCGTTCATCCTCAGGACAAATTGCAACCTGTACAGAACAGGAGGTTAAAGGTGCTGATGCTACAAGTAGGGAGATTGCTAGTAAAGTGGCTGGAATGGCGAAGCCGAGCACAAGGAGATGAGAAATGAGGTGCGTTTTAGAAACCTTTCCCCATCACACGGTGTACCATCTTCTGGGTTTCTCATGCATGTTTTCGATGTAGGAAGATGCCCTTGAACCTGGAGATTTGGGACCCATGCGATGGGTAGCACGCAGTATTACTTTAAAGGGTCTGCGTTTGCTCACCCAACCTCACCAAACCTCTCAGCCCCAAGAGTGTCCACCCTTATGTCTCATCCAGCTGTGGGTCTAGATATGGTCAATCCAGGTTGCATCACAGCCCCTGAACGAATTGTGTAAGAATTTCTCTCTCTTTCCCTGTCTTTGTTTCATGGGTTTTTAAAAGTAATTTATTTTTATAATGGGGTTTAGCTGCTTTTCACGGCTGTGTTTATGCCGCTTTACACCCACTTGACACACTAACAGAGAGATATCAATACATAGGTTTTAAGATTATTACTAGTCAGATATATTCTTGTGCGGTGAATCGGGCATGTTGAGGCCAGTTCTCTGAGCAAGGAGTAGGTCTTGTCTATTACATATTGGGTTTATGGAACGGTATCTGAGCTAATTTGAAACTCTTGTTTTATGTATCACCCCACCTCACCTTTCCCGTTAAGCAGCCATAGTGTGTTTTCTGCATGTGTGACTCTGTTCTGTTTTGTAATTCAGTTCAAGTGTAACGGTTTTTACATTCCCTCTATAAGTGACACCTTATGAGAAGTGTCCTTTTCTGTGTGACTTATTTCACTTAGAATCGTCTTACCTAAATCCACTCATCATGCTGCTACTAGCCTTATGACATTGATTTCATGGCTGAGTGATATTCCATTGTACATAAGGACCAAAACTTTTTTATCCATTTTTCGCTTTCCTGGGATATTTAAGGTGGAATGAAGTGGAGGTCCTTGTCAACAGAGCAGCCCTAAACTTTGGGGTGCTTGTGTCTTGCTGATTTTCAATTTTCCCACTTTATCCCCCCATGCGTGGAAGTGCCCTATGCTCTCTAAGCTGTGTTTTTAGATGTTTCAGGACACACCGTACACTTCTCCAGAGTGGCTGTTGGCGATTTACATCCCGCCCATCAGTGTAGCAAGGCTCCCATTTCTCCATGGCCTGTCCTGCATTTCTGGTTTTGACACTTTTTTCAGCATGGCCCTTTTGACCGATGGGAAGCGAGACTTCTTTGTAGCGCTGATTTGCCTTTCCAGGTTGCTTGGTTGGCCAAAAAGGGCGTATGCGTTTTTTCCTGAATATATTCAGGAAAAAACGCATACGCCCTTTTTGGCCAAGGGCATCATTGTCGATGTTTTGCCGCTTTTCATGTGCTTTAAAGGCGATTCGAATCTACCTCCTGAAATCTGTTTCCTGCAATTCTGCCTTGATTTCAAATCCTCTTCTTTGCCTTCCCTCAATATATTTGTGGACGAGAGTTATCATTTATAACTCTGCAGGTTTGTGAATTGCAGTGCCCTGAAGCTCCATTTTACAAGTCGCTTTTTTGGGAGCTGGCCGCAAAAGCGCAGGATGGCTTCAGGCCCTGTTCTGGTTCCGGGTGGCAGGCTGAGCCTGTGGTTAATTCTTCTTCCTGATGGGAAAATAGAGTGACCTGTGCCTGTCCCAACACCAAGAGCTAGTCTCTCATTGGTTCCACGTCTTCCCGTTCATCCTCAGGACAAATTGCAACCTGTACGGAACAGGAGGTTAAAGGTGCTGAGGCTCCAAGTAGGGAGATTGCTAGTAAAGTGGCTGGAATGGCGAGGCCGAGCACAAGGAGATGAGAAATGAGATGCGTTTTAGAAACCTTTCCCCATCACACGGTGTACCATCTTCTGGGTTTCTCATGCATGTTTTCGATGTAGGAAGATGCCCTTGAACCTGGAGATTTGGGACCCATGCGATGGGTAGCACGCAGTATTACTTTAAAGGGTCTGCGTTTGCTCACCCAACCTCACCAAACCTCTCAGCCCCAAGAGTGTCCACCCTTATGTCTCATCCAGCTGTGGGTCTAGATATGGTCAATCCAGGTTGCATCACAGCCCCTGAACGAATTGTGTAAGAATTTCTCTCTCTTTCCCTGTCTTTGTTTCATGGGTTTTTAAAAGTAATTTATTTTTATAATGGGGTTTAGCTGCTTTTCACGGCTGTGTTTATGCCGCTTTACACCCACTTGACACACTAACAGAGAGATATCAATACATAGGTTTTAAGATTATTACTAGTCAGATATATTCTTGTGCGGTGAATCGGGCATGTTGAGGCCAGTTCTCTGAGCAAGGAGTAGGTCTTGTCTATTACATATTGGGTTTATGGAACGGTATCTGAGCTAATTTGAAACTCTTGTTTTATGTATCACCCCACCTCACCTTTCCCGTTAAGCAGCCATAGTGTGTTTTCTGCATGTGTGACTCTGTTCTGTTTTGTAATTCAGTTCAAGTGTAACGGTTTTTACATTCCCTCTATAAGTGACACCTTATGAGAAGTGTCCTTTTCTGTGTGACTTATTTCACTTAGAATCGTCTTACCTAAATCCACTCATCATGCTGCTACTAGCCTTATGACATTGATTTCATGGCTGAGTGATATTCCATTGTACATAAGGACCAAAACTTTTTTATCCATTTTTCGCTTTCCTGGGATATTTAAGGTGGAATGAAGTGGAGGTCCTTGTCAACAGAGCAGCCCTAAACTTTGGGGTGCTTGTGTCTTGCTGATTTTCAATTTTCCCACTTTATCCCCCCATGCGTGGAAGTGCCCTATGCTCTCTAAGCTGTGTTTTTAGATGTTTCAGGACACACCGTACACTTCTCCAGAGTGGCTGTTGGCGATTTACATCCCGCCCATCAGTGTAGCAAGGCTCCCATTTCTCCATGGCCTGTCCTGCATTTCTGGTTTTGACACTTTTTTCAGCATGGCCCTTTTGACCGATGGGAAGCGAGACTTCTTTGTAGCGCTGATTTGCCTTTCCAGGTTGCTTGGTTGGCCAAAAAGGGCGTATGCGTTTTTTCCTGAATATATTCAGGAAAAAACGCATACGCCCTTTTTGGCCAAGGGCATCATTGTCGATGTTTTGCCGCTTTTCATGTGCTTTAAAGGCGATTCGAATCTACCTCCTGAAATCTGTTTCCTGCAATTCTGCCTTGATTTCAAATCCTCTTCTTTGCCTTCCCTCAATATATTTGTGGACGAGAGTTATCATTTATAACTCTGCAGGTTTGTGAATTGCAGTGCCCTGAAGCTCCATTTTACAAGTCGCTTTTTTGGGAGCTGGCCGCAAAAGCGCAGGATGGCTTCAGGCCCTGTTCTGGTTCCGGGGGGCAGGCTGAGCCTGTGGTTAATTCTTCTTCCTGATGGGAAAATAGAGTGACCTGTGCCTGTCCCAACACCAAGAGCTAGTCTCTCATTGGTTCCCCGTCTTCCCGTTCATCCTCAGGACAAATTGCAACCTGTACGGAACAGGAGGTTAAAGGTGCTGAGGCTCCAAGTAGGGAGATTGCTAGTAAAGTGGCTGGAATGGCGAAGCCGAGCACAAGGAGATGAGAAATGAGGTGCGTTTTAGAAACCTTTCCCCATCACACGGTGTACCATCTTCTGGGTTTCTCATGCATGTTTTCGATATAGGAAGATGCCCTTGAACCTGGAGATTTGGGACCCATGCGATGGGTAGCACGCAGTATTACTTTAAAGGGTCTGCGTTTGCTCACCCAACCTCACCAAACCTCTCAGCCCCAAGAGTGTCCACCCTTATGTCTCATCCAGCTGTGGGTCTAGATATGGTCAATCCAGGTTGCATCACAGCCCCTGAACGAATTGTGTAAGAATTTCTCTCTCTTTCCCTGTCTTTGTTTCATGGGTTTTTAAAAGTAATTTATTTTTATAATGGGGTTTAGCTGCTTTTCACGGCTGTGTTTATGCCGCTTTACACCCACTTGACACACTAACAGAGAGATATCAATACATAGGTTTTAAGATTATTACTACTCAGATATATTCTTGTGTGGTGAATCGGGCGTGTTGAGTCCAGTTCTCTGAGCAAGGAGTAGGTCTTGTCTATTACATATTGGGTTTATGGAACGGTATCTGAGCTAATTTGAAAGTCTTGTTTTATGTATCACCCCACCTCACCTTTCCCGTTAAGCAGCCATAGTGTGTTTTCTGCATGTGTGACTCTGTTCTGTTTTGTAATTCAGTTCAAGTGTAACGGATTTTACATTCCCTCTATAAGTGACACCTTATGAGAAGTGCCCTTTTCTGTGTGACTTATTTCACTTAGAATCGTCGTACCTAAATCCACTCAACATGCTGCTACTAGCCTTATGACATTGATTTCATGGCTGAGTGATATTCCATTGTACATAAGGACCACAAGTTTTGTATCCATTTTTCGCTTTCCTGGGATATTTAAGGTGGAATGAAGTGGAGGTCCTTGTCAACAGAGCAGCCCTAAACTTTGGGGTGCTTGTGTCTTGCTGATTTTCAATTTTCCCACTTTATCACCCCATGCGTGGAAGTGCCCTATGCTCTCTAAGCTGTGTTTTTTAGATGTTTCAGGACACACCGTACCCTTCTCCAGAGTGGCTGTTGGCAATTTACATCCCGCCCATCAGTGTAGCAAGGCTCCCATTTCTCCATGGCCTGTCCTGCATTTCTGGTTTTGACACTTTTTTCAGCATGGCCCTTTTGACCGATGGGAAGCGAGACTTCTTTGTAGCGCTGATTTGCCTTCCCAGGTTGCTTGGTTGGCCAAAAAGGGCGTATGCGTTTTTTCCTGAATATATTTAGGAAAAAACGCATACGCCCTTTTTGGCCAAGGGCATCATTGTCGATGTTTTGCCGCTTTTCATGTGCTTTAAAGGCGATTCGAATCTACCTCCTGAAATCTGTTTCCTGCAATTCTGCCTTGATTTCAAATCCTCTTCTTTGCCTTCCCTCAATATATTTGTGGACGAGAGTTATCATTTATAACTCTGCAGGTTTGTGAATTGCAGTGCCCTGAAGCTCCATTTTACAAGTCGCTTTTTTGGGAGCTGGCCGCAAAAGCGCAGGATGGCTTCAGGCCCTGTTCTGGTTCCGGGGGGCAGTCTGAGCCTGTGGTTAATTCTTCTTCCTGATGGGAAAATAGAGTGACCTGTGCCTGTCCCAACACCAAGAGCTAGTCTCTCATTGGTTCCCCGTCTTCCCGTTCATCCTCAGGACAAATTGCAACCTGTACGGAACAGGAGGTTAAAGGTGCTGAGGCTCCAAGTAGGGAGATTGCTAGTAAAGTGGCTGGAATGGCGAGGCCGAGCACAAGGAGATGAGAAATGAGATGCGTTTTAGAAACCTTTCCCCATCACACGGTGTACCATCTTCTGGGTTTCTCATGCATGTTTTCGATGTAGGAAGATGCCCTTGAACCTGGAGATTTGGGACCCATGCGATGGGTAGCACGCAGTATTACTTTAAAGGGTCTGCGTTTGCTCACCCAACCTCACCAAACCTCTCAGCCCCAAGAGTGTCCACCCTTATGTCTCATCCAGCTGTGGGTCTAGATATGGTCAATCCAGGTTGCATCACAGCCCCTGAACGAATTGTGTAAGAATTTCTCTCTCTTTCCCTGTCTTTGTTTCATGGGTTTTTAAAAGTAATTTATTTTTATAATGGGGTTTAGCTGCTTTTCACGGCTGTGTTTATGCCGCTTTACACCCACTTGACACACTAACAGAGAGATATCAATACATAGGTTTTAAGATTATTACTAGTCAGATATATTCTTGTGCGGTGAATCGGGCATGTTGAGGCCAGTTCTCTGAGCAAGGAGTAGGTCTTGTCTATTACATATTGGGTTTATGGAACGGTATCTGAGCTAATTTGAAACTCTTGTATTATGTATCACCCCACCTCACCTTTCCCGTTAAGCAGCCATAGTGTGTTTTCTGCATGTGTGACTCTGTTCTGTTTTGTAATTCAGTTCAAGTGTAACGGTTTTTACATTCCCTCTATAAGTGACACCTTATGAGAAGTGTCCTTTTCTGTGTGACTTATTTCACTTAGAATCGTCTTACCTAAATCCACTCATCATGCTGCTACTAGCCTTATGACATTGATTTCATGGCTGAGTGATATTCCATTGTACATAAGGACCAAAACTTTTTTATCCATTTTTCGCTTTCCTGGGATATTTAAGGTGGAATGAAGTGGAGGTCCTTGTCAACAGAGCAGCCCTAAACTTTGGGGTGCTTGTGTCTTGCTGATTTTCAATTTTCCCACTTTATCCCCCCATGCGTGGAAGTGCCCTATGCTCTCTAAGCTGTGTTTTTAGATGTTTCAGGACACACCGTACACTTCTCCAGAGTGGCTGTTGGCGATTTACATCCCGCCCATCAGTGTAGCAAGGCTCCCATTTCTCCATGGCCTGTCCTGCATTTCTGGTTTTGACACTTTTTTCAGCATGGCCCTTTTGACCGATGGGAAGCGAGACTTCTTTGTAGCGCTGATTTGCCTTTCCAGGTTGCTTGGTTGGCCAAAAAGGGCGTATGCGTTTTTTCCTGAATATATTCAGGAAAAAACGCATACGCCCTTTTTGGCCAAGGGCATCATTGTCGATGTTTTGCCGCTTTTCATGTGCTTTAAAGGCGATTCGAATCTACCTCCTGAAATCTGTTTCCTGCAATTCTGCCTTGATTTCAAATCCTCTTCTTTGCCTTCCCTCAATATATTTGTGGACGAGAGTTATCATTTATAACTCTGCAGGTTTGTGAATTGCAGTGCCCTGAAGCTCCATTTTACAAGTCGCTTTTTTGGGAGCTGGCCGCAAAAGCGCAGGATGGCTTCAGGCCCTGTTCTGGTTCCGGGGGGCAGGCTGAGCCTGTGGTTAATTCTTCTTCCTGATGGGAAAATAGAGTGACCTGTGCCTGTCCCAACACCAAGAGCTAGTCTCTCATTGGTTCCCCGTCTTCCCGTTCATCCTCAGGACAAATTGCAACCTGTACGGAACAGGAGGTTAAAGGTGCTGAGGCTCCAAGTAGGGAGATTGCTAGTAAAGTGGCTGGAATGGCGAAGCCGAGCACAAGGAGATGAGAAATGAGGTGCGTTTTAGAAACCTTTCCCCATCACACGGTGTACCATCTTCTGGGTTTCTCATGCATGTTTTCGATATAGGAAGATGCCCTTGAACCTGGAGATTTGGGACCCATGCGATGGGTAGCACGCAGTATTACTTTAAAGGGTCTGCGTTTGCTCACCCAACCTCACCAAACCTCTCAGCCCCAAGAGTGTCCACCCTTATGTCTCATCCAGCTGTGGGTCTAGATATGGTCAATCCAGGTTGCATCACAGCCCCTGAACGAATTGTGTAAGAATTTCTCTCTCTTTCCCTGTCTTTGTTTCATGGGTTTTTAAAAGTAATTTATTTTTATAATGGGGTTTAGCTGCTTTTCACGGCTGTGTTTATGCCGCTTTACACCCACTTGACACACTAACAGAGAGATATCAATACATAGGTTTTAAGATTATTACTACTCAGATATATTCTTGTGTGGTGAATCGGGCGTGTTGAGTCCAGTTCTCTGAGCAAGGAGTAGGTCTTGTCTATTACATATTGGGTTTATGGAACGGTATCTGAGCTAATTTGAAAGTCTTGTTTTATGTATCACCCCACCTCACCTTTCCCGTTAAGCAGCCATAGTGTGTTTTCTGCATGTGTGACTCTGTTCTGTTTTGTAATTCAGTTCAAGTGTAACGGATTTTACATTCCCTCTATAAGTGACACCTTATGAGAAGTGCCCTTTTCTGTGTGACTTATTTCACTTAGAATCGTCGTACCTAAATCCACTCAACATGCTGCTACTAGCCTTATGACATTGATTTCATGGCTGAGTGATATTCCATTGTACATAAGGACCACAAGTTTTGTATCCATTTTTCGCTTTCCTGGGATATTTAAGGTGGAATGAAGTGGAGGTCCTTGTCAACAGAGCAGCCCTAAACTTTGGGGTGCTTGTGTCTTGCTGATTTTCAATTTTCCCACTTTATCACCCCATGCGTGGAAGTGCCCTATGCTCTCTAAGCTGTGTTTTTTAGATGTTTCAGGACACACCGTACCCTTCTCCAGAGTGGCTGTTGGCAATTTACATCCCGCCCATCAGTGTAGCAAGGCTCCCATTTCTCCATGGCCTGTCCTGCATTTCTGGTTTTGACACTTTTTTCAGCATGGCCCTTTTGACCGATGGGAAGCGAGACTTCTTTGTAGCGCTGATTTGCCTTCCCAGGTTGCTTGGTTGGCCAAAAAGGGCGTATGCGTTTTTTCCTGAATATATTTAGGAAAAAACGCATACGCCCTTTTTGGCCAAGGGCATCATTGTCGATGTTTTGCCGCTTTTCATGTGCTTTAAAGGCGATTCGAATCTACCTCCTGAAATCTGTTTCCTGCAATTCTGCCTTGATTTCAAATCCTCTTCTTTGCCTTCCCTCAATATATTTGTGGACGAGAGTTATCATTTATAACTCTGCAGGTTTGTGAATTGCAGTGCCCTGAAGCTCCATTTTACAAGTCGCTTTTTTGGGAGCTGGCCGCAAAAGCGCAGGATGGCTTCAGGCCCTGTTCTGGTTCCGGGGGGCAGTCTGAGCCTGTGGTTAATTCTTCTTCCTGATGGGAAAATAGAGTGACCTGTGCCTGTCCCAACACCAAGAGCTAGTCTCTCATTGGTTCCCCGTCTTCCCGTTCATCCTCAGGACAAATTGCAACCTGTACGGAACAGGAGGTTAAAGGTGCTGAGGCTCCAAGTAGGGAGATTGCTAGTAAAGTGGCTGGAATGGCGAGGCCGAGCACAAGGAGATGAGAAATGAGATGCGTTTTAGAAACCTTTCCCCATCACACGGTGTACCATCTTCTGGGTTTCTCATGCATGTTTTCGATGTAGGAAGATGCCCTTGAACCTGGAGATTTGGGACCCATGCGATGGGTAGCACGCAGTATTACTTTAAAGGGTCTGCGTTTGCTCACCCAACCTCACCAAACCTCTCAGCCCCAAGAGTGTCCACCCTTATGTCTCATCCAGCTGTGGGTCTAGATATGGTCAATCCAGGTTGCATCACAGCCCCTGAACGAATTGTGTAAGAATTTCTCTCTCTTTCCCTGTCTTTGTTTCATGGGTTTTTAAAAGTAATTTATTTTTATAATGGGGTTTAGCTGCTTTTCACGGCTGTGTTTATGCCGCTTTACACCCACTTGACACACTAACAGAGAGATATCAATACATAGGTTTTAAGATTATTACTAGTCAGATATATTCTTGTGCGGTGAATCGGGCATGTTGAGGCCAGTTCTCTGAGCAAGGAGTAGGTCTTGTCTATTACATATTGGGTTTATGGAACGGTATCTGAGCTAATTTGAAACTCTTGTTTTATGTATCACCCCACCTCACCTTTCCCGTTAAGCAGCCATAGTGTGTTTTCTGCATGTGTGACTCTGTTCTGTTTTGTAATTCAGTTCAAGTGTAACGGTTTTTACATTCCCTCTATAAGTGACACCTTATGAGAAGTGTCCTTTTCTGTGTGACTTATTTCACTTAGAATCGTCTTACCTAAATCCACTCATCATGCTGCTACTAGCCTTATGACATTGATTTCATGGCTGAGTGATATTCCATTGTACATAAGGACCAAAACTTTTTTATCCATTTTTCGCTTTCCTGGGATATTTAAGGTGGAATGAAGTGGAGGTCCTTGTCAACAGAGCAGCCCTAAACTTTGGGGTGCTTGTGTCTTGCTGATTTTCAATTTTCCCACTTTATCCCCCCATGCGTGGAAGTGCCCTATGCTCTCTAAGCTGTGTTTTTAGATGTTTCAGGACACACCGTACACTTCTCCAGAGTGGCTGTTGGCGATTTACATCCCGCCCATCAGTGTAGCAAGGCTCCCATTTCTCCATGGCCTGTCCTGCATTTCTGGTTTTGACACTTTTTTCAGCATGGCCCTTTTGACCGATGGGAAGCGAGACTTCTTTGTAGCGCTGATTTGCCTTTCCAGGTTGCTTGGTTGGCCAAAAAGGGCGTATGCGTTTTTTCCTGAATATATTCAGGAAAAAACGCATACGCCCTTTTTGGCCAAGGGCATCATTGTCGATGTTTTGCCGCTTTTCATGTGCTTTAAAGGCGATTCGAATCTACCTCCTGAAATCTGTTTCCTGCAATTCTGCCTTGATTTCAAATCCTCTTCTTTGCCTTCCCTCAATATATTTGTGGACGAGAGTTATCATTTATAACTCTGCAGGTTTGTGAATTGCAGTGCCCTGAAGCTCCATTTTACAAGTCGCTTTTTTGGGAGCTGGCCGCAAAAGCGCAGGATGGCTTCAGGCCCTGTTCTGGTTCCGGGGGGCAGTCTGAGCCTGTGGTTAATTCTTCTTCCTGATGGGAAAATAGAGTGACCTGTGCCTGTCCCAACACCAAGAGCTAGTCTCTCATTGGTTCCCCGTCTTCCCGTTCATCCTCAGGACAAATTGCAACCTGTACGGAACAGGAGGTTAAAGGTGCTGAGGCTCCAAGTAGGGAGATTGCTAGTAAAGTGGCTGGAATGGCGAAGCCGAGCACAAGGAGATGAGAAATGAGGTGCGTTTTAGAAACCTTTCCCCATCACACGGTGTACCATCTTCTGGGTTTCTCATGCATGTTTTCGATATAGGAAGATGCCCTTGAACCTGGAGATTTGGGACCCATGCGATGGGTAGCACGCAGTATTACTTTAAAGGGTCTGCGTTTGCTCACCCAACCTCACCAAACCTCTCAGCCCCAAGAGTGTCCACCCTTATGTCTCATCCAGCTGTGGGTCTAGATATGGTCAATCCAGGTTGCATCACAGCCCCTGAACGAATTGTGTAAGAATTTCTCTCTCTTTCCCTGTCTTTGTTTCATGGGTTTTTAAAAGTAATTTATTTTTATAATGGGGTTTAGCTGCTTTTCACGGCTGTGTTTATGCCGCTTTACACCCACTTGACACACTAACAGAGAGATATCAATACATAGGTTTTAAGATTATTACTAGTCAGATATATTCTTGTGTGGTGAATCGGGCGTGTTGAGTCCAGTTCTCTGAGCAAGGAGTAGGTCTTGTCTATTACGTATTGGGTTTATGGAACGGTATCTGAGCTAATTTGAAAGTCTTGTTTTATGTATCACCCCACCTCACCTTTCCCGTTAAGCAGCCATAGTGTGTTTTCTGCATGTGTGACTCTGTTCTGTTTTGTAATTCAGTTCAAGTGTAACGGATTTTACATTCCCTCTATAAGTGACACCTTATGAGAAGTGCCCTTTTCTGTGTGACTTATTTCACTTAGAATCGTCATACCTAAATCCACTCAACATGCTGCTACTAGCCTTATGACATTGATTTCATGGCTGAGTGATATTCCATTGTACATAAAGACCACAACTTTTTTATCCATTTTTCGCTTTCCTGGGATATTTAAGGTGGAATGAAGTGGAGGTCCTTGTCAACAGAGCAGCCCTAAACTTTGGGGTGCTTGTGTCTTGCTGATTTTCAATTTTCCCACTTTATCCCCCCATGCGTGGAAGTGCCCTATGCTCTCTAAGCTGTGTTTTTTAGATGTTTCAGGACACACCGTACCCTTCTCCAGAGTGGCTGTTGGCAATTTACATCCCGCCCATCAGTGTAGCAAGGCTCCCATTTCTCCATGGCCTGTCCTGCATTTCTGGTTTTGACACTTTTTTCAGCATGGCCCTTTTGACCGATGGGAAGTGAGACTTCTTTGTAGCGCTGATTTGCCTTCCCAGGTTGCTTGGTTGGCCAAAAAGGGCGTATGCGTTTTTTCCTGAATATATTCAGGAAAAAACGCATACGCCCTTTTTGGCCAAGGGCATCATTGTCGATGTTTTGCCGCTTTTCATGTGCTTTAAAGGCGATTCGAATCTACCTCCTGAAATCTGTTTCCTGCAATTCTGCCTTGATTTCAAATCCTCTTCTTTGCCTTCCCTCAATATATTTGTGGACGAGAGTTATCATTTATAACTCTGCAGGTTTGTGAATTGCAGTGCCCTGAAGCTCCATTTTACAAGTCGCTTTTTTGGGAGCTGGCCGCAAAAGCGCAGGATGGCTTCAGGCCCTGTTCTGGTTCCGGGGGGCAGTCTGAGCCTGTGGTTAATTATTCTTCCTGATGGGAAAATAGAGTGACCTGTGCCTGTCCCAACACCAAGAGCTAGTCTCTCATTGGTTCCCCGTCTTCCCGTTCATCCTCAGGACAAATTGCAACCTGTACGGAACAGGAGGTTAAAGGTGCTGAGGCTCCAAGTAGGGAGATTGCTAGTAAAGTGGCTGGAATGGCGAGGCCGAGCACAAGGAGATGAGAAATGAGATGCGTTTTAGACACCTTTCCCCATCACACGGTGTACCATTTTCTGGGTTTCTCGTGCATGTTTTCGATGTAGGAAGATGCCCTTGAACCTGGAGATTTGGGACCCATGCGATGGGTAGCACGCAGTATTACTTTAAAGGGTCTGCGTTTGCTCACCCAACCTCACCAAACCTCTCAGCCCCAAGAGTGTCCACCCTTATGTCTCATCCAGCTGTGGGTCTAGATATGGTCAATCCAGGTTGCATCACAGCCCCTGAACGAATTGTGTAAGAATTTCTCTCTCTTTCCCTGTCTTTGTTTCATGGGTTTTTAAAAGTAATTTATTTTTATAATGGGGTTTAGCTGCTTTTCACGGCTGTGTTTATGCCGCTTTACACCCACTTGACACACTAACAGAGAGATATCAATACATAGGTTTTAAGATTATTACTAGTCAGATATATTCTTGTGCGGTGAATCGGGCATGTTGAGGCCAGTTCTCTGAGCAAGGAGTAGGTCTTGTCTATTACATATTGGGTTTATGGAACGGTATCTGAGCTAATTTGAAACTCTTGTTTTATGTATCACCCCACCTCACCTTTCCCGTTAAGCAGCCATAGTGTGTTTTCTGCATGTGTGACTCTGTTCTGTTTTGTAATTCAGTTCAAGTGTAACGGTTTTTACATTCCCTCTATAAGTGACACCTTATGAGAAGTGTCCTTTTCTGTGTGACTTATTTCACTTAGAATCGTCTTACCTAAATCCACTCATCATGCTGCTACTAGCCTTATGACATTGATTTCATGGCTGAGTGATATTCCATTGTACATAAGGACCAAAACTTTTTTATCCATTTTTCGCTTTCCTGGGATATTTAAGGTGGAATGAAGTGGAGGTCCTTGTCAACAGAGCAGCCCTAAACTTTGGGGTGCTTGTGTCTTGCTGATTTTCAATTTTCCCACTTTATCCCCCCATGCGTGGAAGTGCCCTATGCTCTCTAAGCTGTGTTTTTAGATGTTTCAGGACACACCGTACACTTCTCCAGAGTGGCTGTTGGCGATTTACATCCCGCCCATCAGTGTAGCAAGGCTCCCATTTCTCCATGGCCTGTCCTGCATTTCTGGTTTTGACACTTTTTTCAGCATGGCCCTTTTGACCGATGGGAAGCGAGACTTCTTTGTAGCGCTGATTTGCCTTTCCAGGTTGCTTGGTTGGCCAAAAAGGGCGTATGCGTTTTTTCCTGAATATATTCAGGAAAAAACGCATACGCCCTTTTTGGCCAAGGGCATCATTGTCGATGTTTTGCCGCTTTTCATGTGCTTTAAAGGCGATTCGAATCTACCTCCTGAAATCTGTTTCCTGCAATTCTGCCTTGATTTCAAATCCTCTTCTTTGCCTTCCCTCAATATATTTGTGGACGAGAGTTATCATTTATAACTCTGCAGGTTTGTGAATTGCAGTGCCCTGAAGCTCCATTTTACAAGTCGCTTTTTTGGGAGCTGGCCGCAAAAGCGCAGGATGGCTTCAGGCCCTGTTCTGGTTCCGGGGGGCAGTCTGAGCCTGTGGTTAATTCTTCTTCCTGATGGGAAAATAGAGTGACCTGTGCCTGTCCCAACACCAAGAGCTAGTCTCTCATTGGTTCCCCGTCTTCCCGTTCATCCTCAGGACAAATTGCAACCTGTACGGAACAGGAGGTTAAAGGTGCTGAGGCTCCAAGTAGGGAGATTGCTAGTAAAGTGGCTGGAATGGCGAGGCCGAGCACAAGGAGATGAGAAATGAGATGCGTTTTAGAAACCTTTCCCCATCACACGGTGTACCATCTTCTGGGTTTCTCATGCATGTTTTCGATATAGGAAGATGCCCTTGAACCTGGAGATTTGGGACCCATGCGATGGGTAGCACGCAGTATTACTTTAAAGGGTCTGCGTTTGCTCACCCAACCTCACCAAACCTCTCAGCCCCAAGAGTGTCCACCCTTATGTCTCATCCAGCTGTGGGTCTAGATATGGTCAATCCAGGTTGCATCACAGCCCCTGAACGAATTGTGTAAGAATTTCTCTCTCTTTCCCTGTCTTTGTTTCATGGGTTTTTAAAAGTAATTTATTTTTATAATGGGGTTTAGCTGCTTTTCACGGCTGTGTTTATGCCGCTTTACACCCACTTGACACACTAACAGAGAGATATCAATACATAGGTTTTAAGATTATTACTAGTCAGATATATTCTTGTGCGGTGAATCGGGCATGTTGAGGCCAGTTCTCTGAGCAAGGAGTAGGTCTTGTCTATTACATATTGGGTTTATGGAACGGTATCTGAGCTAATTTGAAACTCTTGTTTTATGTATCACCCCACCTCACCTTTCCCGTTAAGCAGCCATAGTGTGTTTTCTGCATGTGTGACTCTGTTCTGTTTTGTAATTCAGTTCAAGTGTAACGGATTTTACATTCCCTCTATAAGTGACACCTTATGAGAAGTGCCCTTTTCTGTGTGACTTATTTCACTTAGAATCGTCGTACCTAAATCCACTCAACATGCTGCTACTAGCCTTATGACATTGATTTCATGGCTGAGTGATATTCCATTGTACATAAGGACCACAAGTTTTGTATCCATTTTTCGCTTTCCTGGGATATTTAAGGTGGAATGAAGTGGAGGTCCTTGTCAACAGAGCAGCCCTAAACTTTGGGGTGCTTGTGTCTTGCTGATTTTCAATTTTCCCACTTTATCCCCCCATGCGTGGAAGTGCCCTATGCTCTCTAAGCTGTGTTTTTTAGATGTTTCAGGACACACCGTACCCTTCTCCAGAGTGGCTGTTGGCAATTTACATCCCGCCCATCAGAGTAGCAAGGCTCCCATTTCTCCATGGCCTGTCCTGCATTTCTGGTTTTGACACTTTTTTCAGCATGGCCCTTTTGACCGATGGGAAGCGAGACTTCTTTGTAGCGCTGATTTGCCTTTCCAGGTTGCTTGGTTGGCCAAAAAGGGCGTATGCGTTTTTCCTGAATATATTCAGGAAAAAACCATACGCCCTTTTTGGCCAAGGGCATCATTGTCGATGTTTTGCCGCTTTTCATGTGCTTTAAAGGCGATTCGAATCTACCTCCTGAAATCTGTTTCCTGCAATTCTGCCTTGATTTCAAATCCTCTTCTTTGCCTTCCCTCAATATATTTGTGGACGAGAGTTATCATTTATAACTCTGCAGGTTTGTGAATTGCAGTGCCCTGAAGCTCCATTTTACAAGTCGCTTTTTTGGGAGCTGGCCGCAAAAGCGCAGGATGGCTTCAGGCCCTGTTCTGGTTCCGGGGGGCAGTCTGAGCCTGTGGTTAATTCTTCTTCCTGATGGGAAAATAGAGTGACCTGTGCCTGTCCCAACACCAAGAGCTAGTCTCTCATTGGTTCCACGTCTTCCCGTTCATCCTCAGGACAAATTGCAACCTGTACGGAACAGGAGGTTAAAGGTGCTGAGGCTCCAAGTAGGGAGATTGCTAGTAAAGTGGCTGGAATGGCGAAGCCGAGCACAAGGAGATGAGAAATGAGGTGCGTTTTAGAAACCTTTCCCCATCACACGGTGTACCATCTTCTGGGTTTCTCATGCATGTTTTCGATATAGGAAGATGCCCTTGAACCTGGAGATTTGGGACCCATGCGATGGGTAGCACGCAGTATTACTTTAAAGGGTCTGCGTTTGCTCACCCAACCTCACCAAACCTCTCAGCCCCAAGAGTGTCCACCCTTATGTCTCATCCAGCTGTGGGTCTAGATATGGTCAATCCAGGTTGCATCACAGCCCCTGAACGAATTGTGTAAGAATTTCTCTCTCTTTCCCTGTCTTTGTTTCATGGGTTTTTAAAAGTAATTTATTTTTATAATGGGGTTTAGCTGCTTTTCACGGCTGTGTTTATGCCGCTTTACACCCACTTGACACACTAACAGAGAGATATCAATACATAGGTTTTAAGATTATTACTAGTCAGATATATTCTTGTGCGGTGAATCGGGCGTGTTGAGTCCAGTTCCCTGAGCAAGGAGTAGGTCTTGTCTATTACATATTGGGTTTATGGAACGGTATCTGAGCTAATTTGAAAGTCTTGTTTTATGTATCACCCCACCTCACCTTTCCCGTTAAGCAGCCATAGTGTGTTTTCTGCATGTGTGACTCTGTTCTGTTTTGTAATTCAGTTCAAGTGTAACGGATTTTACATTCCCTCTATAAGTGACACCTTATGAGAAGTGCCCTTTTCTGTGTGACTTATTTCACTTAGAATCGTCGTACCTAAATCCACTCAACATGCTGCTACTAGCCTTTTGACATTGATTTCATGGGTGAGTGATATTCCATTGTACATAAGGACCACAACTTTTTTATCCATTTTTCGCTTTCCTGGGATATTTAAGGTGGAATGAAGTGGAGGTCCTTGTCAACAGAGCAGCCCTAAACTTTTGGGTGCTTGTGTCTTGCTGATTTTCAATTTTCCCACTTTATCCCCCCATGCGTGGAAGTGCCCTATGCTCTCTAAGCTGTGTTTTTTAGATGTTTCAGGACACACCGTACCCTTCTCCAGAGTGGCTGTTGGCAATTTACATCCCGCCCATCAGAGTAGCAAGGCTCCCATTTCTCCATGGCCTGTCCTGCATTTCTGGTTTTGACACTTTTTTCAGCATGGCCCTTTTGACCGATGGGAAGCGAGACTTCTTTGTAGCGCTGATTTGCCTTTCCAGGTTGCTTGGTTGGCCAAAAAGGGCGTATGCGTTTTTTCCTGAATATATTCAGGAAAAAACGCATACGCCCTTTTTGGCCAAGGGCATCATTGTCGATGTTTTGCCGCTTTTCATGTGCTTTAAAGGCGATTCGAATCTACCTCCTGAAATCTGTTTCCTGCAATTCTGCCTTGATTTCAAATCCTCTTCTTTGCCTTCCCTCAATATATTTGTGGACGAGAGTTATCATTTATAACTCTGCAGGTTTGTGAATTGCAGTGCCCTGAAGCTCCATTTTACAAGTCGCTTTTTTGGGAGCTGGCCGCAAAAGCGCAGGATGGCTTCAGGCCCTGTTCTGGTTCCGGGGGGCAGTCTGAGCCTGTGGTGAATTCTTCTTCCTGATGGGAAAATAGAGTGACCTGTGCCTGTCCCAACACCAAGAGCTAGTCTCTCATTGGTTCCACGTCTTCCCGTTCATCCTCAGGACAAATTGCAACCTGTACGGAACAGGAGGTTAAAGGTGCTGAGGCTCCAAGTAGGGAGATTGCTAGTAAAGTGGCTGGAATGGCGAAGCCGAGCACAAGGAGATGAGAAATGAGGTGCGTTTTAGAAACCTTTCCCCATCACACGGTGTACCATCTTCTGGGTTTCTCATGCATGTTTTCGATATAGGAAGATGCCCTTGAACCTGGAGATTTGGGACCCATGCGATGGGTAGCACGCAGTATTACTTTAAAGGGTCTGCGTTTGCTCACCCAACCTCACCAAACCTCTCAGCCCCAAGAGTGTCCACCCTTATGTCTCATCCAGCTGTGGGTCTAGATATGGTCAATCCAGGTTGCATCACAGCCCCTGAACGAATTGTGTAAGAATTTCTCTCTCTTTCCCTGTCTTTGTTTCATGGGTTTTTAAAAGTAATTTATTTTTATAATGGGGTTTAGCTGCTTTTCACGGCTGTGTTTATGCCGCTTTACACCCACTTGACACACTAACAGAGAGATATCAATACATAGGTTTTAAGATTATTACTAGTCAGATATATTCTTGTGCGGTGAATCGGGCGTGTTGAGTCCAGTTCTCTGAGCAAGGAGTAGGTCTTGTCTATTACATATTGGGTTTATGGAACGGTATCTGAGCTAATTTGAAAGTCTTGTTTTATGTATCACCCCACCTCACCTTTCCCGTTAAGCAGCCATAGTGTGTTTTCTGCATGTGTGACTCTGTTCTGTTTTGTAATTCAGTTCAAGTGTAACGGATTTTACATTCCCTCTATAAGTGACACCTTATGAGAAGTGCCCTTTTCTGTGTGACTTATTTCACTTAGAATCGTCGTACCTAAATCCACTCAACATGCTGCTACTAGCCTTTTGACATTGATTTCATGGCTGAGTGATATTCCATTGTACATAAGGACCAAAACTTTTTTATCCATTTTTCGCTTTCCTGGGATATTTAAGGTGGAATGAAGTGGAGGTCCTTGTCAACAGAGCTGCCCTAAACTTTGGGGTGCTTGTGTCTTGCTGATTTTCAATTTTCCCACTTTATCCCCCCATGCGTGGAAGTGCCCTATGCTCTCTAAGCTGTGTTTTTAGATGTTTCAGGACACACCGTACACTTCTCCAGAGTGGCTGTTGGCGATTTACATCCCGCCCATCAGTGTAGCAAGGCTCCCATTTCTCCATGGCCTGTCCTGCATTTCTGGTTTTGACACTTTTTTCAGCATGGCCCTTTTGACCGATGGGAAGCGAGACTTCTTTGTAGCGCTGATTTGCCTTTCCAGGTTGCTTGGTTGGCCAAAAAGGGCGTATGCGTTTTTTCCTGAATATATTCAGGAAAAAACGCATACGCCCTTTTTGGCCAAGGGCATCATTGTCGATGTTTTGCCGCTTTTCATGTGCTTTAAAGGCGATTCGAATCTACCTCCTGAAATCTGTTTCCTGCAATTCTGCCTTGATTTCAAATCCTCTTCTTTGCCTTCCCTCAATATATTTGTGGACGAGAGTTATCATTTATAACTCTGCAGGTTTGTGAATTGCAGTGCCCTGAAGCTCCATTTTACAAGTCGCTTTTTTGGGAGCTGGCCGCAAAAGCGCAGGATGGCTTCAGGCCCTGTTCTGGTTCCGGGGGGCAGTCTGAGCCTGTGGTTAATTCTTCTTCCTGATGGGAAAATAGAGTGACCTGTGCCTGTCCCAACACCAAGAGCTAGTCTCTCATTGGTTCCACGTCTTCCCGTTCATCCTCAGGACAAATTGCAACCTGTACGGAACAGGAGGTTAAAGGTGCTGAGGCTCCAAGTAGGGAGATTGCTAGTAAAGTGGCTGGAATGGCGAACCCGAGCACAAGGAGATGAGAAATGAGGTGCGTTTTAGAAACCTTTCCCCATCACACGGTGTACCATCTTCTGGGTTTCTCATGCATGTTTTCGATATAGGAAGATGCCCTTGAACCTGGAGATTTGGGACCCATGCGATGGGTAGCACGCAGTATTACTTTAAAGGGTCTGCGTTTGCTCACCCAACCTCACCAAACCTCTCAGCCCCAAGAGTGTCCACCCTTATGTCTCATCCAGCTGTGGGTCTAGATATGGTCAATCCAGGTTGCATCACAGCCCCTGAACGAATTGTGTAAGAATTTCTCTCTCTTTCCCTGTCTTTGTTTCATGGGTTTTTAAAAGTAATTTATTTTTATAATGGGGTTTAGCTGCTTTTCACGGCTGTGTTTATGCCGCTTTACACCCACTTGACACACTAACAGAGAGATATCAATACATAGGTTTTAAGATTATTACTAGTCAGATATATTCTTGTGCGGTGAATCGGGCGTGTTGAGTCCAGTTCTCTGAGCAAGGAGTAGGTCTTGTCTATTACATATTGGGTTTATGGAACGGTATCTGAGCTAATTTGAAAGTCTTGTTTTATGTATCACCCCACCTCACCTTTCCCGTTAAGCAGCCATAGTGTGTTTTCTGCATGTGTGACTCTGTTCTGTTTTGTAATTCAGTTCAAGTGTAACGGATTTTACATTCCCTCTATAAGTGACACCTTATGAGAAGTGCCCTTTTCTGTGTGACTTATTTCACTTAGAATCGTCGTACCTAAATCCACTCATCATGCTGCTACTAGCCTTATGACATTGATTTCATGGCTGAGTAATATTCCATTGTACATAAGGACCACAACTTTTTTATCCATTTTTCGCTTTCCTGGGATATTTAAGGTGGAATGAAGTGGAGGTCCTTGTCAACAGAGCAGCCCTAAGCTTTGGGGTGCTTGTGTCTTGCTGATTTTCAAATTTCCCACTTTATCCCCCCATGCGTGGAAGTGCCCTATGCTCTCTAAGCTGTGTTTTTTAGATGTTTCAGGACACACCGTACCCTTCTCCAGAGTGGCTGTTGGCAATTTACGTCCCGCCCATCAGTGTAGCAAGGCTCCCATTTCTCCATTGCCTGTCATGCATTTCTGGTTTTGACACTTTTTTCAGCATGGCCCTTTTCACCGATGGGAAGCGAGACTTCTTTGTAGCGCTGATTTGCCTTTCTAGGTTGCTTGGTTGGCCAAAAAGGGCGTATGCGTTTTTTCCTGAATATATTCAGGAAAAAACGCATACGCCCTTTTTGGCCAAGGGCATCATTGTCGATGTTTTGCCGTTTTTCATGTGCTTTAAAGGCGATTCGAATCTACCTCCTGAAATCTGTTTCCTGCAATTCTGCCTTGATTTCAAATCCTCTTCTTTGCCTTCCCTCAATGTATTTGTGGACGAGAGTTATCATTTATAACTCTGCAGGTTTGTGAATTGCAGTGCCCTGAAGCTCCATTTTACAAGTCGCTTTTTTGGGAGCTGGCCGCAAAAGCGCAGGATGGCTTCAGGCCCTGTTCTGGTTCTGGGGGGCAGTCTGAACCTGTGGTTAATTCTTCTTCCTGATGGGAAAATAGAGTGACCTGTGCCTGTCCCAACACCAAGAGCTAGTCTCTCATTGGTTCCACGTCTTCCGGTTCATCCTCAGGACAAATTGCAACCTGTACGGAACAGGAGGTTAAAGGTGCTGAGGCTCCAAGTAGGGAGATTGCTAGTAAAGTGGCTGGAATGGCGAAGCCGAGCACAAGGAGATGAGAAATGAGGTGCGTTTTAGAAACCTTTCCCCATCACACGGTGTACCATCTTCTGGGTTTCTCATGCATGTTTTCGATATAGGAAGATGCCCTTGAACCTGGAGATTTGGGACCCATGCGATGGGTAGCACGCAGTATTACTTTAAAGGGTCTGCGTTTGCTCACCCAACCTCACCAAACCTCTCAGCCCCAAGAGTGTCCACCCTTATGTCTCATCCAGCTGTGGGTCTAGATATGGTCAATCCAGGTTGCATCACAGCCCCTGAACGAATTGTGTAAGAATTTCTCTCTCTTTCCCTGTCTTTGTTTCATGGGTTTTTAAAAGTAATTTATTTTTATAATGGGGTTTAGCTGCTTTTCACGGCTGTGTTTATGCCGCTTTACACCCACTTGACACACTAACAGAGAGATATCAATACATAGGTTTTAAGATTATTACTAGTCAGATATATTCTTGTGTGGTGAATCGGGCGTGTTGAGTCCAGTTCTCTGAGCAAGGAGTAGGTCTTGTCTATTACGTATTGGGTTTATGGAACGGTATCTGAGCTAATTTGAAAGTCTTGTTTTATGTATCACCCCACCTCACCTTTCCCGTTAAGCAGCCATAGTGTGTTTTCTGCATGTGTGACTCTGTTCTGTTTTGTAATTCAGTTCAAGTGTAACGGATTTTACATTCCCTCTATAAGTGACACCTTATGAGAAGTGCCCTTTTCTGTGTGACTTATTTCACTTAGAATCGTCGTACCTAAATCCACTCAACATGCTGCTACTAGCCTTATGACATTGATTTCATGGTTGAGTGATATTCCATTGTACATAAGGACCACAACTTTTTTATCCATTTTTCGCTTTCCTGGGATATTTAAGGTGGAATGAAGTGGAGGTCCTTGTCAACAGAGCAGCCCTAAGCTTTGGGGTGCTTGTGTCTTGCTGATTTTCAAATTTCCCACTTTATCCCCCCATGCGTGGAAGTGCCCTATGCTCTCTAAGCTGTGTTTTTTAGATGTTTCAGGACACACCGTACCCTTCTCCAGAGTGGCTGTTGGCAATTTACATCCCGCCCATCAGTGTAGCAAGGCTCCCATTTCTCCATTGCCTGTCATGCATTTCTGGTTTTGACACTTTTTTCAGCATGGCCCTTTTCACCGATGGGAAGCGAGACTTCTTTGTAGCGCTGATTTGCCTTTCTAGGTTGCTTGGTTGGCCAAAAAGGGCGTATGCGTTTTTTCCTGAATATATTCAGGAAAAAACGCATACGCCCTTTTTGGCCAAGGGCATCATTGTCGATGTTTTGCCGCTTTTCATGTGCTTTAAAGGCGATTCGAATCTACCTACTGAAATCTGTTTCCTGCAATTCTGCCATGATTTCAAATCCTCTTCTTTGCCTTCCCTCAATGTATTTGTGGACGAGAGTTATCATTTATAACTCTGCAGGTTTGTGAATTGCAGTGCCCTGAAGCTCCATTTTACAAGTCGCTTTTTTGGGAGCTGGCCGCAAAAGCGCAGGATGGCTTCAGGCCCTGTTCTGGTTCCGGGGGGCAGGCTGAGCCTGTGGTTAATTCTTCTTCCTGATGGGAAAATAGAGTGACCTGTGCCTGTCCCAACACCAAGAGCTAGTCTCTCATTGGTTCCTCGTCTTCCCGTTCATCCTCAGGACAAATTGCAACCTGTACGGAACAGGAGGTTAAAGGTGCTGATGCTCCAAGTAGGGAGATTGCTAATAAAGTGGCTGGAATGGCGAACCCAAGCACAAGGAGATGAGAAATGAGGTGCGTTTTAGAAACCTTTCCCCATCACACGGTGTACCATCTTCTGGGTTTCTCATGCATGTTTTCGATGTAGGAAGATGCCCTTGAACCTGGAGATTTGGGACCCATGCGATAGGTAGCACGCAGTATTACTTTAAAGGGTCTGCGTTTGCTCACCCAACCTCACCAAACCTCTCAGCCCCAAGAGTGTCCACCCTTATGTCTCATCCAGCTGTGGGTCTAGATATGGTCAATCCAGGTTGCATCACAGCCCCTGAACGAATTGTGTAAGAATTTCTCTCTCTTTCCCTGTCTTTGTTTCATGGGTTTTTAAAAGTAATTTATTTTTATAATGGGGTTTAGCTGCTTTTCACGGCTGTGTTTATGCCGCTTTACACCCACTTGACACACTAACAGAGAGATATCAATACATAGGTTTTAAGATTATTACTAGTCAGATATATTCTTGTGCGGTGAATCGGGAGTGTTGAGTCCAGTTCTCTGAGCAAGGAATAGGTCTTGTCTATTACATATTGGGTTTATGGAACGGTATCTGAGCTAATTTGAAAGTCTTGTTTTATGTATCACCCCACCTCACCTTTCCCGTTAAGCAGCCATAGTGTGTTTTCTGCATGTGTGACTATGTTCTGTTTTGTAATTCAGTTCAAGTGTAACGGATTTTACATTCCCTCTATAAGTGACACCTTATGAGAAGTGCCCTTTTCTGTGTGACTTATTTCACTTAGAATCGTCGTACCTAAATCCACTCATCATGCTGCTACTAGCCTTATGACATTGATTTCATGGCTGAGTGATATTCCATTGTACATAAGGACCACAACTTTTTTATCCATTTTTCGCTTTCCTGGGATATTTATGGTGGAATGAAGTGGAGGTCCTTGTCAACAGAGCAGCCCTAAACTTTGGGGTGCTTGTGTCTTGTTGATTTTCAATTTTCCCACTTTATTCCCCCATGCGTGGAAGTGCCCTATGCTCTCTAAGCTGTGTTTTTTAGATGTTTCAGGACACACCGTACCCTTCTCCAGAGTGGCTGTTGGCAATTTACACCCCGCCCATCAGTGTAGCAAGGCTCCCATTTCTCCATGGCCTGTCCTGCATTTCTGGTTTTGACACTTTTTTCAGCATGGCCCTTTTGACCGATGGGAAGCGAGACTTCTTTGTAGCGCTGATTTGCCTTTCCAGGTTGCTTGGTTGGCCAAAAAGGGAGTATGCGTTTTTTCCTGAATATATTCAGGAAAAAACGCATACGCCCTTTTTGGCCAAGGGCATCATTGTCGATGTTTTGCCGTTTTTCATGTGCTTTAAAGGCGATTCGAATCTACCTCCTGAAATCTGTTTCCTGCAATTCTGCCTTGATTTCAAATCCTCTTCTTTGCCTTCCCTCAATATATTTGTGGACGAGATTTATCATTTATAACTCTGCAGGTTTGTGAATTGCAGTGCCCTGAAGCTCCATTTTACAAGTCGCTTTTTTGGGAGCTGGCCGCAAAAGCGCAAGATGGCTTCAGGCCCTGTTCTGGTTCTGGGGGGCAGTCTGAACCTGTGGTTAATTCTTCTTCCTGATGGGAAAATAGAGTGACCTGTGCCTGTCCCAACACCAAGAGCTAGTCTCTCATTGGTTCCACGTCTTCCGGTTCATCCTCAGGACAAATTGCAACAAGTACGGAACAGGAGGTTAAAGGTGCTGAGGCTCCAAGTAGGGAGATTGCTAGTAAAGTGGCTGGAATGGCGAAGCCGAGCACAAGGAGATGAGAAATGAGGTGCGTTTTAGAAACCTTTCCCCATCACACGGTGTACCATCTTCTGGGTTTCTCATGCATGTTTTCGATATAGGAAGATGCCCTTGAACCTGGAGATTTGGGACCCATGCGATGGGTAGCACGCAGTATTACTTTAAAGGGTCTGCGTTTGCTCACCCAACCTCACCAAACCTCTCAGCCCCAAGAGTGTCCACCCTTATGTCTCATCCAGCTGTGGGTCTAGATATGGTCAATCCAGGTTGCATCACAGCCCCTGAACGAATTGTGTAAGAATTTCTCTCTCTTTCCCTGTCTTTGTTTCATGGGTTTTTAAAAGTAATTTATTTTTATAATGGGGTTTAGCTGCTTTTCACGGCTGTGTTTATGCCGCTTTACACCCACGTGACACACTAACAGAGAGATATCAATACATAGGTTTTAAGATTATTACTAGTCAGATATATTCTTGTGTGGTGAATCGGGCGTGTTGAGTCCAGTTCTCTGAGCAAGGAGTAGGTCTTGTCTATTACGTATTGGGTTTATGGAACGGTATCTGAGCTAATTTGAAAGTCTTGTTTTATGTATCACCCCACCTCACCTTTCCCGTTAAGCAGCCATAGTGTGTTTTCTGCATGTGTGACTCTGTTCTGTTTTGTAATTCAGTTCAAGTGTAACGGATTTTACATTCCCTCTATAAGTGACACCTTATGAGAAGTGCCCTTTTCTGTGTGACTTATTTCACTTAGAATCGTCGTACCTAAATCCACTCAACATGCTGCTACTAGCCTTATGACATTGATTTCATGGTTGAGTGATATTCCATTGTACATAAGGACCACAACTTTTTTATCCATTTTTCGCTTTCCTGGGATATTTAAGGTGGAATGAAGTGGAGGTCCTTGTCAACAGAGCAGCCCTAAGCTTTGGGGTGCTTGTGTCTTGCTGATTTTCAAATTTCCCACTTTATCCCCCCATGCGTGGAAGTGCCCTATGCTCTCTAAGCTGTGTTTTTTAGATGTTTCAGGACACACCGTACCCTTCTCCAGAGTGGCTGTTGGCAATTTACATCCCGCCCATCAGTGTAGCAAGGCTCCCATTTCTCCATTGCCTGTCATGCATTTCTGGTTTTGACACTTTTTTCAGCATGGCCCTTTTCACCGATGGGAAGCGAGACTTCTTTGTAGCGCTGATTTGCCTTTCCAGGTTGCTTGGTTGGCCAAAAAGGGCGTATGCGTTTTTTCCTGAATATATTCAGGAAAAAACGCATACGCCCTTTTTGGCCAAGGGCATCATTGTCGATGTTTTGCAGCTTTTCATGTGCTTTAAAGGCGATTCGAATCTACCTACTGAAATCTGTTTCCTGCAATTCTGCCTTGATTTCAAATCCTCTTCTTTGCCTTCCCTCAATGTATTTGTGGACGAGAGTTATCATTTATAACTCTGCAGGTTTGTGAATTGCAGTGCCCTGAAGCTCCATTTTACAAGTCGCTTTTTTGGGAGCTGGCCGCAAAAGCGCAGGATGGCTTCAGGCCCTGTTCTGGTTCCGGGGGGCAGGCTGAGCCTGTGGTTAATTCTTCTTCCTGATGGGAAAATAGAGTGACCTGTGCCTGTCCCAACACCAAGAGCTAGTCTCTCATTGGTTCCTCGTCTTCCCGTTCATCCTCAGGACAAATTGCAACCTGTACGGAACAGGAGGTTAAAGGTGCTGATGCTCCAAGTAGGGAGATTGCTAGTAAAGTGGCTGGAATGGCGAACCCAAGCACAAGGAGATGAGAAATGAGGTGCGTTTTAGAAACCTTTCCCCATCACACGGTGTACCATCTTCTGGGTTTCTCATGCATGTTTTCGATGTAGGAAGATGCCCTTGAACCTGGAGATTTGGGACCCATGCGATGGGTAGCACGCAGTATTACTTTAAAGGGTCTGCGTTTGCTCACCCAACCTCACCAAACCTCTCAGCCCCAAGAGTGTCCACCCTTATGTCTCATCCAGCTGTGGGTCTAGATATGGTCAATCCAGGTTGCATCACAGCCCCTGAACGAATTGTGTAAGAATTTCTCTCTCTTTCCCTGTCTTTGTTTCATGGGTTTTTAAAAGTAATTTATTTTTATAATGGGGTTTAGCTGCTTTTCACGGCTGTGTTTATGCCGCTTTACACCCACTTGACACACTAACAGACAGATATCAATACATAGGTTTTAAGATTATTACTAGTCAGATATATTCTTGTGCGGTGAATCGGGAGTGTTGAGTCCAGTTCTCTGAGCAAGGAATAGGTCTTGTCTATTACATATTGGGTTTATGGAACGGTATCTGAGCTAATTTGAAAGTCTTGTTTTATGTATCACCCCACCTCACCTTTCCCGTTAAGCAGCCATAGTGTGTTTTCTGCATGTGTGACTCTGTTCTGTTTTGTAATTCAGTTCAAGTGTAACGGATTTTACTTTCCCTCTATAAGTGACACCTTATGAGAAGTGCCCTTTTCTGTGTGACTTATTTCACTTAGAATCGTCGTACCTAAATCCACTCATCATGCTGCTACTAGCCTTATGACATTGATTTCATGGCTGAGTGATATTCCATTGTACATAAGGACCACAACTTTTTTATCCATTTTTCGCTTTCCTGGGATATTTATGGTGGAATGAAGTGGAGGTCCTTGTCAACAGAGCAGCCCTAAACTTTGGGGTGCTTGTGTCTTGTTGATTTTCAATTTTCCCACTTTATTCCCCCATGCGTGGAAGTGCCCTATGCTCTCTAAGCTGTGTTTTTTAGATGTTTCAGGACACACCGTACCCTTCTCCAGAGTGGCTGTTGGCAATTTACACCCCGCCCATCAGTGTAGCAAGGCTCCCATTTCTCCATGGCCTGTCCTGCATTTCTGGTTTTGACACTTTTTTCAGCATGGCCCTTTTGACCGATGGGAAGCGAGACTTCTTTGTAGCGCTGATTTGCCTTTCCAGGTTGCTTGGTTGGCCAAAAAGGGAGTATGCGTTTTTTCCTGAATATATTCAGGAAAAAACGCATACGCCCTTTTTGGCCAAGGGCATCATTGTCGATGTTTTGCCGTTTTTCATGTGCTTTAAAGGCGATTCGAATCTACCTCCTGAAATCTGTTTCCTGCAATTCTGCCTTGATTTCAAATCCTCTTCTTTGCCTTCCCTCAATATATTTGTGGACGAGAGTTATCATTTATAACTCTGCAGGTTTGTGAATTGCAGTGCCCTGAAGCTCCATTTTACAAGTCGCTTTTTTGGGAGCTGGCCGCAAAAGCGCAGGATGGCTTCAGGCCCTGTTCTGGTTCTGGGGGGCAGTCTGAGCCTGTGGTTAATTCTTCTTCCTGATGGGAAAATAGAGTGACCTGTGCCTGTCCCAACACCAAGAGCTAGTCTCTCATTGGTTCCACGTCTTCCGGTTCATCCTCAGGACAAATTGCAACCTGTACGGAACAGGAGGTTAAAGGTGCTGAGGCTCCAAGTAGGGAGATTGCTAGTAAAGTGGCTGGAATGGCGAAGCCGAGCACAAGGAGATGAGAAATGAGGTGCGTTTTAGAAACCTTTCCCCATCACACGGTGTACCATCTTCTGGGTTTCTCATGCATGTTTTCGATATAGGAAGATGCCCTTGAACCTGGAGATTTGGGACCCATGCGATGGGTAGCACGCAGTATTACTTTAAAGGGTCTGCGTTTGCTCACCCAACCTCACCAAACCTCTCAGCCCCAAGAGTGTCCACCCTTATGTCTCATCCAGCTGTGGGTCTAGATATGGTCAATCCAGGTTGCATCACAGCCCCTGAACGAATTGTGTAAGAATTTCTCTCTCTTTCCCTGTCTTTGTTTCATGGGTTTTTAAAAGTAATTTATTTTTATAATGGGGTTTAGCTGCTTTTCACGGCTGTGTTTATGCCGCTTTACACCCACTTGACACACTAACAGAGAGATATCAATACATAGGTTTTAAGATTATTACTAGTCAGATATATTCTTGTGTGGTGAATCGGGCGTGTTGAGTCCAGTTCTCTGAGCAAGGAGTAGGTCTTGTCTATTACGTATTGGGTTTATGGAACGGTATCTGAGCTAATTTGAAAGTCTTGTTTTATGTATCACCCCACCTCACCTTTCCCGTTAAGCAGCCATAGTGTGTTTTCTGCATGTGTGACTCTGTTCTGTTTTGTAATTCAGTTCAAGTGTAACGGATTTTACATTCCCTCTATAAGTGACACCTTATGAGAAGTGCCCTTTTCTGTGTGACTTATTTCACTTAGAATCGTCATACCTAAATCCACTCAACATGCTGCTACTAGCCTTATGACATTGATTTCATGGCTGAGTGATATTCCATTGTACATAAAGACCACAACTTTTTTATCCATTTTTCGCTTTCCTGGGATATTTAAGGTGGAATGAAGTGGAGGTCCTTGTCAACAGAGCAGCCCTAAGCTTTGGGGTGCTTGTGTCTTGCTGATTTTCAAATTTCCCACTTTATCCCCCCATGCGTGGAAGTGCCCTATGCTCTCTAAGCTGTGTTTTTTAGATGTTTCAGGACACACCGTACCCTTCTCCAGAGTGGCTGTTGGCAATTTACATCCCGCCCATCAGTGTAGCAAGGCTCCCATTTCTCCATTGCCTGTCATGCATTTCTGGTTTTGACACTTTTTTCAGCATGGCCCTTTTGACCGATGGGAAGCGAGACTTCTTTGTAGCGCTGATTTGCCTTTCCAGGTTGCTTGGTTGGCCAAAAAGGGCGTATGCGTTTTTTCCTGAATATATTCAGGAAAAAACGCATACGCCCTTTTTGGCCAAGGGCATCATTGTCGATGTTTTGCCGCTTTTCATGTGCTTTAAAGGCGATTCGAATCTACCTACTGAAATCTGTTTCCTGCAATTCTGCCTTGATTTCAAATCCTCTTCTTTGCCTTCCCTCAATGTATTTGTGGACGAGAGTTATCATTTATAACTCTGCAGGTTTGTGAATTGCAGTGCCCTGAAGCTCCATTTTACAAGTCGCTTTTTTGGGAGCTGGCCGCAAAAGCGCAGGATGGCTTCAGGCCCTGTTCTGGTTCCGGGGGGCAGGCTGAGCCTGTGGTTAATTCTTCTTCCTGATGGGAAAATAGAGTGACCTGTGCCTGTCCCAACACCAAGAGCTAGTCTCTCATTGGTTCCTCGTCTTCCCGTTCATCCTCAGGACAAATTGCAACCTGTACGGAACAGGAGGTTAAAGGTGCTGATGCTCCAAGTAGGGAGATTGCTAGTAAAGTGGCTGGAATGGCGAACCCAAGCACAAGGAGATGAGAAATGAGGTGCGTTTTAGAAACCTTTCCCCATCACACGGTGTACCATCTTCTGGGTTTCTCATGCATGTTTTCGATGTAGGAAGATGCCCTTGAACCTGGAGATTTGGGACCCATGCGATGGGTAGCACGCAGTATTACTTTAAAGGGTCTGCGTTTGCTCACCCAACCTCACCAAACCTCTCAGCCCCAAGAGTGTCCACCCTTATGTCTCATCCAGCTGTGGGTCTAGATATGGTCAATCCAGGTTGCATCACAGCCCCTGAACGAATTGTGTAAGAATTTCTCTCTCTTTCCCTGTCTTTGTTTCATGGGTTTTTAAAAGTAATTTATTTTTATAATGGGGTTTAGCTGCTTTTCACGGCTGTGTTTATGCCGCTTTACACCCACTTGACACACTAACAGAGAGATATCAATACATAGGTTTTAAGATTATTACTAGTCAGATATATTCTTGTGCGGTGAATCGGGAGTGTTGAGTCCAGTTCTCTGAGCAAGGAATAGGTCTTGTCTATTACATATTGGGTTTATGGAACGGTATCTGAGCTAATTTGAAAGTCTTGTTTTATGTATCACCCCACCTCACCTTTCCCGTTAAGCAGCCATAGTGTGTTTTCTGCATGTGTGACTCTGTTCTGTTTTGTAATTCAGTTCAAGTGTAACGGATTTTACATTCCCTCTATAAGTGACACCTTATGAGAAGTGCCCTTTTCTGTGTGACTTATTTCACTTAGAATCGTCGTACCTAAATCCACTCATCATGCTGCTACTAGCCTTATGACATTGATTTCATGGCTGAGTGATATTCCATTGTACATAAGGACCACAACTTTTTTATCCATTTTTCGCTTTCCTGGGATATTTATGGTGGAATGAAGTGGAGGTCCTTGTCAACAGAGCAGCCCTAAACTTTGGGGTGCTTGTGTCTTGTTGATTTTCAATTTTCCCACTTTATTCCCCCATGCGTGGAAGTGCCCTATGCTCTCTAAGCTGTGTTTTTTAGATGTTTCAGGACACACCGTACCCTTCTCCAGAGTGGCTGTTGGCAATTTACACCCCGCCCATCAGTGTAGCAAGGCTCCCATTTCTCCATGGCCTGTCCTGCATTTCTGGTTTTGACACTTTTTTCAGCATGGCCCTTTTGACCGATGGGAAGCGAGACTTCTTTGTAGCGCTGATTTGCCTTTCCAGGTTGCTTGGTTGGCCAAAAAGGGCGTATGCGTTTTTTCCTGAATATATTCAGGAAAAAACGCATACGCCCTTTTTGGCCAAGGGCATCATTGTCGATGTTTTGCCGTTTTTCATGTGCTTTAAAGGCGATTCGAATCTACCTCCTGAAATCTGTTTCCTGCAATTCTGCCTTGATTTCAAATCCTCTTCTTTGCCTTCCCTCAATATATTTGTGGACGAGAGTTATCATTTATAACTCTGCAGGTTTGTGAATTGCAGTGCCCTGAAGCTCCATTTTACAAGTCGCTTTTTTGGGAGCTGGCCGCAAAAGCGCAGGATGGCTTCAGGCCCTGTTCTGGTTCTGGGGGGCAGTCTGAGCCTGTGGTTAATTCTTCTTCCTGATGGGAAAATAGAGTGACCTGTGCCTGTCCCAACACCAAGAGCTAGTCTCTCATTGGTTCCACGTCTTCCGGTTCATCCTCAGGACAAATTGCAACCTGTACGGAACAGGAGGTTAAAGGTGCTGAGGCTCCAAGTAGGGAGATTGCTAGTAAAGTGGCTGGAATGGCGAAGCCGAGCACAAGGAGATGAGAAATGAGGTGCGTTTTCGAAACCTTTCCCCATCACACGGTGTACCATCTTCTGGGTTTCTCATGCATGTTTTCGATATAGGAAGATGCCCTTGAACCTGGAGATTTGGGACCCATGCGATGGGTAGCACGCAGTATTACTTTAAAGGGTCTGCGTTTGCTCACCCAACCTCACCAAACCTCTCAGCCCCAAGAGTGTCCACCCTTATGTCTCATCCAGCTGTGGGTCTAGATATGGTCAATCCAGGTTGCATCACAGCCCCTGAACGAATTGTGTAAGAATTTCTCTCTCTTTCCCTGTCTTTGTTTCATGGGTTTTTAAAAGTAATTTATTTTTATAATGGGGTTTAGCTGCTTTTCACGGCTGTGTTTATGCCGCTTTACACCCACTTGACACACTAACAGAGAGATATCAATACATAGGTTTTAAGATTATTACTAGTCAGATATATTCTTGTGCGGTGAATCGGGAGTGTTGAGTCCAGTTCTCTGAGCAAGGAATAGGTCTTGTCTATTACATATTGGGTTTATGGAACGGTATCTGAGCTAATTTGAAAGTCTTGTTTTATGTATCACCCCACCTCACCTTTCCCGTTAAGCAGCCATAGTGTGTTTTCTGCATGTGTGACTCTGTTCTGTTTTGTAATTCAGTTCAAGTGTAACGGATTTTACATTCCCTCTATAAGTGACACCTTATGAGAAGTGCCCTTTTCTGTGTGACTTATTTCACTTAGAATCGTCGTACCTAAATCCACTCATCATGCTGCTACTAGCCTTATGACATTGATTTCATGGCTGAGTGATATTCCATTGTACATAAGGACCACAACTTTTTTATCCATTTTTCGCTTTCCTGGGATATTTATGGTGGAATGAAGTGGAGGTCCTTGTCAACAGAGCAGCCCTAAACTTTGGGGTGCTTGTGTCTTGTTGATTTTCAATTTTCCCACTTTATTCCCCCATGCGTGGAAGTGCCCTATGCTCTCTAAGCTGTGTTTTTTAGATGTTTCAGGACACACCGTACCCTTCTCCAGAGTGGCTGTTGGCAATTTACACCCCGCCCATCAGTGTAGCAAGGCTCCCATTTCTCCATGGCCTGTCCTGCATTTCTGGTTTTGACACTTTTTTCAGCATGGCCCTTTTGACCGATGGGAAGCGAGACTTCTTTGTAGCGCTGATTTGCCTTTCCAGGTTGCTTGGTTGGCCAAAAAGGGCGTATGCGTTTTTTCCTGAATATATTCAGGAAAAAACGCATACGCCCTTTTTGGCCAAGGGCATCATTGTCGATGTTTTGCCGTTTTTCATGTGCTTTAAAGGCGATTCGAATCTACCTCCTGAAATCTGTTTCCTGCAATTCTGCCTTGATTTCAAATCCTCTTCTTTGCCTTCCCTCAATATATTTGTGGACGAGAGTTATCATTTATAACTCTGCAGGTTTGTGAATTGCAGTGCCCTGAAGCTCCATTTTACAAGTCGCTTTTTTGGGAGCTGGCCGCAAAAGCGCAGGATGGCTTCAGGCCCTGTTCTGGTTCTGGGGGGCAGTCTGAGCCTGTGGTTAATTCTTCTTCCTGATGGGAAAATAGAGTGACCTGTGCCTGTCCCAACACCAAGAGCTAGTCTCTCATTGGTTCCACGTCTTCCGGTTCATCCTCAGGACAAATTGCAACCTGTACGGAACAGGAGGTTAAAGGTGCTGAGGCTCCAAGTAGGGAGATTGCTAGTAAAGTGGCTGGAATGGCGAAGCCGAGCACAAGGAGATGAGAAATGAGGTGCGTTTTCGAAACCTTTCCCCATCACACGGTGTACCATCTTCTGGGTTTCTCATGCATGTTTTCGATATAGGAAGATGCCCTTGAACCTGGAGATTTGGGACCCATGCGATGGGTAGCACGCAGTATTACTTTAAAGGGTCTGCGTTTGCTCACCCAACCTCACCAAACCTCTCAGCCCCAAGAGTGTCCACCCTTATGTCTCATCCAGCTGTGGGTCTAGATATGGTCAATCCAGGTTGCATCACAGCCCCTGAACGAATTGTGTAAGAATTTCTCTCTCTTTCCCTGTCTTTGTTTCATGGGTTTTTAAAAGTAATTTATTTTTATAATGGGGTTTAGCTGCTTTTCACGGCTGTGTTTATGCCGCTTTACACCCACTTGACACACTAACAGAGAGATATCAATACATAGGTTTTAAGATTATTACTAGTCAGATATATTCTTGTGTGGTGAATCGGGCGTGTTGAGTCCAGTTCTCTGAGCAAGGAGTAGGTCTTGTCTATTACGTATTGGGTTTATGGAACGGTATCTGAGCTAATTTGAAAGTCTTGTTTTATGTATCACCCCACCTCACCTTTCCCGTTAAGCAGCCATAGTGTGTTTTCTGCATGTGTGACTCTGTTCTGTTTTGTAATTCAGTTCAAGTGTAACGGATTTTACATTCCCTCTATAAGTGACACCTTATGAGAAGTGCCCTTTTCTGTGTGACTTATTTCACTTAGAATCGTCATACCTAAATCCACTCAACATGCTGCTACTAGCCTTATGACATTGATTTCATGGCTGAGTGATATTCCATTGTACATAAAGACCACAACTTTTTTATCCATTTTTCGCTTTCCTGGGATATTTAAGGTGGAATGAAGTGGAGGTCCTTGTCAACAGAGCAGCCCTAAGCTTTCGGGTGCTTGTGTCTTGCTGATTTTCAAATTTCCCACTTTATCCCCCCATGCGTGGAAGTGCCCTATGCTCTCTAAGCTGTGTTTTTTAGATGTTTCAGGACACACCGTACACTTCTCCAGAGTGGCTGTTGGCAATTTACATCCCGCCCATCAGTGTAGCAAGGCTCCCATTTCTCCATTGCCTGACATGCATTTCTGGTTTTGACACTTTTTTCAGCATGGCCCTTTTGACCGATGGGAAGCGAGACTTCTTTGTAGCGCTGATTTGCCTTTCCAGGTTGCTTGGTTGGCCAAAAAGGGCGTATGCGTTTTTTCCTGAATATATTCAGGAAAAAACGCATACGCCCTTTTTGGCCAAGGGCATCATTGTCGATGTTTTGCCGCTTTTCATGTGCTTTAAAGGCGATTCGAATCTACCTACTGAAATCTGTTTCCTGCAATTCTGCCTTGATTTCAAATCCTCTTCTTTGCCTTCCCTCAATGTATTTGTGCACGAGAGTTATCATTTATAACTCTGCAGGTTTGTGAATTGCAGTGCCCTGAAGCTCCATTTTACAAGTCGCTTTTTTGGGAGCTGGCCGCAAAAGCGCAGGATGGCTTCAGGCCCTGTTCTGGTTCCGGGGG
Organism: Balaenoptera physalus; assembly: GCF_965194825.1. Classification (NCBI taxonomy): domain Eukaryota; kingdom Metazoa; phylum Chordata; class Mammalia; order Artiodactyla; family Balaenopteridae; genus Balaenoptera; species Balaenoptera physalus. Next base: position 414,475 of record NW_028126453.1, on the reverse strand, counting down.
GCAGGCTGAGCCTGTGGTTAATTCTTCTTCCTGATGGGAAAATAGAGTGACCTGTGCCTGTCCCAACACCAAGAGCTAGTCTCTCATTGGTTCCTCGTCTTCCCGTTCATCCTCAGGACAAATTGCAACCTGTACGGAACAGGAGGTTAAAGGTGCTGATGCTCCAAGTAGGGAGATTGCTAGTAAAGTGGCTGGAATGGCGAACCCAAGCACAAGGAGATGAGAAATGAGGTGCGTTTTAGAAACCTTTCCCCATCACACGGTGTACCATCTTCTGGGTTTCTCATGCATGTTTTCGATGTAGGAAGATGCCCTTGAACCTGGAGATTTGGGACCCATGCGATGGGTAGCACGCAGTATTACTTTAAAGGGTCTGCGTTTGCTCACCCAACCTCACCAAACCTCTCAGCCCCAAGAGTGTCCACCCTTATGTCTCATCCAGCTGTGGGTCTAGATATGGTCAATCCAGGTTGCATCACAGCCCCTGAACGAATTGTGTAAGAATTTCTCTCTCTTTCCCTGTCTTTGTTTCATGGGTTTTTAAAAGTAATTTATTTTTATAATGGGGTTTAGCTGCTTTTCACGGCTGTGTTTATGCCGCTTTACACCCACTTGACACACTAACAGAGAGATATCAATACATAGGTTTTAAGATTATTACTAGTCAGATATATTCTTGTGCGGTGAATCGGGAGTGTTGAGTCCAGTTCTCTGAGCAAGGAATAGGTCTTGTCTATTACATATTGGGTTTATGGAACGGTATCTGAGCTAATTTGAAAGTCTTGTTTTATGTATCACCCCACCTCACCTTTCCCGTTAAGCAGCCATAGTGTGTTTTCTGCATGTGTGACTCTGTTCTGTTTTGTAATTCAGTTCAAGTGTAACGGATTTTACTTTCCCTCTATAAGTGACACCTTATGAGAAGTGCCCTTTTCTGTGTGACTTATTTCACTTAGAATCGTCGTACCTAAATCCACTCATCATGCTGCTACTAGCCTTATGACATTGATTTCATGGCTGAGTGATATTCCATTGTACATAAGGACCACAACTTTTTTATCCATTTTTCGCTTTCCTGGGATATTTATGGTGGAATGAAGTGGAGGTCCTTGTCAACAGAGCAGCCCTAAACTTTGGGGTGCTTGTGTCTTGTTGATTTTCAATTTTCCCACTTTATTCCCCCATGCGTGGAAGTGCCCTATGCTCTCTAAGCTGTGTTTTTTAGATGTTTCAGGACACACCGTACCCTTCTCCAGAGTGGCTGTTGGCAATTTACACCCCGCCCATCAGTGTAGCAAGGCTCCCATTTCTCCATGGCCTGTCCTGCATTTCTGGTTTTGACACTTTTTTCAGCATGGCCCTTTTGACCGATGGGAAGCGAGACTTCTTTGTAGCGCTGATTTGCCTTTCCAGGTTGCTTGGTTGGCCAAAAAGGGCGTATGCGTTTTTTCCTGAATATATTCAGGAAAAAACGCATACGCCCTTTTTGGCCAAGGGCATCATTGTCGATGTTTTGCCGTTTTTCATGTGCTTTAAAGGCGATTCGAATCTACCTCCTGAAATCTGTTTCCTGCAATTCTGCCTTGATTTCAAATCCTCTTCTTTGCCTTCCCTCAATATATTTGTGGACGAGAGTTATCATTTATAACTCTGCAGGTTTGTGAATTGCAGTGCCCTGAAGCTCCATTTTACAAGTCGCTTTTTTGGGAGCTGGCCGCAAAAGCGCAGGATGGCTTCAGGCCCTGTTCTGGTTCTGGGGGGCAGTCTGAGCCTGTGGTTAATTCTTCTTCCTGATGGGAAAATAGAGTGACCTGTGCCTGTCCCAACACCAAGAGCTAGTCTCTCATTGGTTCCACGTCTTCCGGTTCATCCTCAGGACAAATTGCAACCTGTACGGAACAGGAGGTTAAAGGTGCTGAGGCTCCAAGTAGGGAGATTGCTAGTAAAGTGGCTGGAATGGCGAAGCCGAGCACAAGGAGATGAGAAATGAGGTGCGTTTTAGAAACCTTTCCCCATCACACGGTGTACCATCTTCTGGGTTTCTCATGCATGTTTTCGATATAGGAAGATGCCCTTGAACCTGGAGATTTGGGACCCATGCGATGGGTAGCACGCAGTATTACTTTAAAGGGTCTGCGTTTGCTCACCCAACCTCACCAAACCTCTCAGCCCCAAGAGTGTCCACCCTTATGTCTCATCCAGCTGTGGGTCTAGATATGGTCAATCCAGGTTGCATCACAGCCCCTGAACGAATTGTGTAAGAATTTCTCTCTCTTTCCCTGTCTTTGTTTCATGGGTTTTTAAAAGTAATTTATTTTTATAATGGGGTTTAGCTGCTTTTCACGGCTGTGTTTATGCCGCTTTACACCCACTTGACACACTAACAGAGAGATATCAATACATAGGTTTTAAGATTATTACTAGTCAGATATATTCTTGTGTGGTGAATCGGGCGTGTTGAGTCCAGTTCTCTGAGCAAGGAGTAGGTCTTGTCTATTACGTATTGGGTTTATGGAACGGTATCTGAGCTAATTTGAAAGTCTTGTTTTATGTATCACCCCACCTCACCTTTCCCGTTAAGCAGCCATAGTGTGTTTTCTGCATGTGTGACTCTGTTCTGTTTTGTAATTCAGTTCAAGTGTAACGGATTTTACATTCCCTCTATAAGTGACACCTTATGAGAAGTGCCCTTTTCTGTGTGACTTATTTCACTTAGAATCGTCGTACCTAAATCCACTCAACATGCTGCTACTAGCCTTATGACATTGATTTCATGGCTGAGTGATATTCCATTGTACATAAAGACCACAACTTTTTTATCCATTTTTCGCTTTCCTGGGATATTTAAGGTGGAATGAAGTGGAGGTCCTTGTCAACAGAGCAGCCCTAAGCTTTGGGGTGCTTGTGTCTTGCTGATTTTCAAATTTCCCACTTTATCCCCCCATGCGTGGAAGTGCCCTATGCTCTCTAAGCTGTGTTTTTTAGATGTTTCAGGACACACCGTACCCTTCTCCAGAGTGGCTGTTGGCAATTTACATCCCGCCCATCAGTGTAGCAAGGCTCCCATTTCTCCATTGCCTGTCATGCATTTCTGGTTTTGACACTTTTTTCAGCATGGCCCTTTTGACCGATGGGAAGCGAGACTTCTTTGTAGCACTGATTTGCCTTTCCAGGTTGCTTGGTTGGCCAAAAAGGGCGTATGCGTTTTTTCCTGAATATATTCAGGAAAAAACGCATACGCCCTTTTTGGCCAAGGGCATCATTGTCGATGTTTTGCCGCTTTTCATGTGCTTTAAAGGCGATTCGAATCTACCTACTGAAATCTGTTTCCTGCAATTCTGCCTTGATTTCAAATCCTCTTCTTTGCCTTCCCTCAATGTATTTGTGGACGAGAGTTATCATTTATAACTCTGCAGGTTTTGAATTGCAGTGCCCTGAAGCTCCATTTTACAAGTCGCTTTTTTGGGAGCTGGCCGCAAAAGCGCAGGATGGCTTCAGGCCCTGTTCTGGTTCCGGGGGGCAGGCTGAGCCTGTGGTTAATTCTTCTTCCTGATGGGAAAATAGAGTGACCTGTGCCTGTCCCAACACCAAGAGCTAGTCTCTCATTGGTTCCTCGTCTTCCCGTTCATCCTCAGGACAAATTGCAACCTGTACGGAACAGGAGGTTAAAGGTGCTGATGCTCCAAGTAGGGAGATTGCTAGTAAAGTGGCTGGAATGGCGAACCCAAGCACAAGGAGATGAGAAATGAGGTGCGTTTTAGAAACCTTTCCCCATCACACGGTGTACCATCTTCTGGGTTTCTCATGCATGTTTTCGATGTAGGAAGATGCCCTTGAACCTGGAGATTTGGGACCCATGCGATGGGTAGCACGCAGTATTACTTTAAAGGGTCTGCGTTTGCTCACCCAACCTCACCAAACCTCTCAGCCCCAAGAGTGTCCACCCTTATGTCTCATCCAGCTGTGGGTCTAGATATGGTCAATCCAGGTTGCATCACAGCCCCTGAACGAATTGTGTAAGAATTTCTCTCTCTTTCCCTGTCTTTGTTTCATGGGTTTTTAAAAGTAATTTATTTTTATAATGGGGTTTAGCTGCTTTTCACGGCTGTGTTTATGCCGCTTTACACCCACTTGACACACTAACAGAGAGATATCAATACATAGGTTTTAAGATTATTACTAGTCAGATATATTCTTGTGTGGTGAATCGGGCGTGTTGAGTCCAGTTCTCTGAGCAAGGAGTAGGTCTTGTCTATTACATATTGGGTTTATGGAACGGTATCTGAGCTAATTTGAAAGTCTTGTTTTATGTATCACCCCACCTCACCTTTCCCGTTAAGCAGCCATAGTGTGTTTTCTGCATGTGTGACTCTGTTCTGTTTTGTAATTCAGTTCAAGTGTAACGGATTTTACATTCCCTCTATAAGTGACACCTTATGAGAAGTGCCCTTTTCTGTGTGACTTATTTCACTTAGAATCGTCGTACCTAAATCCACTCAACATGCTGCTACTAGCCTTATGACATTGATTTCATGGCTGAGTGATATTCCATTGTACATAAGGACCACAACTTTTTTATCCATTTTTCGCTTTCCTGGGATATTTAAGGTGGAATGAAGTGGAGGTCCTTGTCAACAGAGCAGCCCTAAACTTTGGGGTGCTTGTGTCTTGCTGATTTTCAATTTTCCCACTTTATCCCCCCATGCGTGGAAGTGCCCTATGCTCTCTAAGCTGTGTTTTTTAGATGTTTCAGGACACACCGTACCCTTCTCCAGAGTGGCTGTTGGCAATTTACATCCCGCCCATCAGTGTAGCAAGGCTCCCATTTCTCCATGGCCTGTCCTGCATTTCTGGTTTTGACACTTTTTTCAGCATGGCCCTTTTGACCGATGGGAAGCGAGACTTCTTTGTAGCGCTGATTTGCCTTTCCAGGTTGCTTGGTTGGCCAAAAAGGGCGTATGCGTTTTTTCCTGAATATATTCAGGAAAAAACGCATACGCCCTTTTTGTCCAAGGGCATCATTGTCGATGTTTTGCCGCTTTTCATGTGCTTTAAAGGCGATTCGAATCTACCTCCTGAAATCTGTTTCCTGCAATTCTGCCTTGATTTCAAATCCTCTTCTTTGCCTTCCCTCAATATATTTGTGGACGAGAGTTATCATTTATAACTCTGCAGGTTTTGAATTGCAGTGCCCTGAAGCTCCATTTTACAAGTCGCTTTTTTGGGAGCTGGCCGCAAAAGCGCAGGATGGCTTCAGGCCCTGTTCTGGTTCCGGGGGGCAGGCTGAGCCTGTGGTTAATTCTTCTTCCTGATGGGAAAATAGAGTGACCTGTGCCTGTCCCAACACCAAGAGCTAGTCTCTCATTGGTTCCTCGTCTTCCCGTTCATCCTCAGGACAAATTGCAACCTGTACGGAACAGGAGGTTAAAGGTGCTGATGCTCCAAGTAGGGAGATTGCTAGTAAAGTGGCTGGAATGGCGAACCCAAGCACAAGGAGATGAGAAATGAGGTGCGTTTTAGAAACCTTTCCCCATCACACGGTGTACCATCTTCTGGGTTTCTCATGCATGTTTTCGATGTAGGAAGATGCCCTTGAACCTGGAGATTTGGGACCCATGCGATGGGTAGCACGCAGTATTACTTTAAAGGGTCTGCGTTTGCTCACGCAACCTCACCAAACCTCTCAGCCCCAAGAGTGTCCACCCTTATGTCTCATCCAGCTGTGGGTCTAGATATGGTCAATCCAGGTTGCATCACAGCCCCTGAACGAATTGTGTAAGAATTTCTCTCTCTTTCCCTGTCTTTGTTTCATGGGTTTTTAAAAGTAATTTATTTTTATAATGGGGTTTAGCTGCTTTTCACGGCTGTGTTTATGCCGCTTTACACCCACTTGACACACTAACAGAGAGATATCAATACATAGGTTTTAAGATTATTACTAGTCAGATATATTCTTGTGTGGTGAATCGGGCGTGTTGAGTCCAGTTCTCTGAGCAAGGAGTAGGTCTTGTCTATTACATATTGGGTTTATGGAACGGTATCTGAGCTAATTTGAAAGTCTTGTTTTATGTATCACCCCACCTCACCTTTCCCGTTAAGCAGCCATAGTGTGTTTTCTGCATGTGTGACTCTGTTCTGTTTTGTAATTCAGTTCAAGTGTAACGGATTTTACATTCCCTCTATAAGTGACACCTTATGAGAAGTGCCCTTTTCTGTGTGACTTATTTCACTTAGAATCGTCGTACCTAAATCCACTCAACATGCTGCTACTAGCCTTATGACATTGATTTCATGGCTGAGTGATATTCCATTGTACATAAGGACCACAACTTTTTTATCCATTTTTCGCTTTCCTGGGATATTTAAGGTGGAATGAAGTGGAGGTCCTTGTCAACAGAGCAGCCCTAAACTTTGGGGTGCTTGTGTCTTGCTGATTTTCAATTTTCCCACTTTATCCCCCCATGCGTGGAAGTGCCCTATGCTCTCTAAGCTGTGTTTTTTAGATGTTTCAGGACACACCGTACCCTTCTCCAGAGTGGCTGTTGGCAATTTACATCCCGCCCATCAGTGTAGCAAGGCTCCCATTTCTCCATGGCCTGTCCTGCATTTCTGGTTTTGACACTTTTTTCAGCATGGCCCTTTTGACCGATGGGAAGCGAGACTTCTTTGTAGCGCTGATTTGCCTTTCCAGGTTGCTTGGTTGGCCAAAAAGGGCGTATGCGTTTTTTCCTGAATATATTCAGGAAAAAACGCATACGCCCTTTTTGTCCAAGGGCATCATTGTCGATGTTTTGCCGCTTTTCATGTGCTTTAAAGGCGATTCGAATCTACCTCCTGAAATCTGTTTCCTGCAATTCTGCCTTGATTTCAAATCCTCTTCTTTGCCTTCCCTCAATATATTTGTGGACGAGAGTTATCATTTATAACTCTGCAGGTTTGTGAATTGCAGTGCCCTGAAGCTCCATTTTACAAGTCGCTTTTTTGGGAGCTGGCCGCAAAAGCGCAGGATGGCTTCAGGCCCTGTTCTGGTTCCGGGGGGCAGTCTGAGCCTGTGGTTAATTCTTCTTCCTGATGGGAAAATAGAGTGACCTGTGCCTGTCCCAACACCAAGAGCTAGTCTCTCATTGGTTCCCCGTCTTCCCGTTCATCCTCAGGACAAATTGCAACCTGTACGGAACAGGAGGTTAAAGGTGCTGAGGCTCCAAGTAGGGAGATTGCTAGTAAAGTGGCTGGAATGGCGAAGCCGAGCACAAGGAGATGAGAAATGAGGTGCGTTTTAGAAACCTTTCCCCATCACACTGTGTACCATCTTCTGGGTTTCTCATGCATGTTTTCGATATAGGAAGATGCCCTTGAACCTGGAGATTTGGGACCCATGCGATGGGTAGCACGCAGTATTACTTTAAAGGGTCTGCGTTTGCTCACCCAACCTCACCAAACCTCTCAGCCCCAAGAGTGTCCACCCTTATGTCTCATCCAGCTGTGGGTCTAGATATGGTCAATCCAGGTTGCATCACAGCCCCTGAACGAATTGTGTAAGAATTTCTCTCTCTTTCCCTGTCTTTGTTTCATGGGTTTTTAAAAGTAATTTATTTTTATAATGGGGTTTAGCTGCTTTTCACGGCTGTGTTTATGCCGCTTTACACCCACTTGACACACTAACAGAGAGATATCAATACATAGGTTTTAAGATTATTACTAGTCAGATATATTCTTGTGCGGTGAATCGGGAGTGTTGAGTCCAGTTCTCTGAGCAAGGAATAGGTCTTGTCTATTACATATTGGGTTTATGGAACGGTATCTGAGCTAATTTGAAAGTCTTGTTTTATGTATCACCCCACCTCACCTTTCCCGTTAAGCAGCCATAGTGTGTTTTCTGCATGTGTGACTCTGTTCTGTTTTGTAATTCAGTTCAAGTGTAACGGATTTTACATTCCCTCTATAAGTGACACCTTATGAGAAGTGTCCTTTTCTGTGTGACTTATTTCACTTAGAATCGTCGTACCTAAATCCACTCATCATGCTGCTACTAGCCTTATGACATTGATTTCATGGCTGAGTGATATTCCATTGTACATAAGGACCACAACTTTTTTATCCATTTTTCGCTTTCCTGGGATATTTATGGTGGAATGAAGTGGAGGTCCTTGTCAACAGAGCAGCCCTAAACTTTGGGGTGCTTGTGTCTTGTTGATTTTCAATTTTCCCACTTTATTCCCCCATGCGTGGAAGTGCCCTATGCTCTCTAAGCTGTGTTTTTTAGATGTTTCAGGACACACCGTACCCTTCTCCAGAGTGGCTGTTGGCAATTTACATCCCGCCCGTCAGTGTAGCAAGGCTCCCATTTCTCCATGGCCTGTCCTGCATTTCTGGTTTTGACACTTTTTTCAGCATGGCCCTTTTGATCGTTGGGAAGCGAGACTTCTTTGTAGCGCTGATTTGCCTTTCCAGGTTGCTTGGTTGGCCAAAAAGGGCGTATGCGTTTTTTCCTGAATATATTCAGGAAAAAACGCATACGCCCTTTTTGGCCAAGGGCATCATTGTCAACGTTTTGCCGCTTTTCATGTGCTTTAAAGGCGATTCGAATCTACCTCCTGAAATCTGTTTCCTGCAATTCTGCCTTGATTTCAAATCCTCTTCTTTGCCTTCCCTCAATATATTTGTGGTCGAGAGTTATCATTTATAACTCTGCAGGTTTGTAAATTGCAGTGCCCTGAAGCTCCATTTTACAAGTCGCTTTTTTGGGAGCTGGCCGCAAAAGCGCAGGATGGCTTCAGGCCCTGTTCTGGTTCGGCGGGCAGGCTGAGCCTGTGGTTAATTCTTCTTCCTGATGGGAAAATAGAGTGACCTGTGCCTGTCCCAACACCAAGAGCTAGTCTCTCATTGGTTCCCCGTCTTCCCGTTCATCCTCAGGACAAATTGCAACCTGTACGGAACAGGAGGTTAAAGGTTTTGATGCTCCAAGTAGGGAGATTGCTAGTAAAGTGGCTGGAATGGCGAACCCGAGCACAAGGAGATGAGAAATGAGGTGCGTTTTAGAAACCTTTCCCCATCACACGGTGTACCATCTTCTGGGTTTCTCATGAATGTTTTCGATGTAGCAAGATGCCCTTGAACCTGGAGATTTGGGACCCATGCGATGGGTAGCACGCAGTATTACTTTAAAGGGTCTGCGTTTGCTCACCCAACCTCACCAAACCTCTCAGCCCCAAGAGTGTCCACCCTTATGTCTCATCCAGCTGTGGGTCTAGATATGGTCAATCCAGGTTGCATCACAGCCCCTGAACGAATTGTGTAAGAATTTCTCTCTCTTTCCCTGTCTTTGTTTCATGGGTTTTTAAAAGTAATTTATTTTTATAATGGGGTTTAGCTGCTTTTCACGGCTGTGTTTATGCCACTTTACACCCACTTGACACACTAACAGAGAGATATCAATACATAGGTTTTAAGATTATTACTAGTCAGATATATTCTTGTGCGGTGAATCGGGAGTGTTGAGTCCAGTTCTCTGAGCAAGGAATAGGTCTTGTCTATTACATATTGGGTTTATGGAACGGTATCTGAGCTAATTTGAAAGTCTTGTTTTATGTATCACCCCACCTCACCTTTCCCGTTAAGCAGCCATAGTGTGTTTTCTGCATGTGTGACTCTGTTCTGTTTTGTAATTCAGTTCAAGTGTAACGGATTTTACATTCCCTCTATAAGTGACACCTTATGAGAAGTGCCCTTTTCTGTGTGACTTATTTCACTTAGAATCGTCGTACCTAAATCCACTCATCATGCTGCTACTAGCCTTATGACATTGATTTCATGGCTGAGTGATATTCCATTGTACATAAGGACCACAACTTTTTTATCCATTTTTCGCTTTCCTGCGATATTTATGGTGGAATGAAGTGGAGGTCCTTGTCAACACAGCAGCCCTAAACTTTGGGGTGCTTGTGTCTTGTTGATTTTCAATTTTCCCACTTTATTCCCCCATGCGTGGAAGTGCCCTATGCTCTCTAAGCTGTGTTTTTTAGATGTTTCAGGACACACCGTACCCTTCTCCAGAGTGGCTGTTGGCAATTTACATCCCGCCCGTCAGTGTAGCAAGGCTCCCATTTCTCCATGGCCTGTCCTGCATTTCTGGTTTTGACACTTTTTTCAGCATGGCCCTTTTGACCGTTGGGAAGCGAGACTTCTTTGTAGCGCTGATTTGCCTTTCCAGGTTGCTTGGTTGGCCAAAAAGGGCGTATGCGTTTTTTCCTGAATATATTCAGGAAAAAACGCATACGCCCTTTTTGGCCAAGGGCATCATTGTCAACGTTTTGCCGCTTTTCATGTGCTTTAAAGGCGATTCGAATCTACCTCCTGAAATCTGTTTCCTGCAATTCTGCCTTGATTTCAAATCCTCTTCTTTGCCTTCCCTCAATATATTTGTGGACGAGAGTTATCATTTATAACTCTGCAGGTTTGTGAATTGCAGTGCCCTGAAGCTCCATTTTACAAGTCGCTTTTTTGGGAGCTGGCCGCAAAAGCGCAGGATGGCTTCAGGCCCTGTTCTGGTTCCGGGGGGCAGTCTGAGCCTGTGGTGAATTCTTCTTCCTGATGGGAAAATAGAGTGACCTGTGCCTGTCCCAACACCAAGAGCTAGTCTCTCATTGGTTCCCCGTCTTCCCGTTCATCCTCAGGACAAATTGCAACCTGTACGGAACAGGAGGTTAAAGGTGCTGAGGCTCCAAGTAGGGAGATTGCTAGTAAAGTGGCTGGAATGGCGAAGCCGAGCACAAGGAGATGAGAAATGAGGTGCGTTTTAGAAACCTTTCCCCATCACACGGTGTACCATCTTCTGGGTTTCTCATGCATGTTTTCGATATAGGAAGATGCCCTTGAACCTGGAGATTTGGGACCCATGCGATGGGTAGCACGCAGTATTACTTTAAAGGGTCTGCGTTTGCTCACCCAACCTCACCAAACCTCTCAGCCCCAAGAGTGTCCACCCTTATGTCTCATCCAGCTGTGGGTCTAGATATGGTCAATCCAGGTTGCATCACAGCCCCTGAACGAATTGTGTAAGAATTTCTCTCTCTTTCCCTGTCTTTGTTTCATGGGTTTTTAAAAGTAATTTATTTTTATAATGGGGTTTAGCTGCTTTTCACGGCTGTGTTTATGCCGCTTTACACCCACTTGACACACTAACAGAGAGATATCAATACATAGGTTTTAAGATTATTACTAGTCAGATATATTCTTGTGTGGTGAATCGGGCGTGTTGAGTCCAGTTCTCTGAGCAAGGAGTAGGTCTTGTCTATTACATATTGGGTTTATGGAACGGTATCTGAGCTAATTTGAAAGTCTTGTTTTATGTATCACCCCACCTCACCTTTCCCGTTAAGCAGCCATAGTGTGTTTTCTGCATGTGTGACTCTGTTCTGTTTTGTAATTCAGTTCAAGTGTAACGGATTTTACATTCCCTCTATAAGTGACACCTTATGAGAAGTGCCCTTTTCTGTGTGACTTATTTCACTTAGAATCGTCGTACCTAAATCCACTCAACATGCTGCTACTAGCCTTATGACATTGATTTCATGGCTGAGTGATATTCCATTGTACATAAGGACCACAACTTTTTTATCCATTTTTCGCTTTCCTGGGATATTTAAGGTGGAATGAAGTGGAGGTCCTTGTCAACAGAGCAGCCCTAAACTTTGGGGTGCTTGTGTCTTGCTGATTTTCAATTTTCCCACTTTATCCCCCCATGCGTGGAAGTGCCCTATGCTCTCTAAGCTGTGTTTTTTAGATGTTTCAGGACACACCGTACCCTTCTCCAGAGTGGCTGTTGGCAATTTACATCCCGCCCATCAGTGTAGCAAGGCTCCCATTTCTCCATGGCCTGTCCTGCATTTCTGGTTTTGACACTTTTTTCAGCATGGCCCTTTTGACCGATGGGAAGCGAGACTTCTTTGTAGCGCTGATTTGCCTTTCCAGGTTGCTTGGTTGGCCAAAAAGGGCGTATGCGTTTTTTCCTGAATATATTCAGGAAAAAACGCATACGCCCTTTTTGTCCAAGGGCATCATTGTCGATGTTTTGCCGCTTTTCATGTGCTTTAAAGGCGATTCGAATCTACCTCCTGAAATCTGTTTCCTGCAATTCTGCCTTGATTTCAAATCCTCTTCTTTGCCTTCCCTCAATATATTTGTGGACGAGAGTTATCATTTATAACTCTGCAGGTTTGTGAATTGCAGTGCCCTGAAGCTCCATTTTACAAGTCGCTTTTTTGGGAGCTGGCCGCAAAAGCGCAGGATGGCTTCAGGCCCTGTTCTGGTTCCGGGGGGCAGTCTGAGCCTGTGGTTAATTCTTCTTCCTGATGGGAAAATAGAGTGACCTGTGCCTGTCCCAACACCAAGAGCTAGTCTCTCATTGGTTCCCCGTCTTCCCGTTCATCCTCAGGACAAATTGCAACCTGTACGGAACAGGAGGTTAAAGGTGCTGAGGCTCCAAGTAGGGAGATTGCTAGTAAAGTGGCTGGAATGGCGAAGCCGAGCACAAGGAGATGAGAAATGAGGTGCGTTTTAGAAACCTTTCCCCATCACACGGTGTACCATCTTCTGGGTTTCTCATGCATGTTTTCGATATAGGAAGATGCCCTTGAACCTGGAGATTTGGGACCCATGCGATGGGTAGCACGCAGTATTACTTTAAAGGGTCTGCGTTTGCTCACCCAACCTCACGAAACCTCTCAGCCCCAAGAGTGTCCACCCTTATGTCTCATCCAGCTGTGGGTCTAGATATGGTCAATCCAGGTTGCATCACAGCCCCTGAACGAATTGTGTAAGAATTTCTCTCTCTTTCCCTGTCTTTGTTTCATGGGTTTTTAAAAGTAATTTATTTTTATAATGGGGTTTAGCTGCTTTTCACGGCTGTGTTTATGCCGCTTTACACCCACTTGACACACTAACAGAGAGATATCAATACATAGGTTTTAAGATTATTACTAGTCAGATATATTCTTGTGCGGTGAATCGGGAGTGTTGAGTCCAGTTCTCTGAGCAAGGAATAGGTCTTGTCTATTACATATTGGGTTTATGGAACGGTATCTGAGCTAATTTGAAAGTCTTGTTTTATGTATCACCCCACCTCACCTTTCCCGTTAAGCAGCCATAGTGTGTTTTCTGCATGTGTGACTCTGTTCTGTTTTGTAATTCAGTTCAAGTGTAACGGATTTTACATTCCCTCTATAAGTGACACCTTATGAGAAGTGTCCTTTTCTGTGTGACTTATTTCACTTAGAATCGTCGTACCTAAATCCACTCATCATGCTGCTACTAGCCTTATGACATTGATTTCATGGCTGAGTGATATTCCATTGTACATAAGGACCACAACTTTTTTATCCATTTTTCGCTTTCCTGGGATATTTATGGTGGAATGAAGTGGAGGTCCTTGTCAACAGAGCAGCCCTAAACTTTGGGGTGCTTGTGTCTTGTTGATTTTCAATTTTCCCACTTTATTCCCCCATGCGTGGAAGTGCCCTATGCTCTCTAAGCTGTGTTTTTTAGATGTTTCAGGACACACCGTACCCTTCTCCAGAGTGGCTGTTGGCAATTTACATCCCGTCCGTCAGTGTAGCAAGGCTCCCATTTCTCCATGGCCTGTCCTGCATTTCTGGTTTTGACACTTTTTTCAGCATGGCCCTTTTGACCGTTGGGAAGCGAGACTTCTTTGTAGCGCTGATTTGCCTTTCCAGGTTGCTTGGTTGGCCAAAAAGGGCGTATGCGTTTTTTCCTGAATATATTCAGGAAAAAACGCATACGCCCTTTTTGGCCAAGGGCATCATTGTCAACGTTTTGCCGCTTTTCATGTGCTTTAAAGGCGATTCGAATCTACCTCCTGAAATCTGTTTCCTGCAATTCTGCCTTGATTTCAAATCCTCTTCTTTGCCTTCCCTCAATATATTTGTGGTCGAGAGTTATCATTTATAACTCTGCAGGTTTGTAAATTGCAGTGCCCTGAAGCTCCATTTTACAAGTCGCTTTTTTGGGAGCTGGCCGCAAAAGCGCAGGATGGCTTCAGGCCCTGTTCTGGTTCGGCGGGCAGGCTGAGCCTGTGGTTAATTCTTCTTCCTGATGGGAAAATAGAGTGACCTGTGCCTGTCCCAACACCAAGAGCTAGTCTCTCATTGGTTCCCCGTCTTCCCGTTCATCCTCAGGACAAATTGCAACCTGTACGGAACAGGAGGTTAAAGGTTTTGATGCTCCAAGTAGGGAGATTGCTAGTAAAGTGGCTGGAATGGCGAACCCGAGCACAAGGAGATGAGAAATGAGGTGCGTTTTAGAAACCTTTCCCCATCACACGGTGTACCATCTTCTGGGTTTCTCATGAATGTTTTCGATGTAGCAAGATGCCCTTGAACCTGGAGATTTGGGACCCATGCGATGGGTAGCACGCAGTATTACTTTAAAGGGTCTGCGTTTGCTCACCCAACCTCACCAAACCTCTCAGCCCCAAGAGTGTCCACCCTTATGTCTCATCCAGCTGTGGGTCTAGATATGGTCAATCCAGGTTGCATCACAGCCCCTGAACGAATTGTGTAAGAATTTCTCTCTCTTTCCCTGTCTTTGTTTCATGGGTTTTTAAAAGTAATTTATTTTTATAATGGGGTTTAGCTGCTTTTCACGGCTGTGTTTATGCCGCTTTACACCCACTTGACACACTAACAGAGAGATATCAATACATAGGTTTTAAGATTATTACTAGTCAGATATATTCTTGTGCGGTGAATCGGGAGTGTTGAGTCCAGTTCTCTGAGCAAGGAATAGGTCTTGTCTATTACATATTGGGTTTATGGAACGGTATCTGAGCTAATTTGAAAGTCTTGTTTTATGTATCACCCCACCTCACCTTTCCCGTTAAGCAGCCATAGTGTGTTTTCTGCATGTGTGACTCTGTTCTGTTTTGTAATTCAGTTCAAGTGTAACGGATTTTACATTCCCTCTATAAGTGACACCTTATGAGAAGTGCCCTTTTCTGTGTGACTTATTTCACTTAGAATCGTCGTACCTAAATCCACTCATCATGCTGCTACTAGCCTTATGACATTGATTTCATGGCTGAGTGATATTCCATTGTACATAAGGACCACAACTTTTTTATCCATTTTTCGCTTTCCTGGGATATTTATGGTGGAATGAAGTGGAGGTCCTTGTCAACACAGCAGCCCTAAACTTTGGGGTGCTTGTGTCTTGTTGATTTTCAATTTTCCCACTTTATTCCCCCATGCGTGGAAGTGCCCTATGCTCTCTAAGCTGTGTTTTTTAGATGTTTCAGGACACACCGTACCCTTCTCCAGAGTGGCTGTTGGCAATTTACATCCCGCCCGTCAGTGTAGCAAGGCTCCCATTTCTCCATGGCCTGTCCTGCATTTCTGGTTTTGACACTTTTTTCAGCATGGCCCTTTTGACCGTTGGGAATCGAGACTTCTTTGTAGCGCTGATTTGCCTTTCCAGGTTGCTTGGTTGGCCAAAAAGGGCGTATGCGTTTTTTCCTGAATATATTCAGGAAAAAACGCATACGCCCTTTTTGGCCAAGGGCATCATTGTCAACGTTTTGCCGCTTTTCATGTGCTTTAAAGGCGATTCGAATCTACCTCCTGAAATCTGTTTCCTGCAATTCTGCCTTGATTTCAAATCCTCTTCTTTGCCTTCCCTCAATATATTTGTGGACGAGAGTTATCATTTATAACTCTGCAGGTTTGTGAATTGCAGTGCCCTGAAGCTCCATTTTACAAGTCGCTTTTTTGGGAGCTGGCCGCAAAAGCGCAGGATGGCTTCAGGCCCTGTTCTGGTTCCGGGGGGCAGGCTGAGCCTGTGGTTAATTCTTCTTCCTGATGGGAAAATAGAGTGACCTGTGCCTGTCCCAACACCAAGAGCTAGTCTCTCATTGGTTCCCCGTCTTCCCGTTCATCCTCAGGACAAATTGCAACCTGTACGGAACAGGAGGTTAAAGGTTCTGATGCTCCAAGTAGGGAGATTGCTAGTAAAGTGGCTGGAATGGCGAAGCCGAGCACAAGGAGATGAGAAATGAGGTGCGTTTTAGAAACCTTTCCCCATCACACGGTGTACCATCTTCTGGGTTTCTCATGCATGTTTTCGATGTAGCAAGATGCCCTTGAACCTGGAGATTTGGGACCCATGCGATGGGTAGCACGCAGTATTACTTTAAAGGGTCTGCGTTTGCTCACCCAACCTCACCAAACCTCTCAGCCCCAAGAGTGTCCACCCTTATGTCTCATCCAGCTGTTGGTCTAGATATGGTCAATCCAGGTTGCATCACAACCCCTGAACGAATTGTGTAAGAATTTCTCTCTCTTTCCCTGTCTTTGTTTCATGGGTTTTTAAAAGTAATTTATTTTTATAATGGGGTTTAGCTGCTTTTCACGGCTGTGTTTATGCCGCTTTACACCCACTTGACACACTAACAGAGAGATATCAATACATAGGTTTTAAGATTATTACTAGTCAGATATATTCTTGTGTGGTGAATCGGGCATGTTGAGTCCAGTTCTCTGAGCAAGGAGTAGGTCTTGTCTATTACATATTGGGTTTATGGAACGGTATCTGAGCTAATTTGAAACTCTTGTTTTATGTATCACCCCACCTCACCTTTCCCGTTAAGCAGCCATAGTGTATTTTCTGCATGTGTGACTCTGTTCTGTTTTGTAATTCAGTTCAAGTGTAACGGTTTTTACATTCCCTCTATAAGTGACACCTTATGAGAAGTGTCCTTTTCTGTGTGACTTATTTCACTTAGAATCGTCGTACCTAAATCCACTCATCATGCTGCTACTAGCCTTATGACATTGATTTCATGGCTGAGTGATATTCCATTGTACATAAGGACCACCACTTTTTTATCCATTTTTCGCTTTCCTGGGATATTTAAGGTGGAATGAAGTGGAGGTCCTTGTCAACAGAGCAGTCCTAAACTTTGGGGTGCTTGTGTCTTGCTGATTTTCAATTTTCCCACTTTATTCCCCCATGCGTGGAAGTGCCCTATGCTCTCTAAGCTGTGTTTTTTAGATGTTTCAGGACACACCGTACACTTCTCCAGAGTGGTTGTTGGCAATTTACATCCCGCCCGTCAGTGTAGCAAGGCTCCCATTTCTCCATGGCCTGTCCTGCATTTCTGGTTTTGACACTTTTTTCAGCATGGCCCTTTTGACCGTTGGGAAGCGAGACTTCTTTGTAGCGCTGATTTGCCTTTCCAGGTTGCTTGGTTGGCCAAAAAGGGCGTATGCGTTTTTTCCTGAATATATTCAGGAAAAAACGCATACGCCCTTTTTGGCCAAGGGCATCATTGTCAACGTTTTGCCGCTTTTCATGTGCTTTAAAGGCGATTCGAATCTACCTCCTGAAATCTGTTTCCTGCAATTCTGCCTTGATTTCAAATCCTCTTCTTTGCCTTCCCTCAATATATTTGTGGTCGAGAGTTATCATTTATAACTCTGCAGGTTTGTAAATTGCAGTGCCCTGAAGCTCCATTTTACAAGTCGCTTTTTTGGGAGCTGGCCGCAAAAGCGCAGGATGGCTTCAGGCCCTGTTCTGGTTCGGCGGGCAGGCTGAGCCTGTGGTTAATTCTTCTTCCTGATGGGAAAATAGAGTGACCTGTGCCTGTCCCAACACCAAGAGCTAGTCTCTCATTGGTTCCCCGTCTTCCCGTTCATCCTCAGGACAAATTGCAACCTGTACGGAACAGGAGGTTAAAGGTTTTGATGCTCCAAGTAGGGAGATTGCTAGTAAAGTGGCTGGAATGGCGAACCCGAGCACAAGGAGATGAGAAATGAGGTGCGTTTTAGAAACCTTTCCCCATCACACGGTGTACCATCTTCTGGGTTTCTCATGAATGTTTTCGATGTAGCAAGATGCCCTTGAACCTGGAGATTTGGGACCCATGCGATGGGTAGCACACAGTATTACTTTAAAGGGTCTGCGTTTGCTCACCCAACCTCACCAAACCTCTCAGCCCCAAGAGTGTCCACCCTTATGTCTCATCCAGCTGTGGGTCTAGATATGGTCAATCCAGGTTGCATCACAGCCCCTGAACGAATTGTGTAAGAATTTCTCTCTCTTTCCCTGTCTTTGTTTCATGGGTTTTTAAAAGTAATTTATTTTTATAATGGGGTTTAGCTGCTTTTCACGGCTGTGTTTATGCCGCTTTACACCCACTTGACACACTAACAGAGAGATATCAATACATAGGTTTTAAGATTATTACTAGTCAGATATATTCTTGTGCGGTGAATCGGGAGTGTTGAGTCCAGTTCTCTGAGCAAGGAATAGGTCTTGTCTATTACATATTGGGTTTATGGAACGGTATCTGAGCTAATTTGAAAGTCTTGTTTTATGTATCACCCCACCTCACCTTTCCCGTTAAGCAGCCATAGTGTGTTTTCTGCATGTGTGACTCTGTTCTGTTTTGTAATTCAGTTCAAGTGTAACGGATTTTACATTCCCTCTATAAGTGACACCTTATGAGAAGTGCCCTTTTCTGTGTGACTTATTTCACTTAGAATCGTCGTACCTAAATCCACTCATCATGCTGCTACTAGCCTTATGACATTGATTTCATGGCTGAGTGATATTCCATTGTA
Organism: Balaenoptera physalus; assembly: GCF_965194825.1. Classification (NCBI taxonomy): domain Eukaryota; kingdom Metazoa; phylum Chordata; class Mammalia; order Artiodactyla; family Balaenopteridae; genus Balaenoptera; species Balaenoptera physalus. The sequence goes on along the minus strand of NW_028126453.1, from coordinate 395,843 downwards.
CATAAGGACCACAACTTTTTTATCCATTTTTCGCTTTCCTGGGATATTTATGGTGGAATGAAGTGGAGGTCCTTGTCAACACAGCAGCCCTAAACTTTGGGGTGCTTGTGTCTTGTTGATTTTCAATTTTCCCACTTTATTCCCCCATGCGTGGAAGTGCCCTATGCTCTCTAAGCTGTGTTTTTTAGATGTTTCAGGACACACCGTACCCTTCTCCAGAGTGGCTGTTGGCAATTTACATCCCGCCCGTCAGTGTAGCAAGGCTCCCATTTCTCCATGGCCTGTCCTGCATTTCTGGTTTTGACACTTTTTTCAGCATGGCCCTTTTGACCGTTGGGAAGCGAGACTTCTTTGTAGCGCTGATTTGCCTTTCCAGGTTGCTTGGTTGGCCAAAAAGGGCGTATGCGTTTTTTCCTGAATATATTCAGGAAAAAACGCATACGCCCTTTTTGGCCAAGGGCATCATTGTCAACGTTTTGCCGCTTTTCATGTGCTTTAAAGGCGATTCGAATCTACCTCCTGAAATCTGTTTCCTGCAATTCTGCCTTGATTTCAAATCCTCTTCTTTGCCTTCCCTCAATATATTTGTGGACGAGAGTTATCATTTATAACTCTGCAGGTTTGTGAATTGCAGTGCCCTGAAGCTCCATTTTACAAGTCGCTTTTTTGGGAGCTGGCCGCAAAAGCGCAGGATGGCTTCAGGCCCTGTTCTGGTTCCGGGGGGCAGGCTGAGCCTGTGGTTAATTCTTCTTCCTGATGGGAAAATAGAGTGACCTGTGCCTGTCCCAACACCAAGAGCTAGTCTCTCATTGGTTCCCCGTCTTCCCGTTCATCCTCAGGACAAATTGCAACCTGTACGGAACAGGAGGTTAAAGGTTCTGATGCTCCAAGTAGGGAGATTGCTAGTAAAGTGGCTGGAATGGCGAAGCCGAGCACAAGGAGATGAGAAATGAGGTGCGTTTTAGAAACCTTTCCCCATCACACGGTGTACCATCTTCTGGGTTTCTCATGCATGTTTTCGATGTAGCAAGATGCCCTTGAACCTGGAGATTTGGGACCCATGCGATGGGTAGCACGCAGTATTACTTTAAAGGGTCTGCGTTTGCTCACCCAACCTCACCAAACCTCTCAGCCCCAAGAGTGTCCACCCTTATGTCTCATCCAGCTGTTGGTCTAGATATGGTCAATCCAGGTTGCATCACAACCCCTGAACGAATTGTGTAAGAATTTCTCTCTCTTTCCCTGTCTTTGTTTCATGGGTTTTTAAAAGTAATTTATTTTTATAATGGGGTTTAGCTGCTTTTCACGGCTGTGTTTATGCCGCTTTACACCCACTTGACACACTAACAGAGAGATATCAATACATAGGTTTTAAGATTATTACTAGTCAGATATATTCTTGTGTGGTGAATCGGGCATGTTGAGTCCAGTTCTCTGAGCAAGGAGTAGGTCTTGTCTATTACATATTGGGTTTATGGAACGGTATCTGAGCTAATTTGAAACTCTTGTTTTATGTATCACCCCACCTCACCTTTCCCGTTAAGCAGCCATAGTGTATTTTCTGCATGTGTGACTCTGTTCTGTTTTGTAATTCAGTTCAAGTGTAACGGTTTTTACATTCCCTCTATAAGTGACACCTTATGAGAAGTGTCCTTTTCTGTGTGACTTATTTCACTTAGAATCGTCGTACCTAAATCCACTCATCATGCTGCTACTAGCCTTATGACATTGATTTCATGGCTGAGTGATATTCCATTGTACATAAGGACCACCACTTTTTTATCCATTTTTCGCTTTCCTGGGATATTTAAGGTGGAATGAAGTGGAGGTCCTTGTCAACAGAGCAGTCCTAAACTTTGGGGTGCTTGTGTCTTGCTGATTTTCAATTTTCCCACTTTATTCCCCCATGCGTGGAAGTGCCCTATGCTCTCTAAGCTGTGTTTTTTAGATGTTTCAGGACACACCGTACACTTCTCCAGAGTGGCTGTTGGCAATTTACATCCCGCCCATCAGTGTAGCAAGGCTCCCATTTCTCCATGGCCTGTCCTGCATTTCTGGTTTTGACACTTTTTTCAGCATGGCCCTTTTGACCGATGGGAAGCGAGACTTCTTTGTAGCGCTGATTTGCCTTTCCAGGTTGCTTGGTTGGCCAAAAAGGGCGTATGCGTTTTTTCCTGAATATATTCAGGAAAAAACGCATACGCCCTTTTTGGCCAAGGGCATCATTGTCGATGTTTTGCCGCTTTTCATGTGCTTTAAAGGCGATTCGAATCTACCTCCTGAAATCAGTTTCCTGCAATTCTGCCTTGATTTCAAATCCTCTTCTTTGCCTTCCCTCAATATATTTGTGGACGAGAGTTATCATTTATAACTCTGCAGGTTTGTGAATTGCAGTGCCCTGAAGCTCCATTTTACAAGTCGCTTTTTTGGGAGCTGGCCGCAAAAGCGCAGGATGGCTTCAGGCCCTGTTCTGGTTCCGGGGGGCAGTCTGAGCCTGTGGTGAATTCTTTTTCCTGATGGGAAAATAGAGTGACCTGTGCCTGTCCCAACACCAAGAGCTAGTCTCTCATTGGTTCCCCGTCTTCCCGTTCATCCTCAGGACAAATTGCAACCTGTACGGAACAGGAGGTTAAAGGTGCTGAGGCTCCAAGTAGGGAGATTGCTAGTAAAGTGGCTGGAATGGCGAAGCCGAGCATAAGGAGATGAGAAATGAGGTGCGTTTTAGAAACCTTTCCCCATCACACGGTGTACCATCTTCTGGGTTTCTCATGCATGTTTTCGATGTAGGAAGATGCCCTTGAACCTGGAGATTTGGGACCCATGCGATGGGTAGCACGCAGTATTACTTTAAAGGGTCTGCGTTTGCTCACCCAACCTCACCAAACCTCTCAGCCCCAAGAGTGTCCACCCTTATGTCTCATCCAGCTGTGGGTCTAGATATGGTCAATCCAGGTTGCATCACAGCCCCTGAACGAATTGTGTAAGAATTTCTCTCTCTTTCCCTGTCTTTGTTTCATGGGTTTTTAAAAGTAATTTATTTTTATAATGGGGTTTAGCTGCTTTTCACTGCTGTGTTTATGCCACTTTACACCCACTTGACACACTAACAGAGAGATATCAATACATAGGTTTTAAGATTATTACTAGTCAGATATATTCTTGTGTGGTGAATCGGGCGTGTTGAGTCCAGTTCTCTGAGCAAGGAGTAGGTCTTGTCTATTACATATTGGGTTTATGGAACGGTATCTGAGCTAATTTGAAACTCTTGTTTTATGTATCACCCCACCTCACCTTTCCCGTTAAGCAGCCATAGTGTGTTTTCTGCATGTGTGACTCTGTTCTGTTTTGTAATTCAGTTCAAGTGTAACGGTTTTTACATTCCCTCTATAAGTGACACCTTATGAGAGGTGTCCTTTTCTGTGTGACTTATTTCACATAGAATCGTCGTACCTAAATCCACTCATCATGCTTCTACTAGCCTTATGACATTGATTTCATGGCTGAGTGATATTCCATTGTACATAAGGACCACAAATTTTTTATCCATTTTTCGCTTTCCTGGGATATTTAAGGTGGAATGAAGTGGAGGTCCTTGTCAACAGGGCAGCCCTAAACTTTGGGGTGCTTGTGTCTTGCTGATTTTCAATTTTCCCACTTTATCCCCCCATGCGTGGAAGTGCCCTATGCTCTCTAAGCTGTGTTTTTTAGATGTTTCAGGACACACCGTACCCTTCTCCAGAGTGGCTGTTGGCAATTTACATCCCGCCCATCAGTGTAGCAAGGCTCCCATTTCTCCATGGCCTGTCCTGCATTTCTGGTTTTGACACTTTTTTCAGCATGGCCCTTTTGACCGATGGGAAGCGAGACTTCTTTGTAGCGCTGATTTGCCTTTCCAGGTTGCTTGGTTGTGCCAAAAAGGTCGCATGCGTTTTTTCCTGAATATATTCAGGAAAAAACGCATACGCCCTTTTTGGCCAAGGGCATCATTGTCAACGTTTTGCCACTTTTCATGTGCTTTAAAGGCGATTCGAATCTACCTCCTGAAATCTGTTTCCTGCAATTCTGCCTTGATTTCAAATCCTCTTCTTTGCCTTCCCTCAATATATTGGTGGACGAGAGTTATCATTTATAACTCTGCAGGTTTGTGAATTGCAGTGCCCTGAAGCTCCATTTTACAAGTCGCTTTTTTGGGAGCTGGCCGCAAAAGCGCAGGATGGCTTCAGGCCCTGTTCTGGTTCCGGGGGGCAGGCTGAGCCTGTGGTTAATTCTTCTTCCTGATGGGAAAATAGAGTGACCTGTGCCTGTCCCAACACCAAGAGCTAGTCTCATTGGTTCCCCGTCTTCCCGTTCATCCTCAGGACAAATTGCAACCTGTACGGAACAGGAGGTTAAAGGTTCTGATGCTCCAAGTAGGGAGATTGCTAGTAAAGTGGCTGGAATGGCGAAGCCGAGCACAAGGAGATGAGAAATGAGGTGCGTTTTAGAAACCTTTCCCCATCACACGGTGTACCATCTTCTGGGTTTCTCATGCATGTTTTCGATGTAGCAAGATGCCCTTGAACCTGGAGATTTGGGACCCATGCGATGGGTAGCACGCAGTATTACTTTAAAGGGTCTGCGTTTGCTCACCCAATCTCACCAAACCTCTCAGCCCCAAGAGTGTCCACCCTTATGTCTCATCCAGCTGTGGGTCTAGATATGGTCAATCCAGGTTGCATCACAGCCCCTGAACGAATTGTGTAAGAATTTCTCTCTCTTTCCCTGTCTTTGTTTCATGGGTTTTTAAAAGTAATTTATTTTTATAATGGGGTTTAGCTGCTTTTCACGGCTGTGTTTATGCCACTTTACACCCACTTGACACACTAACAGAGAGATATCAATACATAGGTTTTAAGATTATTACTAGTGAGATATATTCTTGTGTGGTGAATCGGGCGTGTTGAGTCCAGTTCTCTGAGCAAGGAGTAGGTCTTGTCTATTACGTATTGGGTTTATGGAACGGTATCTGAGCTAATTTGAAACTCTTGTTTTATGTATCACCCCACCTCACCTTTCCCGTTAAGCAGCCATAGTGTGTTTTCTGCATGTGTGACTCTGTTCTGTTTTGTAATTCAGTTCAAGTGTAACGGTTTTTACATTCCCTCTATAAGTGACACCTTATGAGAGGTGTCCTTTTCTGTGTGACTTATTTCACTTAGAATCGTCGTACCTAAATCCACTCATCATGCTGCTACTAGCCTTATGACATTGATTTCATGGCTGAGTGATATTCCATTGTACATAAGGACCACAACTTTTTTATCCATTTTTCGCTTTCCTGGGATATTTAAGGTGGAATGAAGTGGAGGTCCTTGTCAACAGAGCAGCCCTAAACTTTGGGGTGCTTGTGTCTTGCTGATTTTCAAATTTCCCACTTTATCCCCCCATGCGTGGAAGTGCCCTATGCTCTCTAAGCTGTGTTTTTTAGATGTTTCAGGACACACCATACCCTTCTCCAGAGTGGCTGTTGGCAATTTACATCCCGCCCATCAGTGTAGCAAGGCTCCCATTTCTCCATTGCCTGTCATGCATTTCTGGTTTTGACACTTTTTACAGCATGGCCCTTTTGACCGATGGGAAGCGAGACTTCTTTGTAGCGCTGATTTGCCTTTCCAGGTTGCTTGGTTGGCCAAAAAGGGCGTATGCGTTTTTTCCTGAATATATTCAGGAAAAAACGCATACGCCCTTTTTGGCCAAGGGCATCATTGTCGATGTTTTGCCGCTTTTCATGTGCTTTAAAGGCGATTCGAATCTACCTACTGAAATCTGTTTCCTGCAATTCTGCCTTGATTTCAAATCCTCTTCTTTGCCTTCCCTCAATGTATTTGTGGACGAGAGTTATCATTTATAACTCTGCAGGTTTGTGAATTGCAGTGCCCTGAAGCTCCATTTTACAAGTCGCTTTTTTGGGAGCTGGCCGCAAAAGCGCAGGATGGCTTCAGGCCCTGTTCTGGTTCCGGGGGGCAGTCTGAGCCTGTGGTTAATTCTTCTTCCTGATGGGAAAATAGAGTGACCTGTGCCTGTCCCAACACCAAGAGCTAGTCTCTCATTGGTTCCCCGTCTTCCCGTTCATCCTCAGGACAAATTGCAACCTGTACGGAACAGGAGGTTAAAGGTGCTGAGGCTCCAAGTAGGTAGATTGCTAGTAAAGTGGCTGGAATGGCGAACCCGAGCACAAGGAGATGAGAAATGAGGTGCGTTTTAGAAACCTTTCCCCATCACACGGTGCACCATCTTCTGGGTTTCTCATGCATGGTTTCGATGTAGGAAGATGCCCTTGAACCTGGAGATTTGGGACCCATGCGATGGGTAGCACGCAGTATTACTTTAAATGGTCTGCGTTTGCTCACCCAACCTCACCAAACCTCTCAGCCCCAAGAGTGTCCACCCTTATGTCTCATCCAGCTGTGGGTCTAGATATGTTCAATCCAGGTTGCATCACAGCCCCTGAACGAATTGTGTAAGAATTTCTCTCTCTTTCCCTGTCTTTGTTTCATGGGTTTTTAAAAGTAATTTATTTTTATAATGGGGTTTAGCTGCTTTTCACGGCTGTGTTTATGCCGCTTTACACCCACTTGACACACTAACAGAGAGATATCAATACATAGGTTTTAAGATTATTACTAGTCAGATATATTCTTGTGCGGTGAATCGGGCGTGTTGAGTCCAGTTCTCTGAGCAAGGAGTAGGTCTTGTCTATTACATATTGGGTTTATGGAACGGTATCTGAGCTAATTTGAAAGTCTTGTTTTATGTATCACCCCACCTCACCTTTCCCGTTAAGCAGCCATAGTGTGTTTTCTGCATGTGTGACTCTGTTCTGTTTTGTAATTCAGTTCAAGTGTAACGGTTTTTACATTCCCTCTATAAGTGACACCTTATGAGAAGTGTCCTTTTCTGTGTGACTTATTTCACTTAGAATCGTCGTACCTAAATCCACTCATCATGCTGCTACTAGCCTTATGACATTGATTTCATGGCTGAGTGATATTCCATTGTACATAAGGACCACCACATTTTTATCCATTTTTCGCTTTCCTGGGATATTTAAGGTGGAATGAAGTGGAGGTCCTTGTCAACAGAGCAGTCCTAAACTTTGGGGTGCCTGTGTCTTGCTGATTTTCAATTTTCCCACTTTATTCCCCCATGCGTGGAAGTGCCCTATGCTCTCTAAGCTGTGTTTTTTAGATGTTTCAGGACACACCGTACACTTCTCCAGAGTGGCTGTTGGCAATTTACATCCCGCCCATCAGTGTAGCAAGGCTCCCATTTCTCCATGGCCTGTCCTGCATTTCTGGTTTTGACACTTTTTTCAGCATGGCCCTTTTGACCGATGGGAAGCGAGACTTCTTTGTAGCGCTGATTTGCCTTTCCAGGTTGCTTGGTTGGCCAAAAAGGGCGTATGCGTTTTTTCCTGAATATATTCAGGAAAAAACGCATACGCCCTTTTTGGCCAAGGGCATCATTGTCGATGTTTTGCCGCTTTTCATGTGCTTTAAAGGCGATTCGAATCTACCTACTGAAATCTGTTTCCTGCAATTCTGCCTTGATTTCAAATCCTCTTCTTTGCCTTCCCTCAATGTATTTGTGGACGAGAGTTATCATTTATAACTCTGCAGGTTTGTGAATTGCAGTGCCCTGAAGCTCCATTTTACAAGTCGCTTTTTTGGGAGCTGGCCGCAAAAGCGCAGGATGGCTTCAGGCCCTGTTCTGGTTCCGGGGGGCAGTCTGAGCCTGTGGTTAATTCTTCTTCCTGATGGGAAAATAGAGTGACCTGTGCCTGTCCCAACACCAAGAGCTAGTCTCTCATTGGTTCCCCGTCTTCCCGTTCATCCTCAGGACAAATTGCAACCTGTACGGAACAGGAGGTTAAAGGTGCTGAGGCTCCAAGTAGGGAGATTGCTAGTAAAGTGGCTGGAATGGCGAACCCGAGCACAAGGAGATGAGAAATGAGGTGCGTTTTAGAAACCTTTCCCCATCACACGGTGCACCATCTTCTGGGTTTCTCATGCATGGTTTCGATGTAGGAAGATGCCCTTGAACCTGGAGATTTGGGACCCATGCGATGGGTAGCACGCAGTATTACTTTAAATGGTCTGCGTTTGCTCACCCAACCTCACCAAACCTCTCAGCCCCAAGAGTGTCCACCCTTATGTCTCATCCAGCTGTGGGTCTAGATATGTTCAATCCAGGTTGCATCACAGCCCCTGAACGAATTGTGTAAGAATTTCTCTCTCTTTCCCTGTCTTTGTTTCATGGGTTTTTAAAAGTAATTTATTTTTATAATGGGGTTTAGCTGCTTTTCACGGCTGTGTTTATGCCGCTTTACACCCACTTGACACACTAACAGAGAGATATCAATACATAGGTTTTAAGATTATTACTAGTCAGATATATTCTTGTGCGGTGAATCGGGCGTGTTGAGTCCAGTTCTCTGAGCAAGGAGTAGGTCTTGTCTATTACATATTGGGTTTATGGAACGGTATCTGAGCTAATTTGAAAGTCTTGTTTTATGTATCACCCCACCTCACCTTTCCCGTTAAGCAGCCATAGTGTGTTTTCTGCATGTGTGACTCTGTTCTGTTTTGTAATTCAGTTCAAGTGTAACGGATTTTACATTCCCTCTATAAGTGACACCTTATGAGAAGTGCCCTTTTCTGTGTGACTTATTTCACTTAGAATCGTCGTACCTAAATCCACTCAACATGCTGCTACTAGCCTTATGACATTGATTTCATGGCTGAGTGATATTCCATTGTACATAAGGACCACAACTTTTTTATCCATTTTTCACTTTCCTGGGATATTTAAGGTGGAATGAAGTGGAGGTCCTTGTCAACAGAGCAGCCCTAAACTTTGGGGTGCTTGTGTCTTGCTGATTTTCAATTTTCCCACTTTATCCCCCCATGCGTGGAAGTGCCCTATGCTCTCTAAGCTGTGTTTTTTAGATGTTTCAGGACACACCGTACCCTTCTCCAGAGTGGCTGTTGGCAATTTACATCCCGCCCATCAGTGTAGCAAGGCTCCCATTTCTCCATGGCCTGTCCTGCATTTCTGGTTTTGACACTTTTTTCAGCATGGCCCTTTTGACCGATGGGAAGCGAGACTTCTTTGTAGCGCTGATTTGCCTTTCCAGGTTGCTTGGTTGGCCAAAAAGGGCGTATGCGTTTTTTCCTGAATATATTCAGGAAAAAACGCATACGCCCTTTTTGGCCAAGGGCATCATTGTCGATGTTTTGCCGCTTTTCATGTGCTTTAAAGGCGATTCGAATCTACCTCCTGAAATCTGTTTCCTGCAATTCTGCCTTGATTTCAAATCCTCTTCTTTGCCTTCCCTCAATATATTTGTGGACGAGAGTTATCATTTATAACTCTGCAGGTTTGTGAATTGCAGTGCCCTGAAGCTCCATTTTACAAGTCGCTTTTTTGGGAGCTGGCCGCAAAAGTGCAGGATGGCTTCAGGCCCTGTTCTGGTTCCGGGGGGCAGTCTGAGCCTGTGGTTAATTCTTCTTCCTGATGGGAAAATAGAGTGACCTGTGCCTGTCCCAACACCAAGAGCTAGTCTCTCATTGTTTCCACGTCTTCCCGTTCATCCTCAGGACAAATTGCCACCCGTACGGAACAGGAGGTTAAAGGTGCTGAGGCTCCAAGTAGGGAGATTGCTAGTAAAGTGGCTGGAATGGCGAAGCCGAGCACAAGGAGATGAGAAATGAGGTGCGTTTTAGAAACCTTTCCCCATCACACGGTGTACCATCTTCTGGGTTTCTCATGCATGTTTTAGATATAGGAAGATGCCCTTGAACCTGGAGATTTGGGACCCATGCGATGGGTAGCACGCAGTATTACTTTAAAGGGTCTGCGTTTGCTCACCCAACCTCACCAAACCTCTCAGCCCCAAGAGTGTCCACCCTTATGTCTCATCCAGCTGTGGGTCTAGATATGGTCAATCCAGGTTGCATCACAGCCCCTGAACGAATTGTGTAAGAATTTCTCTCTCTTTCTCTGTCTTTGTTTCATGGGTTTTTAAAAGTAATTTATTTTTATAATGGGGTTTAGCTGCTTTTCACGGCTGTGTTTATGCCGCTTTACACCCACTTGACACACTAACAGAGAGATATCAATACATAGGTTTTAAGATTATTACTAGTCAGATATATTCTTGTGCGGTGAATCGGGCGTGTTGAGTCCAGTTCTCTGAGCAAGGAGTAGGTCTTGTCTATTACATATTGGGTTTATGGAACGGTATCGGAGCTAATTGGAAACTCTTCTTTTATGTATCACCCCACCTCACCTTTCCCGTTAAGCAGCCATAGTGTGTTTTCTGCATGTGTGACTCTGTTCTGTTTTGTAATTCAGTTCAAGTGTAACGGTTTTTACATTCCCTCTATAAGTGACACCTTATGAGAAGTGTCCTTTTCTGTGTGACTTATTTCACTTAGAATCGTCTTACCTAAATCCACTCATCATGCTGCTACTAGCCTTATGACATTGATTTCATGGCTGAGTGATATTCCATTGTACATAAGGACCACAACTCTTTTATCCATTTTTCGCTTTCCTGGGATATTTAAGGTGGAATGAAGTGGAGGTCCTTGTCAACAGAGCAGCCCTAAACTTTGGGGTGCTTGTGTCTTGCTGATTTTCAATTTTCCCACTTTATACCCCCATGCGTGGAAGTGCCCTATGCTCTCTAAGCTGTGTTTTTTAGATGTTTCAGGACACACCGTACACTTCTCCAGAGTGGCTGTTGGCAATTTACATCCCGCCCATCAGTGTAGCAAGGCTCCCATTTCTCCATGGCCTGTCCTGCATTTCTGGTTTTGACACTTTTTTCGGCATGGCCCTTTTGACCGATGGGAAGCGAGACTTCTTCGTAGCGCTGATTTGCCTTTCCAGGTTGCTTGGTTGGCCAAAAAGGGCGTATGCGTTTTTTCCTGAATATATTCAGGAAAAAACGCATACGCCCTTTTTGGCCAAGGGCATCATTGTCGATGTTTTGCTGCTTTTCATGTGCTTTAAAGGCGATTCGAATCTACCTCCTGAAATCTGTTTCCTGCAATTCTGCCTTGATTTCAAATCCTCTTCTTTGCCTTCCCTCAATATATTTGTGGACGAGAGTTATCATTTATAACTCTGCAGGTTTGTGAATTGCAGTGCCCTGAAGCTCCATTTTACAAGTCGCTTTTTTGGGAGCTGGCCGCAAAAGCGCAGGATGGCTTCAGGCCCTGTTCTGGTTCCGGGGGGCAGTCTGAGCCTGTGGTTAATTCTTCTTCCTGATGGGAAAATAGAGTGACCTGTGCCTGTCCCAACACCAAGAGCTAGTCTCTCATTGGTTCCCCGTCTTCCCGTTCATCCTCAGGACAAATTGCAACCTGTACGGAACAGGAGGTTAAAGGTGCTGAGGCTCCAAGTAGGGAGATTGCTAGTAAAGTGGCTGGAATGGCGAAGCCGAGCACAAGGAGATGAGAAATGAGGTGCGTTTTAGAAACCTTTCCCCATCACACGGTGTACCATCTTCTGGGTTTCTCATGCATGTTTTCGATGTAGGAAGATGCCCTTGAACCTGGAGATTTGGGACCCATGCGATGGGTAGCACGCAGTATTACTTTAAAGGGTCTGCGTTTGCTCACGCAACCTCACCAAACCTCTCAGCCCCAAGAGTGTCCACCCTTATGTCTCATCCAGCTGTGGGTCTAGATATGGTCAATCCAGTTTGCATCACAGCCCCTGAACGAATTGTGTAAGAATTTCTCTCTCTTTCCTGTCTTTGTTTCATGGGTTTTTAAAAGTAATTTATTTTTATAATGGGGTTTAGCTGCTTTTCACGGCTGTGTTTATGCCGCTTTACACCCACTTGACACACTAACAGAGAGATATCAATACATAGGTTTTAAGATTATTACTAGTCAGATATATTCTTGTGCGGTGAATCGGGCGTGTTGAGTCCAGTTCTCTGAGCAAGGAGTAGGTCTTGTCTATTACATATTGGGTTTATGGAACGGTATCGGAGCTAATTGGAAACTCTTCTTTTATGTATCACCCCACCTCACCTTTCCCGTTAAGCAGCCATAGTGTGTTTTCTGCATGTGTGACTCTGTTCTGTTTTGTAATTCAGTTCAAGTGTAACGGTTTTTACATTCCCTCTATAAGTGACACCTTATGAGAAGTGTCCTTTTCTGTGTGACTTATTTCACTTAGAATCGTCTTACCTAAATCCACTCATCATGCTGCTACTAGCCTTATGACATTGATTTCATGGCTGAGTGATATTCCATTGTACATAAGGACCACAACTCTTTTATCCATTTTTCGCTTTCCTGGGATATTTAAGGTGGAATGAAGTGGAGGTCCTTGTCAACAGAGCAGCCCTAAACTTTGGGGTGCTTGTGTCTTGCTGATTTTCAATTTTCCCACTTTATACCCCCATGCGTGGAAGTGCCCTATGCTCTCTAAGCTGTGTTTTTTAGATGTTTCAGGACACACCGTACACTTCTCCAGAGTGGCTGTTGGCAATTTACATCCCGCCCATCAGTGTAGCAAGGCTCCCATTTCTCCATGGCCTGTCCTGCATTTCTGGTTTTGACACTTTTTTCGGCATGGCCCTTTTGACCGATGGGAAGCGAGACTTCTTCGTAGCGCTGATTTGCCTTTCCAGGTTGCTTGGTTGGCCAAAAAGGGCGTATGCGTTTTTTCCTGAATATATTCAGGAAAAAACGCATACGCCCTTTTTGGCCAAGGGCATCATTGTCGATGTTTTGCTGCTTTTCATGTGCTTTAAAGGCGATTCGAATCTACCTCCTGAAATCTGTTTCCTGCAATTCTGCCTTGATTTCAAATCCTCTTCTTTGCCTTCCCTCAATATATTTGTGGACGAGAGTTATCATTTATAACTCTGCAGGTTTGTGAATTGCAGTGCCCTGAAGCTCCATTTTACAAGTCGCTTTTTTGGGAGCTGGCCGCAAAAGCGCAGGATGGCTTCAGGCCCTGTTCTGGTTCCGGGGGGCAGTCTGAGCCTGTGGTTAATTCTTCTTCCTGATGGGAAAATAGAGTGACCTGTGCCTGTCCCAACACCAAGAGCTAGTCTCTCATTGGTTCCCCGTCTTCCCGTTCATCCTCAGGACAAATTGCAACCTGTACGGAACAGGAGGTTAAAGGTGCTGAGGCTCCAAGTAGGGAGATTGCTAGTAAAGTGGCTGGAATGGCGAAGCCGAGCACAAGGAGATGAGAAATGAGGTGCGTTTTAGAAACCTTTCCCCATCACACGGTGTACCATCTTCTGGGTTTCTCATGCATGTTTTCGATGTAGGAAGATGCCCTTGAACCTGGAGATTTGGGACCCATGCGATGGGTAGCACGCAGTATTACTTTAAAGGGTCTGCGTTTGCTCACGCAACCTCACCAAACCTCTCAGCCCCAAGAGTGTCCACCCTTATGTCTCATCCAGCTGTGGGTCTAGATATGGTCAATCCAGGTTGCATCACAGCCCCTGAACGAATTGTGTAAGAATTTCTCTCTCTTTCCCTGTCTTTGTTTCATGGGTTTTTAAAAGTAATTTATTTTTATAATGGGGTTTAGCTGCTTTTCACGGCTGTGTTTATGCCACTTTACACCCACTTGACACACTAACAGAGAGATATCAATACATAGGTTTTAAGATTATTACTAGTCAGATATATTCTTGTGTGGTGAATCGGGCCTGTTGAGTCCAGTTCTCTGAGCAAGGAGTAGGTCTTGTCTATTACGTATCGGGTTTATGGAACGGTATCTGAGCTAATTTGAAACTCTTGTTTTATGTATCACCCCACCTCACCTTTCCCGTTAAGCAGCCATAGTGTGTTTTCTGCATGTGTGACTCTGTTCTGTTTTGTAATTCAGTTCAAGTGTAACGGTTTTTACATTCCCTCTATAAGTGACACCTTATGAGAGGTGTCCTTTTCTGTGTGACTTATTTCACTTAGAATCGTCGTACCTAAATCCACTCATCATGCTGCTACTAGCCTTATGACATTGATTTCATGGCTGAGTGATATTCCATTGTACATAAGGACCACAACTTTTTTATCCATTTTTCGCTTTCCTGGGATATTTAAGGTGGAATGAAGTGGAGGTCCTTGTCAACAGAGCAGCCCTAAACTTTGGGGTGCTTGTGTCTTGCTGATTTTCAAATTTCCCACTTTATCCCCCCATGCGTGGAAGTGCCCTATGCTCTCTAAGCTGTGTTTTTTAGATGTTTCAGGACACACCGTACCCTTCTCCAGAGTGGCTGTTGGCAATTTACATCCCGCCCATCAGTGTAGCAAGGATTCCATTTCTCCATTGCCTGTCATGCATTTCTGGTTTTGACACTTTTTACAGCATGGCCCTTTTGACCGATGGGAAGCGAGACTTCTTTGTAGCGCTGATTTGCCTTTCCAGGTTGCTTGGTTGGCCAAAAAGGGCGTATGCGTTTTTTCCTGAATATATTCAGGAAAAAACGCATACGCCCTTTTTGGCCAAGGGCATCATTGTCGATGTTTTGCCGCTTTTCATGTGCTTTAAAGGCGATTCGAATCTACCTACTGAAATCTGTTTCCTGCAATTCTGCCTTGATTTCAAATCCTCTTCTTTGCCTTCCCTCAATGTATTTGTGGACGAGAGTTATCATTTATAACTCTGCAGGTTTGTGAATTGCAGTGCCCTGAAGCTCCATTTTACAAGTCGCTTTTTTGGGAGCTGGCCGCAAAAGCGCAGGATGGCTTCAGGCCCTGTTCTGGTTCCGGGGGGCAGTCTGAGCCTGTGGTTAATTCTTCTTCCTGATGGGAAAATAGAGTGACCTGTGCCTGTCCCAACAACAAGAGCTAGTCTCTCATTGGTTCCCCGTCTTCCCGTTCATCCTCAGGACAAATTGCAACCTGTACGGAACAGGAGGTTAAAGGTGCTGAGGCTCCAAGTAGGGAGATTGCTAGTAAAGTGGCTGGAATGGCGAACCCGAGCACAAGGAGATGAGAAATGAGGTGCGTTTTAGAAACCTTTCCCCATCACACGGTGCACCATCTTCTGGGTTTCTCATGCATGGTTTCGATGTAGGAAGATGCCCTTGAACCTGGAGATTTGGGACCCATGTGATGGGTAGCACGCAGTATTACTTTAAATGGTCTGCGTTTGCTCACCCAACCTCACCAAACCTCTCAGCCCCAAGAGTGTCCACCCTTATGTCTCATCCAGCTGTGGGTCTAGATATGTTCAATCCAGGTTGCATCACAGCCCCTGAACGAATTGTGTAAGAATTTCTCTCTCTTTCCCTGTCTTTGTTTCATGGGTTTTTAAAAGTAATTTATTTTTATAATGGGGTTTAGCTGCTTTTCACGGCTGTGTTTATGCCGCTTTACACCCACTTGACACACTAACAGAGAGATATCAATACATAGGTTTTAAGATTATTACTAGTCAGATATATTCTTGTGCGGTGAATCGGGCGTGTTGAGTCCAGTTCTCTGAGCAAGGAGTAGGTCTTGTCTATTACATATTGGGTTTATGGAACGGTATCTGAGCTAATTTGAAAGTCTTGTTTTATGTATCACCCCTCCTCACCTTTCCCGTTAAGCAGCCATAGTGTGTTTTCTGCATGTGTGACTCTGTTCTGTTTTGTAATTCAGTTCAAGTGTAACGGATTTTACATTCCCTCTATAAGTGACACCTTATGAGAAGTGCCCTTTTCTGTGTGACTTATTTCACTTAGAATCGTCGTACCTAAATCCACTCAACATGCTGCTACTAGCCTTATGACATTGATTTCATGGCTGAGTGATATTCCATTGTACATAAGGACCACAACTTTTTTATCCATTTTTCACTTTCCTGGGATATTTAAGGTGGAATGAAGTGGAGGTCCTTGTCAACAGAGCAGCCCTAAACTTTGGGGTGCTTGTGTCTTGCTGATTTTCAATTTTCCCACTTTATCCCCACATGCGTGGAAGTGCCCTATGCTCTCTAAGCTGTGTTTTTTAGATGTTTCAGGACACACCGTACCCTTCTCCAGAGTGGCTGTTGGCAATTTACATCCCGCCCATCAGTGTAGCAAGGCTCCCATTTCTCCATGGCCTGTCCTGCATTTCTGGTTTTGACACTTTTTTCAGCATGGCCCTTTTGACCGATGGGAAGCGAGACTTCTTTGTAGCGCTGATTTGCCTTTCCAGGTTGCTTGGTTGGCCAAAAAGGGCGTATGCGTTTTTTCCTGAATATATTCAGGAAAAAACGCATACGCCCTTTTTGGCCAAGGGCATCATTGTCGATGTTTTGCCGCTTTTCATGTGCTTTAAAGGCGATTCGAATCTACCTCCTGAAATCTGTTTCCTGCAATTCTGCCTTGATTTCAAATCCTCTTCTTTGCCTTCCCTCAATATATTTGTGGACGAGAGTTATCATTTATAACTCTGCAGGTTTGTGAATTGCAGTGCCCTGAAGCTCCATTTTACAAGTCGCTTTTTTGGGAGCTGGCCGCAAAAGTGCAGGATGGCTTCAGGCCCTGTTCTGGTTCCGGGGGGCAGTCTGAGCCTGTGGTTAATTCTTCTTCCTGATGGGAAAATAGAGTGACCTGTGCCTGTCCCAACACCAAGAGCTAGTCTCTCATTGTTTCCACGTCTTCCCGTTCATCCTCAGGACAAATTGCCACCTGTACGGAACAGGAGGTTAAAGGTGCTGAGGCTCCAAGTAGGGAGATTGCTAGTAAAGTGGCTGGAATGGCGAAGCCGAGCACAAGGAGATGAGAAATGAGGTGCGTTTTAGAAACCTTTCCCCATCACACGGTGTACCATCTTCTGGGTTTCTCATGCATGTTTTCGATATAGGAAGATGCCCTTGAACCTGGAGATTTGGGACCCATGCGATGGGTAGCACGCAGTATTACTTTAAAGGGTCTGCGTTTGCTCACCCAACCTCACCAAACCTCTCAGCCCCAAGAGTGTCCACCCTTATGTCTCATCCAGCTGTGGGTCTAGATATGGTCAATCCAGGTTGCATCACAGCCCCTGAACGAATTGTGTAAGAATTTCTCTCTCTTTCCCTGTCTTTGTTTCATGGGTTTTTAAAAGTAATTTATTTTTATAATGGGGTTTAGCTGCTTTTCACGGCTGTGTTTATGCCGCTTTACACCCACTTGACACACTAACAGAGAGATATCAATACATAGGTTTTAAGATTATTACTAGTCAGATATATTCTTGTGCGGTGAATCGGGCGTGTTGAGTCCAGTTCTCTGAGCAAGGAGTAGGTCTTGTCTATTACATATTGGGTTTATGGAACGGTATTGGAGCTAATTGGAAACTCTTCTTTTATGTATCACCCCACCTCACCTTTCCCGTTAAGCAGCCATAGTGTGTTTTCTGCATGTGTGACTCTGTTCTGTTTTGTAATTCAGTTCAAGTGTAACGGTTTTTACATTCCCTCTATAAGTGACACCTTATGAGAAGTGTCCTTTTCTGTGTGACTTATTTCACTTAGAATCGTCTTACCTAAATCCACTCATCATGCTGCTACTAGCCTTATGACATTGATTTCATGGCTGAGTGATATTCCATTGTACATAAGGACCACAACTCTTTTATCCATTTTTCGCTTTCCTGGGATATTTAAGGTGGAATGAAGTGGAGGTCCTTGTCAACAGAGCAGCCCTAAACTTTGGGGTGCTTGTGTCTTGCTGATTTTCAATTTTCCCACTTTATACCCCCATGCGTGGAAGTGCCCTATGCTCTCTAAGCTGTGTTTTTTAGATGTTTCAGGACACACCGTACACTTCTCCAGAGTGGCTGTTGGCAATTTACATCCCGCCCATCAGTGTAGCAAGGCTCCCATTTCTCCATGGCCTGTCCTGCATTTCTGGTTTTGACACTTTTTTCGGCATGGCCCTTTTGACCGATGGGAAGCGAGACTTCTTCGTAGCGCTGATTTGCCTTTCCAGGTTGCTTGGTTGGCCAAAAAGGGCGTATGCGTTTTTTCCTGAATATATTCAGGAAAAAACGCATACGCCCTTTTTGGCCAAGGGCATCATTGTCGATGTTTTGCTGCTTTTCATGTGCTTTAAAGGCGATTCGAATCTACCTCCTGAAATCTGTTTCCTGCAATTCTGCCTTGATTTCAAATCCTCTTCTTTGCCTTCCCTCAATATATTTGTGGACGAGAGTTATCATTTATAACTCTGCAGGTTTGTGAATTGCAGTGCCCTGAAGCTCCATTTTACAAGTCGCTTTTTTGGGAGCTGGCCGCAAAAGCGCAGGATGGCTTCAGGCCCTGTTCTGGTTCCGGGGGGCAGTCTGAGCCTGTGGTTAATTCTTCTTCCTGATGGGAAAATAGAGTGACCTGTGCCTGTCCCAACACCAAGAGCTAGTCTCTCATTGGTTCCCCGTCTTCCCGTTCATCCTCAGGACAAATTGCAACCTGTACGGAACAGGAGGTTAAAGGTGCTGAGGCTCCAAGTAGGGAGATTGCTAGTAAAGTGGCTGGAATGGCGAAGCCGAGCACAAGGAGATGAGAAATGAGGTGCGTTTTAGAAACCTTTCCCCATCACACGGTGTACCATCTTCTGGGTTTCTCATGCATGTTTTCGATGTAGGAAGATGCCCTTGAACCTGGAGATTTGGGACCCATGCGATGGGTAGCACGCAGTATTACTTTAAAGGGTCTGCGTTTGCTCACGCAACCTCACCAAACCTCTCAGCCCCAAGAGTGTCCACCCTTATGTCTCATCCAGCTGTGGGTCTAGATATGGTCAATCCAGGTTGCATCACAGCCCCTGAACGAATTGTGTAAGAATTTCTCTCTCTTTCCCTGTCTTTGTTTCATGGGTTTTTAAAAGTAATTTATTTTTATAATGGGGTTTAGCTGCTTTTCACGGCTGTGTTTATGCCACTTTACACCCACTTGACACACTAACAGAGAGATATCAATACATAGGTTTTAAGATTATTACTAGTCAGATATATTCTTGTGTGGTGAATCGGGCCTGTTGAGTCCAGTTCTCTGAGCAAGGAGTAGGTCTTGTCTATTACGTATCGGGTTTATGGAACGGTATCTGAGCTAATTTGAAACTCTTGTTTTATGTATCACCCCACCTCACCTTTCCCGTTAAGCAGCCATAGTGTGTTTTCTGCATGTGTGACTCTGTTCTGTTTTGTAATTCAGTTCAAGTGTAACGGTTTTTACATTCCCTCTATAAGTGACACCTTATGAGAGGTGTCCTTTTCTGTGTGACTTATTTCACTTAGAATCGTCGTACCTAAATCCACTCATCATGCTGCTACTAGCCTTATGACATTGATTTCATGGCTGAGTGATATTCCATTGTACATAAGGACCACAACTTTTTTATCCATTTTTCGCTTTCCTGGGATATTTAAGGTGGAATGAAGTGGA
Source organism: Balaenoptera physalus (assembly GCF_965194825.1). Taxonomy (NCBI): domain Eukaryota; kingdom Metazoa; phylum Chordata; class Mammalia; order Artiodactyla; family Balaenopteridae; genus Balaenoptera; species Balaenoptera physalus. The sequence goes on along the minus strand of NW_028126453.1, from coordinate 376,418 downwards.
GGTCCTTGTCAACAGAGCAGCCCTAAACTTTGGGGTGCTTGTGTCTTGCTGATTTTCAAATTTCCCACTTTATCCCCCCATGCGTGGAAGTGCCCTATGCTCTCTAAGCTGTGTTTTTTAGATGTTTCAGGACACACCGTACCCTTCTCCAGAGTGGCTGTTGGCAATTTACATCCCGCCCATCAGTGTAGCAAGGCTTCCATTTCTCCATTGCCTGTCATGCATTTCTGGTTTTGACACTTTTTACAGCATGGCCCTTTTGACCGATGGGAAGCGAGACTTCTTTGTAGCGCTGATTTGCCTTTCCAGGTTGCTTGGTTGGCCAAAAAGGGCGTATGCGTTTTTTCCTGAATATATTCAGGAAAAAACGCATACGCCCTTTTTGGCCAAGGGCATCATTGTCGATGTTTTGCCGCTTTTCATGTGCTTTAAAGGCGATTCGAATCTACCTACTGAAATCTGTTTCCTGCAATTCTGCCTTGATTTCAAATCCTCTTCTTTGCCTTCCCTCAATGTATTTGTGGACGAGAGTTATCATTTATAACTCTGCAGGTTTGTGAATTGCAGTGCCCTGAAGCTCCATTTTACAAGTCGCTTTTTTGGGAGCTGGCCGCAAAAGCGCAGGATGGCTTCAGGCCCTGTTCTGGTTCCGGGGGGCAGTCTGAGCCTGTGGTTAATTCTTCTTCCTGATGGGAAAATAGAGTGACCTGTGCCTGTCCCAACACCAAGAGCTAGTCTCTCATTGGTTCCCCGTCTTCCCGTTCATCCTCAGGACAAATTGCAACCTGTACGGAACAGGAGGTTAAAGGTGCTGAGGCTCCAAGTACGGAGATTGCTAGTAAAGTGGCTGGAATGGCGAACCCGAGCACAAGGAGATGAGAAATGAGGTGCGTTTTAGAAACCTTTCCCCATCACACGGTGCACCATCTTCTGGGTTTCTCATGCATGGTTTCGATGTAGGAAGATGCCCTTGAACCTGGAGATTTGGGACCCATGTGATGGGTAGCACGCAGTATTACTTTAAATGGTCTGCGTTTGCTCACCCAACCTCACCAAACCTCTCAGCCCCAAGAGTGTCCACCCTTATGTCTCATCCAGCTGTGGGTCTAGATATGTTCAATCCAGGTTGCATCACAGCCCCTGAACGAATTGTGTAAGAATTTCTCTCTCTTTCCCTGTCTTTGTTTCATGGGTTTTTAAAAGTAATTTATTTTTATAATGGGGTTTAGCTGCTTTTCACGGCTGTGTTTATGCCGCTTTACACCCACTTGACACACTAACAGAGAGATATCAATACATAGGTTTTAAGATTATTACTAGTCAGATATATTCTTGTGCGGTGAATCGGGCGTGTTGAGTCCAGTTCTCTGAGCAAGGAGTAGGTCTTGTCTATTACATATTGGGTTTATGGAACGGTATCTGAGCTAATTTGAAAGTCTTGTTTTATGTATCACCCCTCCTCACCTTTCCCGTTAAGCAGCCATAGTGTGTTTTCTGCATGTGTGACTCTGTTCTGTTTTGTAATTCAGTTCAAGTGTAACGGATTTTACATTCCCTCTATAAGTGACACCTTATGAGAAGTGCCCTTTTCTGTGTGACTTATTTCACTTAGAATCGTCGTACCTAAATCCACTCAACATGCTGCTACTAGCCTTATGACATTGATTTCATGGCTGAGTGATATTCCATTGTACATAAGGACCACAACTTTTTTATCCATTTTTCACTTTCCTGGGATATTTAAGGTGGAATGAAGTGGAGGTCCTTGTCAACAGAGCAGCCCTAAACTTTGGGGTGCTTGTGTCTTGCTGATTTTCAATTTTCCCACTTTATCCCCACATGCGTTGAAGTGCCCTATGCTCTCTAAGCTGTGTTTTTTAGATGTTTCAGGACACACCGTACCCTTCTCCAGAGTGGCTGTTGGCAATTTACATCCCGCCCATCAGTGTAGCAAGGCTCCCATTTCTCCATGGCCTGTCCTGCATTTCTGGTTTTGACACTTTTTTCAGCATGGCCCTTTTGACCGATGGGAAGCGAGACTTCTTTGTAGCGCTGATTTGCCTTTCCAGGTTGCTTGGTTGGCCAAAAAGGGCGTATGCGTTTTTTCCTGAATATATTCAGGAAAAAACGCATACGCCCTTTTTGGCCAAGGGCATCATTGTCGATGTTTTGCCGCTTTTCATGTGCTTTAAAGGCGATTCGAATCTACCTCCTGAAATCTGTTTCCTGCAATTCTGCCTTGATTTCAAATCCTCTTCTTTGCCTTCCCTCAATATATTTGTGGACGAGAGTTATCATTTATAACTCTGCAGGTTTGTGAATTGCAGTGCCCTGAAGCTCCATTTTACAAGTCGCTTTTTTGGGAGCTGGCCGCAAAAGTGCAGGATGGCTTCAGGCCCTGTTCTGGTTCCGGGGGGCAGTCTGAGCCTGTGGTTAATTCTTCTTCCTGATGGGAAAATAGAGTGACCTGTGCCTGTCCCAACACCAAGAGCTAGTCTCTCATTGTTTCCACGTCTTCCCGTTCATCCTCAGGACAAATTGCCACCTGTACGGAACAGGAGGTTAAAGGTGCTGAGGCTCCAAGTAGGGAGATTGCTAGTAAAGTGGCTGGAATGGCGAAGCCGAGCACAAGGAGATGAGAAATGAGGTGCGTTTTAGAAACCTTTCCCCATCACACGGTGTACCATCTTCTGGGTTTCTCATGCATGTTTTCGATATAGGAAGATGCCCTTGAACCTGGAGATTTGGGACCCATGCGATGGGTAGCACGCAGTATTACTTTAAAGGGTCTGCGTTTGCTCACCCAACCTCACCAAACCTCTCAGCCCCAAGAGTGTCCACCCTTATGTCTCATCCAGCTGTGGGTCTAGATATGGTCAATCCAGGTTGCATCACAGCCCCTGAACGAATTGTGTAAGAATTTCTCTCTCTTTCCCTGTCTTTGTTTCATGGGTTTTTAAAAGTAATTTATTTTTATAATGGGGTTTAGCTGCTTTTCACGGCTGTGTTTATGCCGCTTTACACCCACTTGACACACTAACAGAGAGATATCAATACATAGGTTTTAAGATTATTACTAGTCAGATATATTCTTGTGCGGTGAATCGGGCGTGTTGAGTCCAGTTCTCTGAGCAAGGAGTAGGTCTTGTCTATTACATATTGGGTTTATGGAACGGTATTGGAGCTAATTGGAAACTCTTCTTTTATGTATCACCCCACCTCACCTTTCCCGTTAAGCAGCCATAGTGTGTTTTCTGCATGTGTGACTCTGTTCTGTTTTGTAATTCAGTTCAAGTGTAACGGTTTTTACATTCCCTCTATAAGTGACACCTTATGAGAAGTGTCCTTTTCTGTGTGACTTATTTCACTTAGAATCGTCTTACCTAAATCCACTCATCATGCTGCTACTAGCCTTATGACATTGATTTCATGGCTGAGTGATATTCCATTGTACATAAGGACCACAACTCTTTTATCCATTTTTCGCTTTCCTGGGATATTTAAGGTGGAATGAAGTGGAGGTCCTTGTCAACAGAGCAGCCCTAAACTTTGGGGTGCTTGTGTCTTGCTGATTTTCAATTTTCCCACTTTATACCCCCATGCGTGGAAGTGCCCTATGCTCTCTAAGCTGTGTTTTTTAGATGTTTCAGGACACACCGTACACTTCTCCAGAGTGGCTGTTGGCAATTTACATCCCGCCCATCAGTGTAGCAAGGCTCCCATTTCTCCATGGCCTGTCCTGCATTTCTGGTTTTGACACTTTTTTCGGCATGGCCCTTTTGACCGATGGGAAGCGAGACTTCTTCGTAGCGCTGATTTGCCTTTCCAGGTTGCTTGGTTGGCCAAAAAGGGCGTATGCGTTTTTTCCTGAATATATTCAGGAAAAAACGCATACGCCCTTTTTGGCCAAGGGCATCATTGTCGATGTTTTGCTGCTTTTCATGTGCTTTAAAGGCGATTCGAATCTACCTCCTGAAATCTGTTTCCTGCAATTCTGCCTTGATTTCAAATCCTCTTCTTTGCCTTCCCTCAATATATTTGTGGACGAGAGTTATCATTTATAACTCTGCAGGTTTGTGAATTGCAGTGCCCTGAAGCTCCATTTTACAAGTCGCTTTTTTGGGAGCTGGCCGCAAAAGCGCAGGATGGCTTCAGGCCCTGTTCTGGTTCCGGGGGGCAGTCTGAGCCTGTGGTTAATTCTTCTTCCTGATGGGAAAATAGAGTGACCTGTGCCTGTCCCAACACCAAGAGCTAGTCTCTCATTGGTTCCCCGTCTTCCCGTTCATCCTCAGGACAAATTGCAACCTGTACGGAACAGGAGGTTAAAGGTGCTGAGGCTCCAAGTAGGGAGATTGCTAGTAAAGTGGCTGGAATGGCGAAGCCGAGCACAAGGAGATGAGAAATGAGGTGCGTTTTAGAAACCTTTCCCCATCACACGGTGTACCATCTTCTGGGTTTCTCATGCATGTTTTCGATGTAGGAAGATGCCCTTGAACCTGGAGATTTGGGACCCATGCGATGGGTAGCACGCAGTATTACTTTAAAGGGTCTGCGTTTGCTCACGCAACCTCACCAAACCTCTCAGCCCCAAGAGTGTCCACCCTTATGTCTCATCCAGCTGTGGGTCTAGATATGGTCAATCCAGGTTGCATCACAGCCCCTGAACGAATTGTGTAAGAATTTCTCTCTCTTTCCCTGTCTTTGTTTCATGGGTTTTTAAAAGTAATTTATTTTTATAATGGGGTTTAGCTGCTTTTCACGGCTGTGTTTATGCCGCTTTACACCCACTTGACACACTAACAGAGAGATATCAATACATAGGTTTTAAGATTATTACTAGTCAGATATATTCTTGTGCGGTGAATCGGGCGTGTTGAGTCCAGTTCTCTGAGCAAGGAGTAGGTCTTGTCTATTACATATTGGGTTTATGGAACGGTATCTGAGCTAATTTGAAAGTCTTGTTTTATGTATCACCCCACCTCACCTTTCCCGTTAAGCAGCCATAGTGTGTTTTCTGCATGTGTGACTCTGTTCTGTTTTGTAATTCAGTTCAAGTGTAACGGTTTTTACATTCCCTCTATAAGTGACACCTTATGAGAAGTGTCCTTTTCTGTGTGACTTATTTCACTTAGAATCGTCGTACCTAAATCCACTCATCATGCTGCTACTAGCCTTATGACATTGATTTCATGGCTGAGTGATATTCCATTGTACATAAGGACCACCACTTTTTTATCCATTTTTCGCTTTCCTGGGATATTTAAGGTGGAATGAAGTGGAGATCCTTGTCAACAGAGCAGTCCTAAACTTTGGGGTGCTTGTGTCTTGCTGATTTTCAATTTTCCCACTTTATTCCCCCATGCGTGGAAGTGCCCTATGCTCTCTAAGCTGTGTTTTTTAGATGTTTCAGGACACACCGTACCCTTCTCCAGAGTGGTTGTTGGCAATTTACACCCCGCCCATCAGTGTAGCAAGGCTCCCATTTCTCCATGTCCTGTCCTGCATTTCTGGTTTTGACACTTTTTTCAGCATGGCCCTTTTGACCGATGGGAAGAGAGACTTCTTTGTAGCGCTGATTTGCCTTTCCAGGTTGCTTGGTTGGCCAAAAAGGGCGTATGCGTTTTTTCCTGAATATATTCAGGAAAAAACGCATACGCCCTTTTTGGCCAAGGGCATCATTGTCGATGTTTTGCCGCTTTTCATGTGCTTTAAAGGCGATTCGAATCTACCTCCTGAAATCTGTTTCCTGCAATTCTGCCTTGATTTCAAATCCTCTTCTTTGCCTTCCCTCAATATATTTGTGGACGAGAGTTATCATTTATAACTCTGCAGGTTTGTGAATTGCAGTGCCCTGAACCTACATTTTACAAGTCGCTTTTTTGGGAGCTGGCCGCAAAAGGGCAGGATGGCTTCAGGCCCTGTTCTGGTTCCGGGGGGCAGGCTGAGCCTGTGATTAATTCTTCTTCCTGATGGGAAAATAGAGTGACCTGCGCCTGTCCCAACACCAAGAGCTAGTCTCTCATTGGTTCCCCGTTTTCCCGTTCATCCTCAGGACAAATTGCAACCTGTAAGGAACAGGAGGTTAAAGGTGCTGATGCTCCAAGTAGGGAGATTGCTAGTAAAGTGGCTGGAATGGCGAACCCGAGCACAAGGAGATGAGAAATGAGGTGCGTTTTAGAAACCTTTCCCCATCACATGGTGTACCATCTTCTGGGTTTCTCATGCATGTTTTCGATGTAGGAAGATGCCCTTGAACCTGGAGATTTGGGACCCATGTGATGGGTAGCACGCAGTATTACTTTAAAGGGTCTGCGTTTGCTCACCCAACCTCACCAAACCTCTCAGCCCCAAGAGTGTCCACCCTTATGTCTCATCCAGCTGTGGGTCTAGATATGGTCAATCCAGGTTGCATCACAGCCCCTGAACGAATTGTGTAAGAATTTCTCTCTCTTTCCCTGTCTTTGTTTCATGGGTTTTTAAAAGTAATTTATTTTTATAATGGGGTTTAGCTGCTTTTCACGGCTGTGTTTATGCCGCTTTACACCCACTTGACACACTAACAGAGAGATATCAATACATAGGTTTTAAGATTATTACTAGTCAGATATATTCTTGTGCGGTGAATCGGGCGTGTTGAGTCCAGTTCTCTGAGCAAGGAGTAGGTCTTGTCTATTACATATTGGGTTTATGGAACGGTATCGGAGCTAATTGGAAACTCTTCTTTTATGTATCACCCCACCTCACCTTTCCCGTTAAGCAGCCATAGTGTGTTTTCTGCATGTGTGACTCTGTTCTGTTTTGTAATTCATTTCAAGTGTAACGGTTTTTACATTCCCTCTATAAGTGACACCTTATGAGAAGTGTCCTTTTCTGTGTGACTTATTTCACTTAGAATCGTCTTACCTAAATCCACTCATCATGCTGCTACTAGCCTTATGACATTGATTTCATGGCTGAGTGATATTCCATTGTACATAAGGACCACAACTCTTTTATCCATTTTTCGCTTTCCTGGGATATTTAAGGTGGAATGAAGTGGAGGTCCTTGTCAACAGAGCAGCCCTAAACTTTGGGGTGCTTGTGTCTTGCTGATTTTCAATTTTCCCACTTTATACCCCCATGCGTGGAAGTGCCCTATGCTCTCTAAGCTGTGTTTTTTAGATGTTTCAGGACACACCGTACACTTCTCCAGAGTGGCTGTTGGCAATTTACATCCCGCCCATCAGTGTAGCAAGGCTCCCATTTCTCCATGGCCTGTCCTGCATTTCTGGTTTTGACACTTTTTTCGGCATGGCCCTTTTGACCGATGGGAAGCGAGACTTCTTCGTAGCGCTGATTTGCCTTTCCAGGTTGCTTGGTTGGCCAAAAAGGGCGTATGCGTTTTTTCCTGAATATATTCAGGAAAAAACGCATACGCCCTTTTTGGCCAAGGGCATCATTGTCGATGTTTTGCCGCTTTTCATGTGCTTTAAAGGCGATTCGAATCTACCTCCTGAAATCTGTTTCCTGCAATTCTGCCTTGATTTCAAATCCTCTTCTTTGCCTTCCCTCAATATATTTGTGGACGAGAGTTATCATTTATAACTCTGCAGGTTTGTGAATTGCAGTGCCCTGAAGCTCCATTTTACAAGTCGCTTTTTTGGGAGCTGGCCGCAAAAGCGCAGGATGGCTTCAGGCCCTGTTCTGGTTCCGGGGGGCAGTCTGAGCCTGTGGTTAATTCTTCTTCCTGATGGGAAAATAGAGTGACCTGTGCCTGTCCCAACACCAAGAGCTAGTCTCTCATTGGTTCCCCGTCTTCCCGTTCATCCTCAGGACAAATTGCAACCTGTACGGAACAGGAGGTTAAAGGTGCTGAGGCTCCAAGTAGGGAGATTGCTAGTAAAGTGGCTGGAATGGCGAAGCCGAGCACAAGGAGATGAGAAATGAGGTGCGTTTTAGAAACCTTTCCCCATCACACGGTGTACCATCTTCTGGGTTTCTCATGCATGTTTTCGATGTAGGAAGATGCCCTTGAACCTGGAGATTTGGGACCCATGCGATGGGTAGCACACAGTATTACTTTAAAGGGTCTGCGTTTGCTCACGCAACCTCACCAAACCTCTCAGCCCCAGGAGTGTCCACCCTTATGTCTCATCCAGCTGTGGGTCTAGATATGGTCAATCCAGGTTGCATCACAGCCCCTGAACGAATTGTGTAAGAATTTCTCTCTCTTTCCCTGTCTTTGTTTCATGGGTTTTTAAAAGTAATTTATTTTTATAATGTGGTTTAGCTGCTTTTCACGGCTGTGTTTATGCTGCTTTACACCCACTTGACACACTAACAGAGAGATATCAATACATAGGTTTTAAGATTATTACTAGTCAGATATATTCTTGTGCGGTGAATCAGGCGTGTTGAGTCCAGTTCTCTGAGCAAGGAGTAGGTCTTGTCTATTATATATTGGGTTTATGGAACGGTATCTGAGCTAATTTGAAAGTCTTGTTTTATGTATCATCCCACCTCACCTTTCCCGTTAAGCAGCCATAGTGTGTTTTCTGCATGTGTGACTCTGTTCTGTTTTGTAATTCAGTTCAAGTGTAACGGTTTTTACATTCCCTCTATAAGTGACACCTTATGAGAAGTGTCCTTTTCTGTGTGACTTATTTCACTTAGAATCGTCGTACCTAAATCCACTCATCATGCTGCTACTAGCCTTATGACATTGATTTCATGGCTGAGTGATATTCCATTGTACATAAGGACCACCACTTTTTTATCCATTTTTCGCTTTCCTGGGATATTTAAGGTGGAATGAAGTGGAGGTCCTTGTCAACAGAGCAGTCCTAAACTTTGGGGTGCTTGTGTCTTGCTCATTTTCAATTTTCCCACTTTATTCCCCCATGCGTGGCAGTGCCCTATGCTCTCTAAGCTGTGTTTTTTAGATGTTTCAGGACACACCGTACCCTTCTCCAGAGTGGCTGTTGGCAATTTACACCCCGCCCATCAGTGTAGCAAGGCTCCCATTTCTCCATGTCCTGTCCTGCATTTCTGGTTTTGACACTTTTTTCAGCATGGCCCTTTTGACCGATGGGAAGCGAGACTTCTTTGTAGCACTGATTTGCCTTTCCAGGTTGCTTGGTTGGCCAAAAATGGCGTATGCGTTTTTTCCTGAATATATTCAGGAAAAAACGCATACGCCCTTTTTGGCCAAGGGCATCATTGTCGATGTTTTGCCGCTTTTCATGTGCTTTAAAGGCGATTCGAATCTACCTCCTGAAATCTGTTTCCTGCAATTCTGCCTTGATTTCAAATCCTCTTCTTTGCCTTCCCTCAATATATTTGTGGACGAGAGTTATCATTTATAACTCTGCAGGTTTGTGAATTGCAGTGCCCTGAAGCTCCATTTTACAAGTCGCTTTTTTGGGAGCTGGCCGCAAAAGCGCAGGATGGCTTCAGGCCCTGTTCTGGTTCTGGGGGGCAGTCTGAGCCTGTGGTTAATTCTTCTTCCTGATGGCAAAATAGAGTGACCTGTGCCTGTCCCAACACCAAGAGCTAGTCTCTCATTGGTTCCCCGTCTTCCCGTTCATCCTCAGGACAAATTGCAACCTGTACGGAACAGGAGGTTAAAGGTGCTGAGGCTCCAAGTAGGGAGATTGCTAGTAAAGTGGCTGGAATGGCGAAGCCGAGCACAAGGAGATGAGAAATGAGGTGCGTTTTAGAAACCTTTCCCCATCACACGGTGTACCATCTTCTGGGTTTCTCATGCATGTTTTCGATGTAGGAAGATGCCCTTGAACCTGGAGATTTGGGACCCATGCGATGGGTAGCACGCAGTATTACTTTAAAGGGTCTGCGTTTGCTCACCCAACCTCACCAAACCTCTCAGCCCCAAGAGTGTCCACCCTTATGTCTCATCCAGCTGTGGGTCTAGATATGGTCAATCCAGGTTGCATCACAGCCCATGAACGAATTGTGTAAGAATTTCTCTCTCTTTCCCTGTCTTTGTTTCATGGGTTTTTAAAAGTAATTTATTTTTATAATGGGGTTTAGCTGCTTTTCACGGCTGTGTTTATGCCACTTTACACCCACTTGACACACTAACAGAGAGATATCAATACATATTTTAAGATTATTACTAGTCAGATATATTCTTGTGTGGTGAATCGGGCGTGTTGAGTCCAGTTCTCTGAGCAAGGAGTAGGTCTTGTCTATTACATATTGGGTTTATGGAACGGTATCTGAGCTAATTTGAAACTCTTGTTTTATGTATCACCCCAACTCCCCTTTCCCGTTAAGCAGCCATAGTGTATTTTCTGCATGTGTGACTCTGTTCTGTTTTGTAATTCAGTTCAAGTGTAACGGTTTTTACATTCCCTCTATAAGTGACACCTTATGAGAAGTGTCCTTTTCTGTGTGACTTATTTCACTTAGAAACGTCGTACATAAATCCACTCATCATGCTGCTACTAGCCTTATGACATTGATTTCATGGCTGAGTGATATTCCATTGTACATAAGGACCACCAGTTTTTTATCCATTTTTCGCTTTCCTGGGATATTTAAGGTGGAATGAAGTGGAGGTCCTTGTCAACAGAGCAGTCCTAAACTTTGGGGTGCTTGTGTCTTGCTGATTTTCAATTTTCCCACTTTATTCCCCCATGCGTGGAAGTGCCCTATGCTCTCTAAGCTGTGTTTTTTAGATGTTTCAGGACACACCGTACACTTCTCCAGAGTGGCTGTTGGCAATTTACATCCCGCCCATCAGTGTAGCAAGGCTCCCATTTCTCCATGGCCTGTCCTGCATTTCTGGTTTTGACACTTTTTTCAGCATGGCCCTTTTGACCGATGGGAAGCGAGACTTCTTTGTAGCGCTGATTTGCCTTTCCAGGTTGCTTGGTTGGCCAAAAAGGGCGTATGCGTTTTTTCCTGAATATATTCAGGAAAAAACGCATACGCCCTTTTTGGCCAAGGGCATCATTGTCAACGTTTTGCCGCTTTTCATGTGCTTTAAAGGCGATTCGAATCTACCTCCTGAAATCTGTTTCCTGCAATTCTGCCTTGATTTCAAATCCTCTTCTTTGCCTTCCCTCAATATATTTGTGGACGAGAGCTATCATTTATAACTCTGCAGGTTTGTGAATTGCAGTGCCCTGAAGCTCCATTTTACAAGTCGCTTTTTTGGGAGCTGGCCGCAAAAGGGCAGGATGGCTTCAGGCCCTGTTCTGGTTCCGGGGGGCAGGCTGAGCCTGTGATTAATTCTTCTTCCTGATGGGAAAATAGAGTGACCTGTGCCTGTCCCAACACCAAGAGCTAGTCTCTCATTGGTTCCCCGTTTTCCCGTTCATCCTCAGGACAAATTGCAACCTGTAAGGAACAGGAGGTTAAAGGTGCTGATGCTCCAAGTAGGGAGATTGCTAGTAAAGTGGCTGGAATGGCGAACCCGAGCACAAGGAGATGAGAAATGAGGTGCGTTTTAGAAACCTTTCCCCATCACATGGTGTACCATCTTATGGGTTTCTCATGCATGTTTTCGATGTAGGAAGATGCCCTTGAACCTGGAGATTTGGGACCCATGTGATGGGTAGCACGCAGTATTACTTTAAAGGGTCTGCGTTTGCTCACCCAACCTCACCAAACCTCTCAGCCCCAAGAGTGTCCACCCTTATGTCTCATCCAGCTGTGGGTCTAGATATGGTCAATCCAGGTTGCATCACAGCCCCTGAACGAATTGTGTAAGAATTTCTCTCTCTTTCCCTGTCTTTGTTTCATGGGTTTTTAAAAGTAATTTATTTTTATAATGGGGTTTAGCTGCTTTTCACGGCTGTGTTTATGCCGCTTTACACCCACTTGACACACTAACAGAGAGATATCAATACATAGGTTTTAACATTATTACTAGTCAAATATATTCTTGTGTGGTGAATCGGGCGTGTTGAGTCCAGTTCTCTGAGCAAGGAGTAGGTCTTGTCTATTACATATTGGGTTTATGGAACGGTATCTGAGCTAATTTGAAACTCTTATTTTATGTATCACCCTACTCACCTTTCCCGTTAAGCAGCCGTAGTGTATTTTCTGCATGTGTGACTCTGTTCTGTTTTGTAATTCAGTTCAAGTGTAACGGTTTTTACATTCCCTCTATAAGTGACACCTTATGAGAAGTGTCCTTTTCTGTGTGACTTATTTCACTTAGAAACGTCGTACATAAATCCACTCATCATGCTGCTACTAGCCTTATGACATTGATTTCATGGCTGAGTGATATTCCATTGTACATAAGGACCACCAGTTTTTTATCCATTTTTCGCTTTCCTGGGATATTTAAGGTGGAATGAAGTGGAGGTCCTTGTCAACAGAGCAGTCCTAAACTTTGGGGTGCTTGTGTCTTGCTGATTTTCAATTTTCCCACTTTATTCCCCCATGCGTGGAAGTGCCCTATGCTCTCTAAGCTGTGTTTTTTAGATGTTTCAGGACACACCGTACACTTCTCCAGAGTGGCTGTTGGCAATTTACATCCCGCCCATCAGTGTAGCAAGGCTCCCATTTCTCCATGGCCTGTCCTGCATTTCTGGTTTTGACACTTTTTTCGGCATGGCCCTTTTGACCGATGGGAAGCGAGACTTCTTCGTAGCGCTGATTTGCCTTTCCAGGTTGCTTGGTTGGCCAAAAAGGGCGTATGCGTTTTTTCCTGAATATATTCAGGAAAAAACGCATACGCCCTTTTTGGCCAAGGGCATCATTGTCGATGTTTTGCCGCTTTTCATGTGCTTTAAAGGCGATTCGAATCTACCTCCTGAAATCTGTTTCCTGCAATTCTGCCTTGATTTCAAATCCTCTTCTTTGCCTTCCCTCAATATATTTGTGGACGAGAGTTATCATTTATAACTCTGCAGGTTTGTGAATTGCAGTGCCCTGAAGCTCCATTTTACAAGTCGCTTTTTTGGGAGCTGGCCGCAAAAGCGCAGGATGGCTTCAGGCCCTGTTCTGGTTCCGGGGGGCAGTCTGAGCCTGTGGTTAATTCTTCTTCCTGATGGGAAAATAGAGTGACCTGTGCCTGTCCCAACACCAAGAGCTAGTCTCTCATTGGTTCCCCGTCTTCCCGTTCATCCTCAGGACAAATTGCAACCTGTACGGAACAGGAGGTTAAAGGTGCTGAGGCTCCAAGTAGGGAGATTGCTAGTAAAGTGGCTGGAATGGCGAAGCCGAGCACAAGGAGATGAGAAATGAGGTGCGTTTTAGAAACCTTTCCCCATCACACGGTGTACCATCTTCTGGGTTTCTCATGCATGTTTTCGATGTAGGAAGATGCCCTTGAACCTGGAGATTTGGGACCCATGCGATGGGTAGCACGCAGTATTACTTTAAAGGGTCTGCGTTTGCTCACGCAACCTCACCAAACCTCTCAGCCCCAAGAGTGTCCACCCTTATGTCTCATCCAGCTGTGGGTCTAGATATGGTCAATCCAGGTTGCATCACAGCCCCTGAACGAATTGTGTAAGAATTTCTCTCTCTTTCCCTGTCTTTGTTTCATGGGTTTTTAAAAGTAATTTATTTTTATAATGGGGTTTAGCTGCTTTTCACGGCTGTGTTTATGCCGCTTTACACCCACTTGACACACTAACAGAGAGATATCAATACATAGGTTTTAAGATTATTACTAGTCAGATATATTCTTGTGCGGTGAATCGGGCGTGTTGAGTCCAGTTCTCTGAGCAAGGAGTAGGTCTTGTCTATTACATATTGGGTTTATGGAACGGTATCGGAGCTAATTTGAAAGTCTTGTTTTATGTATCACCCCACCTCACCTTTCCCGTTAAGCAGCCATAGTGTGTTTTCTGCATGTGTGACTGTGTTCTGTTTTGTAATTCAGTTCAAGTGTAACGGTTTTTACATTCCCTCTATAAGTGACACCTTATGAGAAGTGTCCTTTTCTGTGTGACTTATTTCACTTAGAATCGTCGTACCTAAATCCACTCATCATGCTGCTACTAGCCTTATGACATTGATTTCATGGCTGAGTGATATTCCATTGTACATAAGGACCACCACTTTTTTATCCATTTTTCGCTTTCCTGGGATATTTAAGGTGGAATGAAGTGGAGGTCCTTGTCAACAGAGCAGTCCTAAACTTTGGGGTGCTTGTGTCTTGATGATTTTCAATTTTCCCACTTTATTCCCCCATGCGTGGAAGTGCCCTATGCTCTCTAAGCTGTGTTTTTTAGATGTTTCAGGACACACCGTACCCTTCTCCAGAGTGGCTGTTGGCAATTTACACCCCGCCCATCAGTGTAGCAAGGCTCCCATTTCTCCATGTCCTGTCCTGCATTTCTGGTTTTGACACTTTTTTCAGCATGGCCCTTTTGACCGATGGGAAGCGAGACTTCTTTGTAGCGCTGATTTGCCTTTCCAGGTTGCTTGGTTGGCCAAAAATGGCGTATGCGTTTTTTCCTGTATATATTCAGGAAAAAACGCATACGCCCTTTTTGGCCAAGGGCATCATTGTCGATGTTTTGCCGCTTTTCATGTGCTTTAAAGGCGATTCGAATCTACCTCCTGAAATCTGTTTCCTGCAATTCTGCCTTGATTTCAAATCCTCTTCTTTGCCTTCCCTCAATATATTTGTGGACGAGAGTTATCATTTATAACTCTGCAGGTTTGTGAATTGCAGTGCCCTGAAGCTCCATTTTACAAGTCGCTTTTTTGGGAGCTGGCCGCAAAAGCGCAGGATGGCTTCAGGCCCTGTTCTGGTTCCGAGGGGCAGTCTGAGCCTGTGGTTAATTCTTCTTCCTGATGGCAAAATAGAGTGACCTGTGCCTGTCCCAACACCAAGAGCTAGTCTCTCATTGGTTCCCCGTCTTCCCGTTCATCCTCAGGACAAATTGCAACCTGTACGGAACAGGAGGTTAAAGGTGCTGAGGCTCCAAGTAGGGAGATTGCTAGTAAAGTGGCTGGAATGGCGAAGCCGAGCACAAGGAGATGAGAAATGAGGTGCGTTTTAGAAACCTTTCCCCATCACACGGTGTACCATCTTCTGGGTTTCTCATGCATGTTTTCGATGTAGGAAGATGCCCTTGAACCTGGAGATTTGGGACCCATGCGATGGGTAGCACGCAGTATTACTTTAAAGGGTCTGCGTTTGCTCACCCAACCTCACCAAACCTCTCAGCCCCAAGAGTGTCCACCCTTATGTCTCATCCAGCTGTGGGTCTAGATATGGTCAATCCAGGTTGCATCACAGCCCATGAACGAATTGTGTAAGAATTTCTCTCTCTTTCCCTGTCTTTGTTTCATGGGTTTTTAAAAGTAATTTATTTTTATAATGGGGTTTAGCTGCTTTTCACGGCTGTGTTTATGCCACTTTACACCCACTTGACACACTAACAGAGAGATATCAATACATAGGTTTTAAGATTATTACTAGTCAGATATATTCTTGTGTGGTGAATCGGGCGTGTTGAGTCCAGTTCTCTGAGCAAGGAGTAGGTCTTGTCTATTACATATTGGGTTTATGGAACGGTATCTGAGCTAATTTGAAACTCTTATTTTATGTATCACCCCAACTCACCTTTCCCGTTAAGCAGCCATAGTGTATTTTCTGCATGTGTGACTCTGTTCTGTTTTGTAATTCAGTTCAAGTGTAACGGTTTTTACATTCCCTCTATAAGTGACACCTTATGAGAAGTGTCCTTTTCTGTGTGACTTATTTCACTTAGAAACGTCGTACATAAATCCACTCATCATGCTGCTACTAGCCTTATGACATTGATTTCATGGCTGAGTGATATTCCATTGTACATAAGGACCACCAGTTTTTTATCCATTTTTCGCTTTCCTGGGATATTTAAGGTGGAATGAAGTGGAGGTCCTTGTCAACAGAGCAGTCCTAAACTTTGGGGTGCTTGTGTCTTGCTGATTTTCAATTTTCCCACTTTATTCCCCCATGCGTGGAAGTGCCCTATGCTCTCTAAGCTGTGTTTTTTAGATGTTTCAGGACAC
The DNA here is from genome assembly GCF_965194825.1 of Balaenoptera physalus. NCBI lineage: Eukaryota > Metazoa > Chordata > Mammalia > Artiodactyla > Balaenopteridae > Balaenoptera > Balaenoptera physalus. The sequence continues at coordinate 360,446 of NW_028126453.1, read as the reverse complement.
ACCGTACACTTCTCCAGAGTGGCTGTTGGCAATTTACATCCCGCCCATCAGTGTAGCAAGGCTCCCATTTCTCCATGGCCTGTCCTGCATTTCTGGTTTTGACACTTTTTTCGGCATGGCCCTTTTGACCGATGGGAAGCGAGACTTCTTCGTAGCGCTGATTTGCCTTTCCAGGTTGCTTGGTTGGCCAAAAAGGGCGTATGCGTTTTTTCCTGAATATATTCAGGAAAAAACGCATACGCCCTATTTGGCCAAGGGCATCATTGTCGATGTTTTGCCGCTTTTCATGTGCTTTAAAGGCGATTCGAATCTACCTCCTGAAATCTGTTTCCTGCAATTCTGCCTTGATTTCAAATCCTCTTCTTTGCCTTCCCTCAATATATTTGTGGACGAGAGTTATCATTTATAACTCTGCAGGTTTGTGAATTGCAGTGCCCTGAAGCTCCATTTTACAAGTCGCTTTTTTGGGAGCTGGCCGCAAAAGCGCAGGATGGCTTCAGGCCCTGTTCTGGTTCCGGGGGGCAGTCTGAGCCTGTGGTTAATTCTTCTTCCTGATGGGAAAATAGAGTGACCTGTGCCTGTCCCAACACCAAGAGCTAGTCTCTCATTGGTTCCCCGTCTTCCCGTTCATCCTCAGGACAAATTGCAACCTGTACGGAACAGGAGGTTAAAGGTGCTGAGGCTCCAAGTAGGGAGATTGCTAGTAAAGTGGCTGGAATGGCGAAGCCGAGCACAAGGAGATGAGAAATGAGGTGCGTTTTAGAAACCTTTCCCCATCACACGGTGTACCATCTTCTGGGTTTCTCATGCATGTTTTCGATGTAGGAAGATGCCCTTGAACCTGGAGATTTGGGACCCATGCGATGGGTAGCACGCAGTATTACTTTAAAGGGTCTGCGTTTGCTCACGCAACCTCACCAAACCTCTCAGCCCCAAGAGTGTCCACCCTTATGTCTCATCCAGCTGTGGGTCTAGATATGGTCAATCCAGGTTGCATCACAGCCCCTGAACGAATTGTGTAAGAATTTCTCTCTCTTTCCCTGTCTTTGTTTCATGGGTTTTTAAAAGTAATTTATTTTTATAATGGGGTTTAGCTGCTTTTCACGGCTGTGTTTATGCCACTTTACACCCACTTGACACACTAACAGAGAGATATCAATACATAGGTTTTAAGATTATTACTAGTCAGATATATTCTTGTGTGGTGAATCGGGCCTGTTGAGTCCAGTTCTCTGAGCAAGGAGTAGGTCTTGTCTATTACGTATTGGGTTTATGGAACGGTATCTGAGCTAATTTGAAACTCTTGTTTTATGTATCACCCCACCTCACCTTTCCCGTTAAGCAGCCATAGTGTGTTTTCTGCATGTGTGACTCTGTTCTGTTTTGTAATTCAGTTCAAGTGTAACGATTTTTACATTCCCTCTATAAGTGACACCTTATGAGAGGTGTCCTTTTCTGTGTGACTTATTTCACTTAGAATCGTCGTACCTAAATCCACTCATCATGCTGCTACTAGCCTTATGACATTGATTTCATGGCTGAGTGATATTCCATTGTACATAAGGACCACAACTTTTTTATCCATTTTTCGCTTTCCTGTTTTATTTAAGGTGGAATGAAGTGGAGGTCCTTCTCAACAGAGCAGCCCTAAACGTTTGGCTGCTTGTGTCTTGCTGATTTTCAATTTTCCCACTTTATACCTCCATGCGTGGATGTGCCCTATGCTCTCTAAGCTGTATTTTTTAGATGTTTCAGGACACACCGTACCCTTCTCCAGAGTGGCTGTTGTCAATTTACATCCCGCCCATCAGTGTAGCAAGGCTCCCATATCTCCATGGCCTGTCCTGCATTTCTGGTTTTGACACTTTTTTCAGCATGGCCCTTTTGACCGATGGGAAGCGAGACTTCTTTGTAGCGCTGATTTGCCTTTCCAGGTTGCTTGGTTGGCCAAAAAGGGCGTATGCGTTTTTTCCTGAATATATTCAGGAAAAAACGCATACGCCCTTTTTGGCCAAGGGCATCATTGTCAACGTTTTGCCGCTTTAGATGTGCTTTAAAGGCGATTCGAATCTACCTCCTGAAATCTGTTTCCTGCAATTCTGACTTGATTTCAAATCCTCTTCTTTGCCTTCCCTCAATATACTTGTGGACGAGAGTTATCATTTATAACTCTGCAGGTTTGTGAATTGCAGTGCCCTGAAGCTCCATTTTACAAGTCGCATTTTCGGGAGCTGGCCGCAAAAGCGCAGGATGGCTTCAGGCCCTGTTCTGGTTCCGGGGGGCAGGCTGAGCCTGTGGTTAATTCTTCTTCCTGATGGGAAAATAGAGTGACCTGTGCCTGTCCCAACACCAAGAGCTAGTCTCTCATTGGTTCCCCGTCTTCCCGTTCATCCTCAGGACAAATTGCAACCTGTACGGAACAGGAGGTTAAAGGTGCTGATGCTCCAAGTAGGGAGATTGCTAGTAAAGTGGCTGGAATGGCTAACCCGAGCACAAGGAGATGAGAAATGAGGTGCGTTTTAGAAACCTTTCCCCATCACACGGTGTACCATCTTCTGGGTTTCTCATGCATGTTTTCGATGTAGGAAGATGCCCTTGAACCTGGAGATTTGGGACCCATGCGATGGGTAGCACGCAGTATTACTTTAAAGGGTCTGCGTTTGCTCACCCAACCTCACCAAACCTCTCAGCCCCAAGAGTGTCCACCCTTATGTCTCATCCAGCTGTGGGTCTAGATATGGTCAATCCAGGTTGCATCACAGCCCCTGAACGAATTGTGTAAGAATTTCTCTCTCTTTCCCTGTCTTTGTTTCATGGGTTTTTAAAAGTAATTTATTTTTATAATGGGGTTTAGCTGCTTTTCACGGCTGTGTTTATGCCGCTTTACACCCACTTGACACACTAACAGAGAGATATCAATACATAGGTTTTAAGATTATTACTAGTCAGATATATTCTTGTGCGGTGAATCGGGCGTGTTGAGTCCAGTTCTCTGAGCAAGGAGTAGGTCTTGTCTATTACATATTGGGTTTATGGAACGGTATCTGAGCTAATTTGAAACTCTTGTTTTATGTATCACCCCACCTCACCTTTCCCGTTAAGCAGCCATAGTGTGTTTTCTGCATGTGTGACTCTGTTCTGTTTTGTAATTCAGTTCAAGTGTAACGGTTTTTACATTCCCTCTATAAGTGACACCTTATGAGAAGTGCCCTTTTCTGTGTGACTTATTTCACTTAGAATCGTCATACCTAAATCCACTCATCATGCTGCTACTAGCCTTATGACATTGATTTCATGGCTGAGTGATATTCCATTGTACATAAGGACCACAACTTTTTTATCCATTTTTCGCTTTCCTGGGATATTTAAGGTGGAATGAAGTGGAGGTCCTTGTCAACAGAGCAGCCCTAAACTTTGGGGTGCTTGTGTCTTGCTGATTTTCAATTTTCCCACTTTATCCCCCCATGCGTGGAAGTGCCCTATGCTCTCTAAGCTGTGTTTTTTAGATGTTTCAGGACACACCGTACCCTTCTGCAGAGTGGCTGTTGGCAATTTACATCCCGCCCATCAGTGTAGCAAGGCTCCCATTTCTCCATGGCCTGTCCTGCATTTCTGGTTTTGACACTTTTTTCAGCATGGCCCTTTTGACCGATGGGAAGCGAGACTTCTTTGTAGCGCTGATTTGCCTTTCCAGGTTGCTTGGTTGGCCAAAAAGGGCGTATGCGTTTTTTCCTGAATATATTCAGGAAAAAACGCATACGCCCTTTTTGGCCAAGGGCATCATTGTCGATGTTTTGCCGCTTTTCATGTGCTTTAAAGGCGATTCGAATCTACCTACTGAAATCTGTTTCCTGCAATTCTGCCTTGATTTCAAATCCTCTTCTTTGCCTTCCCTCAATATATTTGTGGACGAGAGTTATCATTTATAACTCTGCAGGTTTGTGAATTGCAGTGCCCTGAAGCTCCATTTTACAAGTCGCTTTTTTGGGAGCTGGCCGCAAAAGCGCAGGATGGCTTCAGGCCCTGTTCTGGTTCCGGGGGGCAGGCTGAGCCTGTGGTTAATTCTTCTTCCTGATGGGAAAATAGAGTGACCTGTGCCTGTCCCAACACCAAGAGCTAGTCTCTCATTGGTTCCCCGTCTTCCCGTTCATCCTCAGGACAAATTGCAACGTGTACGGAACAGGAGGTTAAAGGTGCTGATGCTCCAAGTAGGGAGATTGCTAGTAAAGTGGCTGGAAAGGCGAACCCGAGCACAAGGAGATGAGAAATGAGGTGCGTTTTAGAAACCTTTCCCCATCACACGGTGTACCATCTTCTGGGTTTCTCATGCATGTTTTCGATGTAGGAAGATGCCCTTGAACCTGGAGATTTGGGACCCATGCGATGGGTAGCACACAGTATTACTTTAAAGGGTCTGTGTTTGCTCACCCAACCTCACCAAACCTCTCAGCCCCAAGAGTGTCCACCCTTATGTCTCATCCAGCTGTGGGTCTAGATATGGTCAATCCAGGTTGCATCACAGCCCCTGAACGAATTGTGTAAGAATTTCTCTCTCTTTCCCTATCTTTGTTTCATGGGTTTTTAAAAGTAATTTATTTTTATAATGGGGTTTAGCTGCTTTTCACGGCTGTGTTTATGCCGCTTTACACCCACTTGACACACTAACAGAGAGATATCAATACATAGGTTTTAAGATTATTACTAGTCAGATATATTCTTGTGTGGTGAATCGGGCGTGTTGAGTCCAGTTCTCTGAGCAAGGAGTAGGTCTTGTCTATTACATATTGGGTTTATGGAACGGTATCTGAGCTAATTTGAAAGTCTTGTTTTATGTATCACCCCACCTCACCTTTCCCGTTAAGCAGCCATAGTGTGTTTTCTGCATGTGTGACTCTGTTCTGTTTTGTAATTCAGTTCAAGTGTAACGGATTTTACATTCCCTCTATAAGTGACACCTGATGAGAAGTGCCCTTTTCTGTGTGACTTATTTCACTTAGAATCGTCGTACCTAAATCCACTCATCATGCTGCTACTAGCCTTATGACATTGATTTCATGGCTGAGTGATATTCCATTGTACATAAGGACCACAACTTTTTTATCCATTTTTCGCTTTCCTGGGATATTTAAGGTGGAATGAAGTGGAGGTCCTTGTCAACAGAGCAGCCCTAAACTTTGGGGTGCTTGTGTCTTGCTGATTTTCAATTTTCCCACTTTATCCCCCCATGCGTGGAAGAGCCCTATGCTCTCTAAGCTGTGTTTTTTAGATGTTTCAGGACACACCGTACCCTTCTGAAGAGTGGCTGTTGGCAATTTACATCCCGCCCATCAGTGTAGCAAGGCTCCCATTTCTCCATGGCCTGTCCTGCATTTCTGGTTTTGACACTTTTTTCAGCATGGCCCTTTTGACCGATTTGAAGCGAGACTTCTTTGTAGCGCTGATTTGCCTTTCCAGGTTGCTTGGTTGGCCAAAAAGGGCGTATGCGTTTTTTCCTGAATATATTCAGGAAAAAACGCATACGCCCTTTTTGGCCAAGGGCATCATTGTCGATGTTTTGCCGCTTTTCATGTGCTTTAAAGGCGATTCGAATCTACCTACTGAAATCTGTTTCCTGCAATTCTGCCTTGATTTCAAATCCTCTTCTTTGCCTTCCCTCAATATATTTGTGGACGAGAGTTATCATTTATAACTCTGCAGGTTTGTGAATTGCAGTGCCCTGAAGCTCCATTTTACAAGTCGCTTTTTTGGGAGCTGGCCGCAAAAGCGCAGGATGGCTTCAGGCCCTGTTCTGGTTCCGGGGGGCAGGCTGAGCCTGTGGTTAATTCTTCTTCCTGATGGGAAAATAGAGTGACCTGTGCCTGTCCCAACACCAAGAGCTAGTCTCTCATTGGTTCCCCGTCTTCCCGTTCATCCTCAGGACAAATTGCAACGTGTACGGAACAGGAGGTTAAAGGTGCTGATGCTCCAAGTAGGGAGATTGCTAGTAAAGTGGCTGGAAAGGCGAACCCGAGCACAAGGAGATGAGAAATGAGGTGCGTTTTAGAAACCGTTCCCCATCACACGGTGTACCATCTTCTGGGTTTCTCATGCATGTTTTCGATGTAGGAAGATGCCCTTGAACCTGGAGATTTGGGACCCATGCGATGGGTAGCACACAGTATTACTTTAAAGGGTCTGTGTTTGCTCACCCAACCTCACCAAACCTCTCAGCCCCAAGAGTGTCCACCCTTATGTCTCATCCAGCTGTGGGTCTAGATATGGTCAATCCAGGTTGCATCACAGCCCCTGAACGAATTGTGTAAGAATTTCTCTCTCTTTCCCTATCTTTGTTTCATGGGTTTTTAAAAGTAATTTATTTTTATAATGGGGTTTAGCTGCTTTTCACGGCTGTGTTTATGCCGCTTTACACCCACTTGACACACTAACAGAGAGATATCAATACATAGGTTTTAAGATTATTACTAGTCAGATATATTCTTGTGTGGTGAATCGGGCGTGTTGAGTCCAGTTCTCTGAGCAAGGAGTAGGTCTTGTCTATTACATATTGGGTTTATGGAACGGTATCTGAGCTAATTTGAAAGTCTTGTTTTATGTATCACCCCACCTCACTTTTCCCGTTAAGCAGCCATAGTGTGTTTTCTGCATGTGTGACTCTGTTCTGTTTTGTAATTCAGTTCAAGTGTAACGGATTTTTCATTCCCTCTATAAGTGACACCTTATGAGAAGTGCCCTTTTCTGTGTGACTTATTTCACTTAGAATCGTCGTACCTAAATCCACTCATCATGCTGCTACTAGCCTTATGACATTGATTTCATGGCTGAGTGATATTCCATTGTACATAAGGACCACAACTTTTTTATCCATTTTTCGCTTTCCTGGGATATTTAAGGTGGAATGAAGTGGAGGTCCTTGTCAACAGAGCAGCCCTAAACTTTGGGGTGCTTGTGTCTTGCTGATTTTCAATTTTCCCACTTTATCCCCCCATGCGTGGAAGAGCCCTATGCTCTGTAAGCTGTGTTTTTTAGATGTTTCAGGACACACCGTACCCTTCTGCAGAGTGGCTGTTGGCAATTTACATCCCGCCCATCAGTGTAGCAAGGCTCCCATTTCTCCATGGCCTGTCCTGCATTTCTGGTTTTGACACTTTTTTCAGCATGGCCCTTTTGACCGATGGGAAGCGAGACTTCTTTGTAGCGCTGATTTGCCTTTCCAGGTTGCTTGGTTGGCCAAAAAGGGCGTATGCGTTTTTTCCTGAATATATTCAGGAAAAAACGCATACGCCCTTTTTGGCCAAGGGCATCATTGTCAACGTTTTGCCGCTTTAGATGTGCTTTAAAGGCGATTCGAATCTACCTTCTGAAATCTGTTTCCTGCAATTCTGCCTTGATTTCAAATCCTCTTCTTTGCCTTCCCTCAATATACTTGTGGACGAGAGTTATCATTTATAACTCTGCAGGTTTGTGAATTGCAGTGCCCTGAAGCTCCATTTTACAAGTCGCTTTTTCGGGAGCTGGCCGCAAAAGCGCAGGATGGCTTCAGGCCCTGTTCTGGTTCCGGGGGGCAGGCTGAGCCTGTGGTTAATTCTTCTTCCTGATGGGAAAATAGAGTGACCTGTGCCTGTCCCAACACCAAGAGCTAGTCTCTCATTGGTTCCCCGTCTTCCCGTTCATCCTCAGGACAAATTGCAACCTGTACGGAACAGGAGGTTAAAGGTGCTGATGCTCCAAGTAGGGAGATTGCTAGTAAAGTGGCTGGAAAGGCGAACCCGAGCACAAGGAGATGAGAAATGAGGTGCGTTTTAGAAACCTTTCCCCATCACACGGTGTACCATCTTCTGGGTTTCTCATGCATGTTTTCGATGTAGGAAGATGCCCTTGAACCTGGAGATTTGGGACCCATGCGATGGGTAGCACACAGTATTACTTTAAAGGGTCTGTGTTTGCTCACCCAACCTCACCAAACCTCTCAGCCCCAAGAGTGTCCACCCTTATGTCTCATCCAGCTGTGGGTCTAGATATGGTCAATCCAGGTTGCATCACAGCCCCTGAACGAATTGTGTAAGAATTTCTCTCTCTTTCCCTATCTTTGTTTCATGGGTTTTTAAAAGTAATTTATTTTTATAATGGGGTTTAGCTGCTTTTCACGGCTGTGTTTATGCCGCTTTACACCCACTTGACACACTAACAGAGAGATATCAATACATAGGTTTTAAGATTATTACTAGTCAGATATATTCTTGTGTGGTGAATCGGGCGTGTTGAGTCCAGTTCTCTGAGCAAGGAGTAGGTCTTGTCTATTACATATTGGGTTTATGGAACGGTATCTGAGCTAATTTGAAAGTCTTGTTTTATGTATCACCCCACCTCACCTTTCCCGTTAAGCAGCCATAGTGTGTTTTCTGCATGTGTGACTCTGTTCTGTTTTGTAATTCAGTTCAAGTGTAACGGATTTTACATTCCCTCTATAAGTGACACCTGATGAGAAGTGCCCTTTTCTGTGTGACTTATTTCACTTAGAATCGTCGTACCTAAATCCACTCATCATGCTGCTACTAGCCTTATGACATTGATTTCATGGCTGAGTGATATTCCATTGTACATAAGGACCACAACTTTTTTATCCATTTTTCGCTTTCCTGGGATATTTAAGGTGGAATGAAGTGGAGGTCCTTGTCAACAGAGCAGCCCTAAACTTTGGGGTGCTTGTGTCTTGCTGATTTTCAATTTTCCCACTTTATCCCCCCATGCGTGGAAGAGCCCTATGCTCTCTAAGCTGTGTTTTTTAGATGTTTCAGGACACACCGTACCCTTCTGAAGAGTGGCTGTTGGCAATTTACATCCCGCCCATCAGTGTAGCAAGGCTCCCATTTCTCCATGGCCTGTCCTGCATTTCTGGTTTTGACACTTTTTTCAGCATGGCCCTTTTGACCGATTTGAAGCGAGACTTCTTTGTAGCGCTGATTTGCCTTTCCAGGTTGCTTGGTTGGCCAAAAAGGGCGTATGCGTTTTTTCCTGAATATATTCAGGAAAAAACGCATACGCCCTTTTTGTCCAAGGGCATTATTGTCGATGTTTTGCCGCTTTTCATGTGCTTTAAAGGCGATTCGAATCTACCTACTGAAATCTGTTTCCTGCAATTCTGCCTTGATTTCAAATCCTCTTCTTTGCCTTCCCTCAATATATTTGTGGACGAGAGTTATCATTTATAACTCTGCAGGTTTGTGAATTGCAGTGCCCTGAAGCTCCATTTTACAAGTCGCTTTTTTGGGAGCTGGCCGCAAAAGCGCAGGATGGCTTCAGGCCCTGTTCTGGTTCCGGGGGGCAGTCTGAGCCTGTGGTTAATTCTTCTTCCTGATGGGAAAATAGAGTGACCTGTGCCTGTCCCAACACCAAGAGCTAGTCTCTCATTGGTTCCCCGTCTTCCCGTTCATCCTCAGGACAAATTGCAACGTGTACGGAACAGGAGGTTAAAGGTGCTGATGCTCCAAGTAGGGAGATTGCTAGTAAAGTGGCTGGAAAGGCGAACCCGAGCACAAGGAGATGAGAAATGAGGTGCGTTTTAGAAACCGTTCCCCATCACACGGTGTACCATCTTCTGGGTTTCTCATGCATGTTTTCGATGTAGGAAGATGCCCTTGAACCTGGAGATTTGGGACCCATGCGATGGGTAGCACACAGTATTACTTTAAAGGGTCTGTGTTTGCTCACCCAACCTCACCAAACCTCTCAGCCCCAAGAGTGTCCACCCTTATGTCTCATCCAGCTGTGGGTCTAGATATGGTCAATCCAGGTTGCATCACAGCCCCTGAACGAATTGTGTAAGAATTTCTCTCTCTTTCCCTATCTTTGTTTCATGGGTTTTTAAAAGTAATTTATTTTTATAATGGGGTTTAGCTGCTTTTCACGGCTGTGTTTATGCCGCTTTACACCCACTTGACACACTAACAGAGAGATATCAATACATAGGTTTTAAGATTATTACTAGTCAGATATATTCTTGTGTGGTGAATCGGGCGTGTTGAGTCCAGTTCTCTGAGCAAGGAATAGGTCTTGTCTATTACATATTGGGTTTATGGAACGGTATCTGAGCTAATTTGAAAGTCTTGTTTTATGTATCACCCCACCTCACTTTTCCCGTTAAGCAGCCATAGTGTGTTTTCTGCATGTGTGACTCTGTTCTGTTTTGTAATTCAGTTCAAGTGTAACGGATTTTTCATTCCCTCTATAAGTGACACCTTATGAGAAGTGCCCTTTTCTGTGTGACTTATTTCACTTAGAATCGTCGTACCTAAATCAACTCATCATGCTGCTACTAGCCTTATGACATTGATTTCATGGCTGAGTGATATTCCATTGTACATAAGGACCACAACTTTTTTATCCATTTTTCGCTTTCCTGGGATATTTAAGGTGGAATGAAGTGGAGGTCCTTGTCAACAGAGCAGCCCTAAACTTTGGGGTGCTTGTGTCTTGCTGATTTTCAATTTTCCCACTTTATCCCCCCATGCGTGGAAGAGCCCTATGCTCTGTAAGCTGTGTTTTTTAGATGTTTCAGGACACACCGTACCCTTCTGCAGAGTGGCTGTTGGCAATTTACATCCCGCCCATCAGTGTAGCAAGGCTCCCATTTCTCCATGGCCTGTCCTGCATTTCTGGTTTTGACACTTTTTTCAGCATGGCCCTTTTGACCGATGGGAAGCGAGACTTCTTTGTAGCGCTGATTTGCCTTTCCAGGTTGCTTGGTTGGCCAAAAAGGGCGTATGCGTTTTTTCCTGAATATATTCAGGAAAAAACGCATACGCCCTTTTTGGCCAAGGGCATCATTGTCAACGTTTTGCCGCTTTAGATGTGCTTTAAAGGCGATTCGAATCTACCTTCTGAAATCTGTTTCCTGCAATTCTGCCTTGATTTCAAATCCTCTTCTTTGCCTTCCCTCAATATACTTGTGGACGAGAGTTATCATTTATAACTCTGCAGGTTTGTGAATTGCAGTGCCCTGAAGCTCCATTTTACAAGTCGCTTTTTCGGGAGCTGGCCGCAAAAGCGCAGGATGGCTTCAGGCCCTGTTCTGGTTCCGGGGGGCAGGCTGAGCCTGTGGTTAATTCTTCTTCCTGATGGGAAAATAGAGTGACCTGTGCCTGTCCCAACACCAAGAGCTAGTCTCTCATTGGTTCCCCGTCTTCCCGTTCATCCTCAGGACAAATTGCAACGTGTACGGAACAGGAGGTTAAAGGTGCTGATGCTCCAAGTAGGGAGATTGCTAGTAAAGTGGCTGGAAAGGCGAACCCGAGCACAAGGAGATGAGAAATGAGGTGCGTTTTAGAAACCTTTCCCCATCACACGGTGTACCATCTTCTGGGTTTCTCATGCATGTTTTCGATGTAGGAAGATGCCCTTGAACCTGGAGATTTGGGACCCATGCGATGGGTAGCACACAGTATTACTTTAAAGGGTCTGTGTTTGCTCACCCAACCTCACCAAACCTCTCAGCCCCAAGAGTTTCCACCCTTATGTCTCATCCAGCTGTGGGTCTAGATATGGTCAATCCAGGTTGCATCACAGCCCCTGAACGAATTGTGTAAGAATTTCTCTCTCTTTCCCTGTCTTTGTTTCATGGGTTTTTAAAAGTAATTTATTTTTATAATGGGGTTTAGCTGCTTTTCACGGCTGTGTTTATGCCGCTTTACACCCACTTGACACACTAACAGAGAGATATCAATACATAGGTTTTAAGATTATTACTAGTCAGATATATTCTTGTGTGGTGAATCGGGCGTGTTGAGTCCAGTTCTCTGAGCAAGGAGTAGGTCTTGTCTATTACATATTGGGTTTATGGAACGGTATCTGAGCTAATTTGAAAGTCTTGTTTTATGTATCACCCCACCTCACCTTTCCCGTTAAGCAGCCATAGTGTGTTTTCTGCATGTGTGACTCTGTTCTGTTTTGTAATTCAGTTCAAGTGTAACGGTTTTTACATTCCCTCTATAAGTGACACCTGATGAGAAGTGCCCTTTTCTGTGTGACTTATTTCACTTAGAATCGTCATACCTAAATCCACTCATCATGCTGCTACTAGCCTTATGACATTGATTTCATGGCTGAGTGATATTCCATTGTACATAAGGACCACAACTTTTTTATCCATTTTTCGCTTTCCTGGGATATTTAAGGTGGAATGAAGTGGAGGTCCTTGTCAACAGAGCAGCCCTAAACTTTGGGGTGCTTGTGTCTTGCTGATTTTCAATTTTCCCACTTTATACCCCCATGCGTGGAAGAGCCCTATGCTCTCTAAGCTGTGTTTTTTAGATGTTTCAGGACACACCGTACCCTTCTGAAGAGTGGCTGTTGGCAATTTACATCCCGCCCATCAGTGTAGCAAGGCTCCCATTTCTCCATGGCCTGTCCTGCATTTCTGGTTTTGACACTTTTTTCAGCATGGCCCTTTTGACCGATGGGAAGCGAGACTTCTTTGTAGCGCTGATTTGCCTTTCCAGGTTGCTTGGTTGGCCAAAAAGGGCGTATGCGTTTTTTCCTGAATATATTCAGGAAAAAACGCATACGCCCTTTTTGGCCAAGGGCATCATTGTCGATGTTTTGCCGCTTTTCATGTGCTTTAAAGGCGATTCGAATCTACCTACTGAAATCTGTTTCCTGCAATTCTGCCTTGATTTCAAATCCTCTTCTTTGCCTTCCCTCAATATATTTGTGGACGAGAGTTATCATTTATAACTCTGCAGGTTTGTGAATTGCAGTGCCCTGAAGCTCCATTTTACAAGTCGCTTTTTTGGGAGCTGGCCGCAAAAGCGCAGGATGGCTTCAGGCCCTGTTCTGGTTCCGGGGGGCAGGCTGAGCCTGTGGTTAATTCTTCTTCCTGATGGGAAAATAGAGTGACCTGTGCCTGTCCCAACACCAAGAGCTAGTCTCTCATTGGTTCCCCGTCTTCCCGTTCATCCTCAGGACAAATTGCAACGTGTACGGAACAGGAGGTTAAAGGTGCTGATGCTCCAAGTAGGGAGATTGCTAGTAAAGTGGCTGGAAAGGCGAACCCGAGCACAAGGAGATGAGAAATGAGGTGCGTTTTAGAAACCTTTCCCCATCACACGGTGTACCATCTTCTGGGTTTCTCATGCATGTTTTCGATGTAGGAAGATGCCCTTGAACCTGGAGATTTGGGACCCATGCGATGGGTAGCACACAGTATTACTTTAAAGGGTCTGTGTTTGCTCACCCAACCTCACCAAACCTCTCAGCCCCAAGAGTGTCCACCCTTATGTCTCATCCAGCTGTGGGTCTAGATATGGTCAATCCAGGTTGCATCACAGCCCCTGAACGAATTGTGTAAGAATTTCTCTCTCTTTCCCTATCTTTGTTTCATGGGTTTTTAAAAGTAATTTATTTTTATAATGGGGTTTAGCTGCTTTTCACGGCTGTGTTTATGCCGCTTTACACCCACTTGACACACTAACAGAGAGATATCAATACATAGGTTTTAAGATTATTACTAGTCAGATATATTCTTGTGTGGTGAATCGGGCGTGTTGAGTCCAGTTCTCTGAGCAAGGAGTAGGTCTTGTCTATTACATATTGGGTTTATGGAACGGTATCTGAGCTAATTTGAAAGTCTTGTTTTATGTATCACCCCACCTCACCTTTCCCGTTAAGCAGCCATAGTGTGTTTTCTGCATGTGTGACTCTGTTCTGTTTTGTAATTCAGTTCAAGTGTAACGGATTTTACATTCCCTCTATAAGTGACACCTGATGAGAAGTGCCCTTTTCTGTGTGACTTATTTCACTTAGAATCGTTGTACCTAAATCCACTCATCATGCTGCTACTAGCCTTATGACATTGACTTCATGGCTGAGTGATATTCCATTGTACATAAGGACCACAACTTTTTTATCCATTTTTCGCTTTCCTGGGATATTTAAGGTGGAATGAAGTGGAGGTCCTTGTCAACAGAGCAGCCCTAAACTTTGGGGTGCTTGTGTCTTGCTGATTTTCAATTTTCCCACTTTATCCCCCCATGCGTGGAAGAGCCCTATGCTCTCTAAGCTGTGTTTTTTAGATGTTTCAGGACACACCGTACCCTTCTGAAGAGTGGCTGTTGGCAATTTACATCCCGCCCATCAGTGTAGCAAGGCTCCCATTTCTCCATGGCCTGTCCTGCATTTCTGGTTTTGACACTTTTTTCAGCATGGCCCTTTTGACCGATGGGAAGCGAGACTTCTTTGTAGCGCTGATTTGCCTTTCCAGGTTGCTTGGTTGGCCAAAAAGGGCGTATGCGTTTTTTCCTGAATATATTCAGGAAAAAACGCATACGCCCTTTTTGGCCAAGGGCATCATTGTCGATGTTTTGCCGCTTTTCATGTGCTTTAAAGGCGATTCGTATCTACCTACTGAAATCTGTTTCCTGCAATTCTGCCTTGATTTCAAATCCTCTTCTTTGCCTTCCCTCAATATATTTGTGGACGAGAGTTATCATTTATAACTCTGCAGGTTTGTGAATTGCAGTGCCCTGAAGCTCCATTTTACAAGTCGCTTTTTTGGGAGCTGGCCGCAAAACCGCAGGATGGCTTCAGGCCCTGTTCTGGTTCCGGGGGGCAGGCTGAGCCTGTGGTTAATTCTTCTTCCTGATGGGAAAATAGAGTGACCTGTGCCTGTCCCAACACCAAGAGCTAGTCTCTCATTGGTTCCCCGTCTTCCCGTTCATCCTCAGGACAAATTGCAACGTGTACGGAACAGGAGGTTAAAGGTGCTGATGCTCCAAGTAGGGAGATTGCTAGTAAAGTGGCTGGAAAGGCGAAGCCGAGCACAAGGAGATGAGAAATGAGGTGCGTTTTAGAAACCTTTCCCCATCACACGGTGTACCATCTTCTGGGTTTCTCATGCATGTTTTCGATGTAGGAAGATGCCCTTGAACCTGGAGATTTGGGACCCATGCGATGGGTAGCACGCAGTATTACTTTAAAGGGTCTGCGTTTGCTCACGCAACCTCACCAAACCTCTCAGCCCCAAGAGTGTCCACCCTTATGTCTCATCCAGCTGTGGGTCTAGATATGGTCAATCCAGGTTGCATCACAGCCCCTGAACGAATTGTGTAAGAATTTCTCTCTCTTTCCCTGTCTTTGTTTCATGGGTTTTTAAAAGTAATTTATTTTTATAATGGGGTTTAGCTGCTTTTCACGGCTGTGTTTATGCCACTTTACACCCACTTGACACACTAACAGAGAGATATCAATACATAGGTTTTAAGATTATTACTAGTCAGATATATTCTTGTGTGGTGAATCGGGCCTGTTGAGTCCAGTTCTCTGAGCAAGGTGTAGGTCTTATCTGTTACGTATTGGGTTTATGGAACGGTATCTGAGCTAATTTGAAACTCTTGTTTTATGTATCACCCCACCTCACCTTTCCCGTTAAGCAGCCATAGTGTGTTTTCTGCATGTGTGACTCTGTTCTGTTTTGTAATTCAGTTCAAGTGTAACGATTTTTACATTCCCTCTATAAGTGACACCTTATGAGAGGTGTCCTTTTCTGTGTGACTTATTTCACTTAGAATCGTCGTACCTAAATCCACTCATCATGGGGCTACTAGCCTTATGACATTGATTTCATGGCTGAGTGATATTCCATTGTACATAAGGACCACAACTTTTTTATCCATTTTTCGCTTTCCTGTTTTATTTAAGGTGGAATGAAGTGGAGGTCCTTCTCAACAGAGCAGTCCTAAACGTTGGGGTGCTTGTGTCTTGCTGATTTTCAATTTTCCCACTTTATTCCCCCATGCGTGGAAGTGCCCTATGCTCTCTAAGCTGTGTTTTTTAGATGTTTCAGGACACACCGTACACTTCTCCAGAGTGGCTGTTGGCAATTTACATCCCGCCCATCAGTGTAGCAAGGCTCCCATTTCTCCATGGCCTGTCCTGCATTTCTGGTTTTGACACTTTTTTCGGCATGGCCCTTTTGACCGATGGGAAGCGAGACTTCTTCGTAGCGCTGATTTGCCTTTCCAGGTTGCTTGGTTGGCCAAAAAGGGCGTATGCGTTTTTTCCTGAATATATTCAGGAAAAAACGCATACGCCCTTTTTGGCCAAGGGCATCATTGTCGATGTTTTGCCGCTTTTCATGTGCTTTAAAGGCGATTCGAATCTACCTCCTGAAATCTGTTTCCTGCAATTCTGCCTTGATTTCAAATCCTCTTCTTTGCCTTCCCTCAATATATTTGTGGACGAGAGTTATCAGTTATAACTCTGCAGGTTTGTGAATTGCAGTGCCCTGAAGCTCCATTTTACAAGTCGCTTTTTTGGGAGCTGGCCGCAAAAGCGCAGGATGGCTTCAGGCCCTGTTCTGGTTCCGGGGGGCAGTCTGAGCCTGTGGTTAATTCTTCTTCCTGATGGGAAAATAGAGTGACCTGTGCCTGTCCCAACACCAAGAGCTAGTCTCTCATTGGTTCCCCGTCTTCCCGTTCATCCTCAGGACAAATTGCAACCTGTACGGAACAGGAGGTTAAAGGTGCTGAGGCTCCAAGTAGGGAGATTGCTAGTAAAGTGGCTGGAATGGCGAAGCCGAGCACAAGGAGATGAGAAATGAGGTGCGTTTTAGAAACCTTTCCCCATCACACGGTGTACCATCTTCTGGGTTTCTCATGCATGTTTTCGATGTAGGAAGATGCCCTTGAACCTGGAGATTTGGGACCCATGCGATGGGTAGCACGCAGTATTACTTTAAAGGGTCTGCGTTTGCTCACGCAACCTCACCAAACCTCTCAGCCCCAAGAGTGTCCACCCTTATGTCTCATCCAGCTGTGGGTCTAGATATGGTCAATCCAGGTTGCATCACAGCCCCTGAACGAATTGTGTAAGAATTTCTCTCTCTTTCCCTGTCTTTGTTTCATGGGTTTTTAAAAGTAATTTATTTTTATAATGGGGTTTAGCTGCTTTTCACGGCTGTGTTTATGCCGCTTTACACCCACTTGACACACTAACAGAGAGATATCAATACATAGGTTTTAAGATTATTACTAGTCAGATATATTCTTGTGCGGTGAATCGGGCGTGTTGAGTCCAGTTCTCTGAGCAAGGAGTAGGTCTTGTCTATTACATATTGGGTTTATGGAACGGTATCTGAGCTAATTTGAAAGTCTTGTTTTATGTATCACCCCACCTCACCTTTCCCGTTAAGCAGCCATAGTGTGTTTTCTGCATGTGTGACTGTGTTCTGTTTTGTAATTCAGTTCAAGTGTAACGGTTTTTACATTCCCTCTATAAGTGACACCTTATGAGAAGTGTCCTTTTCTGTGTGACTTATTTCACTTAGAATCGTCGTACCTAAATCCACTCATCATGCTGCTACTAGCCTTATGACATTGATTTCATGGCTGAGTGATATTCCATTGTACATAAGGACCACCACTTTTTTATCCATTTTTCGCTTTCCTGGGATATTTAAGGTGGAATGAAGTGGAGGTCCTTGTCAACAGAGCAGTCCTAAACTTTGGGGTGCTTGTGTCTTGCTGATTTTCAATTTTCCCACTTTATTCCCCCATGCGTGGAAGTGCCCTATGCTCTCTAAGCTGTGTTTTTTAGATGTTTCAGGACACACCGTACACTTCTCCAGAGTGGCTGTTGGCAATTTACATCCCGCCCATCAGTGTAGCAAGGCTCCCATTTCTCCATGGCCTGTCCTGCATTTCTGGTTTTGACACTTTTTTCGGCATGGCCCTTTTGACCGATGGGAAGCGAGACTTCTTCGTAGCGCTGATTTGCCTTTCCAGGTTGCTTGGTTGGCCAAAAAGGGCGTATGCATTTTTTCCTGAATATATTCAGGAAAAAACGCATACGCCCTTTTTGGCCAAGGGCATCATTGTCGATGTTTTGCCGCTTTTCATGTGCTTTAAAGGCGATTCGAATCTACCTCCTGAAATCTGTTTCCTGCAATTCTGCCTTGATTTCAAATCCTCTTCTTTGCCTTCCCTCAATATATTTGTGGACGAGAGTTATCATTTATAACTCTGCAGGTTTGTGAATTGCAGTGCCCTGAAGCTCCATTTTACAAGTCGCTTTTTTGGGAGCTGGCCGCAAAAGCGCAGGATGGCTTCAGGCCCTGTTCTGGTTCCGGGGGGCAGTCTGAGCCTGTGGTTAATTCTTCTTCCTGATGGGAAAATAGAGTGACCTGTGCCTGTCCCAACACCAAGAGCTAGTCTCTCATTGGTTCCCCGTCTTCCCGTTCATCCTCAGGACAAATTGCAACCTGTACGGAACAGGAGGTTAAAGGTGCTGAGGCTCCAAGTAGGGAGATTGCTAGTAAAGTGGCTGGAATGGCGAAGCCGAGCACAAGGAGATGAGAAATGAGGTGCGTTTTAGAAACCTTTCCCCATCACACGGTGTACCATCTTCTGGGTTTCTCATGCATGTTTTCGATGTAGGAAGATGCCCTTGAACCTGGAGATTTGGGACCCATGCGATGGGTAGCACGCAGTATTACTTTAAAGGGTCTGCGTTTGCTCACGCAACCTCACCAAACCTCTCAGCCCCAAGAGTGTCCACCCTTATGTCTCATCCAGCTGTGGGTCTAGATATGGTCAATCCAGGTTGCATCACAGCCCATGAACGAATTGTGTAAGAATTTCTCTCTCTTTCCCTGTCTTTGTTTCATGGGTTTTTAAAAGTAATTTATTTTTATAATGGGGTTTAGCTGCTTTTCACGGCTGTGTTTATGCCACTTTACACCCACTTGACACACTAACAGAGAGATATCAATACATAGGTTTTAAGATTATTACTAGTCAGATATATTCTTGTGTGGTGAATCGGGCGTGTTGAGTCCAGTTCTCTGAGCAAGGAGTAGGTCTTGTCTATTACATATTGGGTTTATGGAACGGTATCTGAGCTAATTTGAAACTCTTGTTTTATGTATCACCCCAACTCACCTTTCCCGTTAAGCAGCCATAGTGTATTTTCTGCATGTGTGACTCTGTTCTGTTTTGTAATTCAGTTCAAGTGTAACGGTTTTTACATTCCCTCTATAAGTGACACCTTATGAGAAGTGTCCTTTTCTGTGTGACTTATTTCACTTAGAAACGTCGTACATAAATCCACTCATCATGCTGCTACTAGCCTTATGACATTGATTTCATGGCTGAGTGATATTCCATTGTACATAAGGACCACCAGTTTTTTATCCATTTTTCGCTTTCCTGGGATATTTAAGGTGGAATGAAGTGGAGGTCCTTGTCAACAGAGCAGTCCTAAACTTTGGGGTGCTTGTGTCTTGCTGATTTTCAATTTTCCCACTTTATTCCCCCATGCGTGGAAGTGCCCTATGCTCTCTAAGCTGTGTTTTTTAGATGTTTCAGGACACACCGTACACTTCTCCAGAGTGGCTGTTGGCAATTTACATCCCGCCCATCAGTGTAGCAAGGCTCCCATTTCTCCATGGCCTGTCCTGCATTTCTGGTTTTGACACTTTTTTCGGCATGGCCCTTTTGACCGATGGGAAGCGAGACTTCTTCGTAGCGCTGATTTGCCTTTCCAGGTTGCTTGGTTGGCCAAAAAGGGCGTATGCATTTTTTCCTGAATATATTCAGGAAAAAACGCATACGCCCTTTTTGGCCAAGGGCATCATTGTCGATGTTTTGCCGCTTTTCATGTGCTTTAAAGGCGATTCGAATCTACCTCCTGAAATCTGTTTCCTGCAATTCTGCCTTGATTTCAAATCCTCTTCTTTGCCTTCCCTCAATATATTTGTGGACGAGAGTTATCATTTATAACTCTGCAGGTTTGTGAATTGCAGTGCCCTGAAGCTCCATTTTACAAGTCGCTTTTTTGGGAGCTGGCCGCAAAAGCGCAGGATGGCTTCAGGCCCTGTTCTGGTTCCGGGGGGCAGTCTGAGCCTGTGGTTAATTCTTCTTCCTGATGGGAAAATAGAGTGACCTGTGCCTGTCCCAACACCAAGAGCTAGTCTCTCATTGGTTCCCCGTCTTCCCGTTCATCCTCAGGACAAATTGCAACCTGTACGGAACAGGAGGTTAAAGGTGCTGAGGCTCCAAGTAGGGAGATTGCTAGTAAAGTGGCTGGAATGGCGAAGCCGAGCACAAGGAGATGAGAAATGAGGTGCGTTTTAGAAACCTTTCCCCATCACACGGTGTACCATCTTCTGGGTTTCTCATGCATGTTTTCGATGTAGGAAGATGCCCTTGAACCTGGAGATTTGGGACCCATGCGATGGGTAGCACGCAGTATTACTTTAAAGGGTCTGCGTTTGCTCACGCAACCTCACCAAACCTCTCAGCCCCAAGAGTGTCCACCCTTATGTCTCATCCAGCTGTGGGTCTAGATATGGTCAATCCAGGTTGCATCACAGCCCATGAACGAATTGTGTAAGAATTTCTCTCTCTTTCCCTGTCTTTGTTTCATGGGTTTTTAAAAGTAATTTATTTTTATAATGGGGTTTAGCTGCTTTTCACGGCTGTGTTTATGCCACTTTACACCCACTTGACACACTAACAGAGAGATATCAATACATAGGTTTTAAGATTATTACTAGTCAGATATATTCTTGTGTGGTGAATCGGGCGTGTTGAGTCCAGTTCTCTGAGCAAGGAGTAGGTCTTGTCTATTACATATTGGGTTTATGGAACGGTATCTGAGCTAATTTGAAACTCTTGTTTTATGTATCACCCCAACTCACCTTTCCCGTTAAGCAGCCATAGTGTATTTTCTGCATGTGTGACTCTGTTCTGTTTTGTAATTCAGTTCAAGTGTAACGGTTTTTACATTCCCTCTATAAGTGACACCTTATGAGAAGTGTCCTTTTCTGTGTGACTTATTTCACTTAGAAACGTCGTACATAAATCCACTCATCATGCTGCTAGTAGCCTTATGACATTGATTTCATGGCTGAGTGATATTCCATTGTACATAAGGACCACCACTTTTTTATCCATTTTTCGCTTTCCTGGGATATTTAAGGTGGAATGAAGTGGAGGTCCTTGTCAACAGAGCAGTCCTAAACGTTGGGGTGCTTGTGTCTTGCTGATTTTCAATTTTCCCACTTTATTCCCCCATGCGTGGAAGTGCCCTATGCTCTCTAAGCTGTGTTTTTTAGATGTTTCAGGACACACCGTACACTTCTCCAGAGTGGCTGTTGGCAATTTACATCCCGCCCATCAGTGTAGCAAGGCTCCCATTTCTCCATGGCCTGTCCTGCATTTCTGGTTTTGACACTTTTTTCGGCATGGCCCTTTTGACCGATGGGAAGCGAGACTTCTTCGTAGCGCTGATTTGCCTTTCCAGGTTGCTTGGTTGGCCAAAAAGGGCGTATGCGTTTTTTCCTGAATATATTCAGGAAAAAACGCATACGCCCTTTTTGGCCAAGGGCATCATTGTCGATGTTTTGCCGCTTTTCATGTGCTTTAAAGGCGATTCGAATCTACCTCCTGAAATCTGTTTCCTGCAATTCTGCCTTGATTTCAAATCCTCTTCTTTGCCTTCCCTCAATATATTTGTGGACGAGAGTTATCATTTATAACTCTGCAGGTTTGTGAATTGCAGTGCCCTGAAGCTCCATTTTACAAGTCGCTTTTTTGGGAGCTGGCCGCAAAAGCGCAGGATGGCTTCAGGCCCTGTTCTGGTTCCGGGGGGCAGTCTGAGCCTGTGGTTAATTCTTCTTCCTGATGGGAAAATAGAGTGACCTGTGCCTGTCCCAACACCAAGAGCTAGTCTCTCATTGGTTCCCCGTCTTCCCGTTCATCCTCAGGACAAATTGCAACCTGTACGGAACAGGAGGTTAAAGGTGCTGAGGCTCCAAGTAGGGAGATTGCTAGTAAAGTGGCTGGAATGGCGAAGCCGAGCACAAGGAGATGAGAAATGAGGTGCGTTTTAGAAACCTTTCCCCATCACACGGTGTACCATCTTCTGGGTTTCTCATGCATGTTTTCGATGTAGGAAGATGCCCTTGAACCTGGAGATTTGGGACCCATGCGATGGGTAGCACGCAGTATTACTTTAAAGGGTCTGCGTTTGCTCACGCAACCTCACCAAACCTCTCAGCCCCAAGAGTGTCCACCCTTATGTCTCATCCAGCTGTGGGTCTAGATATGGTCAATCCAGGTTGCATCACAGCCCCTGAACGAATTGTGTAAGAATTTCTCTCTCTTTCCCTGTCTTTGTTTCATGGGTTTTTAAAAGTAATTTATTTTTATAATGGGGTTTAGCTGCTTTTCACGGCTGTGTTTATGCCGCTTTACACCCACTTGACACACTAACAGAGAGATATCAATACATAGGTTTTAAGATTATTACTAGTCAGATATATTCTTGTGCGGTGAATCGGGCGTGTTGAGTCCAGTTCTCTGAGCAAGGAGTAGGTCTTGTCTATTACATATTGGGTTTATGGAACGGTATCTGAGCTAATTTGAAAGTCTTGTTTTATGTATCACCCCACCTCACCTTTCCCGTTAAGCAGCCATAGTGTGTTTTCTGCATGTGTGACTGTGTTCTGTTTTGTAATTCAGTTCAAGTGTAACGGTTTTTACATTCCCTCTATAAGTGACACCTTATGAGAAGTGTCCTTTTCTGTGTGACTTATTTCACTTAGAATCGTCGTACCTAAATCCACTCATCATGCTGCTACTAGCCTTATGACATTGATTTCATGGCTGAGTGATATTCCATTGTACATAAGGACCACCACTTTTTTATCCATTTTTCGCTTTCCTGGGATATTTAAGGTGGAATGAAGTGGAGGTCCTTGTCAACAGAGCAGTCCTAAACTTTGGGGTGCTTGTGTCTTGATGATTTTCAATTTTCCCACTTTATTCCCCCATGCGTGGAAGTGCCCTATGCTCTCTAAGCTGTGTTTTTTAGATGTTTCAGGACACACCGTACCCTTCTCCAGAGTGGCTGTTGGCAATTTACACCCCGCCCATCAGTGTAGCAAGGCTCCCATTTCTCCATGTCCTGTCCTGCATTTCTGGTTTTGACACTTTTTTCAGCATGGCCCTTTTGACCGATGGGAAGCGAGACTTCTTTGTAGCGCTGATTTGCCTTTCCAGGTTGCTTGGTTGGCCAAAAATGGCGTATGCGTTTTTTCCTGTATATATTCAGGAAAAAACGCATACGCCCTTTTTGGCCAAGGGCATCATTGTCGATGTTTTGCCGCTTTTCATGTGCTTTAAAGGCGATTCGAATCTACCTCCTGAAATCTGTTTCCTGCAATTCTGCCTTGATTTCAAATCCTCTTCTTTGCCTTCCCTCAATATATTTGTGGACGAGAGTTATCATTTATAACTCTGCAGGTTTGTGAATTGCAGTGCCCTGAAGCTCCATTTTACAAGTCGCTTTTTTGGGAGCTGGCCGCAAAAGCGCAGGATGGCTTCAGGCCCTGTTCTGGTTCCGGGGGGCAGTCTGAGCCTGTGGTTAATTCTTCTTCCTGATGGCAAAATAGAGTGACCTGTGCCTGTCCCAACACCAAGAGCTAGTCTCTCATTGGTTCCCCGTCTTCCCGTTCATCCTCAGGACAAATTGCAACCGGTACGGAACAGGAGGTTAAAGGTGCTGAGGCTCCAAGTAGGGAGATTGCTAGTAAAGTGGCTGGAATGGCGAAGCCGAGCACAAGGAGATGAGAAATGAGGTGCGTTTTAGAAACCTTTCCCCATCACACGGTGTACCATCTTCTGGGTTTCTCATGCATGTTTTCGATGTAGGAAGATGCCCTTGAACCTGGAGATTTGGGACCCATGCGATGGGTAGCACGCAGTATTACTTTAAAGGGTCTGCGTTTGCTCACCCAACCTCACCAAACCTCTCAGCCCCAAGAGTGTCCACCCTTATGTCTCATCCAGCTGTGGGTCTAGATATGGTCAATCCAGGTTGCATCACAGCCCATGAACGAATTGTGTAAGAATTTCTCTCTCTTTCCCTGTCTTTGTTTCATGGGTTTTTAAAAGTAATTTATTTTTATAATGGGGTTTAGCTGCTTTTCACGGCTGTGTTTATGCCACTTTACACCCACTTGACACACTAACAGAGAGATATCAATACATAGGTTTTAAGATTATTACTAGTCAGATATATTCTTGTGTGGTGAATCGGGCGTGTTGAGTCCAGTTCTCTGAGCAAGGAGTAGGTCTTGTCTATTACATATTGGGTTTATGGAACGGTATCTGAGCTAATTTGAAACTCTTATTTTATGTATCACCCCAACTCACCTTTCCCGTTAAGCAGCCATAGTGTATTTTCTGCATGTGTGACTCTGTTCTGTTTTGTAATTCAGTTCAAGTGTAACGGTTTTTACATTCCCTCTATAAGTGACACCTTATGAGAAGTGTCCTTTTCTGTGTGACTTATTTCACTTAGAAACGTCGTACATAAATCCACTCATCATGCTGCTACTAGCCTTATGACATTGATTTCATGGCTGAGTGATATTCCATTGTACATAAGGACCACCAGTTTTTTATCCATTTTTCGCTTTCCTGGGATATTTAAGGTGGAATGAAGTGGAGGTCCTTGTCAACAGAGCAGTCCTAAACTTTGGGGTGCTTGTGTCTTGCTGATTTTCAATTTTCCCACTTTATTCCCCCATGCGTGGAAGTGCCCTATGCTCTCTAAGCTGTGTTTTTTAGATGTTTCAGGACACACCGTACACTTCTCCAGAGTGGCTGTTGGCAATTTACATCCCGCCCATCAGTGTAGCAAGGCTCCCATTTCTCCATGTCCTGTCCTGCATTTCTGGTTTTGACACTTTTTTCAGCATGGCCCTTTTGACCGATGGGAAGCGAGACTTCTTTGTAGCGCTGATTTGCCTTTCCAGGTTGCTTGGTTGGCCAAAAATGGCGTATGCGTTTTTTCCTGTATATATTCAGGAAAAAACGCATACGCCCTTTTTGGCCAAGGGCATCATTGTCGATGTTTTGCCGCTTTTCATGTGCTTTAAAGGCGATTCGAATCTACCTCCTGAAATCTGTTTCCTGCAATTCTGCCTTGATTTCAAATCCTCTTCTTTGCCTTCCCTCAATATATTTGTGGACGAGAGTTATCATTTATAACTCTGCAGGTTTGTGAATTGCAGTGCCCTGAAGCTCCATTTTACAAGTCGCTTTTTTGGGAGCTGGCCGCAAAAGCGCAGGATGGCTTCAGGCCCTGTTCTGGTTCTGGGGGGCAGTCTGAGCCTGTGGTTAATTCTTCTTCCTGATGGCAAAATAGAGTGACCTGTGCCTGTCCCAACACCAAGAGCTAGTCTCTCATTGGTTCCCCGTCTTCCCGTTCATCCTCAGGACAAATTGCAACCTGTACGGAACAGGAGGTTAAAGGTGCTGAGGCTCCAAGTAGGGAGATTGCTAGTAAAGTGGCTGGAATGGCGAAGCCGAGCACAAGGAGATGAGAAATGAGGTGCGTTTTAGAAACCTTTCCCCATCACACGGTGTACCATCTTCTGGGTTTCTCATGCATGTTTTCGATGTAGGAAGATGCCCTTGAACCTGGAGATTTGGGACCCATGCGATGGGTAGCACGCAGTATTACTTTAAAGGGTCTGCGTTTGCTCACCCAACCTCACCAAACCTCTCAGCCCCAAGAGTGTCCACCCTTATGTCTCATCCAGCTGTGGGTCTAGATATGGTCAATCCAGGTTGCATCACAGCCCATGAACGAATTGTGTAAGAATTTCTCTCTCTTTCCCTGTCTTTGTTTCATGGGTTTTTAAAAGTAATTTATTTTTATAATGGGGTTTAGCTGCTTTTCACGGCTGTGTTTATGCCACTTTACACCCACTTGACACACTAACAGAGAGATATCAATACATAGGTTTTAAGATTATTACTAGTCAGATATATTCTTGTGTGGTGAATCGGGCGTGTTGAGTCCAGTTCTCTGAGCAAGGAGTAGGTCTTGTCTATTACATATTGGGTTTATGGAACGGTATCTGAGCTAATTTGAAACTCTTATTTTATGTATCACCCCAACTCACCTTTCCCGTTAAGCAGCCATAGTGTATTTTCTGCATGTGTGACTCTGTTCTGTTTTGTAATTCAGTTCAAGTGTAACGGTTTTTACATTCCCTCTATAAGTGACACCTTATGAGAAGTGTCCTTTTCTGTGTGACTTATTTCACTTAGAAACGTCGTACATAAATCCACTCATCATGCTGCTACTAGCCTTATGACATTGATTTCATGGCTGAGTGATATTCCATTGTACATAAGGACCACCAGTTTTTTATCCATTTTTCGCTTTCCTGGGATATTTAAGGTGGAATGAAGTGGAGGTCCTTGTCAACAGAGCAGTCCTAAACTTTGGGGTGCTTGTGTCTTGCTGATTTTCAATTTTCCCACTTTATTCCCCCATGCGTGGAAGTGCCCTATGCTCTCTAAGCTGTGTTTTTTAGATGTTTCAGGACACACCGTACACTTCTCCAGAGTGGCTGTTGGCAATTTACATCCCGCCCATCAGTGTAGCAAGGCTCCCATTTCTCCATGGCCTGTCCTGCATTTCTGGTTTTGACACTTTTTTCGGCATGGCCCTTTTGACCGATGGGAAGCGAGACTTCTTCGTAGCGCTGATTTGCCTTTCCAGGTTGCTTGGTTGGCCAAAAAGGGCGTATGCATTTTTTCCTGAATATATTCAGGAAAAAACGCATACGCCCTTTTTGGCCAAGGGCATCATTGTCGATGTTTTGCCGCTTTTCATGTGCTTTAAAGGCGATTCGAATCTACCTCCTGAAATCTGTTTCCTGCAATTCTGCCTTGATTTCAAATCCTCTTCTTTGCCTTCCCTCAATATATTTGTGGACGAGAGTTATCATTTATAACTCTGCAGGTTTGTGAATTGCAGTGCCCTGAAGCTCCATTTTACAAGTCGCTTTTTTGGGAGCTGGCCGCAAAAGCGCAGGATGGCTTCAGGCCCTGTTCTGGTTCCGGGGGGCAGTCTGAGCCTGTGGTTAATTCTTCTTCCTGATGGGAAAATAGAGTGACCTGTGCCTGTCCCAACACCAAGAGCTAGTCTCTCATTGGTTCCCCGTCTTCCCGTTCATCCTCAGGACAAATTGCAACCTGTACGGAACAGGAGGTTAAAGGTGCTGAGGCTCCAAGTAGGGAGATTGCTAGTAAAGTGGCTGGAATGGCGAAGCCGAGCACAAGGAGATGAGAAATGAGGTGCGTTTTAGAAACCTTTCCCCATCACACGGTGTACCATCTTCTGGGTTTCTCATGCATGTTTTCGATGTAGGAAGATGCCCTTGAACCTGGAGATTTGGGACCCATGCGATGGGTAGCACGCAGTATTACTTTAAAGGGTCTGCGTTTGCTCACGCAACCTCACCAAACCTCTCAGCCCCAAGAGTGTCCACCCTTATGTCTCATCCAGCTGTGGGTCTAGATATGGTCAATCCAGGTTGCATCACAGCCCCTGAACGAATTGTGTAAGAATTTCTCTCTCTTTCCCTGTCTTTGTTTCATGGGTTTTTAAAAGTAATTTATTTTTATAATGGGGTTTAGCTGCTTTTCACGGCTGTGTTTATGCCGCTTTACACCCACTTGACACACTAACAGAGAGATATCAATACATAGGTTTTAAGATTATTACTAGTCAGATATATTCTTGTGCGGTGAATCGGGCGTGTTGAGTCCAGTTCTCTGAGCAAGGAGTAGGTCTTGTCTATTACATATTGGGTTTATGGAACGGTATCTGAGCTAATTTGAAAGTCTTGTTTTATGTATCACCCCACCTCACCTTTCCCGTTAAGCAGCCATAGTGTGTTTTCTGCATGTGTGACTGTGTTCTGTTTTGTAATTCAGTTCAAGTGTAACGGTTTTTACATTCCCTCTATAAGTGACACCTTATGAGAAGTGTCCTTTTCTGTGTGACTTATTTCACTTAGAATCGTCGTACCTAAATCCACTCATCATGCTGCTACTAGCCTTATGACATTGATTTCATGGCTGAGTGATATTCCATTGTACATAAGGACCACCACTTTTTTATCCATTTTTCGCTTTCCTGGGATATTTAAGGTGGAATGAAGTGGAGGTCCTTGTCAACAGAGCAGTCCTAAACTTTGGGGTGCTTGTGTCTTGATGATTTTCAATTTTCCCACTTTATTCCCCCATGCGTGGAAGTGCCCTATGCTCTCTAAGCTGTGTTTTTTAGATGTTTCAGGACACACCGTACCCTTCTCCAGAGTGGCTGTTGGCAATTTACACCCCGCCCATCAGTGTAGCAAGGCTCCCATTTCTCCATGTCCTGTCCTGCATTTCTGGTTTTGACACTTTTTTCAGCATGGCCCTTTTGACCGATGGGAAGCGAGACTTCTTTGTAGCGCTGATTTGCCTTTCCAGGTTGCTTGGTTGGCCAAAAATGGCGTATGCGTTTTTTCCTGTATATATTCAGGAAAAAACGCATACGCCCTTTTTGGCCAAGGGCATCATTGTCGATGTTTTGCCGCTTTTCATGTGCTTTAAAGGCGATTCGAATCTACCTCCTGAAATCTGTTTCCTGCAATTCTGCCTTGATTTCAAATCCTCTTCTTTGCCTTCCCTCAATATATTTGTGGACGAGAGTTATCATTTATAACTCTGCAGGTTTGTGAATTGCAGTGCCCTGAAGCTCCATTTTACAAGTCGCTTTTTTGGGAGCTGGCCGCAAAAGCGCAGGATGGCTTCAGGCCCTGTTCTGGTTCTGGGGGGCAGTCTGAGCCTGTGGTTAATTCTTCTTCCTGATGGCAAAATAGAGTGACCTGTGCCTGTCCCAACACCAAGAGCTAGTCTCTCATTGGTTCCCCGTCTTCCCGTTCATCCTCAGGACAAATTGCAACCTGTACGGAACAGGAGGTTAAAGGTGCTGAGGCTCCAAGTAGGGAGATTGCTAGTAAAGTGGCTGGAATGGCGAAGCCGAGCACAAGGAGATGAGAAATGAGGTGCGTTTTAGAAACCTTTCCCCATCACACGGTGTACCATCTTCTGGGTTTCTCATGCATGTTTTCGATGTAGGAAGATGCCCTTGAACCTGGAGATTTGGGACCCATGCGATGGGTAGCACGCAGTATTACTTTAAAGGGTCTGCGTTTGCTCACCCAACCTCACCAAACCTCTCAGCCCCAAGAGTGTCCACCCTTATGTCTCATCCAGCTGTGGGTCTAGATATGGTCAATCCAGGTTGCATCACAGCCCATGAACGAATTGTGTAAGAATTTCTCTCTCTTTCCCTGTCTTTGTTTCATGGGTTTTTAAAAGTAATTTATTTTTATAATGGGGTTTAGCTGCTTTTCACGGCTGTGTTTATGCCACTTTACACCCACTTGACACACTAACAGAGAGATATCAATACATAGGTTTTAAGATTATTACTAGTCAGATATATTCTTGTGTGGTGAATCGGGCGTGTTGAGTCCAGTTCTCTGAGCAAGGAGTAGGTCTTGTCTATTACATATTGGGTTTATGGAACGGTATCTGAGCTAATTTGAAACTCTTATTTTATGTATCACCCCAACTCACCTTTCCCGTTAAGCAGCCATAGTGTATTTTCTGCATGTGTGACTCTGTTCTGTTTTGTAATTCAGTTCAAGTGTAACGGTTTTTACATTCCCTCTATAAGTGACACCTTATGAGAAGTGTCCTTTTCTGTGTGACTTATTTCACTTAGAAACGTCGTACATAAATCCACTCATCATGCTGCTACTAGCCTTATGACATTGATTTCATGGCTGAGTGATATTCCATTGTACATAAGGACCACCAGTTTTTTATCCATTTTTCGCTTTCCTGGGATATTTAAGGTGGAATGAAGTGGAGGTCCTTGTCAACAGAGCAGTCCTAAACTTTGGGGTGCTTGTGTCTTGCTGATTTTCAATTTTCCCACTTTATTCCCCCATGCGTGGAAGTGCCCTATGCTCTCTAAGCTGTGTTTTTTAGATGTTTCAGGACACACCGTACACTTCTCCAGAGTGGCTGTTGGCAATTTACATCCCGCCCATCAGTGTAGCAAGGCTCCCATTTCTCCATGGCCTGTCCTGCATTTCTGGTTTTGACACTTTTTTCGGCATGGCCCTTTTGACCGATGGGAAGCGAGACTTCTTCGTAGCGCTGATTTGCCTTTCCAGGTTGCTTGGTTGGCCAAAAAGGGCGTATGCATTTTTTCCTGAATATATTCAGGAAAAAACGCATACGCCCTTTTTGGCCAAGGGCATCATTGTCGATGTTTTGCCGCTTTTCATGTGCTTTAAAGGCGATTCGAATCTACCTCCTGAAATCTGTTTCCTGCAATTCTGCCTTGATTTCAAATCCTCTTCTTTGCCTTCCCTCAATATATTTGTGGACGAGAGTTATCATTTATAACTCTGCAGGTTTGTGAATTGCAGTGCCCTGAAGCTCCATTTTACAAGTCGCTTTTTTGGGAGCTGGCCGCAAAAGCGCAGGATGGCTTCAGGCCCTGTTCTGGTTCCGGGGGGCAGTCTGAGCCTGTGGTTAATTCTTCTTCCTGATGGGAAAATAGAGTGACCTGTGCCTGTCCCAACACCAAGAGCTAGTCTCTCATTGGTTCCCCGTCTTCCCGTTCATCCTCAGGACAAATTGCAACCTGTACGGAACAGGAGGTTAAAGGTGCTGAGGCTCCAAGTAGGGAGATTGCTAGTAAAGTGGCTGGAATGGCGAAGCCGAGCACAAGGAGATGAGAAATGAGGTGCGTTTTAGAAACCTTTCCCCATCACACGGTGTACCATCTTCTGGGTTTCTCATGCATGTTTTCGATGTAGGAAGATGCCCTTGAACCTGGAGATTTGGGACCCATGCGATGGGTAGCACGCAGTATTACTTTAAAGGGTCTGCGTTTGCTCACGCAACCTCACCAAACCTCTCAGCCCCAAGAGTGTCCACCCTTATGTCTCATCCAGCTGTGGGTCTAGATATGGTCAATCCAGGTTGCATCACAGCCCCTGAACGAATTGTGTAAGAATTTCTCTCTCTTTCCCTGTCTTTGTTTCATGGGTTTTTAAAAGTAATTTATTTTTATAATGGGGTTTAGCTGCTTTTCACGGCTGTGTTTATGCCGCTTTACACCCACTTGACACACTAACAGAGAGATATCAATACATAGGTTTTAAGATTATTACTAGTCAGATATATTCTTGTGCGGTGAATCGGGCGTGTTGAGTCCAGTTCTCTGAGCAAGGAGTAGGTCTTGTCTATTACATATTGGGTTTATGGAACGGTATCTGAGCTAATTTGAAAGTCTTGTTTTATGTATCACCCCACCTCACCTTTCCCGTTAAGCAGCCATAGTGTGTTTTCTGCATGTGTGACTGTGTTCTGTTTTGTAATTCAGTTCAAGTGTAACGGTTTTTACATTCCCTCTATAAGTGACACCTTATGAGAAGTGTCCTTTTCTGTGTGACTTATTTCACTTAGAATCGTCGTACCTAAATCCACTCATCATGCTGCTACTAGCCTTATGACATTGATTTCATGGCTGAGTGATATTCCATTGTACATAAGGACCACCACTTTTTTATCCATTTTTCGCTTTCCTGGGATATTTAAGGTGGAATGAAGTGGAGGTCCTTGTCAACAGAGCAGTCCTAAACTTTGGGGTGCTTGTGTCTTGATGATTTTCAATTTTCCCACTTTATTCCCCCATGCGTGGAAGTGCCCTATGCTCTCTAAGCTGTGTTTTTTAGATGTTTCAGGACACACCGTACCCTTCTCCAGAGTGGCTGTTAGCAATTTACACCCCGCCCATCAGTGTAGCAAGGCTCCCATTTCTCCATGTCCTGTCCTGCATTTCTGGTTTTGACACTTTTTTCAGCATGGCCCTTTTGACCGATGGGAAGCGAGACTTCTTTGTAGCGCTGATTTGCCTTTCCAGGTTGCTTGGTTGGCCAAAAATGGCGTATGCGTTTTTTCCTGTATATATTCAGGAAAAAACGCATACGCCCTTTTTGGCCAAGGGCATCATTGTCGATGTTTTGCCGCTTTTCATGTGCTTTAAAGGCGATTCGAATCTACCTCCTGAAATCTGTTTCCTGCAATTCTGCCTTGATTTCAAATCCTCTTCTTTGCCTTCCCTCAATATATTTGTGGACGAGAGTTATCATTTATAACTCTGCAGGTTTGTGAATTGCAGTGCCCTGAAGCTCCATTTTACAAGTCGCTTTTTTGGGAGCTGGCCGCAAAAGCGCAGGATGGCTTCAGGCCCTGTTCTGGTTCTGGGGGGCAGTCTGAGCCTGTGGTTAATTCTTCTTCCTGATGGCAAAATAGAGTGACCTGTGCCTGTCCCAACACCAAGAGCTAGTCTCTCATTGGTTCCCCGTCTTCCCGTTCATCCTCAGGACAAATTGCAACCTGTACGGAACAGGAGGTTAAAGGTGCTGAGGCTCCAAGTAGGGAGATTGCTAGTAAAGTGGCTGGAATGGCGAAGCCGAGCACAAGGAGATGAGAAATGAGGTGCGTTTTAGAAACCTTTCCCCATCACACGGTGTACCATCTTCTGGGTTTCTCATGCATGTTTTCGATGTAGGAAGATGCCCTTGAACCTGGAGATTTGGGACCCATGCGATGGGTAGCACGCAGTATTACTTTAAAGGGTCTGCGTTTGCTCACCCAACCTCACCAAACCTCTCAGCCCCAAGAGTGTCCACCCTTATGTCTCATCCAGCTGTGGGTCTAGATATGGTCAATCCAGGTTGCATCACAGCCCATGAACGAATTGTGTAAGAATTTCTCTCTCTTTCCCTGTCTTTGTTTCATGGGTTTTTAAAAGTAATTTATTTTTATAATGGGGTTTAGCTGCTTTTCACGGCTGTGTTTATGCCACTTTACACCCACTTGACACACTAACAGAGAGATATCAATACATAGGTTTTAAGATTATTACTAGTCAGATATATTCTTGTGTGGTGAATCGGGCGTGTTGAGTCCAGTTCTCTGAGCAAGGAGTAGGTCTTGTCTATTACATATTGGGTTTATGGAACGGTATCTGAGCTAATTTGAAACTCTTATTTTATGTATCACCCCAACTCACCTTTCCCGTTAAGCAGCCATAGTGTATTTTCTGCATGTGTGACTCTGTTCTGTTTTGTAATTCAGTTCAAGTGTAACGGTTTTTACATTCCCTCTATAAGTGACACCTTATGAGAAGTGTCCTTTTCTGTGTGACTTATTTCACTTAGAAACGTCGTACATAAATCCACTCATCATGCTGCTACTAGCCTTATGACATTGATTTCATGGCTGAGTGATATTCCATTGTACATAAGGACCACCAGTTTTTTATCCATTTTTCGCTTTCCTGGGATATTTAAGGTGGAATGAAGTGGAGGTCCTTGTCAACAGAGCAGTCCTAAACTTTGGGGTGCTTGTGTCTTGCTGATTTTCAATTTTCCCACTTTATTCCCCCATGCGTGGAAGTGCCCTATGCTCTCTAAGCTGTGTTTTTTAGATGTTTCAGGACACACCGTACACTTCTCCAGAGTGGCTGTTGGCAATTTACATCCCGCCCATCAGTGTAGCAAGGCTCCCATTTCTCCATGGCCTGTCCTGCATTTCTGGTTTTGACACTTTTTTCGGCATGGCCCTTTTGACCGATGGGAAGCGAGACTTCTTCGTAGCGCTGATTTGCCTTTCCAGGTTGCTTGGTTGGCCAAAAAGGGCGTATGCATTTTTTCCTGAATATATTCAGGAAAAAACGCATACGCCCTTTTTGGCCAAGGGCATCATTGTCGATGTTTTGCCGCTTTTCATGTGCTTTAAAGGCGATTCGAATCTACCTCCTGAAATCTGTTTCCTGCAATTCTGCCTTGATTTCAAATCCTCTTCTTTGCCTTCCCTCAATATATTTGTGGACGAGAGTTATCATTTATAACTCTGCAGGTTTGTGAATTGCAGTGCCCTGAAGCTCCATTTTACAAGTCGCTTTTTTGGGAGCTGGCCGCAAAAGCGCAGGATGGCTTCAGGCCCTGTTCTGGTTCCGGGGGGCAGTCTGAGCCTGTGGTTAATTCTTCTTCCTGATGGGAAAATAGAGTGACCTGTGCCTGTCCCAACACCAAGAGCTAGTCTCTCATTGGTTCCCCGTCTTCCCGTTCATCCTCAGGACAAATTGCAACCTGTACGGAACAGGAGGTTAAAGGTGCTGAGGCTCCAAGTAGGGAGATTGCTAGTAAAGTGGCTGGAATGGCGAAGCCGAGCACAAGGAGATGAGAAATGAGGTGCGTTTTAGAAACCTTTCCCCATCACACGGTGTACCATCTTCTGGGTTTCTCATGCATGTTTTCGATGTAGGAAGATGCCCTTGAACCTGGAGATTTGGGACCCATGCGATGGGTAGCACGCAGTATTACTTTAAAGGGTCTGCGTTTGCTCACGCAACCTCACCAAACCTCTCAGCCCCAAGAGTGTCCACCCTTATGTCTCATCCAGCTGTGGGTCTAGATATGGTCAATCCAGGTTGCATCACAGCCCCTGAACGAATTGTGTAAGAATTTCTCTCTCTTTCCCTGTCTTTGTTTCATGGGTTTTTAAAAGTAATTTATTTTTATAATGGGGTTTAGCTGCTTTTCACGGCTGTGTTTATGCCGCTTTACACCCACTTGACACACTAACAGAGAGATATCAATACATAGGTTTTAAGATTATTACTAGTCAGATATATTCTTGTGCGGTGAATCGGGCGTGTTGAGTCCAGTTCTCTGAGCAAGGAGTAGGTCTTGTCTATTACATATTGGGTTTATGGAACGGTATCTGAGCTAATTTGAAAGTCTTGTTTTATGTATCACCCCACCTCACCTTTCCCGTTAAGCAGCCATAGTGTGTTTTCTGCATGTGTGACTGTGTTCTGTTTTGTAATTCAGTTCAAGTGTAACGGTTTTTACATTCCCTCTATAAGTGACACCTTATGAGAAGTGTCCTTTTCTGTGTGACTTATTTCACTTAGAATCGTCGTACCTAAATCCACTCATCATGCTGCTACTAGCCTTATGACATTGATTTCATGGCTGAGTGATATTCCATTGTACATAAGGACCACCACTTTTTTATCCATTTTTCGCTTTCCTGGGATATTTAAGGTGGAATGAAGTGGAGGTCCTTGTCAACAGAGCAGTCCTAAACTTTGGGGTGCTTGTGTCTTGATGATTTTCAATTTTCCCACTTTATTCCCCCATGCGTGGAAGTGCCCTATGCTCTCTAAGCTGTGTTTTTTAGATGTTTCAGGACACACCGTACCCTTCTCCAGAGTGGCTGTTGGCAATTTACACCCTGCCCATCAGTGTAGCAAGGCTCCCATTTCTCCATGTCCTGTCCTGCATTTCTGGTTTTGACACTTTTTTCAGCATGGCCCTTTTGACCGATGGGAAGCGAGACTTCTTTGTAGCGCTGATTTGCCTTTCCAGGTTGCTTGGTTGGCCAAAAATGGCGTATGCGTTTTTTCCTGTATATATTCAGGAAAAAACGCATACGCCCTTTTTGGCCAAGGGCATCATTGTCGATGTTTTGCCGCTTTTCATGTGCTTTAAAGGCGATTCGAATCTACCTCCTGAAATCTGTTTCCTGCAATTCTGCCTTGATTTCAAATCCTCTTCTTTGCCTTCCCTCAATATATTTGTGGACGAGAGTTATCATTTATAACTCTGCAGGTTTGTGAATTGCAGTGCCCTGAAGCTCCATTTTACAAGTCGCTTTTTTGGGAGCTGGCCGCAAAAGCGCAGGATGGCTTCAGGCCCTGTTCTGGTTCTGGGGGGCAGTCTGAGCCTGTGGTTAATTCTTCTTCCTGATGGCAAAATAGAGTGACCTGTGCCTGTCCCAACACCAAGAGCTAGTCTCTCATTGGTTCCCCGTCTTCCCGTTCATCCTCAGGACAAATTGCAACCTGTACGGAACAGGAGGTTAAAGGTGCTGAGGCTCCAAGTAGGGAGATTGCTAGTAAAGTGGCTGGAATGGCGAAGCCGAGCACAAGGAGATGAGAAATGAGGTGCGTTTTAGAAACCTTTCCCCATCACACGGTGTACCATCTTCTGGGTTTCTCATGCATGTTTTCGATGTAGGAAGATGCCCTTGAACCTGGAGATTTGGGACCCATGCGATGGGTAGCACGCAGTATTACTTTAAAGGGTCTGCGTTTGCTCACCCAACCTCACCAAACCTCTCAGCCCCAAGAGTGTCCACCCTTATGTCTCATCCAGCTGTGGGTCTAGATATGGTCAATCCAGGTTGCATCACAGCCCATGAACGAATTGTGTAAGAATTTCTCTCTCTTTCCCTGTCTTTGTTTCATGGGTTTTTAAAAGTAATTTATTTTTATAATGGGGTTTAGCTGCTTTTCACGGCTGTGTTTATGCCACTTTACACCCACTTGACACACTAACAGAGAGATATCAATACATAGGTTTTAAGATTATTACTAGTCAGATATATTCTTGTGTGGTGAATCGGGCGTGTTGAGTCCAGTTCTCTGAGCAAGGAGTAGGTCTTGTCTATTACATATTGGGTTTATGGAACGGTATCTGAGCTAATTTGAAACTCTTATTTTATGTATCACCCCAACTCACCTTTCCCGTTAAGCAGCCATAGTGTATTTTCTGCATGTGTGACTCTGTTCTGTTTTGTAATTCAGTTCAAGTGTAACGGTTTTTACATTCCCTCTATAAGTGACACCTTATGAGAAGTGTCCTTTTCTGTGTGACTTATTTCACTTAGAAACGTCGTACATAAATCCACTCATCATGCTGCTACTAGCCTTATGACATTGATTTCATGGCTGAGTGATATTCCATTGTACATAAGGACCACCAGTTTTTTATCCATTTTTCGCTTTCCTGGGATATTTAAGGTGGAATGAAGTGGAGGTCCTTGTCAACAGAGCAGTCCTAAACTTTGGGGTGCTTGTGTCTTGCTGATTTTCAATTTTCCCACTTTATTCCCCCATGCGTGGAAGTGCCCTATGCTCTCTAAGCTGTGTTTTTTAGATGTTTCAGGACACACCGTACACTTCTCCAGAGTGGCTGTTGGCAATTTACATCCCGCCCATCAGTGTAGCAAGGCTCCCATTTCTCCATGGCCTGTCCTGCATTTCTGGTTTTGACACTTTTTTCGGCATGGCCCTTTTGACCGATGGGAAGCGAGACTTCTTCGTAGCGCTGATTTGCCTTTCCAGGTTGCTTGGTTGGCCAAAAAGGGCGTATGCGTTTTTTCCTGAATATATTCAGGAAAAAACGCATACGCCCTTTTTGGCCAAGGGCATCATTGTCGATGTTTTGCCGCTTTTCATGTGCTTTAAAGGCGATTCGAATCTACCTCCTGAAATCTGTTTCCTGCAATTCTGCCTTGATTTCAAATCCTCTTCTTTGCCTTCCCTCAATATATTTGTGGACGAGAGTTATCATTTATAACTCTGCAGGTTTGTGAATTGCAGTGCCCTGAAGCTCCATTTTACAAGTCGCTTTTTTGGGAGCTGGCCGCAAAAGCGCAGGATGGCTTCAGGCCCTGTTCTGGTTCCGGGGGGCAGTCTGAGCCTGTGGTTAATTCTTCTTCCTGATGGGAAAATAGAGTGACCTGTGCCTGTCCCAACACCAAGAGCTAGTCTCTCATTGGTTCCCCGTCTTCCCGTTCATCCTCAGGACAAATTGCAACCTGTACGGAACAGGAGGTTAAAGGTGCTGAGGCTCCAAGTAGGGAGATTGCTAGTAAAGTGGCTGGAATGGCGAAGCCGAGCACAAGGAGATGAGAAATGAGGTGCGTTTTAGAAACCTTTCCCCATCACACGGTGTACCATCTTCTGGGTTTCTCATGCATGTTTTCGATGTAGGAAGATGCCCTTGAACCTGGAGATTTGGGACCCATGCGATGGGTAGCACGCAGTATTACTTTAAAGGGTCTGCGTTTGCTCACCCAACCTCACCAAACCTCTCAGCCCCAAGAGTGTCCACCCTTATGTCTCATCCAGCTGTGGGTCTAGATATGGTCAATCCAGGTTGCATCACAGCCCATGAACGAATTGTGTAAGAATTTCTCTCTCTTTCCCTGTCTTTGTTTCATGGGTTTTTAAAAGTAATTTATTTTTATAATGGGGTTTAGCTGCTTTTCACGGCTGTGTTTATGCCACTTTACACCCACTTGACACACTAACAGAGAGATATCAATACATAGGTTTTAAGATTATTACTAGTCAGATATATTCTTGTGTGGTGAATCGGGCCTGTTGAGTCCAGTTCTCTGAGCAAGGAGTAGGTCTTGTCTATTACGTATTGGGTTTATGGAACGGTATCTGAGCTAATTTGAAACTCTTGTTTTATGTATCACCCCACCTCACCTTTCCCGTTAAGCAGCCATAGTGTGTTTTCTGCATGTGTGACTCTGTTCTGTTTTGTAATTCAGTTCAAGTGTAACGATTTTTACATTCCCTCTATAAGTGACACCTTATGAGAGGTGTCCTTTTCTGTGTGACTTATTTCACTTAGAATCGTCGTACCTAAATCCACTCATCATGCTGCTACTAGCCTTATGACATTGATTTCATGGCTGAGTGATATTCCATTGTACATAAGGACCACAACTTTTTTATCCATTTTTCGCTTTCCTGTTTTATTTAAGGTGGAATGAAGTGGAGGTCCTTCTCAACAGAGCAGCCCTAAACGT
This sequence comes from Balaenoptera physalus, assembly GCF_965194825.1. Taxonomy (NCBI): domain Eukaryota; kingdom Metazoa; phylum Chordata; class Mammalia; order Artiodactyla; family Balaenopteridae; genus Balaenoptera; species Balaenoptera physalus. Next base: position 321,831 of record NW_028126453.1, on the reverse strand, counting down.
TTGGCTGCTTGTGTCTTGCTGATTTTCAATTTTCCCACTTTATACCTCCATGCGTGGATGTGCCCTATGCTCTCTAAGCTGTATTTTTTAGATGTTTCAGGACACACCGTACCCTTCTCCAGAGTGGCTGTTGTCAATTTACATCCCGCCCATCAGTGTAGCAAGGCTCCCATATCTCCATGGCCTGTCCTGCATTTCTGGTTTTGACACTTTTTTCAGCATGGCCCTTTTGACCGATGGGAAGCGAGACTTCTTTGTAGCGCTGATTTGCCTTTCCAGGTTGCTTGGTTGGCCAAAAAGGGCGTATGCGTTTTTTCCTGAATATATTCAGGAAAAAACGCATACGCCCTTTTTGGCCAAGGGCATCATTGTCAACGTTTTGCCGCTTTAGATGTGCTTTAAAGGCGATTCGAATCTACCTCCTGAAATCTGTTTCCTGCAATTCTGCCTTGATTTCAAATCCTCTTCTTTGCCTTCCCTCAATATATTTGTGGACGAGAGTTATCATTTATAACTCTGCAGGTTTGTGAATTGCAGTGCCCTGAAGCTCCATTTTACAAGTCGCTTTTTTGGGAGCTGGCCGCAAAAGCGCAGGATGGCTTCAGGCCCTGTTCTGGTTCCGGGGGGCAGGCTGAGCCTGTGGTTAATTCTTCTTCCTGATGGGAAAATAGAGTGACCTGTTCCTGTCCCAACACCAAGAGCTAGTCTCTCATTGGTTCCCCGTCTTCCCGTTCATCCTCAGGACAAATTGCAACGTGTACGGAACAGGAGGTTAAAGGTGCTGATGCTCCAAGTAGGGAGATTGCTAGTAAAGTGGCTGGAAAGGCGAACCCGAGCACAAGGAGATGAGAAATGAGGTGCGTTTTAGAAACCTTTCCCCATCACACGGTGTACCATCTTCTGGGTTTCTCATGCATGTTTTCGATGTAGGAAGATGCCCTTGAACCTGGAGATTTGGGACCCATGCGATGGGTAGCACACAGTATTACTTTAAAGGGTCTGTGTTTGCTCACCCAACCTCACCAAACCTCTCAGCCCCAAGAGTGTCCACCCTTATGTCTCATCCAGCTGTGGGTCTAGATATGGTCAATCCAGGTTGCATCACAGCCCCTGAACGAATTGTGTAAGAATTTCTCTCTCTTTCCCTATCTTTGTTTCATGGGTTTTTAAAAGTAATTTATTTTTATAATGGGGTTTAGCTGCTTTTCACGGCTGTGTTTATGCCGCTTTACACCCACTTGACACACTAACAGAGAGATATCAATACATAGGTTTTAAGATTATTACTAGTCAGATATATTCTTGTGTGGTGAATCGGGCGTGTTGAGTCCAGTTCTCTGAGCAAGGAGTAGGTCTTGTCTATTACATATTGGGTTTATGGAACGGTATCTGAGCTAATTTGAAAGTCTTGTTTTATGTATCACCCCACCTCACCTTTCCCGTTAAGCAGCCATAGTGTGTTTTCTGCATGTGTGACTCTGTTCTGTTTTGTAATTCAGTTCAAGTGTAACGGATTTTACATTCCCTCTATAAGTGACACCTGATGAGAAGTGCCCTTTTCTGTGTGACTTATTTCACTTAGAATCGTCGTACCTAAATCCACTCATCATGCTGCTACTAGCCTTATGACATTGATTTCATGGCTGAGTGATATTCCATTGTACATAAGGACCACAACTTTTTTATCCATTTTTCGCTTTCCTGGGATATTTAAGGTGGAATGAAGTGGAGGTCCTTGTCAACAGAGCAGCCCTAAACTTTGGGGTGCTTGTGTCTTGCTGATTTTCAATTTTCCCACTTTATCCCCCCATGCGTGGAAGAGCCCTATGCTCTCTAAGCTGTGTTTTTTAGATGTTTCAGGACACACCGTACCCTTCTGAAGAGTGGCTGTTGGCAATTTACATCCCGCCCATCAGTGTAGCAAGGCTCCCATTTCTCCATGGCCTGTCCTGCATTTCTGGTTTTGACACTTTTTTCAGCATGGCCCTTTTGACCGATTTGAAGCGAGACTTCTTTGTAGCGCTGATTTGCCTTTCCAGGTTGCTTGGTTGGCCAAAAAGGGCGTATGCGTTTTTTCCTGAATATATTCAGGAAAAAACGCATACGCCCTTTTTGGCCAAGGGCATCATTGTCGATGTTTTGCCGCTTTTCATGTGCTTTAAAGGCGATTCGAATCTACCTACTGAAATCTGATTCCTGCAATTCTGCCTTGATTTCAATTCCTCTTCTTTGCCTTCCCTCAATATATTTGTGGACGAGAGTTATCATTTATAACTCTGCAGGTTTGTGAATTGCAGTGCCCTGAAGCTCCATTTTACAAGTCGCTTTTTTGGGAGCTGGCCGCAAAAGCGCAGGATGGCTTCAGGCCCTGTTCTGGTTCCGGGGGGCAGGCTGAGCCTGTGGTTAATTCTTCTTCCTGATGGGAAAATAGAGTGACCTGTGCCTGTCCCAACACCAAGAGCTAGTCTCTCATTGGTTCCCCGTCTTCCCGTTCATCCTCAGGACAAATTGCAACGTGTACAGAACAGGAGGTTAAAGGTGCTGATGCTCCAAGTAGGGAGATTGCTAGTAAAGTGGCTGGAAAGGCGAACCCGAGCACAAGGAGATGAGAAATGAGGTGCGTTTTAGAAACCGTTCCCCATCACACGGTGTACCATCTTCTGGGTTTCTCATGCATGTTTTCGATGTAGGAAGATGCCCTTGAACCTGGAGATTTGGGACCCATGCGATGGGTAGCACACAGTATTACTTTAAAGGGTCTGTGTTTGCTCACCCAACCTCACCAAACCTCTCAGCCCCAAGAGTGTCCACCCTTATGTCTCATCCAGCTGTGGGTCTAGATATGGTCAATCCAGGTTGCATCACAGCCCCTGAACGAATTGTGTAAGAATTTCTCTCTCTTTCCCTATCTTTGTTTCATGGGTTTTTAAAAGTAATTTATTTTTATAATGGGGTTTAGCTGCTTTTCACGGCTGTGTTTATGCCGCTTTACACCCACTTGACACACTAACAGAGAGATATCAATACATAGGTTTTAAGATTATTACTAGTCAGATATATTCTTGTGTGGTGAATCGGGCGTGTTGAGTCCAGTTCTCTGAGCAAGGAGTAGGTCTTGTCTATTATATATTGGGTTTATGGAACGGTATCTGAGCTAATTTGAAAGTCTTGTTTTATGTATCACCCCACCTCACTTTTCCCGTTAAGCAGCCATAGTGTGTTTTCTGCATGTGTGACTCTGTTCTGTTTTGTAATTCAGTTCAAGTGTAACGGATTTTTCATTCCCTCTATAAGTGACACCTTATGAGAAGTGCCCTTTTCTGTGTGACTTATTTCACTTAGAATCGTCGTACCTAAATCCACTCATCATGCTGCTACTAGCCTTATGACATTGATTTCATGGCTGAGTGATATTCCATTGTACATAAGGACCACAACTTTTTTATCCATTTTCGCTTTCCTGGGATATTTAAGGTGGAATGAAGTGGAGGTCCTTGTCAACAGAGCAGCCCTAAACTTTGGGGTGCTTGTGTCTTGCTGATTTTCAATTTTCCCACTTTATCCCCCCATGCGTGGAAGAGCCCTATGCTCTGTAAGCTGTGTTTTTTAGATGTTTCAGGACACACCGTACCCTTCTGCAGAGTGGCTGTTGGCAATTTACATCCCGCCCATCAGTGTAGCAAGGCTCCCATTTCTCCATGGCCTGTCCTGCATTTCTGGTTTTGACACTTTTTTCAGCATGGCCCTTTTGACCGATGGGAAGCGAGACTTCTTTGTAGCGCTGATTTGCCTTTCCAGGTTGCTTGGTTGGCCAAAAAGGGCGTATGCGTTTTTTCCTGAATATATTCAGGAAAAAACGCATACGCCCTTTTTGGCCAAGGGCATCATTGTCAACGTTTTGCCGCTTTAGATGTGCTTTAAAGGCGATTCGAATCTACCTTCTGAAATCTGTTTCCTGCAATTCTGCCTTGATTTCAAATCCTCTTCTTTGCCTTCCCTCAATATACTTGTGGACGAGAGTTATCATTTATAACTCTGCAGGTTTGTGAATTGCAGTGCCCTGAAGCTCCATTTTACAAGTCGCTTTTTCGGGAGCTGGCCGCAAAAGCGCAGGATGGCTTCAGGCCCTGTTCTGGTTCCGGGGGGCAGGCTGAGCCTGTGGTTAATTCTTCTTCCTGATGGGAAAATAGAGTGACCTGTGCCTGTCCCAACACCAAGAGCTAGTCTCTCATTGGTTCCCCGTCTTCCCGTTCATCCTCAGGACAAATTGCAACGTGTACGGAACAGGAGGTTAAAGGTGCTGATGCTCCAAGTAGGGAGATTGCTAGTAAAGTGGTTGGAAAGGCGAACCCGAGCACAAGGAGATGAGAAATGAGGTGCGTTTTAGAAACCTTTCCCCATCACACGGTGTACCATCTTCTGGGTTTCTCATGCATGTTTTCGATGTAGGAAGATGCCCTTGAACCTGGAGATTTGGGACCCATGCGATGGGTAGCACACAGTATTACTTTAAAGGGTCTGTGTTTGCTCACCCAACCTCACCAAACCTCTCAGCCCCAAGAGTTTCCACCCTTATGTCTCATCCAGCTGTGGGTCTAGATATGGTCAATCCAGGTTGCATCACAGCCCCTGAACGAATTGTGTAAGAATTTCTCTCTCTTTCCCTGTCTTTGTTTCATGGGTTTTTAAAAGTAATTTATTTTTATAATGGGGTTTAGCTGCTTTTCACGGCTGTGTTTATGCCGCTTTACACCCACTTGACACACTAACAGAGAGATATCAATACATAGGTTTTAAGATTATTACTAGTCAGATATATTCTTGTGTGGTGAATCGGGCGTGTTGAGTCCAGTTCTCTGAGCAAGGAGTAGGTCTTGTCTATTACATATTGGGTTTATGGAACGGTATCTGAGCTAATTTGAAAGTCTTGTTTTATGTATCACCCCACCTCACCTTTCCCGTTAAGCAGCCATAGTGTGTTTTCTGCATGTGTGACTCTGTTCTGTTTTGTAATTCAGTTCAAGTGTAACGGTTTTTACATTCCCTCTATAAGTGACACCTGATGAGAAGTGCCCTTTTCTGTGTGACTTATTTCACTTAGAATCGTCATACCTAAATCCACTCATCATGCTGCTACTAGCCTTATGACATTGATTTCATGGCTGAGTGATATTCCATTGTACATAAGGACCACAACTTTTTTATCCATTTTTCGCTTTCCTGGGATATTTAAGGTGGAATGAAGTGGAGGTCCTTGTCAACAGAGCAGCCCTAAACTTTGGGGTGCTTGTGTCTTGCTGATTTTCAATTTTCCCTCTTTATACCCCCATGCGTGGAAGAGCCCTATGCTCTCTAAGCTGTGTTTTTTAGATGTTTCAGGACACACCGTACCCTTCTGAAGAGTGGCTGTTGGCAATTTACATCCCGCCCATCAGTGTAGCAAGGCTCCCATTTCTCCATGGCCTGTCCTGCATTTCTGGTTTTGACACTTTTTTCAGCATGGCCCTTTTGACCGATGGGAAGCGAGACTTCTTTGTAGCGCTGATTTGCCTTTCCAGGTTGCTTGGTTGGCCAAAAAGGGCGTATGCGTTTTTTCCTGAATATATTCAGGAAAAAACGCATACGCCCTTTTTGGCCAAGGGCATCATTGTCGATGTTTTGCCGCTTTTCATGTGCTTTAAAGGCGATTCGAATCTACCTCCTGAAATCTGTTTCCTGCAATTCTGCCTTGATTTCAAATCCTCTTCTTTGCCTTCCCTCAATATATTTGTGGACGAGAGTTATCATTTATAACTCTGCAGGTTTGTGAATTGCAGTGCCCTGAAGCTCCATTTTACAAGTCGCTTTTTTGGGAGCTGGCCGCAAAAGCGCAGGATGGCTTCAGGCCCTGTTCTGGTTCCGGGGGGCAGGCTGAGCCTGTGGTTAATTCTTCTTCCTGATGGGAAAATAGAGTGACCTGTGCCTGTCCCAACACCAAGAGCTAGTCTCTCATTGGTTCCCCGTCTTCCCGTTCATCCTCAGGACAAATTGCAACGTGTACGGAACAGGAGGTTAAAGGTGCTGATGCTCCAAGTAGGGAGATTGCTAGTAAAGTGGCTGGAAAGGCGAACCCGAGCACAAGGAGATGAGAAATGAGGTGCGTTTTAGAAACCTTTCCCCATCACACGGTGTACCATCTTCTGGGTTTCTCATGCATGTTTTCGATGTAGGAAGATGCCCTTGAACCTGGAGATTTGGGACCCATGCGATGGGTAGCACACAGTATTACTTTAAAGGGTCTGTGTTTGCTCACCCAACCTCACCAAACCTCTCAGCCCCAAGAGTGTCCACCCTTATGTCTCATCCAGCTGTGGGTCTAGATATGGTCAATCCAGGTTGCATCACAGCCCCTGAACGAATTGTGTAAGAATTTCTCTCTCTTTCCCTATCTTTGTTTCATGGGTTTTTAAAAGTAATTTATTTTTATAATGGGGTTTAGCTGCTTTTCACGGCTGTGTTTATGCCGCTTTACACCCACTTGACACACTAACAGAGAGATATCAATACATAGGTTTTAAGATTATTACTAGTCAGATATATTCTTGTGTGGTGAATCGGGCGTGTTGAGTCCAGTTCTCTGAGCAAGGAGTAGGTCTTGTCTATTACATATTGGGTTTATGGAACGGTATCTGAGCTAATTTGAAAGTCTTGTTTTATGTATTACCCCACCTCACTTTTCCCGTTAAGCAGCCATAGTGTGTTTTCTGCATGTGTGACTCTGTTCTGTTTTGTAATTCAGTTCAAGTGTAACGGATTTTTCATTCCCTCTATAAGTGACACCTTATGAGAAGTGCCCTTTTCTGTGTGACTTATTTCACTTAGAATCGTCGTACCTAAATCCACTCATCATGCTGCTACTAGCCTTATGACATTGATTTCATGGCTGAGTGATATTCCATTGTACATAAGGACCACAACTTTTTTATCCATTTTTCGCTTTCCTGGGATATTTAAGGTGGAATGAAGTGGAGGTCCTTGTCAACAGAGCAGCCCTAAACTTTGGGGTGCTTGTGTCTTGCTGATTTTCAATTTTCCCACTTTATCCCCCCATGCGTGGAAGTGCCCTATGCTCTCTAAGCTGTGTTTTTTAGATGTTTCAGGACACACCGTACCCTTCTGCAGAGTGGCTGTTGGCAATTTACATCCCGCCCATCAGTGTAGCAAGGCTCCCATTTCTCCATGGCCTGTCCTGCATTTCTGGTTTTGACACTTTTTTCAGCATGGCCCTTTTGACCGATGGGAAGCGAGACTTCTTTGTAGCGCTGATTTGCCTTTCCAGGTTGCTTGGTTGGCCAAAAAGGGCGTATGCGTTTTTTCCTGAATATATTCAGGAAAAAACGCATACGCCCTTTTTGGCCAAGGGCATCATTGTCGATGTTTTGCCGCTTTTCATGTGCTTTAAAGGCGATTCGAATCTACCTACTGAAATCTGTTTCCTGCAATTCTGCCTTGATTTCAAATCCTCTTCTTTGCCTTCCCTCAATATATTTGTGGACGAGAGTTATCATTTATAACTCTGCAGGTTTGTGAATTGCAGTGCCCTGAAGCTCCATTTTACAAGTCGCTTTTTTGGGAGCTGGCCGCAAAAGCGCAGGATGGCTTCAGGCCCTGTTCTGGTTCTGGGGGGCAGTCTGAGCCTGTGGTTAATTCTTCTTCCTGATGGCAAAATAGAGTGACCTGTGCCTGTCCCAACACCAAGAGCTAGTCTCTCATTGGTTCCCCGTCTTCCCGTTCATCCTCAGGACAAATTGCAACCTGTACGGAACAGGAGGTTAAAGGTGCTGAGGCTCCAAGTAGGGAGATTGCTAGTAAAGTGGCTGGAATGGCGAAGCCGAGCACAAGGAGATGAGAAATGAGGTGCGTTTTAGAAACCTTTCCCCATCACACGGTGTACCATCTTCTGGGTTTCTCATGCATGTTTTCGATGTAGGAAGATGCCCTTGAACCTGGAGATTTGGGACCCATGCGATGGGTAGCACGCAGTATTACTTTAAAGGGTCTGCGTTTGCTCACCCAACCTCACCAAACCTCTCAGCCCCAAGAGTGTCCACCCTTATGTCTCATCCAGCTGTGGGTCTAGATATGGTCAATCCAGGTTGCATCACAGCCCATGAACGAATTGTGTAAGAATTTCTCTCTCTTTCCCTGTCTTTGTTTCATGGGTTTTTAAAAGTAATTTATTTTTATAATGGGGTTTAGCTGCTTTTCACGGCTGTGTTTATGCCACTTTACACCCACTTGACACACTAACAGAGAGATATCAATACATAGGTTTTAAGATTATTACTAGTCAGATATATTCTTGTGTGGTGAATCGGGCGTGTTGAGTCCAGTTCTCTGAGCAAGGAGTAGGTCTTGTCTATTACATATTGGGTTTATGGAACGGTATCTGAGCTAATTTGAAACTCTTATTTTATGTATCACCCCAACTCACCTTTCCCGTTAAGCAGCCATAGTGTATTTTCTGCATGTGTGACTCTGTTCTGTTTTGTAATTCAGTTCAAGTGTAACGGTTTTTACATTCCCTCTATAAGTGACACCTTATGAGAAGTGTCCTTTTCTGTGTGACTTATTTCACTTAGAAACGTCGTACATAAATCCACTCATCATGCTGCTACTAGCCTTATGACATTGATTTCATGGCTGAGTGATATTCCATTGTACATAAGGACCACCAGTTTTTTATCCATTTTTCGCTTTCCTGGGATATTTAAGGTGGAATGAAGTGGAGGTCCTTGTCAACAGAGCAGTCCTAAACTTTGGGGTGCTTGTGTCTTGCTGATTTTCAATTTTCCCACTTTATTCCCCCATGCGTGGAAGTGCCCTATGCTCTCTAAGCTGTGTTTTTTAGATGTTTCAGGACACACCGTACACTTCTCCAGAGTGGCTGTTGGCAATTTACATCCCGCCCATCAGTGTAGCAAGGCTCCCATTTCTCCATGGCCTGTCCTGCATTTCTGGTTTTGACACTTTTTTCGGCATGGCCCTTTTGACCGATGGGAAGCGAGACTTCTTCGTAGCGCTGATTTGCCTTTCCAGGTTGCTTGGTTGGCCAAAAATGGCGTATGCATTTTTTCCTGAATATATTCAGGAAAAAACGCATACGCCCTTTTTGGCCAAGGGCATCATTGTCGATGTTTTGCCGCTTTTCATGTGCTTTAAAGGCGATTCGAATCTACCTCCTGAAATCTGTTTCCTGCAATTCTGCCTTGATTTCAAATCCTCTTCTTTGCCTTCCCTCAATATATTTGTGGACGAGAGTTATCATTTATAACTCTGCAGGTTTGTGAATTGCAGTGCCCTGAAGCTCCATTTTACAAGTCGCTTTTTTGGGAGCTGGCCGCAAAAGCGCAGGATGGCTTCAGGCCCTGTTCTGGTTCCGGGGGGCAGTCTGAGCCTGTGGTTAATTCTTCTTCCTGATGGGAAAATAGAGTGACCTGTGCCTGTCCCAACACCAAGAGCTAGTCTCTCATTGGTTCCCCGTCTTCCCGTTCATCCTCAGGACAAATTGCAACCTGTACGGAACAGGAGGTTAAAGGTGCTGAGGCTCCAAGTAGGGAGATTGCTAGTAAAGTGGCTGGAATGGCGAAGCCGAGCACAAGGAGATGAGAAATGAGGTGCGTTTTAGAAACCTTTCCCCATCACACGGTGTACCATCTTCTGGGTTTCTCATGCATGTTTTCGATGTAGGAAGATGCCCTTGAACCTGGAGATTTGGGACCCATGCGATGGGTAGCACGCAGTATTACTTTAAAGGGTCTGCGTTTGCTCACGCAACCTCACCAAACCTCTCAGCCCCAAGAGTGTCCACCCTTATGTCTCATCCAGCTGTGGGTCTAGATATGGTCAATCCAGGTTGCATCACAGCCCCTGAACGAATTGTGTAAGAATTTCTCTCTCTTTCCCTGTCTTTGTTTCATGGGTTTTTAAAAGTAATTTATTTTTATAATGGGGTTTAGCTGCTTTTCACGGCTGTGTTTATGCCGCTTTACACCCACTTGACACACTAACAGAGAGATATCAATACATAGGTTTTAAGATTATTACTAGTCAGATATATTCTTGTGCGGTGAATCGGGCGTGTTGAGTCCAGTTCTCTGAGCAAGGAGTAGGTCTTGTCTATTACATATTGGGTTTATGGAACGGTATCTGAGCTAATTTGAAAGTCTTGTTTTATGTATCACCCCACCTCACCTTTCCCGTTAAGCAGCCATAGTGTGTTTTCTGCATGTGTGACTGTGTTCTGTTTTGTAATTCAGTTCAAGTGTAACGGTTTTTACATTCCCTCTATAAGTGACACCTTATGAGAAGTGTCCTTTTCTGTGTGACTTATTTCACTTAGAATCGTCGTACCTAAATCCACTCATCATGCTGCTACTAGCCTTATGACATTGATTTCATGGCTGAGTGATATTCCATTGTACATAAGGACCACCACTTTTTTATCCATTTTTCGCTTTCCTGGGATATTTAAGGTGGAATGAAGTGGAGGTCCTTGTCAACAGAGCAGTCCTAAACTTTGGGGTGCTTGTGTCTTGATGATTTTCAATTTTCCCACTTTATTCCCCCATGCGTGGAAGTGCCCTATGCTCTCTAAGCTGTGTTTTTTAGATGTTTCAGGACACACCGTACCCTTCTCCAGAGTGGCTGTTGGCAATTTACACCCTGCCCATCAGTGTAGCAAGGCTCCCATTTCTCCATGTCCTGTCCTGCATTTCTGGTTTTGACACTTTTTTCAGCATGGCCCTTTTGACCGATGGGAAGCGAGACTTCTTTGTAGCGCTGATTTGCCTTTCCAGGTTGCTTGGTTGGCCAAAAATGGCGTATGCGTTTTTTCCTGTATATATTCAGGAAAAAACGCATACGCCCTTTTTGGCCAAGGGCATCATTGTCGATGTTTTGCCGCTTTTCATGTGCTTTAAAGGCGATTCGAATCTACCTCCTGAAATCTGTTTCCTGCAATTCTGCCTTGATTTCAAATCCTCTTCTTTGCCTTCCCTCAATATATTTGTGGACGAGAGTTATCATTTATAACTCTGCAGGTTTGTGAATTGCAGTGCCCTGAAGCTCCATTTTACAAGTCGCTTTTTTGGGAGCTGGCCGCAAAAGCGCAGGATGGCTTCAGGCCCTGTTCTGGTTCTGGGGGGCAGTCTGAGCCTGTGGTTAATTCTTCTTCCTGATGGCAAAATAGAGTGACCTGTGCCTGTCCCAACACCAAGAGCTAGTCTCTCATTGGTTCCCCGTCTTCCCGTTCATCCTCAGGACAAATTGCAACCTGTACGGAACAGGAGGTTAAAGGTGCTGAGGCTCCAAGTAGGGAGATTGCTAGTAAAGTGGCTGGAATGGCGAAGCCGAGCACAAGGAGATGAGAAATGAGGTGCGTTTTAGAAACCTTTCCCCATCACACGGTGTACCATCTTCTGGGTTTCTCATGCATGTTTTCGATGTAGGAAGATGCCCTTGAACCTGGAGATTTGGGACCCATGCGATGGGTAGCACGCAGTATTACTTTAAAGGGTCTGCGTTTGCTCACCCAACCTCACCAAACCTCTCAGCCCCAAGAGTGTCCACCCTTATGTCTCATCCAGCTGTGGGTCTAGATATGGTCAATCCAGGTTGCATCACAGCCCATGAACGAATTGTGTAAGAATTTCTCTCTCTTTCCCTGTCTTTGTTTCATGGGTTTTTAAAAGTAATTTATTTTTATAATGGGGTTTAGCTGCTTTTCACGGCTGTGTTTATGCCACTTTACACCCACTTGACACACTAACAGAGAGATATCAATACATAGGTTTTAAGATTATTACTAGTCAGATATATTCTTGTGTGGTGAATCGGGCGTGTTGAGTCCAGTTCTCTGAGCAAGGAGTAGGTCTTGTCTATTACATATTGGGTTTATGGAACGGTATCTGAGCTAATTTGAAACTCTTATTTTATGTATCACCCCAACTCACCTTTCCCGTTAAGCAGCCATAGTGTATTTTCTGCATGTGTGACTCTGTTCTGTTTTGTAATTCAGTTCAAGTGTAACGGTTTTTACATTCCCTCTATAAGTGACACCTTATGAGAAGTGTCCTTTTCTGTGTGACTTATTTCACTTAGAAACGTCGTACATAAATCCACTCATCATGCTGCTACTAGCCTTATGACATTGATTTCATGGCTGAGTGATATTCCATTGTACATAAGGACCACCAGTTTTTTATCCATTTTTCGCTTTCCTGGGATATTTAAGGTGGAATGAAGTGGAGGTCCTTGTCAACAGAGCAGTCCTAAACTTTGGGGTGCTTGTGTCTTGCTGATTTTCAATTTTCCCACTTTATTCCCCCATGCGTGGAAGTGCCCTATGCTCTCTAAGCTGTGTTTTTTAGATGTTTCAGGACACACCGTACACTTCTCCAGAGTGGCTGTTGGCAATTTACATCCCGCCCATCAGTGTAGCAAGGCTCCCATTTCTCCATGGCCTGTCCTGCATTTCTGGTTTTGACACTTTTTTCGGCATGGCCCTTTTGACCGATGGGAAGCGAGACTTCTTCGTAGCGCTGATTTGCCTTTCCAGGTTGCTTGGTTGGCCAAAAAGGGCGTATGCGTTTTTTCCTGAATATATTCAGGAAAAAACGCATACGCCCTTTTTGGCCAAGGGCATCATTGTCGATGTTTTGCCGCTTTTCATGTGCTTTAAAGGCGATTCGAATCTACCTCCTGAAATCTGTTTCCTGCAATTCTGCCTTGATTTCAAATCCTCTTCTTTGCCTTCCCTCAATATATTTGTGGACGAGAGTTATCATTTATAACTCTGCAGGTTTGTGAATTGCAGTGCCCTGAAGCTCCATTTTACAAGTCGCTTTTTTGGGAGCTGGCCGCAAAAGCGCAGGATGGCTTCAGGCCCTGTTCTGGTTCCGGGGGGCAGTCTGAGCCTGTGGTTAATTCTTCTTCCTGATGGGAAAATAGAGTGACCTGTGCCTGTCCCAACACCAAGAGCTAGTCTCTCATTGGTTCCCCGTCTTCCCGTTCATCCTCAGGACAAATTGCAACCTGTACGGAACAGGAGGTTAAAGGTGCTGAGGCTCCAAGTAGGGAGATTGCTAGTAAAGTGGCTGGAATGGCGAAGCCGAGCACAAGGAGATGAGAAATGAGGTGCGTTTTAGAAACCTTTCCCCATCACACGGTGTACCATCTTCTGGGTTTCTCATGCATGTTTTCGATGTAGGAAGATGCCCTTGAACCTGGAGATTTGGGACCCATGCGATGGGTAGCACGCAGTATTACTTTAAAGGGTCTGCGTTTGCTCACGCAACCTCACCAAACCTCTCAGCCCCAAGAGTGTCCACCCTTATGTCTCATCCAGCTGTGGGTCTAGATATGGTCAATCCAGGTTGCATCACAGCCCCTGAACGAATTGTGTAAGAATTTCTCTCTCTTTCCCTGTCTTTGTTTCATGGGTTTTTAAAAGTAATTTATTTTTATAATGGGGTTTAGCTGCTTTTCACGGCTGTGTTTATGCCACTTTACACCCACTTGACACACTAACAGAGAGATATCAATACATAGGTTTTAAGATTATTACTAGTCAGATATATTCTTGTGTGGTGAATCGGGCCTGTTGAGTCCAGTTCTCTGAGCAAGGAGTAGGTCTTGTCTATTACGTATTGGGTTTATGGAACGGTATCTGAGCTAATTTGAAAGTCTTGTTTTATGTATCACCCCACCTCACCTTTCCCGTTAAGCAGCCATAGTGTGTTTTCTGCATGTGTGACTCTGTTCTGTTTTGTAATTCAGTTCAAGTGTAACGGATTTTACATTCCCTCTATAAGTGACACCTGATGAGAAGTGCCCTTTTCTGTGTGACTTATTTCACTTAGAATCGTCGTACCTAAATCCACTCATCATGCTGCTACTAGCCTTATGACATTGATTTCATGGCTGAGTGATATTCCATTGTACATAAGGACCACAACTTTTTTATCCATTTTTCGCTTTCCTGGGATATTTAAGGTGGAATGAAGTGGAGGTCCTTGTCAACAGAGCAGCCCTAAACTTTGGGGTGCTTGTGTCTTGCTGATTTTCAATTTTCCCACTTTATCCCCCCATGCGTGGAAGAGCCCTATGCTCTCTAAGCTGTGTTTTTTAGATGTTTCAGGACACACCGTACCCTTCTGAAGAGTGGCTGTTGGCAATTTACATCCCGCCCATCAGTGTAGCAAGGCTCCCATTTCTCCATGGCCTGTCCTGCATTTCTGGTTTTGACACTTTTTTCAGCATGGCCCTTTTGACCGATTTGAAGCGAGACTTCTTTGTAGCGCTGATTTGCCTTTCCAGGTTGCTTGGTTGGCCAAAAAGGGCGTATGCGTTTTTTCCTGAATATATTCAGGAAAAAACGCATACGCCCTTTTTGGCCAAGGGCATCATTGTCGATGTTTTGCCGCTTTTCATGTGCTTTAAAGGCGATTCGAATCTACCTACTGAAATCTGATTCCTGCAATTCTGCCTTGATTTCAATTCCTCTTCTTTGCCTTCCCTCAATATATTTGTGGACGAGAGTTATCATTTATAACTCTGCAGGTTTGTGAATTGCAGTGCCCTGAAGCTCCATTTTACAAGTCGCTTTTTTGGGAGCTGGCCGCAAAAGCGCAGGATGGCTTCAGGCCCTGTTCTGGTTCCGGGGGGCAGGCTGAGCCTGTGGTTAATTCTTCTTCCTGATGGGAAAATAGAGTGACCTGTGCCTGTCCCAACACCAAGAGCTAGTCTCTCATTGGTTCCCCGTCTTCCCGTTCATCCTCAGGACAAATTGCAACGTGTACAGAACAGGAGGTTAAAGGTGCTGATGCTCCAAGTAGGGAGATTGCTAGTAAAGTGGCTGGAAAGGCGAACCCGAGCACAAGGAGATGAGAAATGAGGTGCGTTTTAGAAACCGTTCCCCATCACACGGTGTACCATCTTCTGGGTTTCTCATGCATGTTTTCGATGTAGGAAGATGCCCTTGAACCTGGAGATTTGGGACCCATGCGATGGGTAGCACACAGTATTACTTTAAAGGGTCTGTGTTTGCTCACCCAACCTCACCAAACCTCTCAGCCCCAAGAGTGTCCACCCTTATGTCTCATCCAGCTGTGGGTCTAGATATGGTCAATCCAGGTTGCATCACAGCCCCTGAACGAATTGTGTAAGAATTTCTCTCTCTTTCCCTATCTTTGTTTCATGGGTTTTTAAAAGTAATTTATTTTTATAATGGGGTTTAGCTGCTTTTCACGGCTGTGTTTATGCCGCTTTACACCCACTTGACACACTAACAGAGAGATATCAATACATAGGTTTTAAGATTATTACTAGTCAGATATATTCTTGTGTGGTGAATCGGGCGTGTTGAGTCCAGTTCTCTGAGCAAGGAGTAGGTCTTGTCTATTATATATTGGGTTTATGGAACGGTATCTGAGCTAATTTGAAAGTCTTGTTTTATGTATCACCCCACCTCACTTTTCCCGTTAAGCAGCCATAGTGTGTTTTCTGCATGTGTGACTCTGTTCTGTTTTGTAATTCAGTTCAAGTGTAACGGATTTTTCATTCCCTCTATAAGTGACACCTTATGAGAAGTGCCCTTTTCTGTGTGACTTATTTCACTTAGAATCGTCGTACCTAAATCCACTCATCATGCTGCTACTAGCCTTATGACATTGATTTCATGGCTGAGTGATATTCCATTGTACATAAGGACCACAACTTTTTTATCCATTTTCGCTTTCCTGGGATATTTAAGGTGGAATGAAGTGGAGGTCCTTGTCAACAGAGCAGCCCTAAACTTTGGGGTGCTTGTGTCTTGCTGATTTTCAATTTTCCCACTTTATCCCCCCATGCGTGGAAGAGCCCTATGCTCTGTAAGCTGTGTTTTTTAGATGTTTCAGGACACACCGTACCCTTCTGCAGAGTGGCTGTTGGCAATTTACATCCCGCCCATCAGTGTAGCAAGGCTCCCATTTCTCCATGGCCTGTCCTGCATTTCTGGTTTTGACACTTTTTTCAGCATGGCCCTTTTGACCGATGGGAAGCGAGACTTCTTTGTAGCGCTGATTTGCCTTTCCAGGTTGCTTGGTTGGCCAAAAAGGGCGTATGCGTTTTTTCCTGAATATATTCAGGAAAAAACGCATACGCCCTTTTTGGCCAAGGGCATCATTGTCAACGTTTTGCCGCTTTAGATGTGCTTTAAAGGCGATTCGAATCTACCTTCTGAAATCTGTTTCCTGCAATTCTGCCTTGATTTCAAATCCTCTTCTTTGCCTTCCCTCAATATACTTGTGGACGAGAGTTATCATTTATAACTCTGCAGGTTTGTGAATTGCAGTGCCCTGAAGCTCCATTTTACAAGTCGCTTTTTCGGGAGCTGGCCGCAAAAGCGCAGGATGGCTTCAGGCCCTGTTCTGGTTCCGGGGGGCAGGCTGAGCCTGTGGTTAATTCTTCTTCCTGATGGGAAAATAGAGTGACCTGTGCCTGTCCCAACACCAAGAGCTAGTCTCTCATTGGTTCCCCGTCTTCCCGTTCATCCTCAGGACAAATTGCAACGTGTACGGAACAGGAGGTTAAAGGTGCTGATGCTCCAAGTAGGGAGATTGCTAGTAAAGTGGTTGGAAAGGCGAACCCGAGCACAAGGAGATGAGAAATGAGGTGCGTTTTAGAAACCTTTCCCCATCACACGGTGTACCATCTTCTGGGTTTCTCATGCATGTTTTCGATGTAGGAAGATGCCCTTGAACCTGGAGATTTGGGACCCATGCGATGGGTAGCACACAGTATTACTTTAAAGGGTCTGTGTTTGCTCACCCAACCTCACCAAACCTCTCAGCCCCAAGAGTTTCCACCCTTATGTCTCATCCAGCTGTGGGTCTAGATATGGTCAATCCAGGTTGCATCACAGCCCCTGAACGAATTGTGTAAGAATTTCTCTCTCTTTCCCTGTCTTTGTTTCATGGGTTTTTAAAAGTAATTTATTTTTATAATGGGGTTTAGCTGCTTTTCACGGCTGTGTTTATGCCGCTTTACACCCACTTGACACACTAACAGAGAGATATCAATACATAGGTTTTAAGATTATTACTAGTCAGATATATTCTTGTGTGGTGAATCGGGCGTGTTGAGTCCAGTTCTCTGAGCAAGGAGTAGGTCTTGTCTATTACATATTGGGTTTATGGAACGGTATCTGAGCTAATTTGAAAGTCTTGTTTTATGTATCACCCCACCTCACCTTTCCCGTTAAGCAGCCATAGTGTGTTTTCTGCATGTGTGACTCTGTTCTGTTTTGTAATTCAGTTCAAGTGTAACGGTTTTTACATTCCCTCTATAAGTGACACCTGATGAGAAGTGCCCTTTTCTGTGTGACTTATTTCACTTAGAATCGTCATACCTAAATCCACTCATCATGCTGCTACTAGCCTTATGACATTGATTTCATGGCTGAGTGATATTCCATTGTACATAAGGACCACAACTTTTTTATCCATTTTTCGCTTTCCTGGGATATTTAAGGTGGAATGAAGTGGAGGTCCTTGTCAACAGAGCAGCCCTAAACTTTGGGGTGCTTGTGTCTTGCTGATTTTCAATTTTCCCTCTTTATACCCCCATGCGTGGAAGAGCCCTATGCTCTCTAAGCTGTGTTTTTTAGATGTTTCAGGACACACCGTACCCTTCTGAAGAGTGGCTGTTGGCAATTTACATCCCGCCCATCAGTGTAGCAAGGCTCCCATTTCTCCATGGCCTGTCCTGCATTTCTGGTTTTGACACTTTTTTCAGCATGGCCCTTTTGACCGATGGGAAGCGAGACTTCTTTGTAGCGCTGATTTGCCTTTCCAGGTTGCTTGGTTGGCCAAAAAGGGCGTATGCGTTTTTTCCTGAATATATTCAGGAAAAAACGCATACGCCCTTTTTGGCCAAGGGCATCATTGTCGATGTTTTGCCGCTTTTCATGTGCTTTAAAGGCGATTCGAATCTACCTCCTGAAATCTGTTTCCTGCAATTCTGCCTTGATTTCAAATCCTCTTCTTTGCCTTCCCTCAATATATTTGTGGACGAGAGTTATCATTTATAACTCTGCAGGTTTGTGAATTGCAGTGCCCTGAAGCTCCATTTTACAAGTCGCTTTTTTGGGAGCTGGCCGCAAAAGCGCAGGATGGCTTCAGGCCCTGTTCTGGTTCCGGGGGGCAGGCTGAGCCTGTGGTTAATTCTTCTTCCTGATGGGAAAATAGAGTGACCTGTGCCTGTCCCAACACCAAGAGCTAGTCTCTCATTGGTTCCCCGTCTTCCCGTTCATCCTCAGGACAAATTGCAACGTGTACGGAACAGGAGGTTAAAGGTGCTGATGCTCCAAGTAGGGAGATTGCTAGTAAAGTGGCTGGAAAGGCGAACCCGAGCACAAGGAGATGAGAAATGAGGTGCGTTTTAGAAACCTTTCCCCATCACACGGTGTACCATCTTCTGGGTTTCTCATGCATGTTTTCGATGTAGGAAGATGCCCTTGAACCTGGAGATTTGGGACCCATGCGATGGGTAGCACACAGTATTACTTTAAAGGGTCTGTGTTTGCTCACCCAACCTCACCAAACCTCTCAGCCCCAAGAGTGTCCACCCTTATGTCTCATCCAGCTGTGGGTCTAGATATGGTCAATCCAGGTTGCATCACAGCCCCTGAACGAATTGTGTAAGAATTTCTCTCTCTTTCCCTATCTTTGTTTCATGGGTTTTTAAAAGTAATTTATTTTTATAATGGGGTTTAGCTGCTTTTCACGGCTGTGTTTATGCCGCTTTACACCCACTTGACACACTAACAGAGAGATATCAATACATAGGTTTTAAGATTATTACTAGTCAGATATATTCTTGTGTGGTGAATCGGGCGTGTTGAGTCCAGTTCTCTGAGCAAGGAGTAGGTCTTGTCTATTACATATTGGGTTTATGGAACGGTATCTGAGCTAATTTGAAAGTCTTGTTTTATGTATTACCCCACCTCACTTTTCCCGTTAAGCAGCCATAGTGTGTTTTCTGCATGTGTGACTCTGTTCTGTTTTGTAATTCAGTTCAAGTGTAACGGATTTTTCATTCCCTCTATAAGTGACACCTTATGAGAAGTGCCCTTTTCTGTGTGACTTATTTCACTTAGAATCGTCGTACCTAAATCCACTCATCATGCTGCTACTAGCCTTATGACATTGATTTCATGGCTGAGTGATATTCCATTGTACATAAGGACCACAACTTTTTTATCCATTTTTCGCTTTCCTGGGATATTTAAGGTGGAATGAAGTGGAGGTCCTTGTCAACAGAGCAGCCCTAAACTTTGGGGTGCTTGTGTCTTGCTGATTTTCAATTTTCCCACTTTATCCCCCCATGCGTGGAAGTGCCCTATGCTCTCTAAGCTGTGTTTTTTAGATGTTTCAGGACACACCGTACCCTTCTGCAGAGTGGCTGTTGGCAATTTACATCCCGCCCATCAGTGTAGCAAGGCTCCCATTTCTCCATGGCCTGTCCTGCATTTCTGGTTTTGACACTTTTTTCAGCATGGCCCTTTTGACCGATGGGAAGCGAGACTTCTTTGTAGCGCTGATTTGCCTTTCCAGGTTGCTTGGTTGGCCAAAAAGGGCGTATGCGTTTTTTCCTGAATATATTCAGGAAAAAACGCATACGCCCTTTTTGGCCAAGGGCATCATTGTCGATGTTTTGCCGCTTTTCATGTGCTTTAAAGGCGATTCGAATCTACCTACTGAAATCTGTTTCCTGCAATTCTGCCTTGATTTCAAATCCTCTTCTTTGCCTTCCCTCAATATATTTGTGGACGAGAGTTATCATTTATAACTCTGCAGGTTTGTGAATTGCAGTGCCCTGAAGCTCCATTTTACAAGTCGCTTTTTTGGGAGCTGGCCGCAAAAGCGCAGGATGGCTTCAGGCCCTGTTCTGGTTCCGGGGGGCAGGCTGAGCCTGTGGTTAATTCTTCTTCCTGATGGGAAAATAGAGTGACCTGTGCCTGTCCCAACACCAAGAGCTAGTCTCTCATTGGTTCCCCGTCTTCCCGTTCATCCTCAGGACAAATTGCAACGTGTACGGAACAGGAGGTTAAAGGTGCTGATGCTCCAAGTAGGGAGATTGCTAGTAAAGTGGCTGGAAAGGCGAACCCGAGCACAAGGAGATGAGAAATGAGGTGCGTTTTAGAAACCTTTCCCCATCACACGGTGTACCATCTTCTGGGTTTCTCATGCATGTTTTCGATGTAGGAAGATGCCCTTGAACCTGGAGATTTGGGACCCATGCGATGGGTAGCACACAGTATTACTTTAAAGGGTCTGTGTTTGCTCACCCAACCTCACCAAACCTCTCAGCCCCAAGAGTGTCCACCCTTATGTCTCATCCAGCTGTGGGTCTAGATATGGTCAATCCAGGTTGCATCACAGCCCCTGAACGAATTGTGTAAGAATTTCTCTCTCTTTCCCTATCTTTGTTTCATGGGTTTTTAAAAGTAATTTATTTTTATAATGGGGTTTAGCTGCTTTTCACGGCTGTGTTTATGCCGCTTTACACCCACTTGACACACTAACAGAGAGATATCAATACATAGGTTTTAAGATTATTACTAGTCAGATATATTCTTGTGTGGTGAATCGGGCGTGTTGAGTCCAGTTCTCTGAGCAAGGAGTAGGTCTTGTCTATTACATATTGGGTTTATGGAACGGTATCTGAGCTAATTTGAAAGTCTTGTTTTATGTATCACCCCACCTCACCTTTCCCGTTAAGCAGCCATAGTGTGTTTTCTGCATGTGTGACTCTGTTCTGTTTTGTAATTCAGTTCAAGTGTAACGGATTTTACATTCCCTCTATAAGTGACACCTGATGAGAAGTGCCCTTTTCTGTGTGACTTATTTCACTTAGAATCGTTGTACCTAAATCCACTCATCATGCTGCTACTAGCCTTATGACATTGACTTCATGGCTGAGTGATATTCCATTGTACATAAGGACCACAACTTTTTTATCCATTTTTCGCTTTCCTGGGATATTTAAGGTGGAATGAAGTGGAGGTCCTTGTCAACAGAGCAGCCCTAAACTTTGGGGTGCTTGTGTCTTGCTGATTTTCAATTTTCCCACTTTATCCCCCCATGCGTGGAAGAGCCCTATGCTCTCTAAGCTGTGTTTTTTAGATGTTTCAGGACACACCGTACCCTTCTGAAGAGTGGCTGTTGGCAATTTACATCCCGCCCATCAGTGTAGCAAGGCTCCCATTTCTCCATGGCCTGTCCTGCATTTCTGGTTTTGACACTTTTTTCAGCATGGCCCTTTTGACCGATGGGAAGCGAGACTTCTTTGTAGCGCTGATTTGCCTTTCCAGGTTGCTTGGTTGGCCAAAAAGGGCGTATGCGTTTTTTCCTGAATATATTCAGGAAAAAACGCATACGCCCTTTTTGGCCAAGGGCATCATTGTCGATGTTTTGCCGCTTTTCATGTGCTTTAAAGGCGATTCGTATCTACCTACTGAAATCTGTTTCCTGCAATTCTGCCTTGATTTCAAATCCTCTTCTTTGCCTTCCCTCAATATATTTGTGGACGAGAGTTATCATTTATAACTCTGCAGGTTTGTGAATTGCAGTGCCCTGAAGCTCCATTTTACAAGTCGCTTTTTTGGGAGCTGGCCGCAAAAGCGCAGGATGGCTTCAGGCCCTGTTCTGGTTCCGGGGGGCAGGCTGAGCCTGTGGTTAATTCTTCTTCCTGATGGGAAAATAGAGTGACCTGTGCCTGTCCCAACACCAAGAGCTAGTCTCTCATTGGTTCCCCGTCTTCCCGTTCATCCTCAGGACAAATTGCAACGTGTACGGAACAGGAGGTTAAAGGTGCTGATGCTCCAAGTAGGGAGATTGCTAGTAAAGTGGCTGGAAAGGCGAAGCCGAGCACAAGGAGATGAGAAATGAGGTGCGTTTTAGAAACCTTTCCCCATCACACGGTGTACCATCTTCTGGGTTTCTCATGCATGTTTTCGATGTAGGAAGATGCCCTTGAACCTGGAGATTTGGGACCCATGAGATGGGTAGCACGCAGTATTACTTTAAAGGGTCTGCGTTTGCTCACGCAACCTCACCAAACCTCTCAGCCCCAAGAGTGTCCACCCTTATGTCTCATCCAGCTGTGGGTCTAGATATGGTCAATCCAGGTTGCATCACAGCCCCTGAACGAATTGTGTAAGAATTTCTCTCTCTTTCCCTGTCTTTGTTTCATGGGTTTTTAAAAGTAATTTATTTTTATAATGGGGTTTAGCTGCTTTTCACGGCTGTGTTTATGCCACTTTACACCCACTTGACACACTAACAGAGAGATATCAATACATAGGTTTTAAGATTATTACTAGTCAGATATATTCTTGTGTGGTGAATCGGGCCTGTTGAGTCCAGTTCTCTGAGCAAGGAGTAGGTCTTGTCTGTTACGTATTGGGTTTATGGAACGGTATCTGAGCTAATTTGAAACTCTTGTTTTATGTATCACCCCACCTCACCTTTCCCGTTAAGCAGCCATAGTGTGTTTTCTGCATGTGTGACTCTGTTCTGTTTTGTAATTCAGTTCAAGTGTAACGATTTTTACATTCCCTCTATAAGTGACACCTTATGAGAGGTGTCCTTTTCTGTGTGACTTATTTCACTTAGAATCGTCGTACCTAAATCCACTCATCATGCTGCTACTAGCCTTATGACATTGATTTCATGGCTGAGTGATATTCCATTGTACATAAGGACCACAACTTTTTTATCCATTTTTCGCTTTCCTGTTTTATTTAAGGTGGAATGAAGTGGAGGTCCTTCTCAACAGAGCAGCCCTAAACGTTTGGCTGCTTGTGTCTTGCTGATTTTCAATTTTCCCACTTTATACCTCCATGCGTGGATGTGCCCTATGCTCTCTAAGCTGTATTTTTTAGATGTTTCAGGACACACCGTACCCTTCTCCAGAGTGGCTGTTGTCAATTTACATCCCGCCCATCAGTGTAGCAAGGCTCCCATATCTCCATGGCCTGTCCTGCATTTCTGGTTTTGACACTTTTTTCAGCATGGCCCTTTTGACCGATGGGAAGCGAGACTTCTTTGTAGCGCTGATTTGCCTTTCCAGGTTGCTTGGTTGGCCAAAAAGGGCGTATGCGTTTTTTCCTGAATATATTCAGGAAAAAACGCATACGCCCTTTTTGGCCAAGGGCATCATTGTCAACGTTTTGCCGCTTTAGATGTGCTTTAAAGGCGATTCGAATCTACCTCCTGAAATCTGTTTCCTGCAATTCTGCCTTGATTTCAAATCCTCTTCTTTGCCTTCCCTCAATATACTTGTGGACGAGAGTTATCATTTATAACTCTGCAGGTTTGTGAATTGCAGTGCCCTGAAGCTCCATTTTACAAGTCGCTTTTTCGGGAGCTGGCCGCAAAAGCGCAGGATGGCTTCAGGCCCTGTTCTGGTTCCGGGGGGCAGGCTGAGCCTGTGGTTAATTCTTCTTCCTGATGGGAAAATAGAGTGACCTGTGCCTGTCCCAACACCAAGAGCTAGTCTCTCATTGGTTCCCCGTCTTCCCGTTCATCCTCAGGACAAATTGCAACCTGTACGGAACAGGAGGTTAAAGGTGCTGATGCTCCAAGTAGGGAGATTGCTAGTAAAGTGGCTGGAATGGCGAACCCGAGCACAAGGAGATGAGAAATGAGGTGCGTTTTAGAAACCTTTCCCCATCACACGGTGTACCATCTTCTGGGTTTCTCATGCATGTTTTCGATGTAGGAAGATGCCCTTGAACCTGGAGATTTGGGACCCATGCGATGGGTAGCACGCAGTATTACTTTAAAGGGTCTGCGTTTGCTCACCCAACCTCACCAAACCTCTCAGCCCCAAGAGTGTCCACCCTTATGTCTCATCCAGCTGTGGGTCTAGATATGGTCAATCCAGGTTGCATCACAGCCCCTGAACGAATTGTGTAAGAATTTCTCTCTCTTTCCCTGTCTTTGTTTCATGGGTTTTTAAAAGTAATTTATTTTTATAATGGGGTTTAGCTGCTTTTCACGGCTGTGTTTATGCCGCTTTACACCCACTTGACACACTAACAGAGAGATATCAATACATAGGTTTTAAGATTATTACTAGTCAGATATATTCTTGTGCGGTGAATCGGGAGTGTTGAGTCCAGTTCTCTGAGCAAGGAATAGGTCTTGTCTATTACATATTGGGTTTATGGAACGGTATCTGAGCTAATTTGAAACTCTTGTTTTATGTATCACCCCACCTCACCTTTCCCGTTAAGCAGCCATAGTGTGTTTTCTGCATGTGTGACTCTGTTCTGTTTTGTAATTCAGTTCAAGTGTAACGGATTTTACATTCCCTCTATAAGTGACACCTGATGAGAAGTGCCCTTTTCTGTGTGACTTATTTCACTTAGAATCGTCGTACCTAAATCCACTCATCATGCTGCTACTAGCCTTATGACATTGATTTCATGGCTGAGTGATATTCCATTGTACATAAGGACCACAACTTTTTTATCCATTTTTCGCTTTCCTGGGATATTTAAGGTGGAATGAAGTGGAGGTCCTTGTCAACAGAGCAGCCCTAAACTTTGGGGTGCTTGTGTCTTGCTGATTTTCAATTTTCCCACTTTATCCCCCCATGCGTGGAAGAGCCCTATGCTCTCTAAGCTGTGTTTTTTAGATGTTTCAGGACACACCGTACCCTTCTGAAGAGTGGCTGTTGGCAATTTACATCCCGCCCATCAGTGTAGCAAGGCTCCCATTTCTCCATGGCCTGTCCTGCATTTCTGGTTTTGACACTTTTTTCAGCATGGCCCTTTTGACCGATGGGAAGCGAGACTTCTTTGTAGCGCTGATTTGCCTTTCCAGGTTGCTTGGTTGGCCAAAAAGGGCGTTTGCGTTTTTTCCTGAATATATTCAGGAAAAAACGCATACGCCCTTTTTGGCCAAGGGCATCATTGTCGATGTTTTGCCGCTTTTCATGTGCTTTAAAGGCGATTCGAATCTACCTCCAGAAATCTGTTTCCTGCAATTCTGCCTTGATTTCAAATCCTCTTCTTTGCCTTCCCTCAATATATTTGTGGACGAGAGTTATCATTTATAACTCTGCAGGTTTGTGAATTGCAGTGCCCTGAAGCTCCATTTTACAAGTCGCTTTTTTCGGAGCTGGCCGCAAAAGCGCAGGATGGCTTCAGGCCCTGTTCTGGTTCCGGGGGGCAGGCTGAGCCTGTGGTTAATTCTTCTTCCTGATGGGAAAATAGAGTGACCTGTGCCTGTCCCAACACCAAGAGCTAGTCTCTCATTGGTTCCCCGTCTTCCCGTTCATCCTCAGGACAAATTGCAACCTGTACGGAACAGGAGGTTAAAGGTGCTGAGGCTCCAAGTAGGGAGATTGCTAGTAAAGTGGCTGGAATGGCGAAGCCGAGCACAAGGAGATGAGAAATGAGGTGCGTTTTAGAAACCTTTCCCCATCACACGGTGTACCATCTTCTGGGTTTCTCATGCATGTTTTCGATGTAGGAAGATGCCCTTGAACCTGGAGATTTGGGACCCATGCGATGGGTAGCACGCAGTATTACTTTAAAGGGTCTGCGTTTGCTCACGCAACCTCACCAAACCTCTCAGCCCCAAGAGTGTCCACCCTTATGTCTCATCCAGCTGTGGGTCTAGATATGGTCAATCCAGGTTGCATCACAGCCCCTGAACGAATTGTGTAAGAATTTCTCTCTCTTTCCCTGTCTTTGTTTCATGGGTTTTTAAAAGTAATTTATTTTTATAATGGGGTTTAGCTGCTTTTCACGGCTGTGTTTATGCCACTTTACACCCACTTGACACACTAACAGAGAGATATCAATACATAGGTTTTAAGATTATTACTAGTCAGATATATTCTTGTGTGGTGAATCGGGCCTGTTGAGTCCAGTTCTCTGAGCAAGGAGTAGGTCTTGTCTATTACGTATTGGGTTTATGGAACGGTATCTGAGCTAATTTGAAACTCTTGTTTTATGTATCACCCCACCTCACCTTTCCCGTTAAGCAGCCATAGTGTGTTTTCTGCATGTGTGACTCTGTTCTGTTTTGTAATTCAGTTCAAGTGTAACGATTTTTACATTCCCTCTATAAGTGACACCTAATGAGAAGTGTCCTTTTCTGTGTGACTTATTTCACTTAGAAACGTCGTACATAAATCCACTCATCATGCTGCTACTAGCCTTATGACATTGATTTCATGGCTGAGTGATATTCCATTGTACATAAGGACCACCAGTTTTTTATCCATTTTTCGCTTTCCTGGGATATTTAAGGTGGAATGAAGTGGAGGTCCTTGTCAACAGAGCAGTCCTAAACTTTGGGGTGCTTGTGTCTTGCTGATTTTCAATTTTCCCACTTTATTCCCCCATGCGTGGAAGTGCCCTATGCTCTCTAAGCTGTGTTTTTTAGATGTTTCAGGACACACCGTACACTTCTCCAGAGTGGCTGTTGGCAATTTACATCCCGCCCATCAGTGTAGCAAGGCTCCCATTTCTCCATGGCCTGTCCTGCATTTCTGGTTTTGACACTTTTTTCGGCATGGCCCTTTTGACCGATGGGAAGCGAGACTTCTTCGTAGCGCTGATTTGCCTTTCCAGGTTGCTTGGTTGGCCAAAAAGGGCGTATGCGTTTTTTCCTGAATATATTCAGGAAAAAACGCATACGCCCTTTTTGGCCAAGGGCATCATTGTCGATGTTTTGCCGCTTTTCATGTGCTTTAAAGGCGATTCGAATCTACCTCCTGAAATCTGTTTCCTGCAATTCTGCCTTGATTTCAAATCCTCTTCTTTGCCTTCCCTCAATATATTTGTGGACGAGAGTTATCATTTATAACTCTGCAGGTTTGTGAATTGCAGTGCCCTGAAGCTCCATTTTACAAGTCGCTTTTTTGGGAGCTGGCCGCAAAAGCGCAGGATGGCTTCAGGCCCTGTTCTGGTTCCGGGGGGCAGTCTGAGCCTGTGGTTAATTCTTCTTCCTGATGGGAAAATAGAGTGACCTGTGCCTGTCCCAACACCAAGAGCTAGTCTCTCATTGGTTCCCCGTCTTCCCGTTCATCCTCAGGACAAATTGCAACCTGTACGGAACAGGAGGTTAAAGGTGCTGAGGCTCCAAGTAGGGAGATTGCTAGTAAAGTGGCTGGAATGGCGAAGCCGAGCACAAGGAGATGAGAAATGAGGTGCGTTTTACAAACCTTTCCCCATCACACGGTGTACCATCTTCTGGGTTTCTCATGCATGTTTTCGATGTAGGAAGATGCCCTTGAACCTGGAGATTTGGGACCCATGCGATGGGTAGCACGCAGTATTACTTTAAAGGGTCTGCGTTTGCTCACGCAAGCTCACCAAACCTCTCAGCCCCAAGAGTGTCCACCCTTATGTCTCATCCAGCTGTGGGTCTAGATATGGTCAATCCAGGTTGCATCACAGCCCCTGAACGAATTGTGTAAGAATTTCTCTCTCTTTCCCTGTCTTTGTTTCATGGGTTTTTAAAAGTAATTTATTTTTATAATGGGGTTTAGCTGCTTTTCACGGCTGTGTTTATGCCACTTTACACCCACTTGACACACTAACAGAGAGATATCAATACATAGGTTTTAAGATTATTACTAGTCAGATATATTCTTGTGTGGTGAATCGGGCCTGTTGAGTCAAGTTCTCTGAGCAAGGAGTAGGTCTTGTCTATTACGTATTGGGTTTATGGAACGGTATCTGAGCTAATTTGAAACTCTTGTTTTATGTATCACCCCACCTCACCTTTCCCGTTAAGCAGCCATAGTGTGTTTTCTGCATGTGTGACTCTGTTCTGTTTTGTAATTCAGTTCAAGTGTAACGATTTTTACATTCCCTCTATAAGTGACACCTTATGAGAGGTGTCCTTTTCTGTGTGACTTATTTCACTTAGAATCGTCGTACCTAAATCCACTCATCATGCTGCTACTAGCCTTATGACATTGATTTCATGGCTGAGTGATATTCCATTGTACATAAGGACCACAACTTTTTTATCCATTTTTCGCTTTCCTGTTTTATTTAAGGTGGAATGAAGTGGTGGTCCTTCTCAACAGAGCAGCCCTAAACGTTTGGCTGCTTGTGTCTTGCTGATTTTCAATTTTCCCACTTTATACCTCCATGCGTGGATGTGCCCTATGCTCTCTAAGCTGTATTTTTTAGATGTTTCAGGACACACCGTACCCTTCTCCAGAGTGGCTGTTGTCAATTTACATCCCGCCCATCAGTGTAGCAAGGCTCCCATATCTCCATGGCCTGTCCTGCATTTCTGGTTTTGACACTTTTTTCAGCATGGCCCTTTTGACCTATGGGAAGCGAGACTTCTTTGTAGCGCTGATTTGCCTTTCCAGGTTGCTTGGTTGGCCAAAAAGGGCGTATGCGTTTTTTCCTGAATATATTCAGGAAAAAACGCATACGCCCTTTTTGGCCAAGGGCATCATTGTCAACCTTTTGCCGCTTTAGATGTGCTTTAAAGGCGATTCGAATCTACCTCCTGAAATCTGTTTCCTGCAATTCTGCCTTGATTTCAAATCCTCTTCTTTGCCTTCCCTCAATATACTTGTGGACGAGAGTTATCATTTATAACTCTGCAGGTTTGTGAATTGCAGTGCCCTGAAGCTCCATTTTACAAGTCGCTTTTCCGGGAGCTGGCCGCAAAAGCGCAGGATGGCTTCAGGCCCTGTTCTGGTTCCGGGGGGCAGGCTGAGCCTGTGGTTAATTCTTCTTCCTGATGGGAAAATAGAGTGACCTGTGCCTGTCCCAACACCAAGAGCTAGTCTCTCATTGGTTCCCCGTCTTCCCGTTCATCCTCAGGACAAATTGCAACGTGTACGGAACAGGAGGTTAAAGGTGCTGATGCTCCAAGTAGGGAGATTGCTAGTAAAGTGGCTGGAAAGTCGAACCCGAGCACAAGGAGATGAGAAATGAGGTGCGTTTTAGAAACCTTTCCCCATCACACGGTGTACCATCTTCTGGGTTTCTCATGCATGTTTTCGATGTAGGAAGATGCCCTTGAACCTGGAGATTTGGGACCCATGCGATGTGTAGCACACAGTATTACTTTAAAGGGTCTGTGTTTGCTCACCCAACCTCACCAAACCTCTCAGCCCCAAGAGTGTCCACCCTTATGTCTCATCCAGCTGTGGGTCTAGATATGGTCAATCCAGGTTGCATCACAGCCCCTGAACGAATTGTGTAAGAATTTCTCTCTCTTTCCCTATCTTTGTTTCATGGGTTTTTAAAAGTAATTTATTTTTATAATGGGGTTTAGCTGCTTTTCACGGCTGTGTTTATGCCGCTTTACACCCACTTGACACACTAACAGAGAGATATCAATACATAGGTTTTAAGATTATTACTAGTCAGATATATTCTTGTGTGGTGAATCGGGCGTGTTGAGTCCAGTTCTCTGAGCAAGGAGTAGGTCTTGTCTATTACATATTGGGTTTATGGAACGGTATCTGAGCTAATTTGAAAGTCTTGTTTTATGTATCACCCCACCTCACCTTTCCCGTTAAGCAGCCATAGTGTGTTTTCTGCATGTGTGACTCTGTTCTGTTTTGTAATTCAGTTCAAGTGTAACGGATTTTACATTCCCTCTATAAGTGACACCTTATGAGAAGTGCCCTTTTCTGTGTGACTTATTTCACTTAGAATCGTCGTACCTAAATCCACTCATCATGCTGCTACTAGCCTTATGACATTGATTTCATGGCTGAGTGATATTCCATTGTACATAAGGACCACCAGTTTTTTATCCATTTTTCGCTTTCCTGGGATATTTAAGGTGGAATGAAGTGGAGGTCCTTGTCAACAGAGCAGTCCTAAACTTTGGGGTGCTTGTGTCTTGCTGATTTTCAATTTTCCCACTTTATTCCCCCATGCGTGGAAGTGCCCTATGCTCTCTAAGCTGTGTTTTTTAGATGTTTCAGGACACACCGTACACTTCTCCAGAGTGGCTGTTGGCAATTTACATCCCGCCCATCAGTGTAGCAAGGCTCCCATTTCTCCATGGCCTGTCCTGCATTTCTGGTTTTGACACTTTTTTCGGCATGGCCCTTTTGACCGATGGGAAGCGAGACTTCTTCGTAGCGCTGATTTGCCTTTCCAGGTTGCTTGGTTGGCCAAAAAGGGCGTATGCGTTTTTTCCTGAATATATTCAGGAAAAAACGCATACGCCCTTTTTGGCCAAGGGCATCATTGTCGATGTTTTGCCGCTTTTCATGTGCTTTAAAGGCGATTCGAATCTACCTCCTGAAATCTGTTTCCTGCAATTCTGCCTTGATTTCAAATCCTCTTCTTTGCCTTCCCTCAATATATTTGTGGACGAGAGTTATCATTTATAACTCTGCAGGTTTGTGAATTGCAGTGCCCTGAAGCTCCATTTTACAAGTCGCTTTTTTGGGAGCTGGCCGCAAAAGCGCAGGATGGCTTCAGGCCCTGTTCTGGTTCCGGGGGGCAGTCTGAGCCTGTGGTTAATTCTTCTTCCTGATGGGAAAATAGAGTGACCTGTGCCTGTCCCAACACCAAGAGCTAGTCTCTCATTGGTTCCCCGTCTTCCCGTTCATCCTCAGGACAAATTGCAACCTGTACGGAACAGGAGGTTAAAGGTGCTGAGGCTCCAAGTAGGGAGATTGCTAGTAAAGTGGCTGGAATGGCGAAGCCGAGCACAAGGAGATGAGAAATGAGGTGCGTTTTACAAACCTTTCCCCATCACACGGTGTACCATCTTCTGGGTTTCTCATGCATGTTTTCGATGTAGGAAGATGCCCTTGAACCTGGAGATTTGGGACCCATGCGATGGGTAGCACGCAGTATTACTTTAAAGGGTCTGCGTTTGCTCACGCAAGCTCACCAAACCTCTCAGCCCCAAGAGTGTCCACCCTTATGTCTCATCCAGCTGTGGGTCTAGATATGGTCAATCCAGGTTGCATCACAGCCCCTGAACGAATTGTGTAAGAATTTCTCTCTCTTTCCCTGTCTTTGTTTCATGGGTTTTTAAAAGTAATTTATTTT
This sequence comes from Balaenoptera physalus, assembly GCF_965194825.1. Classification (NCBI taxonomy): domain Eukaryota; kingdom Metazoa; phylum Chordata; class Mammalia; order Artiodactyla; family Balaenopteridae; genus Balaenoptera; species Balaenoptera physalus. Next base: position 290,729 of record NW_028126453.1, on the reverse strand, counting down.
TATAATGGGGTTTAGCTGCTTTTCACGGCTGTGTTTATGCCACTTTACACCCACTTGACACACTAACAGAGAGATATCAATACATAGGTTTTAAGATTATTACTAGTCAGATATATTCTTGTGTGGTGAATCGGGCCTGTTGAGTCAAGTTCTCTGAGCAAGGAGTAGGTCTTGTCTATTACGTATTGGGTTTATGGAACGGTATCTGAGCTAATTTGAAACTCTTGTTTTATGTATCACCCCACCTCACCTTTCCCGTTAAGCAGCCATAGTGTGTTTTCTGCATGTGTGACTCTGTTCTGTTTTGTAATTCAGTTCAAGTGTAACGATTTTTACATTCCCTCTATAAGTGACACCTTATGAGAGGTGTCCTTTTCTGTGTGACTTATTTCACTTAGAATCGTCGTACCTAAATCCACTCATCATGCTGCTACTAGCCTTATGACATTGATTTCATGGCTGAGTGATATTCCATTGTACATAAGGACCACAACTTTTTTATCCATTTTTCGCTTTCCTGTTTTATTTAAGGTGGAATGAAGTGGTGGTCCTTCTCAACAGAGCAGCCCTAAACGTTTGGCTGCTTGTGTCTTGCTGATTTTCAATTTTCCCACTTTATACCTCCATGCGTGGATGTGCCCTATGCTCTCTAAGCTGTATTTTTTAGATGTTTCAGGACACACCGTACCCTTCTCCAGAGTGGCTGTTGTCAATTTACATCCCGCCCATCAGTGTAGCAAGGCTCCCATATCTCCATGGCCTGTCCTGCATTTCTGGTTTTGACACTTTTTTCAGCATGGCCCTTTTGACCTATGGGAAGCGAGACTTCTTTGTAGCGCTGATTTGCCTTTCCAGGTTGCTTGGTTGGCCAAAAAGGGCGTATGCGTTTTTTCCTGAATATATTCAGGAAAAAACGCATACGCCCTTTTTGGCCAAGGGCATCATTGTCAACCTTTTGCCGCTTTAGATGTGCTTTAAAGGCGATTCGAATCTACCTCCTGAAATCTGTTTCCTGCAATTCTGCCTTGATTTCAAATCCTCTTCTTTGCCTTCCCTCAATATACTTGTGGACGAGAGTTATCATTTATAACTCTGCAGGTTTGTGAATTGCAGTGCCCTGAAGCTCCATTTTACAAGTCGCTTTTCCGGGAGCTGGCCGCAAAAGCGCAGGATGGCTTCAGGCCCTGTTCTGGTTCCGGGGGGCAGGCTGAGCCTGTGGTTAATTCTTCTTCCTGATGGGAAAATAGAGTGACCTGTGCCTGTCCCAACACCAAGAGCTAGTCTCTCATTGGTTCCCCGTCTTCCCGTTCATCCTCAGGACAAATTGCAACGTGTACGGAACAGGAGGTTAAAGGTGCTGATGCTCCAAGTAGGGAGATTGCTAGTAAAGTGGCTGGAAAGTCGAACCCGAGCACAAGGAGATGAGAAATGAGGTGCGTTTTAGAAACCTTTCCCCATCACACGGTGTACCATCTTCTGGGTTTCTCATGCATGTTTTCGATGTAGGAAGATGCCCTTGAACCTGGAGATTTGGGACCCATGCGATGTGTAGCACACAGTATTACTTTAAAGGGTCTGTGTTTGCTCACCCAACCTCACCAAACCTCTCAGCCCCAAGAGTGTCCACCCTTATGTCTCATCCAGCTGTGGGTCTAGATATGGTCAATCCAGGTTGCATCACAGCCCCTGAACGAATTGTGTAAGAATTTCTCTCTCTTTCCCTATCTTTGTTTCATGGGTTTTTAAAAGTAATTTATTTTTATAATGGGGTTTAGCTGCTTTTCACGGCTGTGTTTATGCCGCTTTACACCCACTTGACACACTAACAGAGAGATATCAATACATAGGTTTTAAGATTATTACTAGTCAGATATATTCTTGTGTGGTGAATCGGGCGTGTTGAGTCCAGTTCTCTGAGCAAGGAGTAGGTCTTGTCTATTACATATTGGGTTTATGGAACGGTATCTGAGCTAATTTGAAAGTCTTGTTTTATGTATCACCCCACCTCACCTTTCCCGTTAAGCAGCCATAGTGTGTTTTCTGCATGTGTGACTCTGTTCTGTTTTGTAATTCAGTTCAAGTGTAACGGATTTTACATTCCCTCTATAAGTGACACCTTATGAGAAGTGCCCTTTTCTGTGTGACTTATTTCACTTAGAATCGTCGTACCTAAATCCACTCATCATGCTGCTACTAGCCTTATGACATTGATTTCATGGCTGAGTGATATTCCATTGTACATAAGGACCACAACTTTTTTATCCATTTTTCGCTTTCCTGGGATATTTAAGGTGGAATGAAGTGGAGGTCCTTGTCAACAGAGCAGCCCTAAACTTTGGGGTGCTTGTGTCTTGCTGATTTTAAATTTTCCCACTTTATCCCCCCATGCGTGGAAGAGCCCTATGCTCTCTAAGCTGTGTTTTTTAGATGTTTCAGGACACACCGTACCCTTCTGCAGAGTGGCTGTTGGCAATTTACATCCCGCCCATCAGTGTAGCAAGGCTCCCATTTCTCCATGGCCTGTCCTGCATTTCTGGTTTTGACACTTTTTTCAGCATGGCCCTTTTGACCGATGGGAAGCGAGACTTCTTTGTAGCGCTGATTTGCCTTTCCAGGTTGCTTGGTTGGCCAAAAAGGGCATATGCGTTTTTTCCTGAATATATTCAGGAAAAAACGCATATGCCCTTTTTGGCCAAGGGCATCATTGTCGATGTTTTGCCGCTTTTCATGTGCTTTAAAGGCAATTCGAATCTACCTACTGAAATCTGTTTCCTGCAATTCTGCCTTGATTTCAAATCCTCTTCTTTGCCTTCCCTCAATATATTTGTGGACGAGAGTTATCATTTATAACTCTGCAGGTTTGTGAATTGCAGTGCCCTGAAGCTCCATTTTACAAGTCGCTTTTTTGGGAGCTGGCCGCAAAAGCGCAGGATGGCTTCAGGCCCTGTTCTGGTTCCGGGGGGCAGGCTGAGCCTGTGGTTAATTCTTCTTCCTGATGGGAAAATAGAGTGACCTGTGCCTGTCCCAACACCAAGAGCTAGTCTCTCATTGGTTCCCCGTCTTCCCGTTCATCCTCAGGAAAAATTGCAACGTGTACGGAACAGGAGGTTAAAGGTGCTGATGCTCCAAGTAGGGAGATTGCTAGTAAAGTGGCTGGAAAGGCGAACCCGAGCACAAGGAGATGAGAAATGAGGTGCGTTTTAGAAACCTTTCCCCATCACACGGTGTACCATCTTCTGGGTTTCTCATGCATGTTTTCGATGTAGGAAGATGCCCTTGAACCTGGAGATTTGGGACCCATGCGATGGGTAGCACACAGTATTACTTTAAAGGGTCTGTGTTTGCTCACCCAACCTCACCAAACCTCTCAGCCCCAAGAGTGTCCACCCTTATGTCTCATCCAGCTGTGGGTCTAGATATGGTCAATACAGGTTGCATCACAGCCCCTGAACGAATTGTGTAAGAATTTCTCTCTCTTTCCCTATCTTTGTTTCATGGGTTTTTAAAAGTAATTTATTTTTATAATGGGGTTTAGCTGCTTTTCACGGCTGTGTTTATGACGCTTTACACCCACTTGACACACTAACAGAGAGATATCAATACATAGGTATTAAGATTATTACTAGTCAGATATATTCTTGTGTGGTGAATCGGGCGTGTTGAGTCCAGTTCTCTGAGCAAGGAGTAGGTCTTGTCTATTACATATTGGGTTTATGGAACGGTATCTGAGCTAATTTGAAAGTCTTGTTTTATGTATCACCCCACCTCACTTTTCCCGTTAAGCAGCCATAGTGTGTTTTCTGCATGTGTGACTCTGTTTTGTTTTGTAATTCAGTTCAAGTGTAACGGATTTTTCATTCCCTCTATAAGTGACACCTTATGAGAAGTGCCCTTTTCTATGTGACTTATTTCACTTAGAATCGTCGTACCTAAATCCACTCATCATGCTGCTACTAGCCTTATGACATTGATTTCATGGCTGAGTGATATTCCATTGTACATAAGGACCACCACTTTTTTATCCATTTTTCGCTTTCCTGGGATATTTAAGGTGGAATGAAGTGGAGGTCCTTGTCAACAGAGCAGCCCTAAACTTTGGGGTGCTTGTGTCTTGCTGATTTTCAATTTTCCCACTTTATCCCCCCATGCGTGGAAGAGCCCTATGCTCTCTAAGCTGTGTTTTTTAGATGTTTCAGGACACACCGTACCCTTCTGCAGAGTGGCTGTTGGCAATTTACATCCCGCCCATCAGTGTAGCAAGGCTCCCATTTCTCCATGGCCTGTCCTGCATTTCTGGTTTTGACACTTTTTTCAGCATGGCCCTTTTGAACGATGGGAAGCGAGACTTCTCTGTAGCGCTGATTTGCCTTTCCAGGTTGCTTGGTTGGCCAAAAAGGGCGTATGCGTTTTTTCCTGAATATATTCAGGAAAAAACGCATACGCCCTTTTTGGCCAAGGGCATCATTGTCGATGTTTTGCCGCTTTTCATGTGCTTTAAAGGCGATTCGAATCTACCTACTGAAATCTGTTTCCTGCAATTCTGCCTTGATTTCAAATCCTCTTCTGTGCCTTCCCTCAATATATTTGTGGACGAGAGTTATCATTTATAACTCTGCAGTTTTGTGAATTGCAGTGCCCTGAAGCTCCATTTTACAAGTCGCTTTTTTGGGAGCTGGCCGCAAAAGCGCAGGATGGCTTCAGGCCCTGTTCTGGTTCCGGGGGGCAGGCTGAGCCTGTGGTTAATTCTTCTTCCTGATGGGAAAATAGAGTGACCTGTGCCTGTCCCAACACCAAGAGCTAGACTCTCATTGGTTCCCCGTCTTCCCGTTCATCCTCAGGACAAATTGCAACCTGTACAGAACAGGAGGTTAAAGGTGCTGATGCTCCAAGTAGGGAGATTGCTAGTAAAGTGGCTGGAATGGCGAACCCGAGCACAAGGAGATGAGAAATGAGGTGCGTTTTAGAAACCTTTCCCCATCACACGGTGTACCATCTTCTGGGTTTCTCATGCATGTTTTCGATGTAGGAAGCTGCCCTTGAACCTGGAGATTTGGGACCCATGCGATGGGTAGCACGCAGTATTACTTTAAAGGGTCTGCGTTTGCTCACCCAACCTCACCAAACCTCTCAGCCCCAAGAGTGTCCACCCTTATGTCTCATCCAGCTGTGGGTCTAGATATGGTCAATCCAGGTTGCATCACAGCCCCTGAACGAATTGTGTAAGAATTTCTCTCTCTTTCCCTGTCTTTGTTTCATGGGTTTTTAAAAGTAATTTATTTTTATAATGGGGTTTAGCTGCTTTTCACGGCTGTGTTTATGCCGCTTTACACCCACTTGACACACTAACAGAGAGATATCAATACATAGGTTTTAAGATTATTACTAGTCAGATATATTCTTGTGCGGTGAATCGGGCGTGTTGAGTCCAGTTCTCTGAGCAAGGAGTAGGTCTTGTCTATTACATATTGGGTTTATGGAACGGTATCTGAGCTAATTTGAAAGTCTTGTTTTATGTATCACCCCACCTCACCTTTCCCGTTAAGCAGCCATAGTGTGTTTTCTGCATGTGTGACTCTGTTCTGTTTTGTAATTCAGTTCAAGTGTAACGGATTTTACATTGCCTCTATAAGTGACACCTTATGAGAAGTGTCCTTTTCTGTGTGACTTATTTCACTTAGAATCGTCGTACCTAAATCCACTCATCATGCTGCTACTAGCCTTATGACATTGATTTCATGGCTGAGTGATATTCCATTGTACATAAGGACTACAACTTTTTTATCCATTTTTCGCTTTCCTGGGATATTTAAGGTGGAATGAAGTGGAGGTCCTTGTCAACAGAGCAGCCCTAAACTTTGGGGTGCTTGTGTCTTGCTGATTTTCAATTTTCTCACTTTATCCCCCCATGCGTGGAAGTGCCCTATGCTCTCTAAGCTGTGTTTTTTAGATGTTTCAGGACACACAGTACCCTTCTCCAGAGTGGCTGTTGGCAATTTACATTCCGCCCATCAGTGTAGCAAGGCTCCCATTTCTCCATGGCCTGTCCTGCATTTCTGGTTTTGACACTTTTTTCAGCATGGCCCTTTTGACCGATGGGAAGCGAGACTTCTTTGTAGCGCTGATTTGCCTTTCCAGGTTGCTTGGTTGGCCAAAAAGGGCGTATGCGTTTTTTCCTGAATATATTCAGGAAAAAACGCATACGCCCTTTTTGGCCAAGGGCATCATTGTCGATGTTTTGCCGCTTTTCATGTGCTTTAAAGGCGATTCGAATCTACCTACTGAAATCTGTTTCCTGCAATTCTGCCTTGATTTCAAATCCTCTTCTTTGCCTTCTCTCAATATATTTGTGGACGAGAGTTATCATTTATAACTCTGCAGGTTTGTGAATTGCAGTGCCCTGAAGCTCCATTTTACAAGTCGCTTTTTTGGGAGCTGGCCGCAAAAGCGCAGGATGGCTTCAGTCCCTGTTCTGGTTCCGGGGGGCAGGCTGAGCCTGTGGTTAATTCTTCTTCCTGATGGGAAAATAGAGTGACCTGTGCCTGTCCCAACACCAAGAGCTAGTCTCTCATTGGTTCCCCGTGTTCCCGTTCATCCTCAGGACAAATTGCAACCTGTACGGAACAGGAGGTTAAAGGTGCTGATGCTCCAAGTAGGGAGATTGCTAGTAAAGTGGCTGGAATGGCGAACCCGAGCACAAGGAGATGAGAAATGAGGTGCGTTTTAGAAACCTTTCCCCATCACACGGTGTACCATCTTCTGGGTTTCTCATGCATGTTTTCGATGTAGGAAGATGCCCTTGAACTTGGAGATTTGGGACCCATGCGATGGGTAGCACGCAGTATTTCTTTAAAGGGTCTGCGTTTGCTCACCCAACCTCACCAAACCTCTCAGCCCCAAGAGTGTCCACCCTTATGTCTCATCCAGCTGTGGGTCTAGATATGGTCAATCCAGGTTGCATCACAGCCCCTGAACGAATTGTGTAAGAATTTCTCTCTCTTTCCCTGTCTTTGTTTCATGGGTTTTTAAAAGTAATTTATTTTTATAATGGGGTTTAGCTGCTTTTCACGGCTGTGTTTATGCCGCTTTACACCCACTTGACACACTAACAGAGAGATATCAATACATAGGTTTTAAGATTATTACTAGTCAGATATATTCTTGTGCGGTGAATCGGGCGTGTTGAGTCCAGTTCTCTGAGCAAGGAGTAGGTCTTGTCTATTACATATTGGGTTTATGGAACGGTATCTGAGCTAATTTGAAACTCTTGTTTTATGTATCACCCCACCTCACCTTTCCCGTTAAGCAGCCATAGTGTGTTTTCTGCATGTGTGACTCTGTTCTGTTTTGTAATTTAGTTCAAGTGTAACGGATTTTACATTCCCTCTATAAGTGACACCTTATGAGAAGTGCCCTTTTCTGTGTGACTTATTTCACTTAGAATCGTCGTACCTAAATCCACTCATCATGCTGCTACTAGCCTTATGACATTGATTTCATGGCTGAGTGATATTCCATTGTACATAAGGACCACAACTTTTTTATCCATTTTTCGCTTTCCTGGGATATTTAAGGTGGAATGAAGTGGAGGTCCTTGTCAACAGAGCAGCCCTAAACTTTGGGGTGCTTGTGTCTTGCTGATTTTCAATTTTCCCACTTTATCCCCCCATGCGTGGAAGTGCCCTATGCTCTCTAAGCTGTGTTTTTTAGATGTTTCAGGACACACCGTACCCTTCTCCAGAGTGGCTGTTGGCAATTTACATCCCGCCCATCAGTGTAGCAAGGCTCCCATTTCTCCATGGCCTGTCCTGCATTTCTGGTTTTGACACTTTTTTCAGCATGGCCCTCTTGAACGATGGGAAGCGAGACTTCTCTGTAGCGCTGATTTGCCTTTCCAGGTTGCTTGGTTGGCCAAAATGGGCGTATGCGTTTTTTCCTGAATATATTCAGGAAAAAACGCATACGCCCTTTTTGGCCAAGGGCATCATTGTCGATGTTTTGCCGCTTTTCATGTGCTTTAAAGGCGATTCGAATCTACCTACTGAAATCTGTTTCCTGCAATTCTGCCTTGATTTCAAATCCTCTTCTTTGCCTTCCCTCAATATATTTGTGGATGAGAGTTATCATTTATAACTCTGCAGTTTTGTGAATTGCAGTGCCCTGAAGCTCCATTTTACAAGTCGCTTTTTTGGGAGCTGGCCGCAAAAGCGCAGGATGGCTTCAGTCCCTGTTCTGGTTCCGGGGGGCAGGCTGAGCCTGTGGTTAATTCTTCTTCCTGATGGGAAAATAGAGTGACCTGTGCCTGTCCCAACACCAAGAGCTAGTCTCTCATTGGTTCCCCGTTTTCCCGTTCATCCTCAGGACAAATTGCAACCTGTACGGAACAGGAGGTTAAAGGTGCTGATGCTCCAAGTAGGGAGATTGCTAGTAAAGTGGCTGGAATGGCGAACCCGAGCACAAGGAGATGAGAAATGAGGTGCGTTTTAGAAACCTTTCCCCATCACACGGTGTACCATCTTCTGGGGTTCTCATGCATGTTTTCGATGTAGGAAGATGCCCTTGAACCTGGAGATTTGGGACCCATGCGATGGGTAGCACGCAGTATTACTTTAAAGGGTCTGCGTTTGCTCACCCAACCTCACCAAACCTCTCAGCCCCAAGAGTGTCCACCCTTATGTCTCATCCAGCTGTGGGTCTAGATATGGTCAATCCAGGTTGCATCACAGCCCCTGAACGAATTGTGTAAGAATTTCTCTCTCTTTCCCTGTCTTTGTTTCATGGGTTTTTAAAAGTAATTTATTTTTATAATGGGGTTTAGCTGCTTTTCACGGCTGTGTTTATGCCGCTTTACACCCACTTGACACACTAACAGAGAGATATCAATACATAGGTTTTAAGATTATTACTAGTCAGATATATTCTTGTGCGGTGAATCGGGCGTGTTGAGTCCAGTTCTCTGAGCAAGGAGTAGGTCTTGTCTATTACATATTGGGTTTATGGAACGGTATCTGAGCTAATTTGAAACTCTTGTTTTATGTATCACCCCACCTCACCTTTCCCGTTAAGCAGCCATAGTGTGTTTTCTGCATGTGTGACTCTGTTCTGTTTTGTAATTCAGTTCAAGTGTAACGGATTTTACATTCCCTCTATAAGTGACACCTTATGAGAAGTGCCCTTTTCTGTGTGACTTATTTCACTTAGAATCGTCGTACCTAAATCCACTCATCATGCTTCTACTAGCCTTATGACATTGATTTCATGGCTGAGTGATATTCCATTGTACATAAGGACCACAACTTTTTTATCCATTTTTCGCTTTCCTGGGATATTTAAGGTGGAATGAAGTGGAGGTCCTTGTCAACAGAGCAGCCCTAAACTTTGGGGTGCTTGTGTCTTGCTGATTTTCAATTTTCCCACTTTATCCCCCCATGCGTGGAAGTGCCCTATGCTCTCTAAGCTGTGTTTTTTAGATGTTTCAGGACACACCGTACCCTTCTCCAGAGTGGCTGTTGGCAATTTACATCCCGCCCATCAGTGTAGCAAGGCTCCCATTTCTCCATGGCCTGTCCTGCATTTCTGGTTTTGACACTTTTTTCAGCATGGCCCTTTTGAACGATGGGAAGCGAGACTTCTCTGTAGCGCTGATTTGCCTTTCCAGGTTGCTTGGTTGGCCAAAAAGGGCGTATGCGTTTTTTCCTGAATATATTCAGGAAAAAACGCATACGCCCTTTTTGGCCAAGGGCATCATTGTCGATGTTTTGCCGCTTTTCATGTGCTTTAAAGGCGATTCGAATCTACCTACTGAAATCTGTTTCCTGCAATTCTGCCTTGATTTCAAATCCTCTTCTTTGCCTTCCCTCAATATATTTGTGGACGAGAGTTATCATTTATAACTCTGCAGTTTTGTGAATTGCAGTGACCTGAAGCTCCATTTTACAAGTCGCTTTTTTGGGAGCTGGCCGCAAAACGCAGGATGGCTTCAGGCCCTGTTCTGGTTCCGGGGGGCAGGCTGAGCCTGTGGTTAATTCTTCTTCCTGATGGGAAAATAGAGTGACCTGTGCCTGTCCCAACACCAAGAGCTAGTCTCTCATTGGTTCCCCGTCTTCCCGTTCATCCTCAGGACAAATTGCAACCTGTACAGAACAGGAGGTTAAAGGTGCTGATGCTCCAAGTAGGGAGATTGCTAGTAAAGTGGCTGGAATGGCGAAGCCGAGCACAAGGAGATGAGAAATGAGGTGCGTTTTAGAAACCTTTCCCCATCACACGGTGTACCATCTTCTGGGTTTCTCATGCATGTTTTCGATGTAGGAAGCTGCCCTTGAACCTGGAGATTTGGGACCCATGCGATGGGTAGCACGCAATATTACTTTAAAGGGTCTGCGTTTGCTCACCCAACCTCACCAAACCTCTCAGCCCCAAGAGTGTCCACCCTTATGTCTCATCCAGCTGTGGGTCTAGATATGGTCAATCCAGGTTGCATCACAGCCCCTGAACGAATTGTGTAAGAATTTCTCTCTCTTTCCCTGTCTTTGTTTCATGGGTTTTTAAAAGTAATTTATTTTTATAATGGGGTTTAGCTGCTTTTCACGGCTGTGTTTATGCCGCTTTACACCCACTTGACACACTAACAGAGAGATATCAATACATAGGTTTTAAGATTATTACTAGTCAGATATATTCTTGTGCGGTGAATCGGGAGTGTTGAGTCCAGTTCTCTGAGCAAGGAGTAGGTCTTGTCTATTACATATTGGGTTTATGGAACGGTATCTGAGCTAATTTGAAAGTCTTGTTTTATGTATCACCCCACCTCACCTTTCCCGTTAAGCAGCCATAGTGTGTTTTCTGCATGTGTGACTCTGTTCTGTTTTGTAATTCAGTTCAAGTGTAACGGATTTTACATTCCCTCTATAAGTGACACCTTATGAGAAGTGTCCTTTTCTGTGTGACTTATTTCACTTAGAATCGTCGTACCTAAATCCACTCATCATGCTGCTACTAGCCTTATGACATTGATTTCATGGGTGAGTGATATTCCATTGTACATAAGGACCACAACTTTTTTATCCATTTTTCGCTTTCCTGGGATATTTATGGTGGAATGAAGTGGAGGTCCTTGTCAACAGAGCAGCCCTAAACTTTGGGGTGCTTGTGTCTTGTTGATTTTCAATTTTCCCACTTTATTCCCCCATGCGTGGAAGTGCCCTATGCTCTCTAAGCTGTGTTTTTTAGATGTTTCAGGACACACCGTACCCTTCTCCAGAGTGGCTGTTGGCAATTTACATCCCGCCCGTCAGTGTAGCAAGGCTCCCATTTCTCCATGGCCTGTCCTGCATTTCTGGTTTTCACACTTTTTTCAGCATGGCCCTTTTGACCGTTGGGAAGCGAGACTTCTTTGTAGCGCTGATTTGCCTTTCCAGGTTGCTTGGTTGGCCAAAAAGGACGTATGCGTTTTTTCCTGAATATATTCAGGAAAAAACGCATACGTCCTTTTTGGCCAAGGGCATCATTGTCGATGTTTTGCCGCTTTTCATGTGCTTTAAAGGCGATTCGAATCTACCTCCTGAAATCTGTTTCCTGCAATTCTGCCTTGATTTCAAATCCTCTTCTTTGCCTTCCCTCAATATATTTGTGGACGAGAGTTATCATTTATAACTCTGCAGGTTTGTGAATTGCAGTGCCCTGAAGCTCCATTTTACAAGTCGCTTTTTTGGGAGCTGGCCGCAAAAGCGCAGGATGGCTTGAGGCCCTGTTCTGGTTCCGGGGGGCAGGCTGAGCCTGTGGTTAATTCTTCTTCCTGATGGGAAAATAGAGTGACCTGTGCCTGTCCCAACACCAAGAGCTAGTCTCTCATTGGTTCCCCGTTTTCCCGTTCATCCTCAGGACAAATTGCAACCTGTACGGAACAGGAGGTTAAAGGTGCTGATGCTCCAAGTAGGGAGATTGCTAGTAAAGTGGCTGGAATGGCGAACCCGAGCACAAGGAGATGAGAAATGAGGTGCGTTTTAGAAACCTTTCCCCATCACACGGTGTACCATCTTCTGGGTTTCTCATGCATGTTTTCGATGTAGCAAGATGCCCTTGAACCTGGAGATTTGGGACCCATGCGATGGGTAGCACGCAGTATTACTTTAAAGGGTCTGCGTTTGCTCACCCAACCTCACCAAACCTCTCAGCCCCAGGAGTGTCCACCCTTATGTCTCATCCAGCTGTGGGTCTAGATATGGTCAATCCAGGTTGCATCACAGCCCCTGAACGAATTGTGTAAGAATTTCTCTCTCTTTCCCTGTCTTTGTTTCATGGGTTTTTAAAAGTAATTTATTTTTATAATGGGGTTTAGCTGCTTTTCACGGCTGTGTTTATGCCGCTTTACACCCACTTGACACACTAACAGAGAGATATCAATACATAGGTTTTAAGATTATTACTAGTCAGATATATTCTTGTGCGGTGAATCGGGCGTGTTGAGTCCAGTTCTCTGAGCAAGGAGTAGGTCTTGTCTATTACATATTGGGTTTATGGAACGGTATCTGAGCTAATTTGAAAGTCTTGTTTTATGTATCACCCCACCTCACCTTTCCCGTTAAGCAGCCATAGTGTGTTTTCTGCATGTGTGACTCTGTTCTGTTTTGTAATTCAGTTCAAGTGTAACGGATTTTACATTCCCTCTATAAGTGACACCTTATGAGAAGTGCCCTTTTCTGTGTGACTTATTTCACTTAGAATCGTCGTACCTAAATCCACTCATCATGCTGCTACTAGCCTTATGACATTGATTTCATGGCTGAGTGATATTCCATTGTACATAAGGACCACAACTTTTTTATCCATTTTTCGCTTTCCTGGGATATTTAAGGTGGAATGAAGTGGAGGCCCTTGTCAACAGAGCAGCCCTAAACTTTGGGGTGCTTGTGTCTTGCTGATTTTCAATTTTCCCTCTTTATCCCCCCATGCGTGGAAGTGCCCTATGCTCTCTAAGCTGTGTTTTTTAGATGTTTCAGGACACACCGTACCCTTCTCCAGAGTGGCTGTTGGCAATTTACATCCCGCCCATCAGTGTAGCAAGGCTCCCATTTCTCCATGGCCTGTCCTGCATTTCTGGTTTTGACACTTTTTTCAGCATGGCCCTTTTGAACGATGGGAAGCGAGACTTCTCTGTAGCGCTGATTTGCCTTTCCAGGTTGCTTGGTTGGCCAAAAAGGGCGTATGCGTTTTTTCCTGAATATATTCAGGAAAAAACGCATACGCCCTTTTTGGCCAAGGGCATCATTGTCGATGTTTTGCCGCTTTTCATGTGCTTTAAAGGCGATTCGAATCTACCTACTGAAATCTGTTTCCTGCAATTCTGCCTTGATTTCAAATCCTCTTCTTTGCCTTCCCTCAATATATTTGTGGACGAGAGTTATCATTTATAACTCTGCAGGTTTGTGAATTGCAGTGCCCTGAAGCTCCATTTTACAAGTCGCTTTTTTGGGAGCTGGCCGCAAAAGCGCAGGATGGCTTCAGGCCCTGTTCTGGTTCCGGGGGGCAGGCTGAGCCTGTGGTTAATTCTTCTTCCTGATGGGAAAATAGAGTGACCTGTGCCTGTCCCAACACCAAGAGCTAGTCTCTCATTGGTTCCCCGTCTTCCCGTTCATCCTCAGGACAAATTGCAACCTGTACAGAACAGGAGGTTAAAGGTGCTGATGCTCCAAGTAGGGAGATTGCTAGTAAAGTGGCTGGAATGGCGAACCCGAGCACAAGGAGATGAGAAATGAGGTGCGTTTTAGAAACCTTTCCCCATCACACGGTGTACCATCTTCTGGGTTTCTCATGCATGTTTTCGATGTAGGAAGCTGCCCTTGAACCTGGAGATTTGGGACCCATGCGATGGGTAGCACGCAGTATTACTTTAAAGGGTCTGCGTTTGCTCACCCAACCTCACCAAACCTCTCAGCCCCAAGAGTGTCCACCCTTATGTCTCATCCAGCTGTGGGTCTAGATATGGTCAATCCAGGTTGCATCACAGCCCCTGAACGAATTGTGTAAGAATTTCTCTCTCTTTCCCTGTCTTTGTTTCATGGGTTTTTAAAAGTAATTTATTTTTATAATGGGGTTTAGCTGCTTTTCACGGCTGTGTTTATGCCGCTTTACACCCACTTGACACACTAACAGAGAGATATCAATACATAGGTTTTAAGATTATTACTAGTCAGATATATTCTTGTGCGGTGAATCGGGAGTGTTGAGTCCAGTTCTCTGAGCAAGGAGTAGGTCTTGTCTATTACATATTGGGTTTATGGAACGGTATCTGAGCTAATTTGAAACTCTTGTTTTATGTATCACCCCACCTCACCTTTCCCGTTAAGCAGCCATAGTGTGTTTTCTGCATGTGTGACTCTGTTCTGTTTTGTAATTCAGTTCAAGTGTAACGGATTTTACATTCCCTCTATAAGTGACACCTTATGAGAAGTGCCCTTTTCTGTGTGACTTATTTCACTTAGAATCGTCGTACCTAAATCCACTCATCATGCTGCTACTAGCCTTATGACATTGATTTCATGGCTGAGTGATATTCCATTGTACATAAGGACCACAACTTTTTTATCCATTTTTCGCTTTCCTGGGATATTTAAGGTGGAATGAAGTGGAGGTCCTTGTCAACAGAGCAGCCCTAAACTTTGGGGTGCTTGTGTCTTGCTGATTTTCAATTTTCCCACTTTATCCCCCCATGCGTGGAAGTGCCCTATGCTCTCTAAGCTGTGTTTTTTAGATGTTTCAGGACACACCGTACCCTTCTGCAGAGTGGCTGTTGGCAATTTACATCCCGCCCATCAGTGTAGCAAGGCTCCCATTTCTCCATGGCCTGTCCTGCATTTCTGGTTTTGACACTTTTTTCAGCATGGCCCTTTTGAACGATGGGAAGCGAGACTTCTCTGTAGCGCTGATTTGCCTTTCCAGGTTGCTTGGTTGGCCAAAAAGGGCGTATGCGTTTTTTCCTGAATATATTCAGGAAAAAACGCATACGCCCTTTTTGGCCAAGGGCATCATTGTCGATGTTTTGCCGCTTTTCATGTGCTTTAAAGGCGATTCGAATCTACCTACTGAAATCTGTTTCCTGCAATTCTGCCTTGATTTCAAATCCTCTTCTTTGCCTTCCCTCAATATATTTGTGGACGAGAGTTATCATTTATAACTCTGCAGTTTTGTGAATTGCAGTGCCCTGAAGCTCCATTTTACAAGTCGCTTTTTTGGGAGCTGGCCGCAAAAGCGCAGGATGGCTTCAGGCCCTGTTCTGGTTCCGGGGGGCAGGCTGAGCCTGTGGTTAATTCTTCTTCCTGATGGGAAAATAGAGTGACCTGTGCCTGTCCCAACACCAAGAGCTAGTCTCTCATTGGTTCCCCGTCTTCCCGTTCATCCTCAGGAAAATTGCAACCTGTACAGAACAGGAGGTTAAAGGTGCTGATGCTCCAAGTAGGGAGATTGCTAGTAAAGTGGCTGGAATGGCGAACCCGAGCACAAGGAGATGAGAAATGAGGTGCGTTTTAGAAACCTTTCCCCATCACACGGTGTACCATCTTCTGGGTTTCTCATGCATGTTTTCGATGTAGGAAGCTGCCCTTGAACCTGGAGATTTGGGACCCATGCGATGGGTAGCACGCAGTATTACTTTAAAGGGTCTGCGTTTGCTCACCCAACCTCACCAAACCTCTCAGCCCCAAGAGTGTCCACCCTTATGTCTCATCCAGCTGTGGGTCTAGATATGGTCAATCCAGGTTGCATCACAGCCCCTGAACGAATTGTGTAAGAATTTCTCTCTCTTTCCCTGTCTTTGTTTCATGGGTTTTTAAAAGTAATTTATTTTTATAATGGGGTTTAGCTGCTTTTCACGGCTGTGTTTATGCCGCTTTACACCCACTTGACACACTAACAGAGAGATATCAATACATAGGTTTTAAGATTATTACTAGTCAGATATATTCTTGTGCGGTGAATCGGGAGTGTTGAGTCCAGTTCTCTGAGCAAGGAGTAGGTCTTGTCTATTACATATTGGGTTTATGGAACGGTATCTGAGCTAATTTGAAACTCTTGTTTTATGTATCACCCCACCTCACCTTTCCCGTTAAGCAGCCATAGTGTGTTTTCTGCATGTGTGACTCTGTTCTGTTTTGTAATTCAGTTCAAGTGTAACGGATTTTACATTCCCTCTATAAGTGACACCTTATGAGAAGTGCCCTTTTCTGTGTGACTTATTTCACTTAGAATCGTCGTACCTAAATCCACTCATCATGCTGCTACTAGCCTTATGACATTGATTTCATGGGTGAGTGATATTCCATTGTACATAAGGACCACAACTTTTTTATCCATTTTTCGCTTTCCTGGGATATTTATGGTGGAATGAAGTGGAGGTCCTTGTCAACAGAGCAGCCCTAAACTTTGGGGTGCTTGTGTCTTGTTGATTTTCAATTTTCCCACTTTATTCCCCCATGCGTGGAAGTGCCCTATGCTCTCTAAGCTGTGTTTTTTAGATGTTTCAGGACACACCGTACCCTTCTCCAGAGTGGCTGTTGGCAATTTACATCCCGCCCGGCAGTGTAGCAAGGCTCCCATTTCTCCATGGCCTGTCCTGCATTTCTGGTTTTGACACTTTTTTCAGCATGGCCCTTTTGACCGTTGGGAAGAGAGACTTCTTTGTAGCGCTGATTTGCCTTTCCAGGTTGCTTGGTTGGCCAAAAAGGACGTATGCGTTTTTTCCTGAATATATTCAGGAAAAAACGCATACGTCCTTTTTGGCCAAGGGCATCATTGTCGATGTTTTGCCGCTTTTCATGTGCTTTAAAGGCGATTCGAATCTACCTCCTGAAATCTGTTTCCTGCAATTCTGCCTTGATTTCAAATCCTCTTCTTTGCCTTCCCTCAATATATTTGTGGACGAGAGTTATCATTTATAACTCTGCAGGTTTGTGAATTGCAGTGCCCTGAAGCTCCATTTTACAAGTCGCTTTTTTGGGAGCTGGCCGCAAAAGCGCAGGATGGCTTCAGGCCCTGTTCTGGTTCCGGGGGGCAGGCTGAGCCTGTGGTTAATTCTTCTTCCTGATGGGAAAATAGAGTGACCTGTGCCTGTCCCAACACCAAGAGCTAGTCTCTCATTGGTTCCCCGTCTTCCCGTTCATCCTCAGGACAAATTGCAACCTGTACGGAACAGGAGGTTAAAGGTTCTGATGCTCCAAGTAGGGAGATTGCTAGTAAAGTGGCTGGAATGGCGAACCCGAGCACAAGGAGATGAGAAATGAGGTGCGTTTTAGAAACCTTTCCCCATCACACGGTGTACCATCTTCTGGGTTTCTCATGCATGTTTTCGATGTAGCAAGATGCCCTTGAACCTGGAGATTTGGGACCCATGCGATGGGTAGCTCGCAGTATTACTTTAAAGGGTCTGCGTTTGCTCACCCATCCTCACCAAACCTCTCAGCCCCAAGAGTGTCCACCCTTATGTCTCATCCAGCTGTGGGTCTAGATATGGTCAATCCAAGTTGCATCACAGCCCCTGAACGAATTGTGTAAGAATTTCTCTCTCTTTCCCTGTCTTTGTTTCATGGGTTTTTAAAAGTAATTTATTTTTATAATGGGGTTTAGCTGCTTTTCACGGCTGTGTTTATGCCGCTTTACACCCACTTGACACACTAACAGAGAGATATCAATACATAGGTTTTAAGATTATTACTAGTCAGATATATTCTTGTGCGGTGAATCGGGCGTGTTGAGTCCAGTTCTCTGAGCAAGGAGTAGGTCTTGTCTATTACATATTGGGTTTATGGAACGGTATCTGAGCTAATTTGAAAGTCTTGTTTTATGTATCACCCCACCTCACCTTTCCCGTTAAGCAGCCATAGTGTGTTTTCTGCATGTGTGACTCTGTTCTGTTTTGTAATTCAGTTCAAGTGTAACGGATTTTACATTCCCTCTATAAGTGACACCTTATGAGAAGTGCCCTTTTCTGTGTGACTTATTTCACTTAGAATCGTCGTACCTAAATCCACTCATCATGCTGCTACTAGCCTTATGACATTGATTTCATGGCTGAGTGATATTCCATTGTACATAAGGACCACAACTTTTTTATCCATTTTTCGCTTTCCTGGGATATTTAAGGTGGAATGAAGTGGAGGCCCTTGTCAACAGAGCAGCCCTAAACTTTGGGGTGCTTGTGTCTTGCTGATTTTCAATTTTCCCACTTTATCCCCCCATGCGTGGAAGTGCCCTATGCTCTCTAAGCTGTGTTTTTAGATGTTTCAGGACACACCGTACACTTCTCCAGAGTGGCTGTTGGCGATTTACATCCCGCCCATCAGTGTAGCAAGGCTCCCATTTCTCCATGGCCTGTCCTGCATTTCTGGTTTTGACACTTTTTTCAGCATGGCCCTTTTGACCGATGGGAAGCGAGACTTCTTTGTAGCGCTGATTTGCCTTTCCAGGTTGCTTGGTTGGCCAAAAAGGGCGTATGCGTTTTTTCCTGAATATATTCAGGAAAAAACGCATACGCCCTTTTTGGCCAAGGGCATCATTGTCGATGTTTTGCCGCTTTTCATGTGCTTTAAAGGCGATTCGAATCTACCTCCTGAAATCTGTTTCCTGCAATTCTGCCTTGATTTCAAATCCTCTTCTTTGCCTTCCCTCAATATATTTGTGGACGAGAGTTATCATTTATAACTCTGCAGGTTTGTGAATTGCAGTGCCCTGAAGCTCCATTTTACAAGTCGCTTTTTTGGGAGCTGGCCGCAAAAGCGCAGGATGGCTTCAGGCCCTGTTCTGGTTCCGGGGGGCAGTCTGAGCCTGTGGTTAATTCTTCTTCCTGATGGGAAAATAGAGTGACCTGTGCCTGTCCCAACACCAAGAGCTAGTCTCTCATTGGTTCCACGTCTTCCCGTTCATCCTCAGGACAAATTGCAACCTGTACGGAACAGGAGGTTAAAGGTGCTGATGCTCCAAGTAGGGAGATTGCTAGTAAAGTGGCTGGAATGGCGAAGCCGAGCACAAGGAGATGAGAAATGAGGTGCGTTTTAGAAACCTTTCCCCATCACACGGTGTACCATCTTCTGGGTTTCTCATGCATGTTTTCGATGTAGGAAGATGCCCTTGAACCTGGAGATTTGGGACCCATGCGATGGGTAGCACGCAGTATTACTTTAAAGGGTCTGCGTTTGCTCACCCAACCTCACCAAACCTCTCAGCCCCAAGAGTGTCCACCCTTATGTCTCATCCAGCTGTGGGTCTAGATATGGTCAATCCAGGTTGCATCACAGCCCCTGAACGAATTGTGTAAGAATTTCTCTCTCTTTCCCTGTCTTTGTTTCATGGGTTTTTAAAAGTAATTTATTTTTATAATGGGGTTTAGCTGCTTTTCACGGCTGTGTTTATGCCGCTTTACACCCACTTGACACACTAACAGAGAGATATCAATACATAGGTTTTAAGATTATTACTAGTCAGATATATTCTTGTGCGGTGAATCGGGCGTGTTGAGTCCAGTTCTCTGAGCAAGGAGTAGGTCTTGTCTATTACATATTGGGTTTATGGAACGGTATCTGAGCTAATTTGAAAGTCTTGTTTTATGTATCACCCCACCTCACCTTTCCCGTTAAGCAGCCATAGTGTGTTTTCTGCATGTGTGACTCTGTTCTGTTTTGTAATTCAGTTCAAGTGTAACGGATTTTACATTCCCTCTATAAGTGACACCTTATGAGAAGTGCCCTTTTCTGTGTGACTTATTTCACTTAGAATCGTCGTACCTAAATCCACTCAACATGCTGCTACTAGCCTTATGACATTGATTTCATGGCTGAGTGATATTCCATTGTACATAAGGACCACAACTTTTTCATCCATTTTTCGCTTTCCTGGGATATTTAAGGTGGAATGAAGTGGAGGTCCTTGTCAACAGAGCAGTCCTAAACGTTGGGGTGCTTGTGTCTTGCTGATTTTCAATTTTCCCACTTTATTCCCCCATGCGTGGAAGTGCCCTATGCTCTCTAAGCTGTGTTTTTTAGATGTTTCAGGACACACCGTACCCTTCTCCAGAGTGGCTGTTGGCAATTTACACCCCGCCCATCAGTGTAGCAAGGCTCCCATTTCTCCATGGCCTGTCCTGCATTTCTGGTTTTGACACTTTTTTCAGCATGGCCCTTTTGACCGATGGGAAGCGAGACTTCTTTGTAGCGCTGATTTGCCTTTCCAGGTTGCTTGGTTGGCCAAAAAGGGCGTATGCGTTTTTTCCTGAATATATTCAGGAAAAAACGCATACGCCCTTTTTGGCCAAGGGCATCATTGTCGATGTTTTGCCGCTTTTCATGTGCTTTAAAGGCGATTCGAATCTACCTCCTGAAATCTGTTTCCTGCAATTCTGCCTTGATTTCAAATCCTCTTCTTTGCCTTCCCTCAATATATTTGTGGACGAGAGTTATCATTTATAACTCTGCAGGTTTGTGAATTGCAGTGCCCTGAAGCTCCATTTTACAAGTCGCTTTTTTGGGAGCTGGCCGCAAAAGCGCAGGATGGCTTCAGGCCCTGTTCTGGTTCCGGGGGGCAGGCTGAGCCTGTGGTTAATTCTTCTTCCTGATGGGAAAATAGAGTGACCTGTGCCTGTCCCAACACCAAGAGCTAGTCTCTCATTGGTTCCCCGTCTTCCCGTTCATCCTCAAGACAAATTGCAACCTGTACGGAACAGGAGGTTAAAGGTGCTGAGGCTCCAAGTAGGGAGATTGCTAGTAAAGTGGCTGGAATGGCGAAGCCGAGCACAAGGAGATGAGAAATGAGGTGCGTTTTAGAAACCTTTCCCCATCACACGGTGTACCATCTTCTGGGTTTCTCATGCATGTTTTCGATATAGGAAGATGCCCTTGAACCTGGAGATTTGGGACCCATGCGATGGGTAGCACGCAGTATTACTTTAAAGGGTCTGCGTTTGCTCACGCAACCTCACCAAACCTCTCAGCCCCAAGAGTGTCCACCCTTATGTCTCATCCAGCTGTGGGTCTAGATATGGTCAATCCAGGTTGCATCACAGCCTCTGAACGAATTGTGTAAGAATTTCTCTCTCTTTCCCTGTCTTTGTTTCATGGGTTTTTAAAAGTAATTTATTTTTATAATGGGGTTTAGCTGCTTTTCACGGCTGTGTTTATGCCGCTTTACACCCACTTGACACACTAACAGAGAGATATCAATACATAGGTTTTAAGATTATTACTAGTCAGATATATTCTTGTGTGGTGAATCGGGCGTGTTGAGTCCAGTTCTCTGAGCAAGGAGTAGGTCTTGTCTATTACATATTGGGTTTATGGAACGGTATCTGAGCTAATTTGAAAGTCTTGTTTTATGTATCACCCCACCTCACCTTTCCCGTTAAGCAGCCATAGTGTGTTTTCTGCATGTGTGACTCTGTTCTGTTTTGTAATTCAGTTCAAGTGTAACGGATTTTACATTCCCTCTATAAGTGACACCTTATGAGAAGTGCCCTTTTCTGTGTGACTTATTTCACTTAGAATCGTCGTACCTAAATCCACTCAACATGCTGCTACTAGCCTTATGACATTGATTTCATGGCTGAGTGATATTCCATTGTACATAAGGACCACAACTTTTTTATCCATTTTTCGCTTTCCTGGGATATTTAAGGTGGAATGAAGTGGAGGTCCTTGTCAACAGAGCAGCCCTAAACTTTGGGGTGCTTGTGTCTTGCTGATTTTCAATTTTCCCACTTTATCCCCCCATGCGTGGAAGTGCCCTATGCTCTCTAAGCTGTGTTTCTTAGATGTTTCAGGACACACCGTACCCTTCTCCAGAGTGGCTGTTGGCAATTTACATCCCGCCCATCAGTGTAGCAAGGCTTCCATTTCTCCATGGCCTGTCCTGCATTTCTGGTTTTGACACTTTTTTCAGCATGGCCCTTTTGACCGATGGGAAGCGAGACTTCTTTGTAGCGCTGATTTGCCTTTCCAGGTTGTTTGGTTGGCCAAAAAGGGCGTATGCGTTTTTTCCTGAATATATTCAGGAAAAAACGCATACGCCCTTTTTGGCCAAGGGCATCATTGTCGATGTTTTGCCGCTTTTCATGTGCTTTAAAGGCGATTCGAATCTACCTCCTGAAATCTGTTTCCTGCAATTCTGCCTTGATTTCAAATCCTCTTCTTTGCCTTCCCTCAATATATTTGTGGACGAGAGTTATCATTTATAACTCTGCAGGTTTGTGAATTGCAGTGCCCTGAAGCTCCATTTTACAAGTCGCTTTTTTGGGAGCTGGCCGCAAAAGCGCAGGATGGCTTCAGGCCCTGTTCTGGTTCCGGGGGGCAGGCTGAGCCTGTGGTTAATTCTTCTTCCTGATGGGAAAATAGAGTGACCTGTGCCTGTCCCAACACCAAGAGCTAGTCTCTCATTGGTTCCCCGTCTTCCCGTTCATCCTCAGGACAAATTGCAACCTGTACGGAACAGGAGGTTAAAGGTTCTGATGCTCCAAGTAGGGAGATTGCTAGTAAAGTGGCTGGAATGGCGAACCCGAGCACAAGGAGATGAGAAATGAGGTGCGTTTTAGAAACCTTTCCCCATCACACGGTGTACCATCTTCTGGGTTTCTCATGCATGTTTTCGATGTAGCAAGATGCCCTTGAACCTGGAGATTTGGGACCCATGCGATGGGTAGCACGCAGTATTACTTTAAAGGGTCTGCGTTTGCTCACCCAACCTCACCAAACCTCTCAGCCCCAAGAGTGTCCACCCTTATGTCTCATCCAGCTGTGGGTCTAGATATGGTCAATCCAGGTTGCATCACAGCCCCTGAACGAATTGTGTAAGAATTTCTCTCTCTTTCCCTGTCTTTGTTTCATGGGTTTTTAAAAGTAATTTATTTTTATAATGGGGTTTAGCTGCTTTTCACGGCTGTGTTTATGCCGCTTTACACCCACTTGACACACTAACAGAGAGATATCAATACATAGGTTTTAAGATTATTACTAGTCAGATATATTCTTGTGTGGTGAATCGGGCGTGTTGAGTCCAGTTCTCTGAGCAAGGAGTAGGTCTTGTCTATTACGTATTGGGTTTATGGAACGGTATCTGAGCTAATTTGAAAGTCTTGTTTTATGTATCACCCCACCTCACCTTTCCCGTTAAGCAGCCATAGTGTGTTTTCTGCATGTGTGACTCTGTTCTGTTTTGTAATTCAGTTCAAGTGTAACGGATTTTACATTCCCTCTATAAGTGACACCTTATGAGAAGTGCCCTTTTCTGTGTGACTTATTTCACTTAGAATCGTCGTACCTAAATCCACTCAACATGCTGCTACTAGCCTTATGACATTGATTTCATGGCTGAGTGATATTCCATTGTACATAAGGACCACAAGTTTTGTATCCATTTTTCGCTTTCCTGGGATATTTAAGGTGGAATGAAGTGGAGGTCCTTGTCAACAGAGCAGCCCTAAACTTTGGGGTGCTTGTGTCTTGCTGATTTTCAATTTTCCCACTTTATCCCCCCATGCGTGGAAGTGCCCTATGCTCTCTAAGCTGTGTTTTTAGATGTTTCAGGACACACCGTACACTTCTCCAGAGTGGCTGTTGGCGATTTACATCCCGCCCATCAGTGTAGCAAGGCTCCCATTTCTCCATGGCCTGTCCTGCATTTCTGGTTTTGACACTTTTTTCAGCATGGCCCTTTTGACCGATGGGAAGCGAGACTTCTTTGTAGCGCTGATTTGCCTTTCCAGGTTGCTTGGTTGGCCAAAAAGGGCGTATGCGTTTTTTCCTGAATATATTCAGGAAAAAACGCATACGCCCTTTTTGGCCAAGGGCATCATTGTCGATGTTTTGCCGCTTTTCATGTGCTTTAAAGGCGATTCGAATCTACCTCCTGAAATCTGTTTCCTGCAATTCTGCCTTGATTTCAAATCCTCTTCTTTGCCTTCCCTCAATATATTTGTGGACGAGAGTTATCATTTATAACTCTGCAGGTTTGTGAATTGCAGTGCCCTGAAGCTCCATTTTACAAGTCGCTTTTTTGGGAGCTGGCCGCAAAAGCGCAGGATGGCTTCAGGCCCTGTTCTGGTTCCAGGGGGCAGTCTGAGCCTGTGGTTAATTCTTCTTCCTGATGGGAAAATAGAGTGACCTGTGCCTGTCCCAACACCAAGAGCTAGTCTCTCATTGGTTCCCCGTCTTCCCGTTCATCCTCAGGACAAATTGCAACCTGTACGGAACAGGAGGTTAAAGGTGCTGAGGCTCCAAGTAGGGAGATTGCTAGTAAAGTGGCTGGAATGGCGAAGCCGAGCACAAGGAGATGAGAAATGAGGTGCGTTTTAGAAACCTTTCCCCATCACACGGTGTACCATCTTCTGGGTTTCTCATGCATGTTTTCGATGTAGGAAGCTGCCCTTGAACCTGGAGATTTGGGACCCATGCGATGGGTAGCACGCAGTATTACTTTAAAGGGTCTGCGTTTGCTCACCCAACCTCACCAAACCTCTCAGCCCCAAGAGTGTCCACCCTTATGTCTCATCCAGCTGTGGGTCTAGATATGGTCAATCCAGGTTGCATCACAGCCCCTGAACGAATTGTGTAAGAATTTCTCTCTCTTTCCCTGTCTTTGTTTCATGGGTTTTTAAAAGTAATTTATTTTTATAATGGGGTTTAGCTGCTTTTCACGGCTGTGTTTATGCCGCTTTACACCCACTTGACACACTAACAGAGAGATATCAATACATAGGTTTTAAGATTATTACTAGTCAGATATATTCTTGTGCGGTGAATCGGGCGTGTTGAGTCCAGTTCTCTGAGCAAGGAGTAGGTCTTGTCTATTACATATTGGGTTTATGGAACGGTATCTGAGCTAATTTGAAAGTCTTGTTTTATGTATCACCCCACCTCACCTTTCCCGTTAAGCAGCCATAGTGTGTTTTCTGCATGTGTGACTCTGTTCTGTTTTGTAATTCAGTTCAAGTGTAACGGATTTTACATTCCCTCTATAAGTGACACCTTATGAGAAGTGCCCTTTTCTGTGTGACTTATTTCACTTAGAATCGTCGTACCTAAATCCACTCATCATGCTGCTACTAGCCTTATGACATTGATTTCATGGCTGAGTGATATTCCATTGTACATAAGGACCACAACTTTTTTATCCATTTTTCGCTTTCCTGGGATATTTAAGGTGGAATGAAGTGGAGGCCCTTGTCAACAGAGCAGCCCTAAACTTTGGGGTGCTTGTGTCTTGCTGATTTTCAATTTTCCCACTTTATCCCCCCATGCGTGGAAGTGCCCTATGCTCTCTAAGCTGTGTTTTTTAGATGTTTCAGGACACACCGTACCCTTCTCCAGAGTGGCTGTTGGCAATTTACATCCCGCCCATCAGTGTAGCAAGGCTCCCATTTCTCCATGGCCTGTCCTGCATTTCTGGTTTTGACACTTTTTTCAGCATGGCCCTTTTGACCGATGGGAAGCGAGACTTCTCTGTAGCGCTGATTTGCCTTTCCAGGTTGCTTGGTTGGCCAAAAAGGGCGTATGCGTTTTTTCCTGAATATATTCAGGAAAAAACGCATACGCCCTTTTTGGCCAAGGGCATCATTGTCGATGTTTTGCCGCTTTTCATGTGCTTTAAAGGCGATTCGAATCTACCTACTGAAATCTGTTTCCTGCAATTCTGCCTTGATTTCAAATCCTCTTCTTTGCCTTCCCTCAATATATTTGTGGACGAGAGTTATCATTTATAACTCTGCAGGTTTGTGAATTGCAGTGCCCTGAAGCTCCATTTTACAAGTCGCTTTTTTGGGAGCTGGCCGCAAAAGCGCAGGATGGCTTCAGGCCCTGTTCTGGTTCCGGGGGGCAGGCTGAGCCTGTGGTTAATTCTTCTTCCTGATGGGAAAATAGAGTGACCTGTGCCTGTCCCAACACCAAGAGCTAGTCTCTCATTGGTTCCCCGTCTTCCCGTTCATCCTCAGGACAAATTGCAACCTGTACAGAACAGGAGGTTAAAGGTGGTGATGCTCCAAGTAGGGAGATTGCTAGTAAAGTGGCTGGAATGGCGAACCCGAGCACAAGGAGATGAGAAATGAGGTGCGTTTTAGAAACCTTTCCCCATCACACGGTGTACCATCTTCTGGGTTTCTCATGCATGTTTTCGATGTAGGAAGCTGCCCTTGAACCTGGAGATTTGGGACCCATGCGATGGGTAGCACGCAGTATTACTTTAAAGGGTCTGCGTTTGCTCACCCAACCTCACCAAACCTCTCAGCCCCAAGAGTGTCCACCCTTATGTCTCATCCAGCTGTGGGTCTAGATATGGTCAATCCAGGTTGCATCACAGCCCCTGAACGAATTGTGTAAGAATTTCTCTCTCTTTCCCTGTCTTTGTTTCATGGGTTTTTAAAAGTAATTTATTTTTATAATGGGGTTTAGCTGCTTTTCACGGCTGTGTTTATGCCGCTTTACACCCACTTGACACACTAACAGAGAGATATCAATACATAGGTTTTAAGATTATTACTAGTCAGATATATTCTTGTGCGGTGAATCGGGCGTGTTGAGTCCAGTTCTCTGAGCAAGGAGTAGGTCTTGTCTATTACATATTGGGTTTATGGAACGGTATCTGAGCTAATTTGAAACTCTTGTTTTATGTATCACCCCACCTCACCTTTCCCGTTAAGCAGCCATAGTGTGTTTTCTGCATGTGTGACTCTGTTCTGTTTTGTAATTCAGTTCAAGTGTAACGGATTTTACATTCCCTCTATAAGTGACACCTTATGAGAAGTGCCCTTTTCTGTGTGACTTATTTCACTTAGAATCGTCGTACCTAAATCCACTCATCATGCTGCTACTAGCCTTATGACATTGATTTCATGGCTGAGTGATATTCCATTGTACATAAGGACCACAACGTTTTTATCCATTTTTCGCTTTCCTGGGATATTTAAGGTGGAATGAAGTGGAGGTCCTTGTCAACAGAGCAGCCCTAAACTTTGGGGTGCTTGTGTCTTGCTGATTTTCAATTTTCCCACTTTATCCCCCCATGCGTGGAAGTGCCCTATGCTCTCTAAGCTGTGTTTTTTAGATGTTTCAGGACACACCGTACCCTTCTGCAAAGTGGCTGTTGGCAATTTACATCCCGCCCATCAGTGTAGCAAGGCTCCCTTTTCTCCATGGCCTGTCCTGCATTTCTGGTTTTGACACTTTTTTCAGCATGGCCCTTTTGAACGATGGGAAGCGAGACTTCTCTGTAGCGCTGATTTGCCTTTCCAGGTTGCTTGGTTGGCCAAAAAGGGCGTATGCGTTTTTTCCTGAATATATTCAGGAAAAAACGCATACGCCCTTTTTGGCCAAGGGCATCATTGTCGATGTTTTGCCGCTTTTCATGTGCTTTAAAGGCGATTCGAATCTACCTACTGAAATCTGTTTCCTGCAATTCTGCCTTGATTTCAAATCCTCTTCTTTGCCTTCCCTCAATATATTTGTGGACGAGAGTTATCATTTATAACTCTGCAGTTTTGTGAATTGCAGTGCCCTGAAGCTCCATTTTACAAGTCGCTTTTTTGGGAGCTGGCCGCAAAAGCGCAGGATGGCTTCAGGCCCTGTTCTGGTTCCGGGGGGCAGGCTGAGCCTGTGGTTAATTCTTCTTCCTGATGGGAAAATAGAGTGACCTGTGCCTGTCCCAACACCAAGAGCTAGTCTCTCATTGGTTCCCCGTCTTCCCGTTCATCCTCAGGACAAATTGCAACCTGTACAGAACAGGAGGTTAAAGGTGCTGATGCTCCAAGTAGGGAGATTGCTAGTAAAGTGGCTGGAATGGCGAACCCGAGCACAAGGAGATGAGAAATGAGGTGCGTTTTAGAAACCTTTCCCCATCACACGGTGTACCATCTTCTGGGTTTCTCATGCATGTTTTCGATGTAGGAAGCTGCCCTTGAACCTGGAGATTTGGGACCCATGCGATGGGTAGCACGCAGTATTACTTTAAAGGGTCTGCGTTTGCTCACCCAACCTCACCAAACCTCTCAGCCCCAAGAGTGTCCACCCTTATGTCTCATCCAGCTGTGGGTCTAGATATGGTCAATCCAGGTTGCATCACAGCCCCTGAACGAATTGTGTAAGAATTTCTCTCTCTTTCCCTGTCTTTGTTTCATGGGTTTTTAAAAGTAATTTATTTTTATAATGGGGTTTAGCTGCTTTTCACGGCTGTGTTTATGCCGCTTTACACCCACTTGACACACTAACAGAGAGATATCAATACATAGGTTTTAAGATTATTACTAGTCAGATATATTCTTGTGCGGTGAATCGGGAGTGTTGAGTCCAGTTCTCTGAGCAAGGAGTAGGTCTTGTCTATTACATATTGGGTTTATGGAACGGTATCTGAGCTAATTTGAAACTCTTGTTTTATGTATCACCCCACCTCACCTTTCCCGTTAAGCAGCCATAGTGTGTTTTCTGCATGTGTGACTCTGTTCTGTTTTGTAATTCAGTTCAAGTGTAACGGATTTTACATTCCCTCTATAAGTGACACCTTATGAGAAGTGCCCTTTTCTGTGTGACTTATTTCACTTAGAATCGTCGTACCTAAATCCACTCATCATGCTGCTACTAGCCTTATGACATTGATTTCATGGGTGAGTGATATTCCATTGTACATAAGGACCACAACTTTTTTATCCATTTTTCGCTTTCCTGGGATATTTATGGTGGAATGAAGTGGAGGTCCTTGTCAACAGAGCAGCCCTAAACTTTGGGGTGCTTGTGTCTTGTTGATTTTCAATTTTCCCACTTTATTCCCCCATGCGTGGAAGTGCCCTATGCTCTCTAAGCTGTGTTTTTTAGATGTTTCAGGACACACCGTACCCTTCTCCAGAGTGGCTGTTGGCAATTTACATCCCGCCCGGCAGTGTAGCAAGGCTCCCATTTCTCCATGGCCTGTCCTGCATTTCTGGTTTTGACACTTTTTTCAGCATGGCCCTTTTGACCGTTGGGAAGCGAGACTTCTTTGTAGCGCTGATTTGCCTTTCCAGGTTGCTTGGTTGGCCAAAAAGGACGTATGCGTTTTTTCCTGAATATATTCAGGAAAAAACGCATACGTCCTTTTTGGCCAAGGGCATCATTGTCGATGTTTTGCCGCTTTTCATGTGCTTTAAAGGCGATTCGAATCTACCTCCTGAAATCTGTTTCCTGCAATTCTGCCTTGATTTCAAATCCTCTTCTTTGCCTTCCCTCAATATATTTGTGGACGAGAGTTATCATTTATAACTCTGCAGGTTTGTGAATTGCAGTGCCCTGAAGCTCCATTTTACAAGTCGCTTTTTTGGGAGCTGGCCGCAAAAGCGCAGGATGGCTTCAGGCCCTGTTCTGGTTCCGGGGGGCAGGCTGAGCCTGTGGTTAATTCTTCTTCCTGATGGGAAAATAGAGTGACCTGTGCCTGTCCCAACACCAAGAGCTAGTCTCTCATTGGTTCCCCGTCTTCCCGTTCATCCTCAGGACAAATTGCAACCTGTACGGAACAGGAGGTTAAAGGTTCTGATGCTCCAAGTAGGGAGATTGCTAGTAAAGTGGCTGGAATGGCGAACCCGAGCACAAGGAGATGAGAAATGAGGTGCGTTTTAGAAACCTTTCCCCATCACACGGTGTACCATCTTCTGGGTTTCTCATGCATGTTTTCGATGTAGCAAGATGCCCTTGAACCTGGAGATTTGGGACCCATGCGATGGGTAGCTCGCAGTATTACTTTAAAGGGTCTGCGTTTGCTCACCCAACCTCACCAAACCTCTCAGCCCCAAGAGTGTCCACCCTTATGTCTCATCCAGCTGTGGGTCTAGATATGCTCAATCCAGGTTGCATCACAGCCCCTGAACGAATTGTGTAAGAATTTCTCTCTCTTTCCCTGTCTTTGTTTCATGGGTTTTTAAAAGTAATTTATTTTTATAATGGGGTTTAGCTGCTTTTCACGGCTGTGTTTATGCCGCTTTACACCCACTTGACACACTAACAGAGAGATATCAATACATAGGTTTTAAGATTATTACTAGTCAGATATATTCTTGTGCGGTGAATCGGGCATGTTGAGGCCAGTTCTCTGAGCAAGGAGTAGGTCTTGTCTATTACATATTGGGTTTATGGAACGGTATCTGAGCTAATTTGAAACTCTTGTTTTATGTATCACCCCACCTCACCTTTCCCGTTAAGCAGCCATAGTGTGTTTTCTGCATGTGTGACTCTGTTCTGTTTTGTAATTCAGTTCAAGTGTAACGGTTTTTACATTCCCTCTATAAGTGACACCTTATGAGAAGTGTCCTTTTCTGTGTGACTTATTTCACTTAGAATCGTCTTACCTAAATCCACTCATCATGCTGCTACTAGCCTTATGACATTGATTTCATGGCTGAGTGATATTCCATTGTACATAAGGACCAAAACTTTTTTATCCATTTTTCGCTTTCCTGGGATATTTAAGGTGGAATGAAATGGAGGTCCTTGTCAACAGAGCAGCCCTAAACTTTGGGGTGCTTGTGTCTTGCTGATTTTCAATTTTCCCACTTTATCCCCCCATGCGTGGAAGTGCCCTATGCTCTCTAAGCTGTGTTTTTAGATGTTTCAGGACACACCGTACACTTCTCCAGAGTGGCTGTTGGCGATTTACATCCCGCCCATCAGTGTAGCAAGGCTCCCATTTCTCCATGGCCTGTCCTGCATTTCTGGTTTTGACACTTTTTTCAGCATGGCCCTTTTGACCGATGGGAAGCGAGACTTCTTTGTAGCGCTGATTTGCCTTTCCAGGTTGCTTGGTTGGCCAAAAAGGGCGTATGCGTTTTTTCCTGAATATATTCAGGAAAAAACGCATACGCCCTTTTTGGCCAAGGGCATCATTGTCGATGTTTTGCCGCTTTTCATGTGCTTTAAAGGCGATTCGAATCTACCTACTGAAATCTGTTTCCTGCAATTCTGCCTTGATTTCAAATCCTCTTCTTTGCCTTCCCTCAATATATTTGTGGACGAGAGTTATCATTTATAACTCTGCAGGTTTGTGAATTGCAGTGCCCTGAAGCTCCATTTTACAAGTCGCTTTTTTGGGAGCTGGCCGCAAAAGCGCAGGATGGCTTCAGGCCCTGTTCTGGTTCCGGGGGGCAGGCTGAGCCTGTGGTTAATTCTTCTTCCTGATGGGAAAATAGAGTGACCTGTGCCTGTCCCAACACCAAGAGCTAGTCTCTCATTGGTTCCCCGTCTTCCCGTTCATCCTCAGGACAAATTGCAACCTGTACAGAACAGGAGGTTAAAGGTGGTGATGCTCCAAGTAGGGAGATTGCTAGTAAAGTGGCTGGAATGGCGAACCCGAGCACAAGGAGATGAGAAATGAGGTGCGTTTTAGAAACCTTTCCCCATCACACGGTGTACCATCTTCTGGGTTTCTCATGCATGTTTTCGATGTAGGAAGCTGCCCTTGAACCTGGAGATTTGGGACCCATGCGATGGGTAGCACGCAGTATTACTTTAAAGGGTCTGCGTTTGCTCACCCAACCTCACCAAACCTCTCAGCCCCAAGAGTGTCCACCCTTATGTCTCATCCAGCTGTGGGTCTAGATATGGTCAATCCAGGTTGCATCACAGCCCCTGAACGAATTGTGTAAGAATTTCTCTCTCTTTCCCTGTCTTTGTTTCATGGGTTTTTAAAAGTAATTTATTTTTATAATGGGGTTTAGCTGCTTTTCACGGCTGTGTTTATGCCGCTTTACACCCACTTGACACACTAACAGAGAGATATCAATACATAGGTTTTAAGATTATTACTAGTCAGATATATTCTTGTGCGGTGAATCGGGCGTGTTGAGTCCAGTTCTCTGAGCAAGGAGTAGGTCTTGTCTATTACATATTGGGTTTATGGAACGGTATCTGAGCTAATTTGAAACTCTTGTTTTATGTATCACCCCACCTCACCTTTCCCGTTAAGCAGCCATAGTGTGTTTTCTGCATGTGTGACTCTGTTCTGTTTTGTAATTCAGTTCAAGTGTAACGGATTTTACATTCCCTCTATAAGTGACACCTTATGAGAAGTGCCCTTTTCTGTGTGACTTATTTCACTTAGAATCGTCGTACCTAAATCCACTCATCATGCTGCTACTAGCCTTATGACATTGATTTCATGGCTGAGTGATATTCCATTGTACATAAGGACCACAACTTTTTTATCCATTTTTCGCTTTCCTGGGATATTTAAGGTGGAATGAAGTGGAGGTCCTTGTCAACAGAGCAGCCCTAAACTTTGGGGTGCTTGTGTCTTGCTGATTTTCAATTTTCCCACTTTATCCCCCCATGCGTGGAAGTGCCCTATGCTCTCTAAGCTGTGTTTTTTAGATGTTTCAGGACACACCGTTCCCTTCTGCAAAGTGGCTGTTGGCAATTTACATCCCGCCCATCAGTGTAGCAAGGCTCCCTTTTCTCCATGGCCTGTCCTGCATTTCTGGTTTTGACACTTTTTTCAGCATGGCCCTTTTGAACGATGGGAAGCGAGACTTCTCTGTAGCGCTGATTTGCCTTTCCAGGTTGCTTGGTTGGCCAAAAAGGGCGTATGCGTTTTTTCCTGAATATATTCAGGAAAAAACGCATACGCCCTTTTTGGCCAAGGGCATCATTGTCGATGTTTTGCCGCTTTTCATGTGCTTTAAAGGCGATTCGAATCTACCTACTGAAATCTGTTTCCTGCAATTCTGCCTTGATTTCAAATCCTCTTCTTTGCCTTCCCTCAATATATTTGTGGACGAGAGTTATCATTTATAACTCTGCAGTTTTGTGAATTGCAGTGCCCTGAAGCTCCATTTTACAAGTCGCTTTTTTGGGAGCTGGCCGCAAAAGCGCAGGATGGCTTCAGGCCCTGTTCTGGTTCCGGGGGGCAGGCTGAGCCTGTGGTTAATTCTTCTTCCTGATGGGAAAATAGAGTGACCTGTGCCTGTCCCAACACCAAGAGCTAGTCTCTCATTGGTTCCCCGTCTTCCCGTTCATCCTCAGGACAAATTGCAACCTGTACAGAACAGGAGGTTAAAGGTGCTGATGCTCCAAGTAGGGAGATTGCTAGTAAAGTGGCTGGAATGGCGAACCCGAGCACAAGGAGATGAGAAATGAGGTGCGTTTTAGAAACCTTTCCCCATCACACGGTGTACCATCTTCTGGGTTTCTCATGCATGTTTTCGATGTAGGAAGCTGCCCTTGAACCTGGAGATTTGGGACCCATGCGATGGGTAGCACGCAGTATTACTTTAAAGGGTCTGCGTTTGCTCACCCAACCTCACCAAACCTCTCAGCCCCAAGAGTGTCCACCCTTATGTCTCATCCAGCTGTGGGTCTAGATATGGTCAATCCAGGTTGCATCACAGCCCCTGAACGAATTGTGTAAGAATTTCTCTCTCTTTCCCTGTCTTTGTTTCATGGGTTTTTAAAAGTAATTTATTTTTATAATGGGGTTTAGCTGCTTTTCACGGCTGTGTTTATGCCGCTTTACACCCACTTGACACACTAACAGAGAGATATCAATACATAGGTTTTAAGATTATTACTAGTCAGATATATTCTTGTGCGGTGAATCGGGAGTGTTGAGTCCAGTTCTCTGAGCAAGGAGTAGGTCTTGTCTATTACATATTGGGTTTATGGAACGGTATCTGAGCTAATTTGAAACTCTTGTTTTATGTATCACCCCACCTCACCTTTCCCGTTAAGCAGCCATAGTGTGTTTTCTGCATGTGTGACTCTGTTCTGTTTTGTAATTCAGTTCAAGTGTAACGGATTTTACATTCCCTCTATAAGTGACACCTTATGAGAAGTGCCCTTTTCTGTGTGACTTATTTCACTTAGAATCGTCGTACCTAAATCCACTCATCATGCTGCTACTAGCCTTATGACATTGATTTCATGGGTGAGTGATATTCCATTGTACATAAGGACCACAACTTTTTTATCCATTTTTCGCTTTCCTGGGATATTTATGGTGGAATGAAGTGGAGGTCCTTGTCAACAGAGCAGCCCTAAACTTTGGGGTGCTTGTGTCTTGTTGATTTTCAATTTTCCCACTTTATTCCCCCATGCGTGGAAGTGCCCTATGCTCTCTAAGCTGTGTTTTTTAGATGTTTCAGGACACACCGTACCCTTCTCCAGAGTGGCTGTTGGCAATTTACATCCCGCCCGGCAGTGTAGCAAGGCTCCCATTTCTCCATGGCCTGTCCTGCATTTCTGGTTTTGACACTTTTTTCAGCATGGCCCTTTTGACCGTTGGGAAGCGAGACTTCTTTGTAGCGCTGATTTGCCTTTCCAGGTTGCTTGGTTGGCCAAAAAGGACGTATGCGTTTTTTCCTGAATATATTCAGGAAAAAACGCATACGTCCTTTTTGGCCAAGGGCATCATTGTCGATGTTTTGCCGCTTTCCATGTGCTTTAAAGGCGATTCGAATCTACCTCCTGAAATCTGTTTCCTGCAATTCTGCCTTGATTTCAAATCCTCTTCTTTGCCTTCCCTCAATATATTTGTGGACGAGAGTTATCATTTATAACTCTGCAGGTTTGTGAATTGCAGTGCCCTGAAGCTCCATTTTACAAGTCGCTTTTTTGGGAGCTGGCCGCAAAAGCACAGGATGGCTTCAGGCCCTGTTCTGGTTCCGGGGGGCAGGCTGAGCCTGTGGTTAATTCTTCTTCCTGATGGGAAAATAGAGTGACCTGTGCCTGTCCCAACACCAAGAGCTAGTCTCTCATTGGTTCCCCGTCTTCCCGTTCATCCTCAGGACAAATTGCAACCTGTACGGAACAGGAGGTTAAAGGTTCTGATGCTCCAAGTAGGGAGATTGCTAGTAAAGTGGCTGGAATGGCGAACCCGAGCACAAGGAGATGAGAAATGAGGTGCGTTTTAGAAACCTTTCCCCATCACACGGTGTACCATCTTCTGGGTTTCTCATGCATGTTTTCGATGTAGCAAGATGCCCTTGAACCTGGAGATTTGGGACCCATGCGATGGGTAGCTCGCAGTATTACTTTAAAGGGTCTGCGTTTGCTCACCCAACCTCACCAAACCTCTCAGCCCCAAGAGTGTCCACCCTTATGTCTCATCCAGCTGTGGGTCTAGATATGCTCAATCCAGGTTGCATCACAGCCCCTGAACGAATTGTGTAAGAATTTCTCTCTCTTTCCCTGTCTTTGTTTCATGGGTTTTTAAAAGTAATTTATTTTTATAATGGGGTTTAGCTGCTTTTCACGGCTGTGTTTATGCCGCTTTACACCCACTTGACACACTAACAGAGAGATATCAATACATAGGTTTTACGATTATTACTAGTCAGATATATTCTTGTGCGGTGAATCGGGCATGTTGAGGCCAGTTCTCTGAGCAAGGAGTAGGTCTTGTCTATTACATATTGGGTTTATGGAACGGTATCTGAGCTAATTTGAAACTCTTGTTTTATGTATCACCCCACCTCACCTTTCCCGTTAAGCAGCCATAGTGTGTTTTCTGCATGTGTGACTCTGTTCTGTTTTGTAATTCAGTTCAAGTGTAACGGTTTTTACATTCCCTCTATAAGTGACACCTTATGAGAAGTGTCCTTTTCTGTGTGACTTATTTCACTTAGAATCGTCTTACCTAAATCCACTCATCATGCTGCTACTAGCCTTATGACATTGATTTCATGGCTGAGTGATATTCCATTGTACATAAGGACCAAAACTTTTTTATCCATTTTTCGCTTTCCTGGGATATTTAAGGTGGAATGAAGTGGAGGTCCTTGTCAACAGAGCAGCCCTAAACTTTGGGGTGCTTGTGTCTTGCTGATTTTCAATTTTCCCACTTTATCCCCCCATGCGTGGAAGTGCCCTATGCTCTCTAAGCTGTGTTTTTAGATGTTTCAGGACACACCGTACACTTCTCCAGAGTGGCTGTTGGCGATTTACATCCCGCCCATCAGTGTAGCAAGGCTCCCATTTCTCCATGGCCTGTCCTGCATTTCTGGTTTTGACACTTTTTTCAGCATGGCCCTTTTGACCGATGGGAAGCGAGACTTCTTTGTAGCGCTGATTTGCCTTTCCAGGTTGCTTGGTTGGCCAAAAAGGGCGTATGCGTTTTTTCCTGAATATATTCAGGAAAAAACGCATACGCCCTTTTTGGCCAAGGGCATCATTGTTGATGTTTTGCCGCTTTTCATGTGCTTTAAAGGCGATTCGAATC
The DNA here is from genome assembly GCF_965194825.1 of Balaenoptera physalus. Lineage (NCBI taxonomy): Eukaryota > Metazoa > Chordata > Mammalia > Artiodactyla > Balaenopteridae > Balaenoptera > Balaenoptera physalus. Next base: position 254,543 of record NW_028126453.1, on the reverse strand, counting down.
TACCTCCTGAAATCTGTTTCCTGCAATTCTGCCTTGATTTCAAATCCTCTTCTGTGCCTTCCCTCAATATATTTGTGGACGAGAGTTATCATTTATAACTCTGCAGGTTTGTGAATTGCAGTGCCCTGAAGCTCCATTTTACAAGTCGCTTTTTTGGGAGCTGGCCGCAAAAGCGCAGGATGGCTTCAGGCCCTGTTCTGGTTCCGGGGGGCAGTCTGAGCCTGTGGTTAATTCTTCTTCCTGATGGGAAAATAGAGTGACCTGTGCCTGTCCCAACACCAAGAGCTAGTCTCTCATTGGTTCCACGTCTTCCCGTTCATCCTCAGGACAAATTGCAACCTGTACGGAACAGGAGGTTAAAGGTGCTGATGCTCCAAGTAGGGAGATTGCTAGTAAAGTGGCTGGAATGGCGAAGCCGAGCACAAGGAGATGAGAAATGAGGTGCGTTTTAGAAACCTTTCCCCATCACACGGTGTACCATCTTCTGGGTTTCTCATGCATGTTTTCGATATAGGAAGATGCCCTTGAACCTGGAGATTTGGGACCCATGCGATGGGTAGCACGCAGTATTACTTTAAAGGGTCTGCGTTTGCTCACCCAACCTCACCAAACCTCTCAGCCCCAAGAGTGTCCACCCTTATGTCACATCCAGCTGTGGGTCTAGATATGGTCAATCCAGGTTGCATCACAGCCCCTGAACGAATTGTGTAAGAATTTCTCTCTCTTTCCCTGTCTTTGTTTCATGGGTTTTTAAAAGTAATTTATTTTTATAATGGGGTTTAGCTGCTTTTCACGGCTGTGTTTATGCCGCTTTACACCCACTTGACACACTAACAGAGAGATATCAATACATAGGTTTTAAGATTATTACTAGTCAGATATATTCTTGTGCGGTGAATCGGGCGTGTTGAGTCCAGTTCTCTGAGCAAGGAGTAGGTCTTGTCTATTACATATTGGGTTTATGGAACGGTATCTGAGCTAATTTGAAAGTCTTGTTTTATGTATCACCCCACCTCACCTTTCCCGTTAAGCAGCCATAGTGTGTTTTCTGCATGTGTGACTCTGTTCTGTTTTGTAATTCAGTTCAAGTGTAACGGATTTTACATTCCCTCTATAAGTGACACCTTATGAGAAGTGCCCTTTTCTGTGTGACTTATTTCACTTAGAATCGTCGTACCTAAATCCACTCAACATGCTGCTACTAGCCTTATGACATTGATTTCATGGCTGAGTGATATTCCATTGTACATAAGGACCACAACTTTTTTATCCATTTTTCGCTTTCCTGGGATATTTAAGGTGGAATGAAGTGGAGGTCCTTGTCAACAGAGCTGCCCTAAACTTTGGGGTGCTTGTGTCTTGCTGATTTTCAATTATCCCACTTTATCCCCCCATGCGTGGAAGTGCCCTATGCTCCCTAAGCTGTGTTTTTTAGATGTTTCAGGACACACCGTACACTTCTCCAGAGTGGCTGTTGGCAATTTACATCCCGCCCATCAGTGTAGCAAGGCTCCCATTTCTCCATGGCCTGTCCTGCATTTCTGGTTTTGAAACTTTTTTCAGCATGGCCCTTTTGACCGATGGGAAGCGAGACTTCTTTGTAGCGCTGATTTGCCTTTCCAGGTTGCTTGGTTGGCCAAAAAGGGCGTATGCGTTTTTTCCTGAATATATTCAGGAAAAAACGCATACGCCCTTTTTGGCCAAGGGCATCATTGTCAACGTTTTGCCGCTTTTCATGTGCTTTAAAGGCGATTCGAATCTACCTCCTGAAATCTGTTTCCTGCAATTCTGCCTTGATTTCAAATCCTCTTCTTTGCCTTCCCTCAATATATTTGTGGACGAGAGTTATCATTTATAACTCTGCAGGTTTGTGAATTGCAGTGCCCTGAAGCTCCATTTTACAAGTCGCTTTTTTGGGAGCTGGCCGCAAAAGCGCAGGATGGCTTCAGGCCCTGTTCTGGTTCCGCGGGTCAGGCTGAGCCTGTGGTTAATTCTTCTTCCTGATGGGAAAATAGAGTGACCTGTGCCTGTCCCAACACCAAGAGCTAGTCTCTCATTGGTTCCCCGTCTTCCCGTTCATCCTCAGGACAAATTGCAACCTGTACGGAACAGGAGGTTAAAGGTGCTGAGGCTCCAAGTAGGGAGATTGCTAGCAAAGTGGTTGGAATGGCGAACCCGAGCACAAGGAGATGAGAAATGAGGTGCGTTTTAGAAACCTTTCCCCATCACACGGTGTACCATCTTCTGGGTTTCTCATGCATGTTTTCGATGTAGGTAGATGCCCTTGAACCTGGAGATTTGGGACCCATGCGATGGGTAGCACGCAGTATTACTTTAAAGGGTCTGCGTTTGCTCACCCAACCTCACCAAACCTCTCAGCCCCAAGAGTGTCCACCCTTATGTCTCATCCAGCTGTGGGTCTAGATATGGTCAATCCAGGTTGCATCACAGCCCCTGAACGAATTGTGTAAGAATTTCTCTCTCTTTCCCTGTCTTTGTTTCATGGGTTTTTAAAAGTAATTTCTTTTTATAATGGGGTTTAGCTGCTTTTCACGGCTGTGTTTATGCCGCTTTACACCCACTTGACACACTAACAGAGAGATATCAATACATAGGTTTTAAGATTATTACTAGTCAGATATATTCTTGTGCGGTGAGTCGGGCATGTTGAGTCCAGTTCTCTGAGCAAGGAGTAGGTCTTGTCTATTACATATTGGGTTTATGGAACGGTATCTGAGCTAATTTGAAACTCTTGTTTTATGTATCACCCCACCTCACCTTTCCCGTTAAGCAGCCATAGTGTGTTTTCTGCATGTGTGACTCTGTTCTGTTTTGTAATTCAGTTCAAGTGTAGCGGTTTTTACATTCCCTCTATAAGTGACACCTTATGAGAAGTGTCCTTTTCTGTGTGACTTATTTCACTTAGAATCGTCGTACCTAAATCCACTCATCATGCTGCTACTAGCCTTATGACATTGATTTCATGGCTGAGTGATATTCCATTGTACATAAGGAACACAATTTTTTATCCATTTTTCGCTTTCCTGGGATATTTAAGGTGGAATGAAGTGGAGGTCCTTGTCAACAGAGCAGCCCTAAACTCTGGGGTGCTTGTGTCTTGCTGATTTTCAATTTTCCCACTTTATTACCCCATGCGTGGAAGTGCCCTATGCTCTCTAAGCTGTGTTTTTTAGATGTTTCAGGACACACCGTACCCTTCTCCAGAGTGGCTGTTGGCAATTTACATCCCGCCCATCAGTGTAGCAAGTCTCCCATTTCTCCATGGCCTGTCCTGCATTTCTGGTTTTGACACTTTTTTCAGCATGGCCCTTTTGTCCGATGGGAAGCGAGATTTCTTTTTGGGGTGCTGATTTGCCTTTCCAGGTTGCTTCGTTGGCCAAAAAGGGCGTATGCGTTTTTTCCTGAATATATTCAGGAAAAAACGCATACGCCCTTTTTGGCCAAGGGCATCATTGTCAACGTTTTGCCGCTTTTCATGTGCTTTAAAGGCGATTCGAATCTACCTCCTGAAATCTGTTTCCTGCAATTCTGCCTTAATTTCAAATCCTCGTCTTTGCCTTCCCTCAATATATTTGTGGACGAGAGTTATCATTTATAACTCTGCAGGTTTGTCAATTGCAGTGCCCTGAAGCTCCACTTTACAACTCGCTTTTTTGGGAGCGGGCGGCAAAAGCGCTGGATGGCTTCAGGCCCTCTTCTGGTTCCGGGGGGCAGGCTGAGCATGTGGTTAATTCTTCTTCCTGATGGGAAAATAGAGTGACCTGTGCCTGTCCCAACACCAAGAGCTAGTCTCTCATTTTTTCCCCGTCTTCCCGTTCATCCTCAGGACAAATTGCAACCTGTACGGAACAGGAGGTTAAAGGTGCTGATGCTCCAAGTAGGGAGATTGCTAGTAAAGTGGCTGGAATGGCCAACCCGAGCACAAGGAGATGAAAAATGAGGTGCGTTTTAGAAACCTTTCCCATCACACGGTGTACCATCTTCTGGGTTTCTCATGCATGTTTTCGATGTACGAAGATGCCCTTGAACCTGGAGATTTGGGACCCATGGGATGGGTACCACGCAGTATTACTTTAATGGGTCTGCGTTTGCTCCCCCAACCTCACCAAACCTCTCAGACCTGAGAGTGTCCACCCTTATGTCTCATCCAGCTGTGGGTCTAGATATGGTCAATCCAGGTTGCATCACAGCCCCTGAACGAATTGTGTAAGAATTTCTCTCTCTTTCCCTGTCTTTGTTTCATGGGTTTTTAAAAGTAATTTCTTTTTATAATGGGGTTTAGCTGCTTTTCACGGCTGTGTTTATGCCGCTTTACACCCACTTGACACACTAACAGAGAGATATCAATACATAGGTTTTAAGATTATTACTAGTCAGATATATTCTTGTGCGGTGAATCGGGCGTGTTGAGTCCAGTTCTCTGAGCAAGGAGTAGGTCTTGTCTATTACATATTGGGTTTATGGAACGGTATCTGAGCTCATTTGAAACTCTTGTTTTATGTACCACCCCACCTCACCTTTCCCGTTAAGCAGCCATAGTGTGTTTTCTGCATGTGTGACTCTGTTCTGTTTTGTAATTCAGTTCAAGTGTAACGGTTTTTACATTCCCTTTATAAGTGACACCATATGAGAAGTGTCCTTTTCTGTGTGACTTATTTCACTTAGAATCGTCGTACCTAAATCCACTCATCATGCTGCTACTAGCCTTATGACATTGATTTCATGGCTGAGTGACATTCCATTGTACATAAGGACCACAACTTTTGTATCCATTTTTCACTTTCCTGGGATATGTAAGGTGGAATGAAGTGGAGGTCCTTGTCAACAGAGCAGCCCTAAACTTTGGGGTGCTTGTGTCTTGCTGATTTTTAATTTTCCCACTTTATACCCCCATGCGTGGAAGTGCCCTATGCTCTCTAAGCTGTGTTTTTTAGATGTTTCAGGACACACCGTACACTTCTCCAGAGTGGCTGTTGGCAATTTACATCCCGCCCATCAGTGTAGCAAGGCTCCCATTTCTCCATGGCCTGTCCTGCATTTCTGGTTTTGACACTTTTTTCAGCATGGCCCTTTTGACCGATGGGAAGCGAGACTTCTTTGTAGCGCTGATTTGCCTTTCCAGGTTGCTTGGTTGGCCAAAAAGGGCGTATGCGTTTTTTCCTGAATATATTCAGGAAAAAACGCATACGCCCTTTTTGGCCAAGGGCATCATTGTCAACGTTTTGCCGCTTTTCATGTGCTTTAAAGGCGATTCGAATCTACCTCCTGAAATCTCTTTCCTGCAATTCTGCCTTGATTTCAATTCTTCGTCTTTGCCTTCCCTCAATATATTTGTGGACGAGAGTTATCATTTATAACTCTGCAGGCTTGTGAATTGCAGTTCCCTGAAGCTCCATTTTACAACTCGCTTTTTTGGGAGCTGGCCGCAAAAGCGCAGGATGGCTTCAGGACCTGTTCTGGTTCCGGGGGGCAGGCTGAGCCTGTGGTTAATTCTTCTTCCTGATGGGAAAATAGAGTGACCTGTGCCTGTCCCAACACCAAGAGCTAGTCTCTCATTTTTTCCCCGTCTTCCCGTTCATCCTCAGGACAAATTGCAACCTGTACGGAACAGGAGGTTAAAGGTGCTGATGCTCCAAGTAGGGAGATTGCTAGTAAAGTGGCTGGAATGGCCAACCCGAGCACAAGGAGATGAAAAATGAGGTGCGTTTTAGAAACCTTTCCCATCACACGGTGTACCATCTTCTGGGTTTCTCATGCATGTTTTCGATGTACGAAGATGCCCTTGAACCTGGAGATTTGGGACCCATGGGATGGGTACCACGCAGTATTACTTTAATGGGTCTGCGTTTGCTCCCCCAACCTCACCAAACCTCTCAGACCTGAGAGTGTCCACCCTTATGTCTCATCCAGCTGTGGGTCTAGATATGGTCAATCCAGGTTGCATCACAGCCCCTGAACGAATTGTGTAAGAATTTCTCTCTCTTTCCCTGTCTTTGTTTCATGGGTTTTTAAAAGTAATTTCTTTTTATAATGGGGTTTAGCTGCTTTTCACGGCTGTGTTTATGCCGCTTTACACCCACTTGACACACTAACAGAGAGATATCAATACATAGGTTTTAAGATTATTACTAGTCAGATATATTCTTGTGCGGTGAATCGGGCGTGTTGAGTCCAGTTCTCTGAGCAAGGAGTAGGTCTTGTCTATTACATATTGGGTTTATGGAACGGTATCTGAGCTCATTTGAAACTCTTGTTTTATGTACCACCCCACCTCACCTTTCCCGTTAAGCAGCCATAGTGTGTTTTCTGCATGTGTGACTCTGTTCTGTTTTGTAATTCAGTTCAAGTGTAACGGTTTTTACATTCCCTTTATAAGTGACACCATATGAGAAGTGTCCTTTTCTGTGTGACTTATTTCACTTAGAATCGTCGTACCTAAATCCACTCATCATGCTGCTACTAGCCTTATGACATTGATTTCATGGCTGAGTGACATTCCATTGTACATAAGGACCACAACTTTTGTATCCATTTTTCACTTTCCTGGGATATGTAAGGTGGAATGAAGTGGAGGTCCTTGTCAACAGAGCAGCCCTAAACTTTGGGGTGCTTGTGTCTTGCTGATTTTTAATTTTCCCACTTTATACCCCCATGCGTGGAAGTGCCCTATGCTCTCTAAGCTGTGTTTTTTAGATGTTTCAGGACACACCGTACACTTCTCCAGAGTGGCTGTTGGCAATTTACATCCCGCCCATCAGTGTAGCAAGGCTCCCATTTCTCCATGGCCTGTCCTGCATTTCTGGTTTTGACACTTTTTTCAGCATGGCCCTTTTGACCGATGGGAAGCGAGACTTCTTTGTAGCGCTGATTTGCCTTTCCAGGTTGCTTGGTTGGCCAAAAAGGGCGTATGCGTTTTTTCCTGAATATATTCAGGAAAAAACGCATACGCCCTTTTTGGCCAAGGGCATCATTGTCAACGTTTTGCCGCTTTTCATGTGCTTTAAAGGCGATTCGAATCTACCTCCTGAAATCTCTTTCCTGCAATTCTGCCTTGATTTCAATTCTTCGTCTTTGCCTTCCCTCAATATATTTGTGGACGAGAGTTATCATTTATAACTCTGCAGGCTTGTGAATTGCAGTTCCCTGAAGCTCCATTTTACAACTCGCTTTTTTGGGAGCTGGCCGCAAAAGCGCAGGATGGCTTCAGGACCTGTTCTGGTTCCGGGGGGCAGGCTGAGCCTGTGGTTAATTCTTCTTCCTGATGGGAAAATAGAGTGACCTGTGCCTGTCCCAACACCAAGAGCTAGTCTCTCATTGGTTCCCCGTCTTCCCGTTCATCCTCAGGACAAATTGCAACCTGTACGGAACAGGAGGTTAAAGGTGCTGATGCTCCAAGTAGGGAGATTGCTAGTAAAGTGGCTGGAATGGCGAACCCGAGCACAAGGAGATGAGAAATGAGGTGCGTTTTAGAAACCTTTCCCCATCACACGGTGTACCATCTTCTGGGTTTCTCATGCATGTTTTCGATGTAGGGAGATGTCCTTGAACCTGGAGATTTGGGACCCATGCGATGGGTAGCACGCAGTATTACTTTAAAGGGTCTGCGTTTGCTCACCCAACCTCACCAAACCTCTCAGCCCCAAGAGTGTCCACCCTTATGTCTCATCCAGCTGTGGGTCTAGATATGGTCAATCCAGGTTGCATCACAGCCCCTGAACGAATTGTGTAAGAATTTCTCTCTCTTTCCCTGTCTTTGTTTTATGGGTTTTTAAAAGTAATTTATATTTATAATGGGGTTTAGCTGCTTTTCACGGCTGTGTTTATGCCGCTTTACACCCACTTGACACACTAACAGAGAGATATCAATACATAGGTTTTAAGATTATTACTAGTCAGATATATTCTTGTGCGGTGAATCGGGCGTGTTGAGTCCAGTTCTCTGAGCAAGGAGTAGATCTTGTCTATTACATATTGGGTTTATGGAACGGTATCTGAGCTAATTTGAAACTCTTGTTTTATGTATCACCCCACCTCACCTTTCCCGTTAAGCAGCCAAAGTGTGTTTTCTGCATGTGTGACTCTGTTCTGTTTTGTAATTCAGTTCAAGTGTAACGGTTTTTACATTCCCTCTATAAGTGACACCTTATGAGAAGTGTCCTTTTCTGTGTGACTTATTTCACTTAGAATCGTCTTACCTAAATCCACTCATCATGCTGCTACTAGCCTTATGACATTGATTTCATGGCTGAGTGATATTCCATTGTACATAAGGACCACAACTTTTTTATCCATTTTTCGCTTTCCTGGGATATTTAAGGTGGAATGAAGTGGAGGTCCTTGTCAACAGAGCAGCCCTAAACTTTGGGGTGCTTGTGTCTTGCTGATTTTCAATTTTCCCAATTTATCCCCCCATGCGTGGAAGTGCCCTATGCTCTCTAAGCTGTGTTTTTTAGATGTTTCAGGACACACCGTACACTTCTCCAGAGTGGCTGTTGGCAATTTACATCCCGGCCATCAGTGTAGCAAGGCTCCCATTTCTCCATGGCCTGTCCTGCATTTCTGGTTTTGACACTTTTTTCAGCATGGCCCTTTTGACCGATGGGAAGCGAGACTTCTTTGTAGCGCTGATTTGCCTTTCCAGGTTGCTTGGTTGGCCAAAAAGGGCGTATGCGTTTTTTCCTGAATATATTCAGGAAAAAACGCATACGCCCTTTTTGGCCAAGGGCATCATTGTCAACGTTTTGCCACTTTTCATGTGCTTTAAAGGCGATTCGAATCTACCTCCTGAAATCTGTTTCCTGCAATTCTGCCTTGATTTCAATTCTTCGTCTTTGCCTTCCCTCAATATATTTGTGGAAGAGAGTTATCATTTATAACTCTGCAGGTTTGTGAATTGCAGTGCCCTGAAGCTCCATTTTACAAGTCGCTTTTTTGGGAGCTGGCCGCAAAAGCGCAGGTGGCTTCAGGCCCTGTTGTGGTTCCGGGGGGCAGGCTGAGCCTGTGGTTAATTCTTCTTCCTGATGGGAAAATAGAGTGACCTGTGCCTGTCCCAACACCAAGAGCTAGTCTCTCATTGGTTCCCCGTCTTCCCGTTCATCCTCAGAACAAATTGCAACCTGTACGGAACAGGAGGTTAAAGGTGCTGAGGCTCCAAGTAGGGAGATTGCTAGCAAAGTGGCTGGAATGGCGAAACCGAGCACAAGGAGATGAGAAATGAGGTGCGTTTTAGAAACATTTCCCCATCACACGGTGTACCATCTTCTGGGTTTCTCATGCATGTTTTCGATGTAGGAAGTTGCCCTTGAACCTGGAGATTTGGGACCCATGCGATGGGTAGCACGCAGTATTACTTTAAAGGGTCTGCGTTTGCTCACCCAACCTCACCAAACCTCTCAGCCCCAAGAGTGTCCACCCTTATGTCTCATCCAGCTGTGGGTCTAGATATGGTCAATCCAGGTTGCATCACAGCCCATGAACGAATTGTGTAAGAATTTCTCTCTCTTTCCCTGTCTTTGTTTCATGGGTTTTTAAAAGTAATTTATTTTTATAATGGGGTTTAGCTGCTTTTCACGGCTGTGTTTATGCCGCTTTACACCCACTTGACACACTAACAGAGAGATATCAATATATAGGTTTTAAGATTATTACTAGTCAGATATATTCTTCTGCGGTGAATCGGGCGTGTTGAGTCCAGTTCTGTGAGCAAGGAGTAGGTCTTGTCTATTACATATTGGGTTTATGGAACGGTATCTGAGCTAATTTGAAACTCTTGTTTTATGTATCACCCCACCTCACCTTTCCCGTTAAGCAGCCATAGTGTGTTTTCTGCATGTGTGACTCTGTTCTGTTTTGTAATTCAGTTCAAGTGTAACGGTTTTTACATTCCCTCTATAAGTGACACCTTATGAGAAGTGTCCTTTTCTGTGTGACTTATTTCACTTAGAATCGTCTTACATAAATCCACTCATCATGCTGCTACTAGCCTTATGACATTGATTTCATGGCTGAGTGATATTCCATTGTACATAAGGACCACAACTTTTTTATCCATTTTTCGCTTTCCTGGGATATTTAAGGTGGAATGAAGTGGAGGTCCTTGTCAACAGAGCTGCCCTAAACTTTGGGGTGCTTGTGTCTTGCTGATTTTCAATTATCCCACTTTATCCCCCCATGCGTGGAAGTGCCCTATGCTCCCTAAGCTGTGTTTTTTAGATGTTTCAGGACACACCGTACACTTCTCCAGAGTGGCTGTTGGCAATTTACATCCCGCCCATCAGTGTAGCAAGGCTCCCATTTCTCCATGGCCTGTCCTGCATTTCTGGTTTTGAAACTTTTTTCAGCATGGCCCTTTTGACCGATGGGAAGCGAGACTTCTTTGTAGCGCTGATTTGCCTTTCCAGGTTGCTTGGTTGGCCAAAAAGGGCGTATGCGTTTTTTCCTGAATATATTCAGGAAAAAACGCATACGCCCTTTTTGGCCAAGGGCATCATTGTCAACGTTTTGCCGCTTTTCATGTGCTTTAAAGGCGATTCGAATCTACCTCCTGAAATCTGTTTCCTGCAATTCTGCCTTGATTTCAAATCCTCTTCTTTGCCTTCCCTCAATATATTTGTGGACGAGAGTTATCATTTATAACTCTGCAGGTTTGTGAATTGCAGTGCCCTGAAGCTCCATTTTACAAGTCGCTTTTTTGGGAGCTGGCCGCAAAAGCGCAGGATGGCTTCAGGCCCTGTTCTGGTTCCGCGGGTCAGGCTGAGCCTGTGGTTAATTCTTCTTCCTGATGGGAAAATAGAGTGACCTGTGCCTGTCCCAACACCAAGAGCTAGTCTCTCATTGGTTCCCCGTCTTCCCGTTCATCCTCAGGACAAATTGCAACCTGTACGGAACAGGAGGTTAAAGGTGCTGAGGCTCCAAGTAGGGAGATTGCTAGCAAAGTGGTTGGAATGGCGAACCCGAGCACAAGGAGATGAGAAATGAGGTGCGTTTTAGAAACCTTTCCCCATCACACGGTGTACCATCTTCTGGGTTTCTCATGCATGTTTTCGATGTAGGTAGATGCCCTTGAACCTGGAGATTTGGGACCCATGCGATGGGTAGCACGCAGTATTACTTTAAAGGGTCTGCGTTTGCTCACCCAACCTCACCAAACCTCTCAGCCCCAAGAGTGTCCACCCTTATGTCTCATCCAGCTGTGGGTCTAGATATGGTCAATCCAGGTTGCATCACAGCCCCTGAACGAATTGTGTAAGAATTTCTCTCTCTTTCCCTGTCTTTGTTTCATGGGTTTTTAAAAGTAATTTCTTTTTATAATGGGGTTTAGCTGCTTTTCACGGCTGTGTTTATGCCGCTTTACACCCACTTGACACACTAACAGAGAGATATCAATACATAGGTTTTAAGATTATTACTAGTCAGATATATTCTTGTGCGGTGAGTCGGGCATGTTGAGTCCAGTTCTCTGAGCAAGGAGTAGGTCTTGTCTATTACATATTGGGTTTATGGAACGGTATCTGAGCTAATTTGAAACTCTTGTTTTATGTATCACCCCACCTCACCTTTCCCGTTAAGCAGCCATAGTGTGTTTTCTGCATGTGTGACTCTGTTCTGTTTTGTAATTCAGTTCAAGTGTAGCGGTTTTTACATTCCCTCTATAAGTGACACCTTATGAGAAGTGTCCTTTTCTGTGTGACTTATTTCACTTAGAATCGTCGTACCTAAATCCACTCATCATGCTGCTACTAGCCTTATGACATTGATTTCATGGCTGAGTGATATTCCATTGTACATAAGGAACACAATTTTTTATCCATTTTTCGCTTTCCTGGGATATTTAAGGTGGAATGAAGTGGAGGTCCTTGTCAACAGAGCAGCCCTAAACTCTGGGGTGCTTGTGTCTTGCTGATTTTCAATTTTCCCACTTTATTACCCCATGCGTGGAAGTGCCCTATGCTCTCTAAGCTGTGTTTTTTAGATGTTTCAGGACACACCGTACCCTTCTCCAGAGTGGCTGTTGGCAATTTACATCCCGCCCATCAGTGTAGCAAGTCTCCCATTTCTCCATGGCCTGTCCTGCATTTCTGGTTTTGACACTTTTTTCAGCATGGCCCTTTTGTCCGATGGGAAGCGAGATTTCTTTTTGGGGTGCTGATTTGCCTTTCCAGGTTGCTTCGTTGGCCAAAAAGGGCGTATGCGTTTTTTCCTGAATATATTCAGGAAAAAACGCATACGCCCTTTTTGGCCAAGGGCATCATTGTCAACGTTTTGCCGCTTTTCATGTGCTTTAAAGGCGATTCGAATCTACCTCCTGAAATCTGTTTCCTGCAATTCTGCCTTAATTTCAAATCCTCGTCTTTGCCTTCCCTCAATATATTTGTGGACGAGAGTTATCATTTATAACTCTGCAGGTTTGTCAATTGCAGTGCCCTGAAGCTCCACTTTACAACTCGCTTTTTTGGGAGCGGGCGGCAAAAGCGCTGGATGGCTTCAGGCCCTCTTCTGGTTCCGGGGGGCAGGCTGAGCATGTGGTTAATTCTTCTTCCTGATGGGAAAATAGAGTGACCTGTGCCTGTCCCAACACCAAGAGCTAGTCTCTCATTTTTTCCCCGTCTTCCCGTTCATCCTCAGGACAAATTGCAACCTGTACGGAACAGGAGGTTAAAGGTGCTGATGCTCCAAGTAGGGAGATTGCTAGTAAAGTGGCTGGAATGGCCAACCCGAGCACAAGGAGATGAAAAATGAGGTGCGTTTTAGAAACCTTTCCCATCACACGGTGTACCATCTTCTGGGTTTCTCATGCATGTTTTCGATGTACGAAGATGCCCTTGAACCTGGAGATTTGGGACCCATGGGATGGGTACCACGCAGTATTACTTTAATGGGTCTGCGTTTGCTCCCCCAACCTCACCAAACCTCTCAGACCTGAGAGTGTCCACCCTTATGTCTCATCCAGCTGTGGGTCTAGATATGGTCAATCCAGGTTGCATCACAGCCCCTGAACGAATTGTGTAAGAATTTCTCTCTCTTTCCCTGTCTTTGTTTCATGGGTTTTTAAAAGTAATTTCTTTTTATAATGGGGTTTAGCTGCTTTTCACGGCTGTGTTTATGCCGCTTTACACCCACTTGACACACTAACAGAGAGATATCAATACATAGGTTTTAAGATTATTACTAGTCAGATATATTCTTGTGCGGTGAATCGGGCGTGTTGAGTCCAGTTCTCTGAGCAAGGAGTAGGTCTCGTCTATTACATATTGGGTTTATGGAACGGTATCTGAGCTCATTTGAAACTCTTGTTTTATGTACCACCCCACCTCACCTTTCCCGTTAAGCAGCCATAGTGTGTTTTCTGCATGTGTGACTCTGTTCTGTTTTGTAATTCAGTTCAAGTGTAACGGTTTTTACATTCCCTTTATAAGTGACACCATATGAGAAGTGTCCTTTTCTGTGTGACTTATTTCACTTAGAATCGTCGTACCTAAATCCACTCATCATGCTGCTACTAGCCTTATGACATTGATTTCATGGCTGAGTGACATTCCATTGTACATAAGGACCACAACTTTTGTATCCATTTTTCACTTTCCTGGGATATGTAAGGTGGAATGAAGTGGAGGTCCTTGTCAACAGAGCAGCCCTAAACTTTGGGGTGCTTGTGTCTTGCTGATTTTTAATTTTCCCACTTTATACCCCCATGCGTGGAAGTGCCCTATGCTCTCTAAGCTGTGTTTTTTAGATGTTTCAGGACACACCGTACACTTCTCCAGAGTGGCTGTTGGCAATTTACATCCCGCCCATCAGTGTAGCAAGGCTCCCATTTCTCCATGGCCTGTCCTGCATTTCTGGTTTTGACACTTTTTTCAGCATGGCCCTTTTGACCGATGGGAAGCGAGACTTCTTTGTAGCGCTGATTTGCCTTTCCAGGTTGCTTGGTTGGCCAAAAAGGGCGTATGCGTTTTTTCCTGAATATATTCAGGAAAAAACGCATACGCCCTTTTTGGCCAAGGGCATCATTGTCAACGTTTTGCCGCTTTTCATGTGCTTTAAAGGCGATTCGAATCTACCTCCTGAAATCTCTTTCCTGCAATTCTGCCTTGATTTCAATTCTTCGTCTTTGCCTTCCCTCAATATATTTGTGGACGAGAGTTATCATTTATAACTCTGCAGGCTTGTGAATTGCAGTTCCCTGAAGCTCCATTTTACAACTCGCTTTTTTGGGAGCTGGCCGCAAAAGCGCAGGATGGCTTCAGGCCCTGTTCTGGTTCCGCGGGTCAGGCTGAGCCTGTGGTTAATTCTTCTTCCTGATGGGAAAATAGAGTGACCTGTGCCTGTCCCAACACCAAGAGCTAGTCTCTCATTGGTTCCCCGTCTTCCCGTTCATCCTCAGGACAAATTGCAACCTGTACGGAACAGGAGGTTAAAGGTGCTGAGGCTCCAAGTAGGGAGATTGCTAGCAAAGTGGTTGGAATGGCGAACCCGAGCACAAGGAGATGAGAAATGAGGTGCGTTTTAGAAACCTTTCCCCATCACACGGTGTACCATCTTCTGGGTTTCTCATGCATGTTTTCGATGTAGGTAGATGCCCTTGAACCTGGAGATTTGGGACCCATGCGATGGGTAGCACGCAGTATTACTTTAAAGGGTCTGCGTTTGCTCACCCAACCTCACCAAACCTCTCAGCCCCAAGAGTGTCCACCCTTATGTCTCATCCAGCTGTGGGTCTAGATATGGTCAATCCAGGTTGCATCACAGCCCCTGAACGAATTGTGTAAGAATTTCTCTCTCTTTCCCTGTCTTTGTTTCATGGGTTTTTAAAAGTAATTTCTTTTTATAATGGGGTTTAGCTGCTTTTCACGGCTGTGTTTATGCCGCTTTACACCCACTTGACACACTAACAGAGAGATATCAATACATAGGTTTTAAGATTATTACTAGTCAGATATATTCTTGTGCGGTGAGTCGGGCATGTTGAGTCCAGTTCTCTGAGCAAGGAGTAGGTCTTGTCTATTACATATTGGGTTTATGGAACGGTATCTGAGCTAATTTGAAACTCTTGTTTTATGTATCACCCCACCTCACCTTTCCCGTTAAGCAGCCATAGTGTGTTTTCTGCATGTGTGACTCTGTTCTGTTTTGTAATTCAGTTCAAGTGTAGCGGTTTTTACATTCCCTCTATAAGTGACACCTTATGAGAAGTGTCCTTTTCTGTGTGACTTATTTCACTTAGAATCGTCGTACCTAAATCCACTCATCATGCTGCTACTAGCCTTATGACATTGATTTCATGGCTGAGTGATATTCCATTGTACATAAGGAACACAATTTTTTATCCATTTTTCGCTTTCCTGGGATATTTAAGGTGGAATGAAGTGGAGGTCCTTGTCAACAGAGCAGCCCTAAACTCTGGGGTGCTTGTGTCTTGCTGATTTTCAATTTTCCCACTTTATTACCCCATGCGTGGAAGTGCCCTATGCTCTCTAAGCTGTGTTTTTTAGATGTTTCAGGACACACCGTACCCTTCTCCAGAGTGGCTGTTGGCAATTTACATCCCGCCCATCAGTGTAGCAAGTCTCCCATTTCTCCATGGCCTGTCCTGCATTTCTGGTTTTGACACTTTTTTCAGCATGGCCCTTTTGTCCGATGGGAAGCGAGATTTCTTTTTGGGGTGCTGATTTGCCTTTCCAGGTTGCTTCGTTGGCCAAAAAGGGCGTATGCGTTTTTTCCTGAATATATTCAGGAAAAAACGCATACGCCCTTTTTGGCCAAGGGCATCATTGTCAACGTTTTGCCGCTTTTCATGTGCTTTAAAGGCGATTCGAATCTACCTCCTGAAATCTGTTTCCTGCAATTCTGCCTTAATTTCAAATCCTCGTCTTTGCCTTCCCTCAATATATTTGTGGACGAGAGTTATCATTTATAACTCTGCAGGTTTGTCAATTGCAGTGCCCTGAAGCTCCACTTTACAACTCGCTTTTTTGGGAGCGGGCGGCAAAAGCGCTGGATGGCTTCAGGCCCTCTTCTGGTTCCGGGGGGCAGGCTGAGCATGTGGTTAATTCTTCTTCCTGATGGGAAAATAGAGTGACCTGTGCCTGTCCCAACACCAAGAGCTAGTCTCTCATTTTTTCCCCGTCTTCCCGTTCATCCTCAGGACAAATTGCAACCTGTACGGAACAGGAGGTTAAAGGTGCTGATGCTCCAAGTAGGGAGATTGCTAGTAAAGTGGCTGGAATGGCCAACCCGAGCACAAGGAGATGAAAAATGAGGTGCGTTTTAGAAACCTTTCCCATCACACGGTGTACCATCTTCTGGGTTTCTCATGCATGTTTTCGATGTACGAAGATGCCCTTGAACCTGGAGATTTGGGACCCATGGGATGGGTACCACGCAGTATTACTTTAATGGGTCTGCGTTTGCTCCCCCAACCTCACCAAACCTCTCAGACCTGAGAGTGTCCACCCTTATGTCTCATCCAGCTGTGGGTCTAGATATGGTCAATCCAGGTTGCATCACAGCCCCTGAACGAATTGTGTAAGAATTTCTCTCTCTTTCCCTGTCTTTGTTTCATGGGTTTTTAAAAGTAATTTCTTTTTATAATGGGGTTTAGCTGCTTTTCACGGCTGTGTTTATGCCGCTTTACACCCACTTGACACACTAACAGAGAGATATCAATACATAGGTTTTAAGATTATTACTAGTCAGATATATTCTTGTGCGGTGAATCGGGCGTGTTGAGTCCAGTTCTCTGAGCAAGGAGTAGGTCTTGTCTATTACATATTGGGTTTATGGAACGGTATCTGAGCTCATTTGAAACTCTTGTTTTATGTACCACCCCACCTCACCTTTCCCGTTAAGCAGCCATAGTGTGTTTTCTGCATGTGTGACTCTGTTCTGTTTTGTAATTCAGTTCAAGTGTAACGGTTTTTACATTCCCTTTATAAGTGACACCATATGAGAAGTGTCCTTTTCTGTGTGACTTATTTCACTTAGAATCGTCGTACCTAAATCCACTCATCATGCTGCTACTAGCCTTATGACATTGATTTCATGGCTGAGTGACATTCCATTGTACATAAGGACCACAACTTTTGTATCCATTTTTCACTTTCCTGGGATATGTAAGGTGGAATGAAGTGGAGGTCCTTGTCAACAGAGCAGCCCTAAACTTTGGGGTGCTTGTGTCTTGCTGATTTTTAATTTTCCCACTTTATACCCCCATGCGTGGAAGTGCCCTATGCTCTCTAAGCTGTGTTTTTTAGATGTTTCAGGACACACCGTACACTTCTCCAGAGTGGCTGTTGGCAATTTACATCCCGCCCATCAGTGTAGCAAGGCTCCCATTTCTCCATGGCCTGTCCTGCATTTCTGGTTTTGACACTTTTTTCAGCATGGCCCTTTTGACCGATGGGAAGCGAGACTTCTTTGTAGCGCTGATTTGCCTTTCCAGGTTGCTTGGTTGGCCAAAAAGGGCGTATGCGTTTTTTCCTGAATATATTCAGGAAAAAACGCATACGCCCTTTTTGGCCAAGGGCATCATTGTCAACGTTTTGCCGCTTTTCATGTGCTTTAAAGGCGATTCGAATCTACCTCCTGAAATCTCTTTCCTGCAATTCTGCCTTGATTTCAATTCTTCGTCTTTGCCTTCCCTCAATATATTTGTGGACGAGAGTTATCATTTATAACTCTGCAGGCTTGTGAATTGCAGTTCCCTGAAGCTCCATTTTACAACTCGCTTTTTTGGGAGCTGGCCGCAAAAGCGCAGGATGGCTTCAGGACCTGTTCTGGTTCCGGGGGGCAGGCTGAGCCTGTGGTTAATTCTTCTTCCTGATGGGAAAATAGAGTGACCTGTGCCTGTCCCAACACCAAGAGCTAGTCTCTCATTTTTTCCCCGTCTTCCCGTTCATCCTCAGGACAAATTGCAACCTGTACGAAACAGGAGGTTAAAGGTGCTGATGCTCCAAGTAGGGAGATTGCTAGTAAAGTGGCTGGAATGCCCAACCCGAGCACAAGGAGATGAAAAATGAGGTGCGTTTTAGAAACCTTTCCCATCACACGGTGTACCATCTTCTGGGTTTCTCATGCATGTTTTCGATGTACGAAGATGCCCTTGAACCTGGAGATTTGGGACCCATGGGATGGGTACCACGCAGTATTACTTTAATGGGTCTGCGTTTGCTCCCCCAACCTCACCAAACCTCTCAGACCTGAGAGTGTCCACCCTTATGTCTCATCCAGCTGTGGGTCTAGATATGGTCAATCCAGGTTGCATCACAGCCCCTGAACGAATTGTGTAAGAATTTCTCTCTCTTTCCCTGTCTTTGTTTCATGGGTTTTTAAAAGTAATTTCTTTTTATAATGGGGTTTAGCTGCTTTTCACGGCTGTGTTTATGCCGCTTTACACCCACTTGACACACTAACAGAGAGATATCAATACATAGGTTTTAAGATTATTACTAGTCAGATATATTCTTGTGCGGTGAATCGGGCGTGTTGAGTCCAGTTCTCTGAGCAAGGAGTAGGTCTTGTCTATTACATATTGGGTTTATGGAACGGTATCTGAGCTCATTTGAAACTCTTGTTTTATGTACCACCCCACCTCACCTTTCCCGTTAAGCAGCCATAGTGTGTTTTCTGCATGTGTGACTCTGTTCTGTTTTGTAATTCAGTTCAAGTGTAACGGTTTTTACATTCCCTTTATAAGTGACACCATATGAGAAGTGTCCTTTTCTGTGTGACTTATTTCACTTAGAATCGTCGTACCTAAATCCACTCATCATGCTGCTACTAGCCTTATGACATTGATTTCATGGCTGAGTGACATTCCATTGTACATAAGGACCACAACTTTTGTATCCATTTTTCACTTTCCTGGGATATGTAAGGTGGAATGAAGTGGAGGTCCTTGTCAACAGAGCAGCCCTAAACTTTGGGGTGCTTGTGTCTTGCTGATGTTTAATTTTCCCACTTTATACCCCCATGCGTGGAAGTGCCCTATGCTCTCTAAGCTGTGTTTTTTAGATGTTTCAGGACACACCGTACACTTCTCCAGAGTGGCTGTTGGCAATTTACATCCCGCCCATCAGTGTAGCAAGGCTCCCATTTCTCCATGGCCTGTCCTGCATTTCTGGTTTTGACACTTTTTTCAGCATGGCCCTTTTGACCGATGGGAAGCGAGACTTCTTTGTAGCGCTGATTTGCCTTTCCAGGTTGCTTGGTTGGCCAAAAAGGGCGTATGCGTTTTTTCCTGAATATATTCAGGAAAAAACGCATACGCCCTTTTTGGCCAAGGGCATCATTGTCAACGTTTTGCCGCTTTTCATGTGCTTTAAAGGCGATTCGAATCTACCTCCTGAAATCTCTTTCCTGCAATTCTGCCTTGATTTCAATTCTTCGTCTTTGCCTTCCCTCAATATATTTGTGGACGAGAGTTATCATTTATAACTCTGCAGGCTTGTGAATTGCAGTTCCCTGAAGCTCCATTTTACAACTCGCTTTTTTGGGAGCTGGCCGCAAAAGCGCAGGATGGCTTCAGGACCTGTTCTGGTTCCGGGGGGCAGGCTGAGCCTGTGGTTAATTCTTCTTCCTGATGGGAAAATAGAGTGACCTGTGCCTGTCCCAACACCAAGAGCTAGTCTCTCATTTTTTCCCCGTCTTCCCGTTCATCCTCAGGACAAATTGCAACCTGTACGAAACAGGAGGTTAAAGGTGCTGATGCTCCAAGTAGGGAGATTTCTAGTAAAGTGGCTGGAATTGCGAACCCGAGCACAAGGAGATGATAAATGAGGTGCGTTTTAGAAACCTTTCCCCATCACACGGTGTACCATCTTCTGGGTTTCTCATGCATGTTTTCGATGTACGAAGATGCCCTTGAACCTGGAGATTTGGGACCCATGGGATGGGTACCACGCAGTATTACTTTAATGGGTCTGCGTTTGCTCCCCCAACCTCACCAAACCTCTAAGCCCTGAGAGTGTCCACCCTTATGTCTCATCCAGCTGTGGGTCTAGATATAGTCAATCCAGGTTGCATCACAGCCCCTGAACGAATTGTGTAAGAATTTCTCTCTCTTTCCCTGTCTTTGTTTCATGGGTTTTTAAAAGTAATTTCTTTTTATAATGGGGTTTAGCTGCTTTTCACGGCTGTGTTTATGCCGCTTTACACCCACTTGACACACTAACAGAGAGATATCAATACATAGGTTTTAAGATTATTACTAGTCAGATATATTCTTGTGCGGTGAGTCGGGCATGTTGAGTCCAGTTCTCTGAGCAAGGAGTAGGTCTTGTCTATTACATATTGGGTTTATGGAACGGTATCTGAGCTAATTTGAAACTCTTGTTTTATGTATCACCCCACCTCACCTTTCCCGTTAAGCAGCCATAGTGTGTTTTCTGCATGTGTGACTCTGTTCTGTTTTGTAATTCAGTTCAAGTGTAGCGGTTTTTACATTCCCTCTATAAGTGACACCTTATGAGAAGTGTCCTTTTCTGTGTGACTTATTTCACTTAGAATCGTCGTACCTAAATCCACTCATCATGCTGCTACTAGCCTTATGACATTGATTTCATGGCTGAGTGATATTCCATTGTACATAAGGAACACAATTTTTTATCCATTTTTCGCTTTCCTGGGATATTTAAGGTGGAATGAAGTGGAGGTCCTTGTCAACAGAGCAGCCCTAAACTCTGGGGTGCTTGTGTCTTGCTGATTTTCAATTTTCCCACTTTATTACCCCATGCGTGGAAGTGCCCTATGCTCTCTAAGCTGTGTTTTTTAGATGTTTCAGGACACACCGTACCCTTCTCCAGAGTGGCTGTTGGCAATTTACATCCCGCCCATCAGTGTAGCAAGTCTCCCATTTCTCCATGGCCTGTCCTGCATTTCTGGTTTTGACACTTTTTTCAGCATGGCCCTTTTGTCCGATGGGAAGCGAGATTTCTTTTTGGGGTGCTGATTTGCCTTTCCAGGTTGCTTCGTTGGCCAAAAAGGGCGTATGCGTTTTTTCCTGAATATATTCAGGAAAAAACGCATACGCCCTTTTTGGCCAAGGGCATCATTGTCAACGTTTTGCCGCTTTTCATGTGCTTTAAAGGCGATTCGAATCTACCTCCTGAAATCTCTTTCCTGCAATTCTGCCTTAATTTCAAATCCTCGTCTTTGCCTTCCCTCAATATATTTGTGGACGAGAGTTATCATTTATAACTCTGCAGGTTTGTCAATTGCAGTGCCCTGAAGCTCCACTTTACAACTCGCTTTTTTGGGAGCGGGCGGCAAAAGCGCTGGATGGCTTCAGGCCCTCTTCTGGTTCCGGGGGGCAGGCTGAGCATGTGGTTAATTCTTCTTCCTGATGGGAAAATAGAGTGACCTGTGCCTGTCCCAACACCAAGAGCTAGTCTCTCATTTTTTCCCCGTCTTCCCGTTCATCCTCAGGACAAATTGCAACCTGTACGGAACAGGAGGTTAAAGGTGCTGATGCTCCAAGTAGGGAGATTGCTAGTAAAGTGGCTGGAATGGCCAACCCGAGCACAAGGAGATGAAAAATGAGGTGCGTTTTAGAAACCTTTCCCATCACACGGTGTACCATCTTCTGGGTTTCTCATGCATGTTTTCGATGTACGAAGATGCCCTTGAACCTGGAGATTTGGGACCCATGGGATGGGTACCACGCAGTATTACTTTAATGGGTCTGCGTTTGCTCCCCCAACCTCACCAAACCTCTCAGCCCTGAGAGTGTCCACCCTTATGTCTCATCCAGCTGTGGGTCTAGATATGGTCAATCCAGGTTGCATCACAGCCCCTGAACGAATTGTGTAAGAATTTCTCTCTCTTTCCCTGTCTTTGTTTCATGGGTTTTTAAAAGTAATTTCTTTTTATAATGGGGTTTAGCTGCTTTTCACGGCTGTGTTTATGCCGCTTTACACCCACTTGACACACTAACAGAGAGATATCAATACATAGGTTTTAAGATTATTACTAGTCAGATATATTCTTGTGCGGTGAATCGGGCGTGTTGAGTCCAGTTCTCTGAGCAAGGAGTAGGTCTTGTCTATTACATATTGGGTTTATGGAACGGTATCTGAGCTCATTTGAAACTCTTGTTTTATGTATCACCCCACCTCACCTTTCCCGTTAAGCAGCCATAGTGTGTTTTCTGCATGTGTGACTCTGTTCTGTTTTGTAATTCAGTTCAAGTGTAAAGGTTTTTACATTCCCTTTATAAGTGACACCATATGAGAAGTGTCCTTTTCTGTGTGACTTATTTCACTTAGAATCGTCGTACCTAAATCCACTCATCATGCTGCTACTAGCCTTATGACATTGATTTCATGGCTGAGTGACATTCCATTGTACATAAGGACCACAACTTTTGTATCCATTTTTCACTTTCCTGGGATATGTAAGGTGGAATGAAGTGGAGGTCCTTGTCAACAGAGCAGCCCTAAACTTTGGGGTGCTTGTGTCTTGCTGATTTTTAATTTTCCCACTTTATACCCCCATGCGTGGAAGTGCCCTATGCTCTCTAAGCTGTGTTTTTTAGATGTTTCAGGACACACCGTACACTTCTCCAGAGTGGCTGTTGGCAATTTACATCCCGCCCATCAGTGTAGCAAGGCTCCCATTTCTCCATGGCCTGTCCTGCATTTCTGGTTTTGACACTTTTTTCAGCATGGCCCTTTTGACCGATGGGAAGCGAGACTTCTTTGTAGCGCTGATTTGCCTTTCCTGGTTGCTTGGTTGGCCAAAAAGGGCGTATGCGTTTTTTCCTGAATATATTCAGGAAAAAACGCATACGCCCTTTTTGGCCAAGGGCATCATTGTCAACGTTTTGCCGCTTTTCATGTGCTTTAAAGGCGATTCGAATCTACCTCCTGAAATCTCTTTCCTGCAATTCTGCCTTGATTTCAATTCTTCGTCTTTGCCTTCCCTCAATATATTTGTGGACGAGAGTTATCATTTATAACTCTGCAGGCTTGTGAATTGCAGTGCCCTGAAGCTCCATTTTACAACTCGCTTTTTTGGGAGCTGGCCGCAAAAGCGCAGGATGGCTTCAGGACCTGTTCTGGTTCCGGGGGGCAGGCTGAGCCTGTGGTTAATTCTTCTTCCTGATGGGAAAATAGAGTGACCTGTGCCTGTCCCAACACCAAGAGCTAGTCTCTCATTTTTTCCCCGTCTTCCCGTTCATCCTCAGGACAAATTGCAACCTGTACGAAACAGGAGGTTAAAGGTGCTGATGCTCCAAGTAGGGAGATTTCTAGTAAAGTGGCTGGAATTGCGAACCCGAGCACAAGGAGATGATAAATGAGGTGCGTTTTAGAAACCTTTCCCCATCACACGGTGTACCATCTTCTGGGTTTCTCATGCATGTTTTCGATGTACGAAGATGCCCTTGAACCTGGAGATTTGGGACCCATGGGATGGGTACCACGCAGTATTACTTTAATGGGTCTGCGTTTGCTCCCCCAACCTCACCAAACCTCTAAGCCCTGAGAGTGTCCACCCTTATGTCTCATCCAGCTGTGGGTCTAGATATGGTCAATCCAGGTTGCATCACAGCCCCTGAACGAATTGTGTAAGAATTTCTCTCTCTTTCCCTGTCTTTGTTTCATGGGTTTTTAAAAGTAATTTCTTTTTATAATGGGGTTTAGCTGCTTTTCACGGCTGTGTTTATGCCGCTTTACACCCACTTGACACACTAACAGAGAGATATCAATACATAGGTTTTAAGATTATTACTAGTCAGATATATTCTTGTGCGGTGAGTCGGGCATGTTGAGTCCAGTTCTCTGAGCAAGGAGTAGGTCTTGTCTATTACATATTGGGTTTATGGAACGGTATCTGAGCTAATTTGAAACTCTTGTTTTATGTATCACCCCACCTCACCTTTCCCGTTAAGCAGCCATAGTGTGTTTTCTGCATGTGTGACTCTGTTCTGTTTTGTAATTCAGTTCAAGTGTAGCGGTTTTTACATTCCCTCTATAAGTGACACCTTATGAGAAGTGTCCTTTTCTGTGTGACTTATTTCACTTAGAATCGTCGTACCTAAATCCACTCATCATGCTGCTACTAGCCTTATGACATTGATTTCATGGCTGAGTGATATTCCATTGTACATAAGGAACACAACTTTTTTATCCATTTTTCGCTTTCCTGGGATATTTAAGGTGGAATGAAGTGGAGGTCCTTGTCAACAGAGCAGCCCTAAACTCTGGGGTGCTTGTGTCTTGCTGATTTTCAATTTTCCCACTTTATTACCCCATGCGTGGAAGTGCCCTATGCTCTCTAAGCTGTGTTTTTTAGATGTTTCAGGACACACCGTACCCTTCTCCAGAGTGGCTGTTGGCAATTTACATCCCGCCCATCAGTGTAGCAAGTCTCCCATTTCTCCATGGCCTGTCCTGCATTTCTGGTTTTGACACTTTTTTCAGCATGGCCCTTTTGTCCGATGGGAAGCGAGATTTCTTTTTGGGGTGCTGATTTGCCTTTCCAGGTTGCTTCGTTGGCCAAAAAGGGCGTATGCGTTTTTTCCTGAATATATTCAGGAAAAAACGCATACGCCCTTTTTGGCCAAGGGCATCATTGTCAACGTTTTGCCGCTTTTCATGTGCTTTAAAGGCGATTCGAATCTACCTCCTGAAATCTGTTTCCTGCAATTCTGCCTTAATTTCAAATCCTCGTCTTTGCCTTCCCTCAATATATTTGTGGACGAGAGTTATCATTTATAACTCTGCAGGTTTGTCAATTGCAGTGCCCTGAAGCTCCACTTTACAACTCGCTTTTTTGGGAGCGGGCGGCAAAAGCGCTGGATGGCTTCAGGCCCTCTTCTGGTTCCGGGGGGCAGGCTGAGCATGTGGTTAATTCTTCTTCCTGATGGGAAAATAGAGTGACCTGTGCCTGTCCCAACACCAAGAGCTAGTCTCTCATTTTTTCCCCGTCTTCCCGTTCATCCTCAGGACAAATTGCAACCTGTACGGAACAGGAGGTTAAAGGTGCTGATGCTCCAAGTAGGGAGATTGCTAGTAAAGTGGCTGGAATGGCCAACCCGAGCACAAGGAGATGAAAAATGAGGTGCGTTTTAGAAACCTTTCCCATCACACGGTGTACCATCTTCTGGGTTTCTCATGCATGTTTTCGATGTACGAAGATGCCCTTGAACCTGGAGATTTGGGACCCATGGGATGGGTACCACGCAGTATTACTTTAATGGGTCTGCGTTTGCTCCCCCAACCTCACCAAACCTCTCAGACCTGAGAGTGTCCACCCTTATGTCTCATCCAGCTGTGGGTCTAGATATGGTCAATCCAGGTTGCATCACAGCCCCTGAACGAATTGTGTAAGAATTTCTCTCTCTTTCCCTGTCTTTGTTTCATGGGTTTTTAAAAGTAATTTCTTTTTATAATGGGGTTTAGCTGCTTTTCACGGCTGTGTTTATGCCGCTTTACACCCACTTGACACACTAACAGAGAGATATCAATACATAGGTTTTAAGATTATTACTAGTCAGATATATTCTTGTGCGGTGAATCGGGCGTGTTGAGTCCAGTTCTCTGAGCAAGGAGTAGGTCTTGTCTATTACATATTGGGTTTATGGAACGGTATCTGAGCTCATTTGAAACTCTTGTTTTATGTACCACCCCACCTCACCTTTCCCGTTAAGCAGCCATAGTGTGTTTTCTGCATGTGTGACTCTGTTCTGTTTTGTAATTCAGTTCAAGTGTAACGGTTTTTACATTCCCTTTATAAGTGACACCATATGATAAGTGTCCTTTTCTGTGTGACTTATTTCACTTAGAATCGTCGTACCTAAATCCACTCATCATGCTGCTACTAGCCTTATGACATTGATTTCATGGCTGAGTGACATTCCATTGTACATAAGGACCACAACTTTTGTATCCATTTTTCACTTTCCTGGGATATGTAAGGTGGAATGAAGTGGAGGTCCTTGTCAACAGAGCAGCCCTAAACTTTGGGGTGCTTGTGTCTTGCTGATGTTTAATTTTCCCACTTTATACCCCCATGCGTGGAAGTGCCCTATGCTCTCTAAGCTGTGTTTTTTAGATGTTTCAGGACACACCGTACACTTCTCCAGAGTGGCTGTTGGCAATTTACATCCCGCCCATCAGTGTAGCAAGGCTCCCATTTCTCCATGGCCTGTCCTGCATTTCTGGTTTTGACACTTTTTTCAGCATGGCCCTTTTGACCGATGGGAAGCGAGACTTCTTTGTAGCGCTGATTTGCCTTTCCAGGTTGCTTGGTTGGCCAAAAAGGGCGTATGCGTTTTTTCCTGAATATATTCAGGAAAAAACGCATACGCCCTTTTTGGCCAAGGGCATCATTGTCAACGTTTTGCCGCTTTTCATGTGCTTTAAAGGCGATTCGAATCTACCTCCTGAAATCTCTTTCCTGCAATTCTGCCTTGATTTCAATTCTTCGTCTTTGCCTTCCCTCAATATATTTGTGGACGAGAGTTATCATTTATAACTCTGCAGGCTTGTGAATTGCAGTTCCCTGAAGCTCCATTTTACAACTCGCTTTTTTGGGAGCTGGCCGCAAAAGCGCAGGATGGCTTCAGGACCTGTTCTGGTTCCGGGGGGCAGGCTGAGCCTGTGGTTAATTCTTCTTCCTGATGGGAAAATAGAGTGACCTGTGCCTGTCCCAACACCAAGAGCTAGTCTCTCATTTTTTCCCCGTCTTCCCGTTCATCCTCAGGACAAATTGCAACCTGTACGAAACAGGAGGTTAAAGGTGCTGATGCTCCAAGTAGGGAGATTGCTAGTAAAGTGGCTGGAATGGCCAACCCGAGCACAAGGAGATGAAAAATGAGGTGCGTTTTAGAAACCTTTCCCATCACACGGTGTACCATCTTCTGGGTTTCTCATGCATGTTTTCGATGTACGAAGATGCCCTTGAACCTGGAGATTTGGGACCCATGGGATGGGTACCACGCAGTATTACTTTAATGGGTCTGCGTTTGCTCCCCCAACCTCACCAAACCTCTCAGACCTGAGAGTGTCCACCCTTATGTCTCATCCAGCTGTGGGTCTAGATATGGTCAATCCAGGTTGCATCACAGCCCCTGAACGAATTGTGTAAGAATTTCTCTCTCTTTCCCTGTCTTTGTTTCATGGGTTTTTAAAAGTAATTTCTTTTTATAATGGGGTTTAGCTGCTTTTCACGGCTGTGTTTATGCCGCTTTACACCCACTTGACACACTAACAGAGAGATATCAATACATAGGTTTTAAGATTATTACTAGTCAGATATATTCTTGTGCGGTGAATCGGGCGTGTTGAGTCCAGTTCTCTGAGCAAGGAGTAGGTCTTGTCTATTACATATTGGGTTTATGGAACGGTATCTGAGCTCATTTGAAACTCTTGTTTTATGTACCACCCCACCTCACCTTTCCCGTTAAGCAGCCATAGTGTGTTTTCTGCATGTGTGACTCTGTTCTGTTTTGTAATTCAGTTCAAGTGTAACGGTTTTTACATTCCCTTTATAAGTGACACCATATGAGAAGTGTCCTTTTCTGTGTGACTTATTTCACTTAGAATCGTCGTACCTAAATCCACTCATCATGCTGCTACTAGCCTTATGACATTGATTTCATGGCTGAGTGACATTCCATTGTACATAAGGACCACAACTTTTGTATCCATTTTTCACTTTCCTGGGATATGTAAGGTGGAATGAAGTGGAGGTCCTTGTCAACAGAGCAGCCCTAAACTTTGGGGTGCTTGTGTCTTGCTGATGTTTAATTTTCCCACTTTATACCCCCATGCGTGGAAGTGCCCTATGCTCTCTAAGCTGTGTTTTTTAGATGTTTCAGGACACACCGTACACTTCTCCAGAGTGGCTGTTGGCAATTTACATCCCGCCCATCAGTGTAGCAAGGCTCCCATTTCTCCATGGCCTGTCCTGCATTTCTGGTTTTGACACTTTTTTCAGCATGGCCCTTTTGACCGATGGGAAGCGAGACTTCTTTGTAGCGCTGATTTGCCTTTCCAGGTTGCTTGGTTGGCCAAAAAGGGCGTATGCGTTTTTTCCTGAATATATTCAGGAAAAAACGCATACGCCCTTTTTGGCCAAGGGCATCATTGTCAACGTTTTGCCGCTTTTCATGTGCTTTAAAGGCGATTCGAATCTACCTCCTGAAATCTCTTTCCTGCAATTCTGCCTTGATTTCAATTCTTCGTCTTTGCCTTCCCTCAATATATTTGTGGACGAGAGTTATCATTTATAACTCTGCAGGCTTGTGAATTGCAGTTCCCTGAAGCTCCATTTTACAACTCGCTTTTTTGGGAGCTGGCCGCAAAAGCGCAGGATGGCTTCAGGACCTGTTCTGGTTCCGGGGGGCAGGCTGAGCCTGTGGTTAATTCTTCTTCCTGATGGGAAAATAGAGTGACCTGTGCCTGTCCCAACACCAAGAGCTAGTCTCTCATTTTTTCCCCGTCTTCCCGTTCATCCTCAGGACAAATTGCAACCTGTACGAAACAGGAGGTTAAAGGTGCTGATGCTCCAAGTAGGGAGATTGCTAGTAAAGTGGCTGGAATGGCCAACCCGAGCACAAGGAGATGAAAAATGAGGTGCGTTTTAGAAACCTTTCCCATCACACGGTGTACCATCTTCTGGGTTTCTCATGCATGTTTTCGATGTACGAAGATGCCCTTGAACCTGGAGATTTGGGACCCATGGGATGGGTACCACGCAGTATTACTTTAATGGGTCTGCGTTTGCTCCCCCAACCTCACCAAACCTCTCAGACCTGAGAGTGTCCACCCTTATGTCTCATCCAGCTGTGGGTCTAGATATGGTCAATCCAGGTTGCATCACAGCCCCTGAACGAATTGTGTAAGAATTTCTCTCTCTTTCCCTGTCTTTGTTTCATGGGTTTTTAAAAGTAATTTCTTTTTATAATGGGGTTTAGCTGCTTTTCACGGCTGTGTTTATGCCGCTTTACACCCACTTGACACACTAACAGAGAGATATCAATACATAGGTTTTAAGATTATTACTAGTCAGATATATTCTTGTGCGGTGAATCGGGCGTGTTGAGTCCAGTTCTCTGAGCAAGGAGTAGGTCTTGTCTATTACATATTGGGTTTATGGAACGGTATCTGAGCTCATTTGAAACTCTTGTTTTATGTACCACCCCACCTCACCTTTCCCGTTAAGCAGCCATAGTGTGTTTTCTGCATGTGTGACTCTGTTCTGTTTTGTAATTCAGTTCAAGTGTAACGGTTTTTACATTCCCTTTATAAGTGACACCATATGAGAAGTGTCCTTTTCTGTGTGACTTATTTCACTTAGAATCGTCGTACCTAAATCCACTCATCATGCTGCTACTAGCCTTATGACATTGATTTCATGGCTGAGTGACATTCCATTGTACATAAGGACCACAACTTTTGTATCCATTTTTCACTTTCCTGGGATATGTAAGGTGGAATGAAGTGGAGGTCCTTGTCAACAGAGCAGCCCTAAACTTTGGGGTGCTTGTGTCTTGCTGATGTTTAATTTTCCCACTTTATACCCCCATGCGTGGAAGTGCCCTATGCTCTCTAAGCTGTGTTTTTTAGATGTTTCAGGACACACCGTACACTTCTCCAGAGTGGCTGTTGGCAATTTACATCCCGCCCATCAGTGTAGCAAGGCTCCCATTTCTCCATGGCCTGTCCTGCATTTCTGGTTTTGACACTTTTTTCAGCATGGCCCTTTTGACCGATGGGAAGCGAGACTTCTTTGTAGCGCTGATTTGCCTTTCCAGGTTGCTTGGTTGGCCAAAAAGGGCGTATGCGTTTTTTCCTGAATATATTCAGGAAAAAACGCATACGCCCTTTTTGGCCAAGGGCATCATTGTCAACGTTTTGCCGCTTTTCATGTGCTTTAAAGGCGATTCGAATCTACCTCCTGAAATCTCTTTCCTGCAATTCTGCCTTGATTTCAATTCTTCGTCTTTGCCTTCCCTCAATATATTTGTGGACGAGAGTTATCATTTATAACTCTGCAGGCTTGTGAATTGCAGTTCCCTGAAGCTCCATTTTACAACTCGCTTTTTTGGGAGCTGGCCGCAAAAGCGCAGGATGGCTTCAGGACCTGTTCTGGTTCCGGGGGGCAGGCTGAGCCTGTGGTTAATTCTTCTTCCTGATGGGAAAATAGAGTGACCTGTGCCTGTCCCAACACCAAGAGCTAGTCTCTCATTTTTTCCCCGTCTTCCCGTTCATCCTCAGGACAAATTGCAACCTGTACGAAACAGGAGGTTAAAGGTGCTGATGCTCCAAGTAGGGAGATTTCTAGTAAAGTGGCTGGAATTGCGAACCCGAGCACAAGGAGATGATAAATGAGGTGCGTTTTAGAAACCTTTCCCCATCACACGGTGTACCATCTTCTGGGTTTCTCATGCATGTTTTCGATGTACGAAGATGCCCTTGAACCTGGAGATTTGGGACCCATGGGATGGGTACCACGCAGTATTACTTTAATGGGTCTGCGTTTGCTCCCCCAACCTCACCAAACCTCTAAGCCCTGAGAGTGTCCACCCTTATGACTCATCCAGCTGTGGGTCTAGATATAGTCAATCCAGGTTGCATCACAGCCCCTGAACGAATTGTGTAAGAATTTCTCTCTCTTTCCCTGTCTTTGTTTCATGGGTTTTTAAAAGTAATTTCTTTTTATAATGGGGTTTAGCTGCTTTTCACGGCTGTGTTTATGCCGCTTTACACCCACTTGACACACTAACAGAGAGATATCAATACATAGGTTTTAAGATTATTACTAGTCAGATATATTCTTGTGCGGTGAGTCGGGCATGTTGAGTCCAGTTCTCTGAGCAAGGAGTAGGTCTTGTCTATTACATATTGGGTTTATGGAACGGTATCTGAGCTAATTTGAAACTCTTGTTTTATGTATCACCCCACCTCACCTTTCCCGTTAAGCAGCCATAGTGTGTTTTCTGCATGTGTGACTCTGTTCTGTTTTGTAATTCAGTTCAAGTGTAGCGGTTTTTACATTCCCTCTATAAGTGACACCTTATGAGAAGTGTCCTTTTCTGTGTGACTTATTTCACTTAGAATCGTCGTACCTAAATCCACTCATCATGCTGCTACTAGCCTTATGACATTGATTTCATGGCTGAGTGATATTCCATTGTACATAAGGAACACAACTTTTTTATCCATTTTTCGCTTTCCTGGGATATTTAAGGTGGAATGAAGTGGAGGTCCTTGTCAACAGAGCAGCCCTAAACTCTGGGGTGCTTGTGTCTTGCTGATTTTCAATTTTCCCACTTTATTACCCCATGCGTGGAAGTGCCCTATGCTCTCTAAGCTGTGTTTTTTAGATGTTTCAGGACACACCGTACCCTTCTCCAGAGTGGCTGTTGGCAATTTACATCCCGCCCATCAGTGTAGCAAGTCTCCCATTTCTCCATGGCCTGTCCTGCATTTCTGGTTTTGACACTTTTTTCAGCATGGCCCTTTTGTCCGATGGGAAGCGAGATTTCTTTTTGGGGTGCTGATTTGCCTTTCCAGGTTGCTTCGTTGGCCAAAAAGGGCGTATGCGTTTTTTCCTGAATATATTCAGGAAAAAACGCATACGCCCTTTTTGGCCAAGGGCATCATTGTCAACGTTTTGCCGCTTTTCATGTGCTTTAAAGGCGATTCGAATCTACCTCCTGAAATCTGTTTCCTGCAATTCTGCCTTAATTTCAAATCCTCGTCTTTGCCTTCCCTCAATATATTTGTGGACGAGAGTTATCATTTATAACTCTGCAGGTTTGTCAATTGCAGTGCCCTGAAGCTCCACTTTACAACTCGCTTTTTTGGGAGCGGGCGGCAAAAGCGCTGGATGGCTTCAGGCCCTCTTCTGGTTCCGGGGGGCAGGCTGAGCATGTGGTTAATTCTTCTTCCTGATGGGAAAATAGAGTGACCTGTGCCTGTCCCAACACCAAGAGCTAGTCTCTCATTTTTTCCCCGTCTTCCCGTTCATCCTCAGGACAAATTGCAACCTGTACGGAACAGGAGGTTAAAGGTGCTGATGCTCCAAGTAGGGAGATTGCTAGTAAAGTGGCTGGAATGGCCAACCCGAGCACAAGGAGATGAAAAATGAGGTGCGTTTTAGAAACCTTTCCCATCACACGGTGTACCATCTTCTGGGTTTCTCATGCATGTTTTCGATGTACGAAGATGCCCTTGAACCTGGAGATTTGGGACCCATGGGATGGGTACCACGCAGTATTACTTTAATGGGTCTGCGTTTGCTCCCCCAACCTCACCAAACCTCTCAGACCTGAGAGTGTCCACCCTTATGTCTCATCCAGCTGTGGGTCTAGATATGGTCAATCCAGGTTGCATCACAGCCCCTGAACGAATTGTGTAAGAATTTCTCTCTCTTTCCCTGTCTTTGTTTCATGGGTTTTTAAAAGTAATTTCTTTTTATAATGGGGTTTAGCTGCTTTTCACGGCTGTGTTTATGCCGCTTTACACCCACTTGACACACTAACAGAGAGATATCAATACATAGGTTTTAAGATTATTACTAGTCAGATATATTCTTGTGCGGTGAATCGGGCGTGTTGAGTCCAGTTCTCTGAGCAAGGAGTAGGTCTTGTCTATTACATATTGGGTTTATGGAACGGTATCTGAGCTCATTTGAAACTCTTGTTTTATGTACCACCCCACCTCACCTTTCCCGTTAAGCAGCCATAGTGTGTTTTCTGCATGTGTGACTCTGTTCTGTTTTGTAATTCAGATCAAGTGTAACGGTTTTTACATTCCCTTTATAAGTGACACCATATGAGAAGTGTCCTTTTCTGTGTGACTTATTTCACTTAGAATCGTCGTACCTAAATCCACTCATCATGCTGCTACTAGCCTTATGACATTGATTTCATGGCTGAGTGACATTCCATTGTACATAAGGACCACAACTTTTGTATCCATTTTTCACTTTCCTGGGATATGTAAGGTGGAATGAAGTGGAGGTCCTTGTCAACAGAGCAGCCCTAAACTTTGGGGTGCTTGTGTCTTGCTGATGTTTAATTTTCCCACTTTATACCCCCATGCGTGGAAGTGCCCTATGCTCTCTAAGCTGTGTTTTTTAGATGTTTCAGGACACACCGTACACTTCTCCAGAGTGGCTGTTGGCAATTTACATCCCGCCCATCAGTGTAGCAAGGCTCCCATTTCTCCATGGCCTGTCCTGCATTTCTGGTTTTGACACTTTTTTCAGCATGGCCCTTTTGACCGATGGGAAGCGAGACTTCTTTGTAGCGCTGATTTGCCTTTCCAGGTTGCTTGGTTGGCCAAAAAGGGCGTATGCGTTTTTTCCTGAATATATTCAGGAAAAAACGCATACGCCCTTTTTGGCCAAGGGCATCATTGTCAACGTTTTGCCGCTTTTCATGTGCTTTAAAGGCGATTCGAATCTACCTCCTGAAATCTCTTTCCTGCAATTCTGCCTTGATTTCAATTCTTCGTCTTTGCCTTCCCTCAATATATTTGTGGACGAGAGTTATCATTTATAACTCTGCAGGCTTGTGAATTGCAGTTCCCTGAAGCTCCATTTTACAACTCGCTTTTTTGGGAGCTGGCCGCAAAAGCGCAGGATGGCTTCAGGACCTGTTCTGGTTCCGGGGGGCAGGCTGAGCCTGTGGTTAATTCTTCTTCCTGATGGGAAAATAGAGTGACCTGTGCCTGTCCCAACACCAAGAGCTAGTCTCTCATTTTTTCCCCGTCTTCCCGTTCATCCTCAGGACAAATTGCAACCTGTACGAAACAGGAGGTTAAAGGTGCTGATGCTCCAAGTAGGGAGATTTCTAGTAAAGTGGCTGGAATTGCGAACCCGAGCACAAGGAGATGATAAATGAGGTGCGTTTTAGAAACCTTTCCCCATCACACGGTGTACCATCTTCTGGGTTTCTCATGCATGTTTTCGATGTACGAAGATGCCCTTGAACCTGGAGATTTGGGACCCATGGGATGGGTACCACGCAGTATTACTTTAATGGGTCTGCGTTTGCTCCCCCAACCTCACCAAACCTCTAAGCCCTGAGAGTGTCCACCCTTATGTCTCATCCAGCTGTGGGTCTAGATATAGTCAATCCAGGTTGCATCACAGCCCCTGAACGAATTGTGTAAGAATTTCTCTCTCTTTCCCTGTCTTTGTTTCATGGGTTTTTAAAAGTAATTTCTTTTTATAATGGGGTTTAGCTGCTTTTCACGGCTGTGTTTATGCCGCTTTACACCCACTTGACACACTAACAGAGAGATATCAATACATAGGTTTTAAGATTATTACTAGTCAGATATATTCTTGTGCGGTGAGTCGGGCATGTTGAGTCCAGTTCTCTGAGCAAGGAGTAGGTCTTGTCTATTACATATTGGGTTTATGGAACGGTATCTGAGCTAATTTGAAACTCTTGTTTTATGTATCACCCCACCTCACCTTTCCCGTTAAGCAGCCATAGTGTGTTTTCTGCATGTGTGACTCTGTTCTGTTTTGTAATTCAGTTCAAGTGTAGCGGTTTTTACATTCCCTCTATAAGTGACACCTTATGAGAAGTGTCCTTTTCTGTGTGACTTATTTCACTTAGAATCGTCGTACCTAAATCCACTCATCATGCTGCTACTAGCCTTATGACATTGATTTCATGGCTGAGTGACATTCCATTGTACATAAGGACCACAACTTTTGTATCCATTTTTCACTTTCCTGGGATATGTAAGGTGGAATGAAGTGGAGGTCCTTGTCAACAGAGCAGCCCTAAACTTTGGGGTGCTTGTGTCTTGCTGATGTTTAATTTTCCCACTTTATACCCCCATGCGTGGAAGTGCCCTATGCTCTCTAAGCTGTGTTTTTTAGATGTTTCAGGACACACCGTACACTTCTCCAGAGTGGCTGTTGGCAATTTACATCCCGCCCATCAGTGTAGCAAGGCTCCCATTTCTCCATGGCCTGTCCTGCATTTCTGGTTTTGACACTTTTTTCAGCATGGCCCTTTTGACCGATGGGAAGCGAGACTTCTTTGTAGCGCTGATTTGCCTTTCCAGGTTGCTTGGTTGGCCAAAAAGGGCGTATGCGTTTTTTCCTGAATATATTCAGGAAAAAACGCATACGCCCTTTTTGGCCAAGGGCATCATTGTCAACGTTTTGCCGCTTTTCATGTGCTTTAAAGGCGATTCGAATCTACCTCCTGAAATCTCTTTCCTGCAATTCTGCCTTGATTTCAATTCTTCGTCTTTGCCTTCCCTCAATATATTTGTGGACGAGAGTTATCATTTATAACTCTGCAGGCTTGTGAATTGCAGTTCCCTGAAGCTCCATTTTACAACTCGCTTTTTTGGGAGCTGGCCGCAAAAGCGCAGGATGGCTTCAGGACCTGTTCTGGTTCCGGGGGGCAGGCTGAGCCTGTGGTTAATTCTTCTTCCTGATGGGAAAATAGAGTGACCTGTGCCTGTCCCAACACCAAGAGCTAGTCTCTCATTTTTTCCCCGTCTTCCCGTTCATCCTCAGGACAAATTGCAACCTGTACGAAACAGGAGGTTAAAGGTGCTGATGCTCCAAGTAGGGAGATTTCTAGTAAAGTGGCTGGAATTGCGAACCCGAGCACAAGGAGATGATAAATGAGGTGCGTTTTAGAAACCTTTCCCCATCACACGGTGTACCATCTTCTGGGTTTCTCATGCATGTTTTCGATGTACGAAGATGCCCTTGAACCTGGAGATTTGGGACCCATGGGATGGGTACCACGCAGTATTACTTTAATGGGTCTGCGTTTGCTCCCCCAACCTCACCAAACCTCTAAGCCCTGAGAGTGTCCACCCTTATGTCTCATCCAGCTGTGGGTCTAGATATGGTCAATCCAGGTTGCATCACAGCCCCTGAACGAATTGTGTAAGAATTTCTCTCTCTTTCCCTGTCTTTGTTTCATGGGTTTTTAAAAGTAATTTCTTTTTATAATGGGGTTTAGCTGCTTTTCACGGCTGTGTTTATGCCGCTTTACACCCACTTGACACACTAACAGAGAGATATCAATACATAGGTTTTAAGATTATTACTAGTCAGATATATTCTTGTGCGGTGAGTCGGGCATGTTGAGTCCAGTTCTCTGAGCAAGGAGTAGGTCTTGTCTATTACATATTGGGTTTATGGAACGGTATCTGAGCTAATTTGAAACTCTTGTTTTATGTATCACCCCACCTCACCTTTCCCGTTAAGCAGCCATAGTGTGTTTTCTGCATGTGTGACTCTGTTCTGTTTTGTAATTCAGTTCAAGTGTAGCGGTTTTTACATTCCCTCTATAAGTGACACCTTATGAGAAGTGTCCTTTTCTGTGTGACTTATTTCACTTAGAATCGTCGTACCTAAATCCACTCATCATGCTGCTACTAGCCTTATGACATTGATTTCATGGCTGAGTGATATTCCATTGTACATAAGGAACACAATTTTTTATCCATTTTTCGCTTTCCTGGGATATTTAAGGTGGAATGAAGTGGAGGTCCTTGTCAACAGAGCAGCCCTAAACTCTGGGGTGCTTGTGTCTTGCTGATTTTCAATTTTCCCACTTTATTACCCCATGCGTGGAAGTGCCCTATGCTCTCTAAGCTGTGTTTTTTAGATGTTTCAGGACACACCGTACCCTTCTCCAGAGTGGCTGTTGGCAATTTACATCCCGCCCATCAGTGTAGCAAGTCTCCCATTTCTCCATGGCCTGTCCTGCATTTCTGGTTTTGACACTTTTTTCAGCATGGCCCTTTTGTCCGATGGGAAGCGAGATTTCTTTTTGGGGTGCTGATTTGCCTTTCCAGGTTGCTTCGTTGGCCAAAAAGGGCGTATGCGTTTTTTCCTGAATATATTCAGGAAAAAACGCATACGCCCTTTTTGGCCAAGGGCATCATTGTCAACGTTTTGCCGCTTTTCATGTGCTTTAAAGGCGATTCGAATCTACCTCCTGAAATCTCTTTCCTGCAATTCTGCCTTAATTTCAAATCCTCGTCTTTGCCTTCCCTCAATATATTTGTGGACGAGAGTTATCATTTATAACTCTGCAGGTTTGTCAATTGCAGTGCCCTGAAGCTCCACTTTACAACTCGCTTTTTTGGGAGCGGGCGGCAAAAGCGCTGGATGGCTTCAGGCCCTCTTCTGGTTCCGGGGGGCAGGCTGAGCATGTGGTTAATTCTTCTTCCTGATGGGAAAATAGAGTGACCTGTGCCTGTCCCAACACCAAGAGCTAGTCTCTCATTTTTTCCCCGTCTTCCCGTTCATCCTCAGGACAAATTGCAACCTGTACGGAACAGGAGGTTAAAGGTGCTGATGCTCCAAGTAGGGAGATTGCTAGTAAAGTGGCTGGAATGGCCAACCCGAGCACAAGGAGATGAAAAATGAGGTGCGTTTTAGAAACCTTTCCCATCACACGGTGTACCATCTTCTGGGTTTCTCATGCATGTTTTCGATGTACGAAGATGCCCTTGAACCTGGAGATTTGGGACCCATGGGATGGGTACCACGCAGTATTACTTTAATGGGTCTGCGTTTGCTCCCCCAACCTCACCAAACCTCTCAGCCCTGAGAGTGTCCACCCTTATGTCTCATCCAGCTGTGGGTCTAGATATGGTCAATCCAGGTTGCATCACAGCCCCTGAACGAATTGTGTAAGAATTTCTCTCTCTTTCCCTGTCTTTGTTTCATGGGTTTTTAAAAGTAATTTCTTTTTATAATGGGGTTTAGCTGCTTTTCACGGCTGTGTTTATGCCGCTTTACACCCACTTGACACACTAACAGAGAGATATCAATACATAGGTTTTAAGATTATTACTAGTCAGATATATTCTTGTGCGGTGAATCGGGCGTGTTGAGTCCAGTTCTCTGAGCAAGGAGTAGGTCTTGTCTATTACATATTGGGTTTATGGAACGGTATCTGAGCTCATTTGAAACTCTTGTTTTATGTATCACCCCACCTCACCTTTCCCGTTAAGCAGCCATAGTGTGTTTTCTGCATGTGTGACTCTGTTCTGTTTTGTAATTCAGTTCAAGTGTAACGGTTTTTACATTCCCTCTATAAGTGACACCATATGAGAAGTGTCCTTTTCTGTGTGACTTATTTCACTTAGAATCGTCGTACCTAAATCCACTCATCATGCTGCTACTAGCCTTATGACATTGATTTCATGGCTGAGTGACATTCCATTGTACATAAGGACCACAACTTTTGTATCCATTTTTCACTTTCCTGGGATATGTAAGGTGGAATGAAGTGGAGGTCCTTGTCAACAGAGCAGCCCTAAACTCTGGGGTGCTTGTGTCTTGCTGATTTTCAATTTTCCCACTTTATTACCCCATGCGTGGAAGTGCCCTATGCTCTCTAAGCTGTGTTTTTTAGATGTTTCAGGACACACCGTACCCTTCTCCAGAGTGGCTGTTGGCAATTTACATCCCGCCCATCAGTGTAGCAAGTCTCCCATTTCTCCATGGCCTGTCCTGCATTTCTGGTTTTGACACTTTTTTCAGCATGGCCCTTTTGTCCGATGGGAAGCGAGATTTCTTTTTGGGGTGCTGATTTGCCTTTCCAGGTTGCTTCGTTGGCCAAAAAGGGCGTATGCGTTTTTTCCTGAATATATTCAGGAAAAAACGCATACGCCCTTTTTGGCCAAGGGCATCATTGTCAACGTTTTGCCGCTTTTCATGTGCTTTAAAGGCGATTCGAATCTACCTCCTGAAATCTGTTTCCTGCAATTCTGCCTTAATTTCAAATCCTCGTCTTTGCCTTCCCTCAATATATTTGTGGACGAGAGTTATCATTTATAACTCTGCAGGTTTGTCAATTGCAGTGCCCTGAAGCTCCACTTTACAACTCGCTTTTTTGGGAGCGGGCGGCAAAAGCGCTGGATGGCTTCAGGCCCTCTTCTGGTTCCGGGGGGCAGGCTGAGCCTGTGGTTAATTCTTCTTCCTGATGGGAAAATAGAGTGACCCGTGCCTGTCCCAACGCCAAGAGCTAGTCTCTCATTTTTTCCCCATCTTCCCGTTCATCCTCAGGACAAATTGCAACCTGTACGGAACAGGAGGTTAAAGGTGCTGATGCTCCAAGTAGGGAGATTGCTAGTAAAGTGGCTGGAATTGCGAGCCCGAGAACAAGGAGATGAGAAATGAGGTGCGTTTTAGAAACCTTTCCCCATCACACGGTGTACCATCTTCTGGGTTTCTCATGCATGTTTTCGATGTAGGAAGATGCCCTTGAACCTGGAGATTTGGGACCCATGCGATGGGTACCACGCAGTATTACTTTAAAGGGTCTGCGTTTGCTCACCCAACCTCGCCAAACCTCTCAGCCCCAAGAGTGTCCACCCTTATGTCTCATCCACCTGTGGGTCTAGATATGGTCAATCCAGTTTGCATCACAGCCCCTGAACGAATTGTGTAAGAATTTCTCTCTCTTTCACTGTCTTTGTTTCATGGGTTTTTAAAAGTAATTTCTTTTTATAATGGGGTTTAGCTGCTTTTCACAGCTGTGTTTATGCCGCTTTACACCCACTTGACACACTAACAGAGAGATATCAATACATAGGTTTTAAGATTATTACTAGTCAGATATATTCTTGTGCAATGAATCGGGCGTGTTGAGTCCAGTTCTCTGAGCAAGGAGTAGGTCTTGTCTATTACATATTGGGTTTATGGAACGGTATCTGAGCTAATTTGAAACTCTTGTTTTATGTATCACCCCACCTCACCTTTCCCGTTAAGCAGCCATAGTGTGTTTTCTGCATGTGTGACTCTGTTCTGTTTTGTAATTCAGTTCAAGTGTAACGGTTTTTACATTCCCTCTATAAGTGACACCATATGAGAAGTGTCCTTTTCTGTGTGACTTATTTCACTTAGAATCGTCGTACCTAAATCCACTCATCATGTTGCTACTAGCCTTATGACATTGATTTCATGGCTGAGTGATATTCCATTGTACATAAGGACCACAACTTTTGTATCCATTTTTCACTTTCCTGGGATATGTAAGGTGGAATGAAGTGGAGGTCCTTGTCAACAGAGCAGCCCTAAACTTTGGGGTGCTTGTGTCTTGCTGATTTTTCATTTTCCCACTTTATACCCCCATGCGTGGAAGTGCCCTATGCTCTCTAAGCTGTGTTTTTTAGATATTTCAGGACACACCGTACACTTCTGCAGAGTGGCTGTTGGCAATTTACATCCCGCCCATCAGTGTAGCAAGGCTCCCATTTCTCCATGGCCTGTCCTGCATTTCTGGTTTTGACACTTTTTTCAGCATGGCCCTTTTGACCGATGGGAAGCGATACTTCTTTGTAGCGCTGATTTGCGTTTCCAGGTTGCTTGGTTGGCCAAAAAGGGCGTATGCGTTTTTTCCTAAATATATTCAGGAAAAAACGCCTGCGCCCTTTTTGGCCAAGGGCATCATTGTCAACGTTTTGCCGCTTTTCATGTGCTTTAAAGGCGATTCGAATCTACCTCCTGAAATCTCTTTCCTGCAATTCTGCCTTGATTTCAATTCTTCGTCTTTGCCTTCCCTCAATATATTTGTGGACGAGAGTTATCATTTATAACTCTGCAGGCTTGTGAATTGCAGTGCCCTGAAGCTCCATTTTACAACTCGCTTTTTTGGGAGCTGGCCGCAAAAGCGCAGGATGGCTTCAGGACCTGTTCTGGTTCCGGGGGGCAGGCTGAGCCTGTGGTTAATTCTTCTTCCTGATGGGAAAATAGAGTGACCTGTGCCTGTCCCAACACCAAGAGCTAGTCTCTCATTTTTTCCCCGTCTTCCCGTTCATCCTCAGGACAAATTGCAACCTGTACGAAACAGGAGGTTAAAGGTGCTGATGCTCCAAGTAGGGAGATTTCTAGTAAAGTGGCTGGAATTGCGAACCCGAGCACAAGGAGATGATAAATGAGGTGCGTTTTAGAAACCTTTCCCCATCACACGGTGTACCATCTTCTGGGTTTCTCATGCATGTTTTCGATGTACGAAGATGCCCTTGAACCTGGAGATTTGGGACCCATGGGATGGGTACCACGCAGTATTACTTTAATGGGTCTGCGTTTGCTCCCCCAACCTCACCAAACCTCTAAGCCCTGAGAGTGTCCACCCTTATGTCTCATCCAGCTGTGGGTCTACATATAGTCAATCCAGGTTGCATCACAGCCCCTGAACGAATTGTGTAAGAATTTCTCTCTCTTTCCCTGTCTTTGTTTCATGGGTTTTTAAAAGTAATTTCTTTTTATAATGGGGTTTAGCTGCTTTTCACGGCTGTGTTTATGCCGCTTTACACCCACTTGACACACTAACAGAGAGATATCAATACATAGGTTTTAAGATTATTACTAGTCAGATATATTCTTGTGCGGTGAATCGGGCGTGTTGAGTCCAGTTCTCTGAGCAAGGAGTAGGTCTTGTCTATTACATATTGGGTTTATGGAACGGTATCTGAGCTCATTTGAAACTCTTGTTTTATGTATCACCCCACCTCACCTTTCCCGTTAAGCAGCCATAGTGTGTTTTCTGCATGTGTGACTCTGTTCTGTTTTGTAATTCAGTTCAAGTGTAACGGTTTTTACATTCCCTCTATAAGTGACACCATATGAGAAGTGTCCTTTTCTGTGTGACTTATTTCACTTAGAATCGTCGTATCTAAATCCACTCATCATGCTGCTACTAGCCTTATGACATTGATTTCATGGCTGAGTGACATTCCATTGTACATAAGGACCACAACTTTTGTATCCATTTTTCACTTTCCTGGGATATGTAAGGTGGAATGAAGTGGAGGTCCTTGTCAACAGAGCAGCCCTAAACTCTGGGGTGCTTGTGTCTTGCTGATTTTCAATTTTCCCACTTTATTACCCCATGCGTGGAAGTGCCCTATGCTCTCTAAGCTGTGTTTTTTAGATGTTTCAGGACACACCGTACCCTTCTCCAGAGTGGCTGTTGGCAATTTACATCCCGCCCATCAGTGTAGCAAGTCTCCCATTTCTCCATGGCCTGTCCTGCATTTCTGGTTTTGACACTTTTTTCAGCATGGCCCTTTTGTCCGATGGGAAGCGAGATTTCTTTTTGGGGTGCTGATTTGCCTTTCCAGGTTGCTTCGTTGGCCAAAAAGGGCGTATGCGTTTTTTCCTGAATATATTCAGGAAAAAACGCATACGCCCTTTTTGGCCAAGGGCATCATTGTCAACGTTTTGCCGCTTTTCATGTGCTTTAAAGGCGATTCGAATCTACCTCCTGAAATCTGTTTCCTGCAATTCTGCCTTAATTTCAAATCCTCGTCTTTGCCTTCCCTCAATATATTTGTGGACGAGAGTTATCATTTATAACTCTGCAGGTTTGTCAATTGCAGTGCCCTGAAGCTCCACTTTACAACTCGCTTTTTTGGGAGCGGGCGGCAAAAGCGCTGGATGGCTTCAGGCCCTCTTCTGGTTCCGGGGGGCAGGCTGAGCCTGTGGTTAATTCTTCTTCCTGATGGGAAAATAGAGTGACCCGTGCCTGTCCCAACGCCAAGAGCTAGTCTCTCATTTTTTCCCCATCTTCCCGTTCATCCTCAGGACAAATTGCAACCTGTACGGAACAGGAGGTTAAAGGTGCTGATGCTCCAAGTAGGGAGATTGCTAGTAAAGTGGCTGGAATTGCGAGCCCGAGAACAAGGAGATGAGAAATGAGGTGCGTTTTAGAAACCTTTCCCCATCACACGGTGTACCATCTTCTGGGTTTCTCATGCATGTTTTCGATGTAGGAAGATGCCCTTGAACCTGGAGATTTGGGACCCATGCGATGGGTACCACGCAGTATTACTTTAAAGGGTCTGCGTTTGCTCACCCAACCTCGCCAAACCTCTCAGCCCCAAGAGTGTCCACCCTTATGTCTCATCCACCTGTGGGTCTAGATATGGTCAATCCACTTTGCATCACAGCCCCTGAACGAATTGTGTAAGAATTTCTCTCTCTTTCACTGTCTTTGTTTCATGGGTTTTTAAAAGTAATTTCTTTTTATAATGGGGTTTAGCTGCTTTTCACAGCTGTGTTTATGCCGCTTTACACCCACTTGACACACTAACAGAGAGATATCAATACATAGGTTTTAAGATTATTACTAGTCAGATATATTCTTGTGCAATGAATCGGGCGTGTTGAGTCCAGTTCTCTGAGCAAGGAGTAGGTCTTGTCTATTACATATTGGGTTTATGGAACGGTATCTGAGCTAATTTGAAACTCTTGTTTTATGTATCACCCCACCTCACCTTTCCCGTTAAGCAGCCATAGTGTGTTTTCTGCATGTGTGACTCTGTTCTGTTTTGTAATTCAGTTCAAGTGTAACGGTTTTTACATTCCCTCTATAAGTGACACCATATGAGAAGTGTCCTTTTCTGTGTGACTTATTTCACTTAGAATCGTCGTACCTAAATCCACTCATCATGTTGCTACTAGCCTTATGACATTGATTTCATGGCTGAGTGATATTCCATTGTACATAAGGACCACAACTTTTGTATCCATTTTTCACTTTCCTGGGATATGTAAGGTGGAATGAAGTGGAGGTCCTTGTCAACAGAGCAGCCCTAAACTTTGGGGTGCTTGTGTCTTGCTGATTTTTCATTTTCCCACTTTATACCCCCATGCGTGGAAGTGCCCTATGCTCTCTAAGCTGTGTTTTTTAGATATTTCAGGACACACCGTACACTTCTGCAGAGTGGCTGTTGGCAATTTACATCCCGCCCATCAGTGTAGCAAGGCTCCCATTTCTCCATGGCCTGTCCTGCATTTCTGGTTTTGACACTTTTTTCA
This sequence comes from Balaenoptera physalus, assembly GCF_965194825.1. NCBI lineage: Eukaryota > Metazoa > Chordata > Mammalia > Artiodactyla > Balaenopteridae > Balaenoptera > Balaenoptera physalus. The sequence goes on along the minus strand of NW_028126453.1, from coordinate 210,740 downwards.
GCATGGCCCTTTTGACCGATGGGAAGCGATACTTCTTTGTAGCGCTGATTTGCGTTTCCAGGTTGCTTGGTTGGCCAAAAAGGGCGTATGCGTTTTTTCCTAAATATATTCAGGAAAAAACGCCTGCGCCCTTTTTGGCCAAGGGCATCATTGTCAACGTTTTGCCGCTTTTCATGTGCTTTAAAGGCGATTCGAATCTACCTCCTGAAATCTCTTTCCTGCAATTCTGCCTTGATTTCAATTCTTCGTCTTTGCCTTCCCTCAATATATTTGTGGACGAGAGTTATCATTTATAACTCTGCAGGCTTGTGAATTGCAGTGCCCTGAAGCTCCATTTTACAACTCGCTTTTTTGGGAGCTGGCCGCAAAAGCGCAGGATGGCTTCAGGACCTGTTCTGGTTCCGGGGGGCAGGCTGAGCCTGTGGTTAATTCTTCTTCCTGATGGGAAAATAGAGTGACCTGTGCCTGTCCCAACACCAAGAGCTAGTCTCTCATTTTTTCCCCGTCTTCCCGTTCATCCTCAGGACAAATTGCAACCTGTACGAAACAGGAGGTTAAAGGTGCTGATGCTCCAAGTAGGGAGATTTCTAGTAAAGTGGCTGGAATTGCGAACCCGAGCACAAGGAGATGATAAATGAGGTGCGTTTTAGAAACCTTTCCCCATCACACGGTGTACCATCTTCTGGGTTTCTCATGCATGTTTTCGATGTACGAAGATGCCCTTGAACCTGGAGATTTGGGACCCATGGGATGGGTACCACGCAGTATTACTTTAATGGGTCTGCGTTTGCTCCCCCAACCTCACCAAACCTCTAAGCCCTGAGAGTGTCCACCCTTATGTCTCATCCAGCTGTGGGTCTAGATATAGTCAATCCAGGTTGCATCACAGCCCCTGAACGAATTGTGTAAGAATTTCTCTCTCTTTCCCTGTCTTTGTTTCATGGGTTTTTAAAAGTAATTTCTTTTTATAATGGGGTTTAGCTGCTTTTCACGGCTGTGTTTATGCCGCTTTACACCCACTTGACACACTAACAGAGAGATATCAATACATAGGTTTTAAGATTATTACTAGTCAGATATATTCTTGTGCGGTGAGTCGGGCATGTTGAGTCCAGTTCTCTGAGCAAGGAGTAGGTCTTGTCTATTACATATTGGGTTTATGGAACGGTATCTGAGCTAATTTGAAACTCTTGTTTTATGTATCACCCCACCTCACCTTTCCCGTTAAGCAGCCATAGTGTGTTTTCTGCATGTGTGACTCTGTTCTGTTTTGTAATTCAGTTCAAGTGTAGCGGTTTTTACATTCCCTCTATAAGTGACACCTTATGAGAAGTGTCCTTTTCTGTGTGACTTATTTCACTTAGAATCGTCGTACCTAAATCCACTCATCATGCTGCTACTAGCCTTATGACATTGATTTCATGGCTGAGTGATATTCCATTGTACATAAGGAACACAACTTTTTTATCCATTTTTCGCTTTCCTGGGATATTTAAGGTGGAATGAAGTGGAGGTCCTTGTCAACAGAGCAGCCCTAAACTCTGGGGTGCTTGTGTCTTGCTGATTTTCAATTTTCCCACTTTATTACCCCATGCGTGGAAGTGCCCTATGCTCTCTAAGCTGTGTTTTTTAGATGTTTCAGGACACACCGTACCCTTCTCCAGAGTGGCTGTTGGCAATTTACATCCCGCCCATCAGTGTAGCAAGTCTCCCATTTCTCCATGGCCTGTCCTGCATTTCTGGTTTTGACACTTTTTTCAGCATGGCCCTTTTGTCCGATGGGAAGCGAGATTTCTTTTTGGGGTGCTGATTTGCCTTTCCAGGTTGCTTCGTTGGCCAAAAAGGGCGTATGCGTTTTTTCCTGAATATATTCAGGAAAAAACGCATACGCCCTTTTTGGCCAAGGGCATCATTGTCAACGTTTTGCCGCTTTTCATGTGCTTTAAAGGCGATTCGAATCTACCTCCTGAAATCTGTTTCCTGCAATTCTGCCTTAATTTCAAATCCTCGTCTTTGCCTTCCCTCAATATATTTGTGGACGAGAGTTATCATTTATAACTCTGCAGGTTTGTCAATTGCAGTGCCCTGAAGCTCCACTTTACAACTCGCTTTTTTGGGAGCGGGCGGCAAAAGCGCTGGATGGCTTCAGGCCCTCTTCTGGTTCCGGGGGGCAGGCTGAGCCTGTGGTTAATTCTTCTTCCTGATGGGAAAATAGAGTGACCCGTGCCTGTCCCAACGCCAAGAGCTAGTCTCTCATTTTTTCCCCATCTTCCCGTTCATCCTCAGGACAAATTGCAACCTGTACGGAACAGGAGGTTAAAGGTGCTGATGCTCCAAGTAGGGAGATTGCTAGTAAAGTGGCTGGAATTGCGAGCCCGAGAACAAGGAGATGAGAAATGAGGTGCGTTTTAGAAACCTTTCCCCATCACACGGTGTACCATCTTCTGGGTTTCTCATGCATGTTTTCGATGTAGGAAGATGCCCTTGAACCTGGAGATTTGGGACCCATGCGATGGGTACCACGCAGTATTACTTTAAAGGGTCTGCGTTTGCTCACCCAACCTCGCCAAACCTCTCAGCCCCAAGAGTGTCCACCCTTATGTCTCATCCACCTGTGGGTCTAGATATGGTCAATCCAGTTTGCATCACAGCCCCTGAACGAATTGTGTAAGAATTTCTCTCTCTTTCACTGTCTTTGTTTCATGGGTTTTTAAAAGTAATTTCTTTTTATAATGGGGTTTAGCTGCTTTTCACAGCTGTGTTTATGCCGCTTTACACCCACTTGACACACTAACAGAGAGATATCAATACATAGGTTTTAAGATTATTACTAGTCAGATATATTCTTGTGCAATGAATCGGGCGTGTTGAGTCCAGTTCTCTGAGCAAGGAGTAGGTCTTGTCTATTACATATTGGGTTTATGGAACGGTATCTGAGCTAATTTGAAACTCTTGTTTTATGTATCACCCCACCTCACCTTTCCCGTTAAGCAGCCATAGTGTGTTTTCTGCATGTGTGACTCTGTTCTGTTTTGTAATTCAGTTCAAGTGTAACGGTTTTTACATTCCCTCTATAAGTGACACCATATGAGAAGTGTCCTTTTCTGTGTGACTTATTTCACTTAGAATCGTCGTACCTAAATCCACTCATCATGTTGCTACTAGCCTTATGACATTGATTTCATGGCTGAGTGATATTCCATTGTACATAAGGACCACAACTTTTGTATCCATTTTTCACTTTCCTGGGATATGTAAGGTGGAATGAAGTGGAGGTCCTTGTCAACAGAGCAGCCCTAAACTTTGGGGTGCTTGTGTCTTGCTGATTTTTCATTTTCCCACTTTATACCCCCATGCGTGGAAGTGCCCTATGCTCTCTAAGCTGTGTTTTTTAGATATTTCAGGACACACCGTACACTTCTGCAGAGTGGCTGTTGGCAATTTACATCCCGCCCATCAGTGTAGCAAGGCTCCCATTTCTCCATGGCCTGTCCTGCATTTCTGGTTTTGACACTTTTTTCAGCATGGCCCTTTTGACCGATGGGAAGCGATACTTCTTTGTAGCGCTGATTTGCGTTTCCAGGTTGCTTGGTTGGCCAAAAAGGGCGTATGCGTTTTTTCCTAAATATATTCAGGAAAAAACGCCTGCGCCCTTTTTGGCCAAGGGCATCATTGTCAACGTTTTGCCGCTTTTCATGTGCTTTAAAGGCGATTCGAATCTACCTCCTGAAATCTCTTTCCTGCAATTCTGCCTTGATTTCAATTCTTCGTCTTTGCCTTCCCTCAATATATTTGTGGACGAGAGTTATCATTTATAACTCTGCAGGCTTGTGAATTGCAGTGCCCTGAAGCTCCATTTTACAACTCGCTTTTTTGGGAGCTGGCCGCAAAAGCGCAGGATGGCTTCAGGACCTGTTCTGGTTCCGGGGGGCAGGCTGAGCCTGTGGTTAATTCTTCTTCCTGATGGGAAAATAGAGTGACCTGTGCCTGTCCCAACACCAAGAGCTAGTCTCTCATTTTTTCCCCGTCTTCCCGTTCATCCTCAGGACAAATTGCAACCTGTACGAAACAGGAGGTTAAAGGTGCTGATGCTCCAAGTAGGGAGATTTCTAGTAAAGTGGCTGGAATTGCGAACCCGAGCACAAGGAGATGATAAATGAGGTGCGTTTTAGAAACCTTTCCCCATCACACGGTGTACCATCTTCTGGGTTTCTCATGCATGTTTTCGATGTACGAAGATGCCCTTGAACCTGGAGATTTGGGACCCATGGGATGGGTACCACGCAGTATTACTTTAATGGGTCTGCGTTTGCTCCCCCAACCTCACCAAACCTCTAAGCCCTGAGAGTGTCCACCCTTATGTCTCATCCAGCTGTGGGTCTAGATATAGTCAATCCAGGTTGCATCACAGCCCCTGAACGAATTGTGTAAGAATTTCTCTCTCTTTCCCTGTCTTTGTTTCATGGGTTTTTAAAAGTAATTTCTTTTTATAATGGGGTTTAGCTGCTTTTCACAGCTGTGTTTATGCCGCTTTACACCCACTTGACACACTAACAGAGAGATATCAATACATAGGTTTTAAGATTATTACTAGTCAGATATATTCTTGTGCGGTGAGTCGGGCATGTTGAGTCCAGTTCTCTGAGCAAGGAGTAGGTCTTGTCTATTACATATTGGGTTTATGGAACGGTATCTGAGCTAATTTGAAACTCTTGTTTTATGTATCACCCCACCTCACCTTTCCCGTTAAGCAGCCATAGTGTGTTTTCTGCATGTGTGACTCTGTTCTGTTTTGTAATTCAGTTCAAGTGTAGCGGTTTTTACATTCCCTCTATAAGTGACACCTTATGAGAAGTGTCCTTTTCTGTGTGACTTATTTCACTTAGAATCGTCGTACCTAAATCCACTCATCATGCTGCTACTAGCCTTATGACATTGATTTCATGGCTGAGTGATATTCCATTGTACATAAGGAACACAACTTTTTTATCCATTTTTCGCTTTCCTGGGATATTTAAGGTGGAATGAAGTGGAGGTCCTTGTCAACAGAGCAGCCCTAAACTCTGGGGTGCTTGTGTCTTGCTGATTTTCAATTTTCCCACTTTATTACCCCATGCGTGGAAGTGCCCTATGCTCTCTAAGCTGTGTTTTTTAGATGTTTCAGGACACACCGTACCCTTCTCCAGAGTGGCTGTTGGCAATTTACATCCCGCCCATCAGTGTAGCAAGTCTCCCATTTCTCCATGGCCTGTCCTGCATTTCTGGTTTTGACACTTTTTTCAGCATGGCCCTTTTGTCCGATGGGAAGCGAGATTTCTTTTTGGGGTGCTGATTTGCCTTTCCAGGTTGCTTCGTTGGCCAAAAAGGGCGTATGCGTTTTTTCCTGAATATATTCAGGAAAAAACGCATACGCCCTTTTTGGCCAAGGGCATCATTGTCAACGTTTTGCCGCTTTTCATGTGCTTTAAAGGCGATTCGAATCTACCTCCTGAAATCTGTTTCCTGCAATTCTGCCTTAATTTCAAATCCTCGTCTTTGCCTTCCCTCAATATATTTGTGGACGAGAGTTATCATTTATAACTCTGCAGGTTTGTCAATTGCAGTGCCCTGAAGCTCCACTTTACAACTCGCTTTTTTGGGAGCGGGCGGCAAAAGCGCTGGATGGCTTCAGGCCCTCTTCTGGTTCCGGGGGGCAGGCTGAGCATGTGGTTAATTCTTCTTCCTGATGGGAAAATAGAGTGACCTGTGCCTGTCCCAACACCAAGAGCTAGTCTCTCATTTTTTCCCCGTCTTCCCGTTCATCCTCAGGACAAATTGCAACCTGTACGGAACAGGAGGTTAAAGGTGCTGATGCTCCAAGTAGGGAGATTGCTAGTAAAGTGGCTGGAATGGCCAACCCGAGCACAAGGAGATGAAAAATGAGGTGCGTTTTAGAAACCTTTCCCATCACACGGTGTACCATCTTCTGGGTTTCTCATGCATGTTTTCGATGTACGAAGATGCCCTTGAACCTGGAGATTTGGGACCCATGGGATGGGTACCACGCAGTATTACTTTAATGGGTCTGCGTTTGCTCCCCCAACCTCACCAAACCTCTCAGCCCTGAGAGTGTCCACCCTTATGTCTCATCCAGCTGTGGGTCTAGATATGGTCAATCCAGGTTGCATCACAGCCCCTGAACGAATTGTGTAAGAATTTCTCTCTCTTTCCCTGTCTTTGTTTCATGGGTTTTTAAAAGTAATTTCTTTTTATAATGGGGTTTAGCTGCTTTTCACGGCTGTGTTTATGCCGCTTTACACCCACTTGACACACTAACAGAGAGATATCAATACATAGGTTTTAAGATTATTACTAGTCAGATATATTCTTGTGCGGTGAGTCGGGCATGTTGAGTCCAGTTCTCTGAGCAAGGAGTAGGTCTTGTCTATTACATATTGGGTTTATGGAACGGTATCTGAGCTAATTTGAAACTCTTGTTTTATGTATCACCCCACCTCACCTTTCCCGTTAAGCAGCCATAGTGTGTTTTCTGCATGTGTGACTCTGTTCTGTTTTGTAATTCAGTTCAAGTGTAGCGGTTTTTACATTCCCTCTATAAGTGACACCTTATGAGAAGTGTCCTTTTCTGAGTGACTTATTTCACTTAGAATCGTCGTACCTAAATCCACTCATCATGCTGCTACTAGCCTTATGACATTGATTTCATGGCTGAGTGATATTCCATTGTACATAAGGAACACAATTTTTTATCCATTTTTCGCTTTCCTGGGATATTTAAGGTGGAATGAAGTGGAGGTCCTTGTCAACAGAGCAGCCCTAAACTCTGGGGTGCTTGTGTCTTGCTGATTTTCAATTTTCCCACTTTATTACCCCATGCGTGGAAGTGCCCTATGCTCTCTAAGCTGTGTTTTTTAGATGTTTCAGGACACACCGTACCCTTCTCCAGAGTGGCTGTTGGCAATTTACATCCCGCCCATCAGTGTAGCAAGTCTCCCATTTCTCCATGGCCTGTCCTGCATTTCTGGTTTTGACACTTTTTTCAGCATGGTCCTTTTGTCCGATGGGAAGCGAGATTTCTTTTTGGGGTGCTGATTTGCCTTTCCAGGTTGCTTCGTTGGCCAAAAAGGGCGTATGCGTTTTTTCCTGAATATATTCAGGAAAAAACGCATACGCCCTTTTTGGCCAAGGGCATCATTGTCAACGTTTTGCCGCTTTTCATGTGCTTTAAAGGCGATTCGAATCTACCTCCTGAAATCTGTTTCCTGCAATTCTGCCTTAATTTCAAATCCTCGTCTTTGCCTTCCCTCAATATATTTGTGGACGAGAGTTATCATTTATAACTCTGCAGGTTTGTCAATTGCAGTGCCCTGAAGCTCCACTTTACAACTCGCTTTTTTGGGAGCGGGCGGCAAAAGCGCTGGATGGCTTCAGGCCCTCTTCTGGTTCCGGGGGGCAGGCTGAGCATGTGGTTAATTCTTCTTCCTGATGGGAAAATAGAGTGACCTGTGCCTGTCCCAACACCAAGAGCTAGTCTCTCATTTTTTCCCCGTCTTCCCGTTCATCCTCAGGACAAATTGCAACCTGTACGGAACAGGAGGTTAAAGGTGCTGATGCTCCAAGTAGGGAGATTGCTAGTAAAGTGGCTGGAATGGCCAACCCGAGCACAAGGAGATGAAAAATGAGGTGCGTTTTAGAAACCTTTCCCATCACACGGTGTACCATCTTCTGGGTTTCTCATGCATGTTTTCGATGTACGAAGATGCCCTTGAACCTGGAGATTTGGGACCCATGGGATGGGTACCACGCAGTATTACTTTAATGGGTCTGCGTTTGCTCCCCCAACCTCACCAAACCTCTCAGCCCTGAGAGTGTCCACCCTTATGTCTCATCCAGCTGTGGGTCTAGATATGGTCAATCCAGGTTGCATCACAGCCCCTGAACGAATTGTGTAAGAATTTCTCTCTCTTTCCCTGTCTTTGTTTCATGGGTTTTTAAAAGTAATTTCTTTTTATAATGGGGTTTAGCTGCTTTTCACGGCTGTGTTTATGCCGCTTTACACCCACTTGACACACTAACAGAGAGATATCAATACATAGGTTTTAAGATTATTACTAGTCAGATATATTCTTGTGCGGTGAGTCGGGCATGTTGAGTCCAGTTCTCTGAGCAAGGAGTAGGTCTTGTCTATTACATATTGGGTTTATGGAACGGTATCTGAGCTAATTTGAAACTCTTGTTTTATGTATCACCCCACCTCACCTTTCCCGTTAAGCAGCCATAGTGTGTTTTCTGCATGTGTGACTCTGTTCTGTTTTGTAATTCAGTTCAAGTGTAGCGGTTTTTACATTCCCTCTATAAGTGACACCTTATGAGAAGTGTCCTTTTCTGTGTGACTTATTTCACTTAGAATCGTCGTACCTAAATCCACTCATCATGCTGCTACTAGCCTTATGACATTGATTTCATGGCTGAGTGATATTCCATTGTACATAAGGAACACAATTTTTTATCCATTTTTCGCTTTCCTGGGATATTTAAGGTGGAATGAAGTGGAGGTCCTTGTCAACAGAGCAGCCCTAAACTCTGGGGTGCTTGTGTCTTGCTGATTTTCAATTTTCCCACTTTATTACCCCATGCGTGGAAGTGCCCTATGCTCTCTAAGCTGTGTTTTTTAGATGTTTCAGGACACACCGTACCCTTCTCCAGAGTGGCTGTTGGCAATTTACATCCCGCCCATCAGTGTAGCAAGTCTCCCATTTCTCCATGGCCTGTCCTGCATTTCTGGTTTTGACACTTTTTTCAGCATGGCCCTTTTGTCCGATGGGAAGCGAGATTTCTTTTTGGGGTGCTGATTTGCCTTTCCAGGTTGCTTCGTTGGCCAAAAAGGGCGTATGCGTTTTTTCCTGAATATATTCAGGAAAAAACGCATACGCCCTTTTTGGCCAAGGGCATCATTGTCAACGTTTTGCCGCTTTTCATGTGCTTTAAAGGCGATTCGAATCTACCTCCTGAAATCTGTTTCCTGCAATTCTGCCTTAATTTCAAATCCTCGTCTTTGCCTTCCCTCAATATATTTGTGGACGAGAGTTATCATTTATAACTCTGCAGGTTTGTCAATTGCAGTGCCCTGAAGCTCCACTTTACAACTCGCTTTTTTGGGAGCGGGCGGCAAAAGCGCTGGATGGCTTCAGGCCCTCTTCTGGTTCCGGGGGGCAGGCTGAGCATGTGGTTAATTCTTCTTCCTGATGGGAAAATAGAGTGACCTGTGCCTGTCCCAACACCAAGAGCTAGTCTCTCATTTTTTCCCCGTCTTCCCGTTCATCCTCAGGACAAATTGCAACCTGTACGGAACAGGAGGTTAAAGGTGCTGATGCTCCAAGTAGGGAGATTGCTAGTAAAGTGGCTGGAATGGCCAACCCGAGCACAAGGAGATGAAAAATGTGGTGCGTTTTAGAAACCTTTCCCATCACACGGTGTACCATCTTCTGGGTTTCTCATGCATGTTTTCGATGTACGAAGATGCCCTTGAACCTGGAGATTTGGGACCCATGGGATGGGTACCACGCAGTATTACTTTAATGGGTCTGCGTTTGCTCCCCCAACCTCACCAAACCTCTCAGCCCTGAGAGTGTCCACCCTTATGTCTCATCCAGCTGTGGGTCTAGATATGGTCAATCCAGGTTGCATCACAGCCCCTGAACGAATTGTGTAAGAATTTCTCTCTCTTTCCCTGTCTTTGTTTCATGGGTTTTTAAAAGTAATTTCTTTTTATAATGGGGTTTAGCTGCTTTTCACGGCTGTGTTTATGCCGCTTTACACCCACTTGACACACTAACAGAGAGATATCAATACATAGGTTTTAAGATTATTACTAGTCAGATATATTCTTGTGCGGTGAATCGGGCGTGTTGAGTCCAGTTCTCTGAGCAAGGAGTAGGTCTTGTCTATTACATATTGGGTTTATGGAACGGTATCTGAGCTCATTTGAAACTCTTGTTTTATGTATCACCCCACCTCACCTTTCCCGTTAAGCAGCCATAGTGTGTTTTCTGCATGTGTGACTCTGTTCTGTTTTGTAATTCAGTTCAAGTGTAACGGTTTTTACATTCCCTTTATAAGTGACACCATATGAGAAGTGTCCTTTTCTGTGTGACTTATTTCACTTAGAATCGTCGTACCTAAATCCACTCATCATGCTGCTACTAGCCTTATGACATTGATTTCATGGCTGAGTGACATTCCATTGTACATAAGGACCACAACTTTTGTATCCATTTTTCACTTTCCTGGGATATGTAAGGTGGAATGAAGTGAAGGTCCTTGTCAACAGAGCAGCCCTAAACTTTGGGGTGCTTGTGTCTTGCTGATTTTTAATTTTCCCACTTTATACCCCCATGCGTGGAAGTGCCCTATGCTCTCTAAGCTGTGTTTTTTAGATGTTTCAGGACACACCGTACACTTCTCCAGAGTGGCTGTTGGCAATTTACATCCCGCCCATCAGTGTAGCAAGGCTCCCATTTCTCCATGGCCTGTCCTGCATTTCTGGTTTTGACACTTTTTTCAGCATGGCCCTTTTGACCGATGGGAAGCGAGACTTCTTTGTAGCGCTGATTTGCCTTTCCTGGTTGCTTGGTTGGCCAAAAAGGGCGTATGCGTTTTTTCCTGAATATATTCAGGAAAAAACGCATACGCCCTTTTTGGCCAAGGGCATCATTGTCAACGTTTTGCCGCTTTTCATGTGCTTTAAAGGCGATTCGAATCTACCTCCTGAAATCTCTTTCCTGCAATTCTGCCTTGATTTCAATTCTTCGTCTTTGCCTTCCCTCAATATATTTGTGGATGAGAGTTATCATTTATAACTCTGCAGGCTTGTGAATTGCAGTTCCCTGAAGCTCCATTTTACAACTCGCTTTTTTGGGAGCTGGCCGCAAAAGCGCAGGATGGCTTCAGGACCTGTTCTGGTTCCGGGGGGCAGGCTGAGCCTGTGGTTAATTCTTCTTCCTGATGGGAAAATAGAGTGACCTGTGCCTGTCCCAACACCAAGAGCTAGTCTCTCATTTTTTCCCCGTCTTCCCGTTCATCCTCAGGACAAATTGCAACCTGTACGAAACAGGAGGTTAAAGGTGCTGATGCTCCAAGTAGGGAGATTTCTAGTAAAGTGGCTGGAATTGCGAACCCGAGCACAAGGAGATGATAAATGAGGTGCGTTTTAGAAACCTTTCCCCATCACACGGTGTACCATCTTCTGGGTTTCTCATGCATGTTTTCGATGTACGAAGATGCCCTTGAACCTGGAGATTTGGGACCCATGGGATGGGTACCACGCAGTATTACTTTAATGGGTCTGCGTTTGCTCCCCCAACCTCACCAAACCTCTAAGCCCTGAGAGTGTCCACCCTTATGTCTCATCCAGCTGTGGGTCTAGATATAGTCAATCCAGGTTGCATCACAGCCCCTGAACGAATTGTGTAAGAATTTCTCTCTCTTTCCCTGTCTTTGTTTCATGGGTTTTTAAAAGTAATTTCTTTTTATAATGGGGTTTAGCTGCTTTTCACGGCTGTGTTTATGCCGCTTTACACCCACTTGACACACTAACAGAGAGATATCAATACATAGGTTTTAAGATTATTACTAGTCAGATATATTCTTGTGCGGTGAGTCGGGCATGTTGAGTCCAGTTCTCTGAGCAAGGAGTAGGTCTTGTCTATTACATATTGGGTTTATGGAACGGTATCTGAGCTAATTTGAAACTCTTGTTTTATGTATCACCCCACCTCACCTTTCCCGTTAAGCAGCCATAGTGTGTTTTCTGCATGTGTGACTCTGTTCTGTTTTGTAATTCAGTTCAAGTGTAGCGGTTTTTACATTCCCTCTATAAGTGACACCTTATGAGAAGTGTCCTTTTCTGTGTGACTTATTTCACTTAGAATCGTCGTACCTAAATCCACTCATCATGCTGCTACTAGCCTTATGACATTGATTTCATGGCTGAGTGATATTCCATTGTACATAAGGAACACAATTTTTTATCCATTTTTCGCTTTCCTGGGATATTTAAGGTGGAATGAAGTGGAGGTCCTTGTCAACAGAGCAGCCCTAAACTCTGGGGTGCTTGTGTCTTGCTGATTTTCAATTTTCCCACTTTATTACCCCATGCGTGGAAGTGCCCTATGCTCTCTAAGCTGTGTTTTTTAGATGTTTCAGGACACACCGTACCCTTCTCCAGAGTGGCTGTTGGCAATTTACATCCCGCCCATCAGTGTAGCAAGTCTCCCATTTCTCCATGGCCTGTCCTGCATTTCTGGTTTTGACACTTTTTTCAGCATGGCCCTTTTGTCCGATGGGAAGCGAGATTTCTTTTTGGGGTGCTGATTTGCCTTTCCAGGTTGCTTCGTTGGCCAAAAAGGGCGTATGCGTTTTTTCCTGAATATATTCAGGAAAAAACGCATACGCCCTTTTTGGCCAAGGGCATCATTGTCAACGTTTTGCCGCTTTTCATGTGCTTTAAAGGCGATTCGAATCTACCTCCTGAAATCTGTTTCCTGCAATTCTGCCTTAATTTCAAATCCTCGTCTTTGCCTTCCCTCAATATATTTGTGGACGAGAGTTATCATTTATAACTCTGCAGGTTTGTCAATTGCAGTGCCCTGAAGCTCCACTTTACAACTCGCTTTTTTGGGAGCGGGCGGCAAAAGCGCTGGATGGCTTCAGGCCCTCTTCTGGTTCCGGGGGGCAGGCTGAGCATGTGGTTAATTCTTCTTCCTGATGGGAAAATAGAGTGACCTGTGCCTGTCCCAACACCAAGAGCTAGTCTCTCATTTTTTCCCCGTCTTCCCGTTCATCCTCAGGACAAATTGCAACCTGTACGGAACAGGAGGTTAAAGGTGCTGATGCTCCAAGTAGGGAGATTGCTAGTAAAGTGGCTGGAATGGCCAACCCGAGCACAAGGAGATGAAAAATGAGGTGCGTTTTAGAAACCTTTCCCATCACACGGTGTACCATCTTCTGGGTTTCTCATGCATGTTTTCGATGTACGAAGATGCCCTTGAACCTGGAGATTTGGGACCCATGGGATGGGTACCACGCAGTATTACTTTAATGGGTCTGCGTTTGCTCCCCCAACCTCACCAAACCTCTCAGCCCTGAGAGTGTCCACCCTTATGTCTCATCCAGCTGTGGGTCTAGATATGGTCAATCCAGGTTGCATCACAGCCCCTGAACGAATTGTGTAAGAATTTCTCTCTCTTTCCCTGTCTTTGTTTCATGGGTTTTTAAAAGTAATTTCTTTTTATAATGGGGTTTAGCTGCTTTTCACGGCTGTGTTTATGCCGCTTTACACCCACTTGACACACTAACAGAGAGATATCAATACATAGGTTTTAAGATTATTACTAGTCAGATATATTCTTGTGCGGTGAATCGGGCGTGTTGAGTCCAGTTCTCTGAGCAAGGAGTAGGTCTTGTCTATTACATATTGGGTTTATGGAACGGTATCTGAGCTCATTTGAAACTCTTGTTTTATGTATCACCCCACCTCACCTTTCCCGTTAAGCAGCCATAGTGTGTTTTCTGCATGTGTGACTCTGTTCTGTTTTGTAATTCAGTTCAAGTGTAACGGTTTTTACATTCCCTTTATAAGTGACACCATATGAGAAGTGTCCTTTTCTGTGTGACTTATTTCACTTAGAATCGTCGTACCTAAATCCACTCATCATGCTGCTACTAGCCTTATGACATTGATTTCATGGCTGAGTGACATTCCATTGTACATAAGGACCACAACTTTTGTATCCATTTTTCACTTTCCTGGGATATGTAAGGTGGAATGAAGTGGAGGTCCTTGTCAACAGAGCAGCCCTAAACTTTGGGGTGCTTGTGTCTTGCTGATTTTTAATTTTCCCACTTTATACCCCCATGCGTGGAAGTGCCCTATGCTCTCTAAGCTGTGTTTTTTAGATGTTTCAGGACACACCGTACACTTCTCCAGAGTGGCTGTTGGCAATTTACATCCCGCCCATCAGTGTAGCAAGGCTCCCATTTCTCCATGGCCTGTCCTGCATTTCTGGTTTTGACACTTTTTTCAGCATGGCCCTTTTGACCGATGGGAAGCGAGACTTCTTTGTAGCGCTGATTTGCCTTTCCAGGTTGCTTGGTTGGCCAAAAAGGGCGTATGCGTTTTTTCCTGAATATATTCAGGAAAAAACGCATACGCCCTTTTTGGCCAAGGGCATCATTGTCAACGTTTTGCCGCTTTTCATGTGCTTTAAAGGCGATTCGAATCTACCTCCTGAAATCTCTTTCCTGCAATTCTGCCTTGATTTCAATTCTTCGTCTTTGCCTTCCCTCAATATATTTGTGGACGAGAGTTATCATTTATAACTCTGCAGGCTTGTGAATTGCAGTGCCCTGAAGCTCCATTTTACAACTCGCTTTTTTGGGAGCTGGCCGCAAAAGCGCAGGATGGCTTCAGGACCTGTTCTGGTTCCGGGGGGCAGGCTGAGCCTGTGGTTAATTCTTCTTCCTGATGGGAAAATAGAGTGACCTGTGCCTGTCCCAACACCAAGAGCTAGTCTCTCATTTTTTCCCCGTCTTCCCGTTCATCCTCAGGACAAATTGCAACCTGTACGAAACAGGAGGTTAAAGGTGCTGATGCTCCAAGTAGGGAGATTTCTAGTAAAGTGGCTGGAATTGCGAACCCGAGCACAAGGAGATGATAAATGAGGTGCGTTTTAGAAACCTTTCCCCATCACACGGTGTACCATCTTCTGGGTTTCTCATGCATGTTTTCGATGTACGAAGATGCCCTTGAACCTGGAGATTTGGGACCCATGGGATGGGTACCACGCAGTATTACTTTAATGGGTCTGCGTTTGCTCCCCCAACCTCACCAAACCTCTAAGCCCTGAGAGTGTCCACCCTTATGTCTCATCCAGCTGTGGGTCTAGATATGGTCAATCCAGGTTGCATCACAGCCCCTGAACGAATTGTGTAAGAATTTCTCTCTCTTTCCCTGTCTTTGTTTCATGGGTTTTTAAAAGTAATTTCTTTTTATAATGGGGTTTAGCTGCTTTTCACGGCTGTGTTTATGCCGCTTTACACCCACTTGACACACTAACAGAGAGATATCAATACATAGGTTTTAAGATTATTACTAGTCAGATATATTCTTGTGCGGTGAGTCGGGCATGTTGAGTCCAGTTCTCTGAGCAAGGAGTAGGTCTTGTCTATTACATATTGGGTTTATGGAACGGTATCTGAGCTAATTTGAAACTCTTGTTTTATGTATCACCCCACCTCACCTTTCCCGTTAAGCAGCCATAGTGTGTTTTCTGCATGTGTGACTCTGTTCTGTTTTGTAATTCAGTTCAAGTGTAGCGGTTTTTACATTCCCTCTATAAGTGACACCTTATGAGAAGTGTCCTTTTCTGTGTGACTTATTTCACTTAGAATCGTCGTACCTAAATCCACTCATCATGCTGCTACTAGCCTTATGACATTGATTTCATGGCTGAGTGATATTCCATTGTACATAAGGAACACAACTTTTTTATCCATTTTTCGCTTTCCTGGGATATTTAAGGTGGAATGAAGTGGAGGTCCTTGTCAACAGAGCAGCCCTAAACTCTGGGGTGCTTGTGTCTTGCTGATTTTCAATTTTCCCACTTTATTACCCCATGCGTGGAAGTGCCCTATGCTCTCTAAGCTGTGTTTTTTAGATGTTTCAGGACACACCGTACCCTTCTCCAGAGTGGCTGTTGGCAATTTACATCCCGCCCATCAGTGTAGCAAGTCTCCCATTTCTCCATGGCCTGTCCTGCATTTCTGGTTTTGACACTTTTTTCAGCATGGCCCTTTTGTCCGATGGGAAGCGAGATTTCTTTTTGGGGTGCTGATTTGCCTTTCCAGGTTGCTTGGTTGGCCAAAAAGGGCGTATGCGTTTTTTCCTGAATATATTCAGGAAAAAACGCATACGCCCTTTTTGGCCAAGGGCATCATTGTCAACGTTTTGCCGCTTTTCATGTGCTTTAAAGGCGATTCGAATCTACCTCCTGAAATCTGTTTCCTGCAATTCTGCCTTAATTTCAAATCCTCGTCTTTGCCTTCCCTCAATATATTTGTGGACGAGAGTTATCATTTATAACTCTGCAGGTTTGTCAATTGCAGTGCCCTGAAGCTCCACTTTACAACTCGCTTTTTTGGGAGCGGGCGGCAAAAGCGCTGGATGGCTTCAGGCCCTCTTCTGGTTCCGGGGGGCAGGCTGAGCATGTGGTTAATTCTTCTTCCTGATGGGAAAATAGAGTGACCTGTGCCTGTCCCAACACCAAGAGCTAGTCTCTCATTTTTTCCCCGTCTTCCCGTTCATCCTCAGGACAAATTGCAACCTGTACGGAACAGGAGGTTAAAGGTGCTGATGCTCCAAGTAGGGAGATTGCTAGTAAAGTGGCTGGAATGGCCAACCCGAGCACAAGGAGATGAAAAATGAGGTGCGTTTTAGAAACCTTTCCCATCACACGGTGTACCATCTTCTGGGTTTCTCATGCATGTTTTCGATGTACGAAGATGCCCTTGAACCTGGAGATTTGGGACCCATGGGATGGGTACCACGCAGTATTACTTTAATGGGTCTGCGTTTGCTCCCCCAACCTCACCAAACCTCTCAGCCCTGAGAGTGTCCACCCTTATGTCTCATCCAGCTGTGGGTCTAGATATGGTCAATCCAGGTTGCATCACAGCCCCTGAACGAATTGTGTAAGAATTTCTCTCTCTTTCCCTGTCTTTGTTTCATGGGTTTTTAAAAGTAATTTCTTTTTATAATGGGGTTTAGCTGCTTTTCACGGCTGTGTTTATGCCGCTTTACACCCACTTGACACACTAACAGAGAGATATCAATACATAGGTTTTAAGATTATTACTAGTCAGATATATTCTTGTGCGGTGAATCGGGCGTGTTGAGTCCAGTTCTCTGAGCAAGGAGTAGGTCTTGTCTATTACATATTGGGTTTATGGAACGGTATCTGAGCTCATTTGAAACTCTTGTTTTATGTATCACCCCACCTCACCTTTCCCGTTAAGCAGCCATAGTGTGTTTTCTGCATGTGTGACTCTGTTCTGTTTTGTAATTCAGTTCAAGTGTAACGGTTTTTACATTCCCTCTATAAGTGACACCATATGAGAAGTGTCCTTTTCTGTGTGACTTATTTCACTTAGAATCGTCGTACCTAAATCCACTCATCATGCTGCTACTAGCCTTATGACATTGATTTCATGGCTGAGTGACATTCCATTGTACATAAGGACCACAACTTTTGTATCCATTTTTCACTTTCCTGGGATATGTAAGGTGGAATGAAGTGGAGGTCCTTGTCAACAGAGCAGCCCTAAACTCTGGGGTGCTTGTGTCTTGCTGATTTTCAATTTTCCCACTTTATTACCCCATGCGTTGAAGTGCCCTATGCTCTCTAAGCTGTGTTTTTTAGATGTTTCAGGACACACCGTACCCTTCTCCAGAGTGGCTGTTGGCAATTTACATCCCGCCCATCAGTGTAGCAAGTCTCCCATTTCTCCATGGCCTGTCCTGCATTTCTGGTTTTGACACTTTTTTCAGCATGGCCCTTTTGTCCGATGGGAAGCGAGATTTCTTTTTGGGGTGCTGATTTGCCTTTCCAGGTTGCTTCGTTGGCCAAAAAGGGCGTATGCGTTTTTTCCTGAATATATTCAGGAAAAAACGCATACGCCCTTTTTGGCCAAGGGCATCATTGTCAACGTTTTGCCGCTTTTCATGTGCTTTAAAGGCGATTCGAATCTACCTCCTGAAATCTGTTTCCTGCAATTCTGCCTTAATTTCAAATCCTCGTCTTTGCCTTCCCTCAATATATTTGTGGACGAGAGTTATCATTTATAACTCTGCAGGTTTGTCAATTGCAGTGCCCTGAAGCTCCACTTTACAACTCGCTTTTTTGGGAGCGGGCGGCAAAAGCGCTGGATGGCTTCAGGCCCTCTTCTGGTTCCGGGGGGCAGGCTGAGCATGTGGTTAATTCTTCTTCCTGATGGGAAAATAGAGTGACCTGTGCCTGTCCCAACACCAAGAGCTAGTCTCTCATTTTTTCCCCGTCTTCCCGTTCATCCTCAGGACAAATTGCAACCTGTACGGAACAGGAGGTTAAAGGTGCTGATGCTCCAAGTAGGGAGATTGCTAGTAAAGTGGCTGGAATGGCCAACCCGAGCACAAGGAGATGAAAAATGAGGTGCGTTTTAGAAACCTTTCCCATCACACGGTGTACCATCTTCTGGGTTTCTCATGCATGTTTTCGATGTACGAAGATGCCCTTGAACCTGGAGATTTGGGACCCATGGGATGGGTACCACGCAGTATTACTTTAATGGGTCTGCGTTTGCTCCCCCAACCTCACCAAACCTCTCAGCCCTGAGAGTGTCCACCCTTATGTCTCATCCAGCTGTGGGTCTAGATATGGTCAATCCAGGTTGCATCACTGCCCCTGAACGAATTGTGTAAGAATTTCTCTCTCTTTCCCTGTCTTTGTTTCATGGGTTTTTAAAAGTAATTTCTTTTTATAATGGGGTTTAGCTGCTTTTCACGGCTGTGTTTATGCCGCTTTACACCCACTTGACACACTAACAGAGAGATATCAATACATAGGTTTTAAGATTATTACTAGTCAGATATATTCTTGTGCGGTGAATCGGGCGTGTTGAGTCCAGTTCTCTGAGCAAGGAGTAGGTCTTGTCTATTACATATTGGGTTTATGGAACGGTATCTGAGCTCATTTGAAACTCTTGTTTTATGTATCACCCCACCTCACCTTTCCCGTTAAGCAGCCATAGTGTGTTTTCTGCATGTGTGACTCTGTTCTGTTTTGTAATTCAGTTCAAGTGTAACGGTTTTTACATTCCCTTTATAAGTGACACCATATGAGAAGTGTCCTTTTCTGTGTGACTTATTTCACTTAGAATCGTCGTACCTAAATCCACTCATCATGCTGCTACTAGCCTTATGACATTGATTTCATGGCTGAGTGACATTCCATTGTACATAAGGACCACAACTTTTGTATCCATTTTTCACTTTCCTGGGATATGTAAGGTGGAATGAAGTGGAGGTCCTTGTCAACAGAGCAGCCCTAAACTTTGGGGTGCTTGTGTCTTGCTGATTTTTAATTTTCCCACTTTATACCCCCATGCGTGGAAGTGCCCTATGCTCTCTAAGCTGTGTTTTTTAGATGTTTCAGGACACACCGTACACTTCTCCAGAGTGGCTGTTGGCAATTTACATCCCGCCCATCAGTGTAGCAAGGCTCCCATTTCTCCATGGCCTGTCCTGCATTTCTGGTTTTGACACTTTTTTCAGCATGGCCCTTTTGACCGATGGGAAGCGAGACTTCTTTGTAGCGCTGATTTGCCTTTCCAGGTTGCTTGGTTGGCCAAAAAGGGCGTATGCGTTTTTTCCTGAATATATTCAGGAAAAAACGCATACGCCCTTTTTGGCCAAGGGCATCATTGTCAACGTTTTGCCGCTTTTCATGTGCTTTAAAGGCGATTCGAATCTACCTCCTGAAATCTCTTTCCTGCAATTCTGCCTTGATTTCAATTCTTCGTCTTTGCCTTCCCTCAATATATTTGTGGACGAGAGTTATCATTTATAACTCTGCAGGCTTGTGAATTGCAGTGCCCTGAAGCTCCATTTTACAACTCGCTTTTTTGGGAGCTGACCGCAAAAGCGCAGGATGGCTTCAGGACCTGTTCTGGTTCCGGGGGGCAGGCTGAGCCTGTGGTTAATTCTTCTTCCTGATGGGAAAATAGAGTGACCTGTGCCTGTCCCAACACCAAGAGCTAGTCTCTCATTTTTTCCCCGTCTTCCCGTTCATCCTCAGGACAAATTGCAACCTGTACGAAACAGGAGGTTAAAGGTGCTGATGCTCCAAGTAGGGAGATTTCTAGTAAAGTGGCTGGAATTGCGAACCCGAGCACAAGGAGATGATAAATGAGGTGCGTTTTAGAAACCTTTCCCCATCACACGGTGTACCATCTTCTGGGTTTCTCATGCATGTTTTCGATGTACGAAGATGCCCTTGAACCTGGAGATTTGGGACCCATGGGATGGGTACCACGCAGTATTACTTTAATGGGTCTGCGTTTGCTCCCCCAACCTCACCAAACCTCTAAGCCCTGAGAGTGTCCACCCTTATGTCTCATCCAGCTGTGGGTCTAGATATGGTCAATCCAGGTTGCATCACAGCCCCTGAACGAATTGTGTAAGAATTTCTCTCTCTTTCCCTGTCTTTGTTTCATGGGTTTTTAAAAGTAATTTCTTTTTATAATGGGGTTTAGCTGCTTTTCACGGCTGTGTTTATGCCGCTTTACACCCACTTGACACACTAACAGAGAGATATCAATACATAGGTTTTAAGATTATTACTAGTCAGATATATTCTTGTGCGGTGAGTCGGGCATGTTGAGTCCAGTTCTCTGAGCAAGGAGTAGGTCTTGTCTATTACATATTGGGTTTATGGAACGGTATCTGAGCTAATTTGAAACTCTTGTTTTATGTATCACCCCACCTCACCTTTCCCGTTAAGCAGCCATAGTGTGTTTTCTGCATGTGTGACTCTGTTCTGTTTTGTAATTCAGTTCAAGTGTAGCGGTTTTTACATTCCCTCTATAAGTGACACCTTATGAGAAGTGTCCTTTTCTGTGTGACTTATTTCACTTAGAATCGTCGTACCTAAATCCACTCATCATGCTGCTACTAGCCTTATGACATTGATTTCATGGCTGAGTGATATTCCATTGTACATAAGGAACACAACTTTTTTATCCATTTTTCGCTTTCCTGGGATATTTAAGGTGGAATGAAGTGGAGGTCCTTGTCAACAGAGCAGCCCTAAACTCTGGGGTGCTTGTGTCTTGCTGATTTTCAATTTTCCCACTTTATTACCCCATGCGTGGAAGTGCCCTATGCTCTCTAAGCTGTGTTTTTTAGATGTTTCAGGACACACCGTACCCTTCTCCAGAGTGGCTGTTGGCAATTTACATCCCGCCCATCAGTGTAGCAAGTCTCCCATTTCTCCATGGCCTGTCCTGCATTTCTGGTTTTGACACTTTTTTCAGCATGGCCCTTTTGTCCGATGGGAAGCGAGATTTCTTTTTGGGGTGCTGATTTGCCTTTCCAGGTTGCTTCGTTGGCCAAAAAGGGCGTATGCGTTTTTTCCTGAATATATTCAGGAAAAAACGCATACGCCCTTTTTGGCCAAGGGCATCATTGTCAACGTTTTGCCGCTTTTCATGTGCTTTAAAGGCGATTCGAATCTACCTCCTGAAATCTGTTTCCTGCAATTCTGCCTTAATTTCAAATCCTCGTCTTTGCCTTCCCTCAATATATTTGTGGACGAGAGTTATCATTTATAACTCTGCAGGTTTGTCAATTGCAGTGCCCTGAAGCTCCACTTTACAACTCGCTTTTTTGGGAGCGGGCGGCAAAAGCGCTGGATGGCTTCAGGCCCTCTTCTGGTTCCGGGGGGCAGGCTGAGCATGTGGTTAATTCTTCTTCCTGATGGGAAAATAGAGTGACCTGTGCCTGTCCCAACACCAAGAGCTAGTCTCTCATTTTTTCCCCGTCTTCCCGTTCATCCTCAGGACAAATTGCAACCTGTACGGAACAGGAGGTTAAAGGTGCTGATGCTCCAAGTAGGGAGATTGCTAGTAAAGTGGCTGGAATGGCCAACCCGAGCACAAGGAGATGAAAAATGAGGTGCGTTTTAGAAACCTTTCCCATCACACGGTGTACCATCTTCTGGGTTTCTCATGCATGTTTTCGATGTACGAAGATGCCCTTGAACCTGGAGATTTGGGACCCATGGGATGGGTACCACGCAGTATTACTTTAATGGGTCTGCGTTTGCTCCCCCAACCTCACCAAACCTCTCAGCCCTGAGAGTGTCCACCCTTATGTCTCATCCAGCTGTGGGTCTAGATATGGTCAATCCAGGTTGCATCACAGCCCCTGAACGAATTGTGTAAGAATTTCTCTCTCTTTCCCTGTCTTTGTTTCATGGGTTTTTAAAAGTAATTTCTTTTTATAATGGGGTTTAGCTGCTTTTCACGGCTGTGTTTATGCCGCTTTACACCCACTTGACACACTAACAGAGAGATATCAATACATAGGTTTTAAGATTATTACTAGTCAGATATATTCTTGTGCGGTGAATCGGGCGTGTTGAGTCCAGTTCTCTGAGCAAGGAGTAGGTCTTGTCTATTACATATTGGGTTTATGGAACGGTATCTGAGCTCATTTGAAACTCTTGTTTTATGTATCACCCCACCTCACCTTTCCCGTTAAGCAGCCATAGTGTGTTTTCTGCATGTGTGACTCTGTTCTGTTTTGTAATTCAGTTCAAGTGTAACGGTTTTTACATTCCCTCTATAAGTGACACCATATGAGAAGTGTCCTTTTCTGTGTGACTTATTTCACTTAGAATCGTCGTACCTAAATCCACTCATCATGCTGCTACTAGCCTTATGACATTGATTTCATGGCTGAGTGACATTCCATTGTACATAAGGACCACAACTTTTGTATCCATTTTTCACTTTCCTGGGATATGTAAGGTGGAATGAAGTGGAGGTCCTTGTCAACAGAGCAGCCCTAAACTCTGGGGTGCTTGTGTCTTGCTGATTTTCAATTTTCCCACTTTATTACCCCATGCGTGGAAGTGCCCTATGCTCTCTAAGCTGTGTTTTTTAGATGTTTCAGGACACACCGTACCCTTCTCCAGAGTGGCTGTTGGCAATTTACATCCCGCCCATCAGTGTAGCAAGTCTCCCATTTCTCCATGGCCTGTCCTGCATTTCTGGTTTTGACACTTTTTTCAGCATGGCCCTTTTGTCCGATGGGAAGCGAGATTTCTTTTTGGGGTGCTGATTTGCCTTTCCAGGTTGCTTCGTTGGCCAAAAAGGGCGTATGCGTTTTTTCCTGAATATATTCAGGAAAAAACGCATACGCCCTTTTTGGCCAAGGGCATCATTGTCAACGTTTTGCCGCTTTTCATGTGCTTTAAAGGCGATTCGAATCTACCTCCTGAAATCTGTTTCCTGCAATTCTGCCTTAATTTCAAATCCTCGTCTTTGCCTTCCCTCAATATATTTGTGGACGAGAGTTATCATTTATAACTCTGCAGGTTTGTCAATTGCAGTGCCCTGAAGCTCCACTTTACAACTCGCTTTTTTGGGAGCGGGCGGCAAAAGCGCTGGATGGCTTCAGGCCCTCTTCTGGTTCCGGGGGGCAGGCTGAGCATGTGGTTAATTCTTCTTCCTGATGGGAAAATAGAGTGACCTGTGCCTGTCCCAACACCAAGAGCTAGTCTCTCATTTTTTCCCCGTCTTCCCGTTCATCCTCAGGACAAATTGCAACCTGTACGGAACAGGAGGTTAAAGGTGCTGATGCTCCAAGTAGGGAGATTGCTAGTAAAGTGGCTGGAATGGCCAACCCGAGCACAAGGAGATGAAAAATGAGGTGCGTTTTAGAAACCTTTCCCATCACACGGTGTACCATCTTCTGGGTTTCTCATGCATGTTTTCGATGTACGAAGATGCCCTTGAACCTGGAGATTTGGGACCCATGGGATGGGTACCACGCAGTATTACTTTAATGGGTCTGCGTTTGCTCCCCCAACCTCACCAAACCTCTCAGCCCTGAGAGTGTCCACCCTTATGTCTCATCCAGCTGTGGGTCTAGATATGGTCAATCCAGGTTGCATCACTGCCCCTGAACGAATTGTGTAAGAATTTCTCTCTCTTTCCCTGTCTTTGTTTCATGGGTTTTTAAAAGTAATTTCTTTTTATAATGGGGTTTAGCTGCTTTTCACGGCTGTGTTTATGCCGCTTTACACCCACTTGACACACTAACAGAGAGATATCAATACATAGGTTTTAAGATTATTACTAGTCAGATATATTCTTGTGCGGTGAATCGGGCGTGTTGAGTCCAGTTCTCTGAGCAAGGAGTAGGTCTTGTCTATTACATATTGGGTTTATGGAACGGTATCTGAGCTCATTTGAAACTCTTGTTTTATGTATCACCCCACCTCACCTTTCCCGTTAAGCAGCCATAGTGTGTTTTCTGCATGTGTGACTCTGTTCTGTTTTGTAATTCAGTTCAAGTGTAACGGTTTTTACATTCCCTTTATAAGTGACACCATATGAGAAGTGTCCTTTTCTGTGTGACTTATTTCACTTAGAATCGTCGTACCTAAATCCACTCATCATGCTGCTACTAGCCTTATGACATTGATTTCATGGCTGAGTGACATTCCATTGTACATAAGGACCACAACTTTTGTATCCATTTTTCACTTTCCTGGGATATGTAAGGTGGAATGAAGTGGAGGTCCTTGTCAACAGAGCAGCCCTAAACTTTGGGGTGCTTGTGTCTTGCTGATTTTTAATTTTCCCACTTTATACCCCCATGCGTGGAAGTGCCCTATGCTCTCTAAGCTGTGTTTTTTAGATGTTTCAGGACACACCGTACACTTCTCCAGAGTGGCTGTTGGCAATTTACATCCCGCCCATCAGTGTAGCAAGGCTCCCATTTCTCCATGGCCTGTCCTGCATTTCTGGTTTTGACACTTTTTTCAGCATGGCCCTTTTGACCGATGGGAAGCGAGACTTCTTTGTAGCGCTGATTTGCCTTTCCAGGTTGCTTGGTTGGCCAAAAAGGGCGTATGCGTTTTTTCCTGAATATATTCAGGAAAAAACGCATACGCCCTTTTTGGCCAAGGGCATCATTGTCAACGTTTTGCCGCTTTTCATGTGCTTTAAAGGCGATTCGAATCTACCTCCTGAAATCTCTTTCCTGCAATTCTGCCTTGATTTCAATTCTTCGTCTTTGCCTTCCCTCAATATATTTGTGGACGAGAGTTATCATTTATAACTCTGCAGGCTTGTGAATTGCAGTGCCCTGAAGCTCCATTTTACAACTCGCTTTTTTGGGAGCTGACCGCAAAAGCGCAGGATGGCTTCAGGACCTGTTCTGGTTCCGGGGGGCAGGCTGAGCCTGTGGTTAATTCTTCTTCCTGATGGGAAAATAGAGTGACCTGTGCCTGTCCCAACACCAAGAGCTAGTCTCTCATTTTTTCCCCGTCTTCCCGTTCATCCTCAGGACAAATTGCAACCTGTACGAAACAGGAGGTTAAAGGTGCTGATGCTCCAAGTAGGGAGATTTCTAGTAAAGTGGCTGGAATTGCGAACCCGAGCACAAGGAGATGATAAATGAGGTGCGTTTTAGAAACCTTTCCCCATCACACGGTGTACCATCTTCTGGGTTTCTCATGCATGTTTTCGATGTACGAAGATGCCCTTGAACCTGGAGATTTGGGACCCATGGGATGGGTACCACGCAGTATTACTTTAATGGGTCTGCGTTTGCTCCCCCAACCTCACCAAACCTCTAAGCCCTGAGAGTGTCCACCCTTATGTCTCATCCAGCTGTGGGTCTAGATATGGTCAATCCAGGTTGCATCACAGCCCCTGAACGAATTGTGTAAGAATTTCTCTCTCTTTCCCTGTCTTTGTTTCATGGGTTTTTAAAAGTAATTTCTTTTTATAATGGGGTTTAGCTGCTTTTCACGGCTGTGTTTATGCCGCTTTACACCCACTTGACACACTAACAGAGAGATATCAATACATAGGTTTTAAGATTATTACTAGTCAGATATATTCTTGTGCGGTGAGTCGGGCATGTTGAGTCCAGTTCTCTGAGCAAGGAGTAGGTCTTGTCTATTACATATTGGGTTTATGGAACGGTATCTGAGCTAATTTGAAACTCTTGTTTTATGTATCACCCCACCTCACCTTTCCCGTTAAGCAGCCATAGTGTGTTTTCTGCATGTGTGACTCTGTTCTGTTTTGTAATTCAGTTCAAGTGTAGCGGTTTTTACATTCCCTCTATAAGTGACACCTTATGAGAAGTGTCCTTTTCTGTGTGACTTATTTCACTTAGAATCGTCGTACCTAAATCCACTCATCATGCTGCTACTAGCCTTATGACATTGATTTCATGGCTGAGTGATATTCCATTGTACATAAGGAACACAACTTTTTTATCCATTTTTCGCTTTCCTGGGATATTTAAGGTGGAATGAAGTGGAGGTCCTTGTCAACAGAGCAGCCCTAAACTCTGGGGTGCTTGTGTCTTGCTGATTTTCAATTTTCCCACTTTATTACCCCATGCGTGGAAGTGCCCTATGCTCTCTAAGCTGTGTTTTTTAGATGTTTCAGGACACACCGTACCCTTCTCCAGAGTGGCTGTTGGCAATTTACATCCCGCCCATCAGTGTAGCAAGTCTCCCATTTCTCCATGGCCTGTCCTGCATTTCTGGTTTTGACACTTTTTTCAGCATGGCCCTTTTGTCCGATGGGAAGCGAGATTTCTTTTTGGGGTGCTGATTTGCCTTTCCAGGTTGCTTCGTTGGCCAAAAAGGGCGTATGCGTTTTTTCCTGAATATATTCAGGAAAAAACGCATACGCCCTTTTTGGCCAAGGGCATCATTGTCAACGTTTTGCCGCTTTTCATGTGCTTTAAAGGCGATTCGAATCAACCTCCTGAAATCTGTTTCCTGCAATTCTGCCTTAATTTCAAATCCTCGTCTTTGCCTTCCCTCAATATATTTGTGGACGAGAGTTATCATTTATAACTCTGCAGGTTTGTCAATTGCAGTGCCCTGAAGCTCCACTTTACAACTCGCTTTTTTGGGAGCGGGCGGCAAAAGCGCTGGATGGCTTCAGGCCCTCTTCTGGTTCCGGGGGGCAGGCTGAGCATGTGGTTAATTCTTCTTCCTGATGGGAAAATAGAGTGACCTGTGCCTGTCCCAACACCAAGAGCTAGTCTCTCATTTTTTCCCCGTCTTCCCGTTCATCCTCAGGACAAATTGCAACCTGTACGGAACAGGAGGTTAAAGGTGCTGATGCTCCAAGTAGGGAGATTGCTAGTAAAGTGGCTGGAATGGCCAACCCGAGCACAAGGAGATGAAAAATGAGGTGCGTTTTAGAAACCTTTCCCATCACACGGTGTACCATCTTCTGGGTTTCTCATGCATGTTTTCGATGTACGAAGATGCCCTTGAACCTGGAGATTTGGGACCCATGGGATGGGTACCACGCAGTATTACTTTAATGGGTCTGCGTTTGCTCCCCCAACCTCACCAAACCTCTCAGCCCTGAGAGTGTCCACCCTTATGTCTCATCCAGCTGTGGGTCTAGATATGGTCAATCCAGGTTGCATCACAGCCCCTGAACGAATTGTGTAAGAATTTCTCTCTCTTTCACTGTCTTTGTTTCATGGGTTTTTAAAAGTAATTTCTTTTTATAATGGGATTTAGCTGCTTTTCACAGCTGTGTTTATGCCGCTTTACACCCACTTGACACACTAACAGAGAGATATCAATACATAGGTTTTAAGATTATTACTAGTCAGATATATTCTTGTGCGGTGAATCGGGCGTGTTGAGTCCAGTTCTCTGAGCAAGGAGTAGGTCTTGTCTATTACATATTGGGTTTATGGAACGGTATCTGAGCTCATTTGAAACTCTTGTTTTATGTATCACCCCACCTCACCTTTCCCGTTAAGCAGCCATAGTGTGTTTTCTGCATGTGTGACTCTGTTCTGTTTTGTAATTCAGTTCAAGTGTAACGGTTTTTACATTCCCTCTATAAGTGACACCATATGAGAAGTGTCCTTTTCTGTGTGACTTATTTCACTTAGAATCGTCGTACCTAAATCCACTCATCATGCTGCTACTAGCCTTATGACATTGATTTCATGGCTGAGTGACATTCCATTGTACATAAGGACCACAACTTTTGTATCCATTTTTCACTTTCCTGGGATATGTAAGGTGGAATGAAGTGGAGGTCCTTGTCAACAGAGCAGCCCTAAACTTTGGGGTGCTTGTGTCTTGCTGATTTTTAATTTTCCCACTTTATACCCCCATGTGTGGTAGTGCCCTATGCTCTCTAAGCTGTGTTTTTTAGATGTTTCAGGACACACCGTACACTTCTCCAGAGTGGCTGTTGGCAATTTACATCCCGCCCATCAGTGTAGCAAGGCTCCCATTTCTCCATGGCCTGTCCTGCATTTCTGGTTTTGACACTTTTTTCAGCATGGCCCTTTTGACCGATGGGAAGCGAGACTTCTTTGTAGCGCTGATTTGCCTTTCCAGGTTGCTTGGTTGGCCAAAAAGG
Organism: Balaenoptera physalus; assembly: GCF_965194825.1. Lineage (NCBI taxonomy): Eukaryota > Metazoa > Chordata > Mammalia > Artiodactyla > Balaenopteridae > Balaenoptera > Balaenoptera physalus. The sequence goes on along the minus strand of NW_028126453.1, from coordinate 182,489 downwards.
GCGTATGCGTTTTTTCCTGAATATATTCAGGAAAAAACACATACGCCCTTTTTGGCCAAGGGCATCATTGTCAACGTTTTGCCGCTTTTCATGTGCTTTAAAGGCGATTCGAATCTACCTCCTGAAATCTGTTTCCTGCAATTCTGCCTTGATTTCAATTCCTCGTCTTTGCCTTCCCTCAATATATTTGTGGACGAGAGTTATCATTTATAACTCTGCAGGTTTGTGAATTGCAGTGCCCTGAAGCTCCATTTTACAACTCGCTTTTTTGGGAGCTGGCCGCAAAAGCGCAGGATGGCTTCAGGCCCTCTTCTGGTTCCGGGGGGCAGGCTGAGCCTGTGGTTAATTCTTCTTCCTGATGGGAAAATAGAGTGACCCGTGCCTGTCCCAACGCCAAGAGCTAGTCTCTCATTTTTTCCCCATCTTCCCGTTCATCCTCAGGACAAATTGCAACCTGTACGGAACAGGAGGTTAAAGGTGCTGATGCTCCAAGTAGGGAGATTGCTAGTAAAGTGGCTGGAATTGCGAGCCCGAGAACAAGGAGATGAGAAATGAGGTGCGTTTTAGAAACCTTTCCCCATCACACGGTGTACCATCTTCTGGGTTTCTCATGCATGTTTTCGATGTAGGAAGATGCCCTTGAACCTGGAGATTTGGGACCCATGCGATGGGTACCACGCAGTATTACTTTAAAGGGTCTGCGTTTGCTCACCCAACCTCGCCAAACCTCTCAGCCCCAAGAGTGTCCACCCTTATGTCTCATCCACCTGTGGGTCTAGATATGGTCAATCCAGTTTGCATCACAGCCCCTGAACGAATTGTGTAAGAATTTCTCTCTCTTTCACTGTCTTTGTTTCATGGGTTTTTAAAAGTAATTTCTTTTTATAATGGGGTTTAGCTGCTTTTCACAGCTGTGTTTATGCCGCTTTACACCCACTTGACACACTAACAGAGAGATATCAATACATAGGTTTTAAGATTATTACTAGTCAGATATATTCTTGTGCAATGAATCGGGCGTGTTGAGTCCAGTTCTCTGAGCAAGGAGTAGGTCTTGTCTATTACATATTGGGTTTATGGAACGGTATCTGAGCTAATTTGAAACTCTTGTTTTATGTATCACCCCACCTCACCTTTCCCGTTAAGCAGCCATAGTGTGTTTTCTGCATGTGTGACTCTGTTCTGTTTTGTAATTCAGTTCAAGTGTAACGGTTTTTACATTCCCTCTATAAGTGACACCATATGAGAAGTGTCCTTTTCTGTGTGACTTATTTCACTTAGAATCGTCGTACCTAAATCCACTCATCATGCTGCTACTAGCCTTATGACATTGATTTCATGGCTGAGTGATATTCCATTGTACATAAGGACCACAACTTTTGTATCCATTTTTCACTTTCCTGGGATATGTAAGGTGGAATGAAGTGGAGGTCCTTGTCAACAGAGCAGCCCTAAACTTTGGGGTGCTTGTGTCTTGCTGATTTTTCATTTTCCCACTTTATACCCCCATGCGTGGAAGTGCCCTATGCTCTCTAAGCTGTGTTTTTTAGATATTTCAGGACACACCGTACACTTCTGCAGAGTGGCTGTTGGCAATTTACATCCCGCCCATCAGTGTAGCAAGGCTCCCATTTCTCCATGGCCTGTCCTGCATTTCTGGTTTTGACACTTTTTTCAGCATGGCCCTTTTGACCGATGGGAAGCGAGACTTCTTTGTAGCGCTGATTTGCGTTTCCAGGTTGCTTGGTTGGCCAAAAAGGGCGTATGCGTTTTTTCCTAAATATATTCAGGAAAAAACGCCTACGCCCTTTTTGGCCAAGGGCATCATTGTCAACGTTTTGCCGCTTTTCATGTGCTTTAAAGGCGATTCGAATCTACCTCCTGAAATCTCTTTCCTGCAATTCTGCCTTGATTTCAATTCTTCGTCTTTGCCTTCCCTCAATATATTTGTGGACGAGAGTTATCATTTATAACTCTGCAGGCTTGTGAATTGCAGTGCCCTGAAGCTCCATTTTACAACTCGCTTTTTTGGGAGCTGGCCGCAAAAGCGCAGGATGGCTTCAGGACCTGTTCTGGTTCCGGGGGGCAGGCTGAGCCTGTGGTTAATTCTTCTTCCTGATGGGAAAATAGAGTGACCTGTGCCTGTCCCAACACCAAGAGCTAGTCTCTCATTTTTTCCCCGTCTTCCCGTTCATCCTCAGGACAAATTGCAACCTGTACGAAACAGGAGGTTAAAGGTGCTGATGCTCCAAGTACGGAGATTTCTAGTAAAGTGGCTGGAATTGCGAACCCGAGCACAAGGAGATGATAAATGAGGTGCGTTTTAGAAACCTTTCCCCATCACACGGTGTACCATCTTCTGGGTTTCTCATGCATGTTTTCGATGTACGAAGATGCCCTTGAACCTGGAGATTTGGGACCCATGGGATGGGTACCACGCAGTATTACTTTAATGGGTCTGCGTTTGCTCCCCCAACCTCACCAAACCTCTAAGCCCTGAGAGTGTCCACCCTTATGTCTCATCCAGCTGTGGGTCTAGATATAGTCAATCCAGGTTGCATCACAGCCCCTGAACGAATTGTGTAAGAATTTCTCTCTCTTTCCCTGTCTTTGTTTCATGGGTTTTTAAAAGAAATTTCTTTTTATAATGGGGTTTAGCTGCTTTTCACGGCTGTGTTTATGCCGCTTTACACCCACTTGACACACTAACAGAGAGATATCAATACATAGGTTTTAAGATTATTACTAGTCAGATATATTCTTGTGCGGTGAGTCGGGCATGTTGAGTCCAGTTTTCTGAGCAAGGAGTAGGTCTTGTCTATTACATATTGGGTTTATGGAACGGTATCTGAGCTAATTTGAAACTCTTGTTTTATGTATCACCCCACCTCACCTTTCCCGTTAAGCAGCCATAGTGTGTTTTCTGCATGTGTGACTCTGTTCTGTTTTGTAATTCAGTTCAAGTGTAGCGGTTTTTACATTCCCTCTATAAGTGACACCTTATGAGAAGTGTCCTTTTCTGTGTGACTTATTTCACTTAGAATCGTCGTACCTAAATCCACTCATCATGCTGCTACTAGCCTTATGACATTGATTTCATGGCTGAGTGATATTCCATTGTACATAAGGAACACAACTTTTTTATCCATTTTTCGCTTTCCTGGGATATTTAAGGTGGAATGAAGTGGAGGTCCTTGTCAACAGAGCAGCCCTAAACTCTGGGGTGCTGGTGTCTTGCTGATTTTCAATTTTCCCACTTTATTACCCCATGCGTGGAAGTGCCCTATGCTCTCTAAGCTGTGTTTTTTAGATGTTTCAGGACACACCGTACCCTTCTCCAGAGTGGCTGTTGGCAATTTACATCCCGCCCATCAGTGTAGCAAGTCTCCCATTTCTCCATGGCCTGTCCTGCATTTCTGGTTTTGACACTTTTTTCAGCATGGCCCTTTTGTCCGATGGGAAGCGAGATTTCTTTTTGGGGTGCTGATTTGCCTTTCCAGGTTGCTTCGTTGGCCAAAAAGGGCGTATGCGTTTTTTCCTGAATATATTCAGGAAAAAACGCATACGCCCTTTTTGGCCAAGGGCATCATTGTCAACGTTTTGCCGCTTTTCATGTGCTTTAAAGGCGATTCGAATCTACCTCCTGAAATCTGTTTCCTGCAATTCTGCCTTAATTTCAAATCCTCGTCTTTGCCTTCCCTCAATATATTTGTGGACGAGAGTTATCATTTATAACTCTGCAGGTTTGTCAATTGCAGTGCCCTGAAGCTCCACTTTACAACTCGCTTTTTTGGGAGCGGGCGGCAAAAGCGCTGGATGGCTTCAGGCCCTCTTCTGGTTCCGGGGGGCAGGCTGAGCATGTGGTTAATTCTTCTTCCTGATGGGAAAATAAAGTGACCTGTGCCTGTCCCAACACCAAGAGCTAGTCTCTCATTTTTTCCCCGTCTTCCCGTTCATCCTCAGGACAAATTGCAACCTGTACGGAACAGGAGGTTAAAGGTGCTGATGCTCCAAGTAGGGAGATTGCTAGTAAAGTGGCTGGAATGGCCAACCCGAGCACAAGGAGATGAAAAATGAGGTGCGTTTTAGAAACCTTTCCCATCACACGGTGTACCATCTTCTGGGTTTCTCATGCATGTTTTCGATGTACGAAGATGCCCTTGAACCTGGAGATTTGGGACCCATGGGATGGGTACCACGCAGTATTACTTTAATGGGTCTGCGTTTGCTCCCCCAACCTCACCAAACCTCTCAGCCCTGAGAGTGTCCACCCTTATGTCTCATCCAGCTGTGGGTCTAGATATGGTCAATCCAGGTTGCATCACAGCCCCTGAACGAATTGTGTAAGAATTTCTCTCTCTTTCCCTGTCTTTGTTTCATGGGTTTTTAAAAGTAATTTCTTTTTATAATGGGGTTTAGCTGCTTTTCACGGCTGTGTTTATGCCGCTTTACACCCACTTGACACACTAACAGAGAGATATCAATACATAGGTTTTAAGATTATTACTAGTCAGATATATTCTTGTGCGGTGAATCGGGCGTGTTGAGTCCAGTTCTCTGAGCAAGGAGTAGGTCTTGTCTATTACATATTGGGTTTATGGAACGGTATCTGAGCTCATTTGAAACTCTTGTTTTATGTATCACCCCACCTCACCTTTCCCGTTAAGCAGCCATAGTGTGTTTTCTGCATGTGTGACTCTGTTCTGTTTTGTAATTCAGTTCAAGTGTAACGGTTTTTACATTCCCTCTATAAGTGACACCATATGAGAAGTGTCCTTTTCTGTGTGACTTATTTCACTTAGAATCGTCGTACCTAAATCCACTCATCATGCTGCTACTAGCCTTATGACATTGATTTCATGGCTGAGTGACATTCCATTGTACATAAGGACCACAACTTTTGTATCCATTTTTCACTTTCCTGGGATATGTAAGGTGGAATGAAGTGGAGGTCCTTGTCAACAGAGCAGCCCTAAACTCTGGGGTGCTTGTGTCTTGCTGATTTTCAATTTTCCCACTTTATTACCCCATGCGTGGAAGTGCCCTATGCTCTCTAAGCTGTGTTTTTTAGATGTTTCAGGACACACCGTACCCTTCTCCAGAGTGGCTGTTGGCAATTTACATCCCGCCCATCAGTGTAGCAAGTCTCCCATTTCTCCATGGCCTGTCCTGCATTTCTGGTTTTGACACTTTTTTCAGCATGGCCCTTTTGTCCGATGGGAAGCGAGATTTCTTTTTGGGGTGCTGATTTGCCTTTCCAGGTTGCTTCGTTGGCCAAAAAGGGCGTATGCGTTTTTTCCTGAATATATTCAGGAAAAAACGCATACGCCCTTTTTGCCCAAGGGCATCATTGTCAACGTTTTGCCGCTTTTCATGTGCTTTAAAGGCGATTCGAATCTACCTCCTGAAATCTGTTTCCTGCAATTCTGCCTTAATTTCAAATCCTCGTCTTTGCCTTCCCTCAATATATTTGTGGACGAGAGTTATCATTTATAACTCTGCAGGTTTGTCAATTGCAGTGCCCTGAAGCTCCACTTTACAACTCGCTTTTTTGGGAGCGGGCGGCAAAAGCGCTGGATGGCTTCAGGCCCTCTTCTGGTTCCGGGGGGCAGGCTGAGCATGTGGTTAATTCTTCTTCCTGATGGGAAAATAGAGTGACCTGTGCCTGTCCCAACACCAAGAGCTAGTCTCTCATTTTTTCCCCGTCTTCCCGTTCATCCTCAGGACAAATTGCAACCTGTACGGAACAGGAGGTTAAAGGTGCTGATGCTCCAAGTAGGGAGATTGCTAGTAAAGTGGCTGGAATGGCCAACCCGAGCACAAGAAGATGAAAAATGAGGTGCGTTTTAGAAACCTTTCCCATCACACGGTGTACCATCTTCTGGGTTTCTCATGCATGTTTTCGATGTACGAAGATGCCCTTGAACCTGGAGATTTGGGACCCATGGGATGGGTACCACGCAGTATTACTTTAATGGGTCTGCGTTTGCTCCCCCAACCTCACCAAACCTCTCAGCCCTGAGAGTGTCCACCCTTATGTCTCATCCAGCTGTGGGTCTAGATATGGTCAATCCAGGTTGCATCACAGCCCCTGAACGAATTGTGTAAGAATTTCTCTCTCTTTCCCTGTCTTTGTTTCATGGGTTTTTAAAAGTAATTTCTTTTTATAATGGGGTTTAGCTGCTTTTCACGGCTGTGTTTATGCCGCTTTACACCCACTTGACACACTAACAGAGAGATATCAATACATAGGTTTTAAGATTATTACTAGTCAGATATATTCTTGTGCGGTGATTCGGGCGTGTTGAGTCCAGTTCTCTGAGCAAGGAGTAGGTCTTGTCTATTACATATTGGGTTTATGGAACGGTATCTGAGCTCATTTGAAACTCTTGTTTTATGTATCACCCCACCTCACCTTTCCCGTTAAGCAGCCATAGTGTGTTTTCTGCATGTGTGACTCTGTTCTGTTTTGTAATTCAGTTCAAGTGTAACGGTTTTTACATTCCCTCTATAAGTGACACCATATGAGAAGTGTCCTTTTCTGTGTGACTTATTTCACTTAGAATCGTCGTACCTAAATCCACTCATCATGCTGCTACTAGCCTTATGACATTGATTTCATGGCTGAGTGACATTCCATTGTACATAAGGACCACAACTTTTGTATCCATTTTTCACTTTCCTGGGATATGTAAGGTGGAATGAAGTGGAGGTCCTTGTCAACAGAGCAGCCCTAAACTTTGGGGTGCTTGTGTCTTGCTGATTTTTAATTTTCCCACTTTATACCCCCATGTGTGGTAGTGCCCTATGCTCTCTAAGCTGTGTTTTTTAGATGTTTCAGGACACACCGTACACTTCTCCAGAGTGGCTGTTGGCAATTTACATCCCGCCCATCAGTGTAGCAAGGCTCCCATTTCTCCATGGCCTGTCCTGCATTTCTGGTTTTGACACTTTTTTCAGCATGGCCCTTTTGACCGATGGGAAGCGAGACTTCTTTGTAGCGCTGATTTGCCTTTCCAGGTTGCTTGGTTGGCCAAAAAGGGCGTATGCGTTTTTTCCTGAATATATTCAGGAAAAAACACATACGCCCTTTTTGGCCAAGGGCATCATTGTCAACGTTTTGCCGCTTTTCATGTGCTTTAAAGGCGATTCGAATCTACCTCCTGAAATCTGTTTCCTGCAATTCTGCCTTGATTTCAATTCCTCGTCTTTGCCTTCCCTCAATATATTTGTGGACGAGAGTTATCATTTATAACTCTGCAGGTTTGTGAATTGCAGTGCCCTGAAGCTCCATTTTACAACTCGCTTTTTTGGGAGCTGGCCGCAAAAGCGCAGGATGGCTTCAGGCCCTGTTCTGGTTCCGGGGGGCAGGCTGAGCCTGTGGTTAATTCTTCTTCCTGATGGGAAAATAGAGTGACCCGTGCCTGTCCCAACGCCAAGAGCTAGTCTCTCATTTTTTCCCCATCTTCCCGTTCATCCTCAGGACAAATTGCAACCTGTACGGAACAGGAGGTTAAAGGTGCTGATGCTCCAAGTAGGGAGATTGCTAGTAAAGTGGCTGGAATTGCGAGCCCGAGAACAAGGAGATGAGAAATGAGGTGCGTTTTAGAAACCTTTCCCCATCACACGGTGTACCATCTTCTGGGTTTCTCATGCATGTTTTCGATGTAGGAAGATGCCCTTGAACCTGGAGATTTGGGACCCATGCGATGGGTACCACGCAGTATTACTTTAAAGGGTCTGCGTTTGCTCACCCAACCTCGCCAAACCTCTCAGCCCCAAGAGTGTCCACCCTTATGTCTCATCCACCTGTGGGTCTAGATATGGTCAATCCAGTTTGCATCACAGCCCCTGAACGAATTGTGTAAGAATTTCTCTCTCTTTCACTGTCTTTGTTTCATGGGTTTTTAAAAGTAATTTCTTTTTATAATGGGGTTTAGCTGCTTTTCACAGCTGTGTTTATGCCGCTTTACACCCACTTGACACACTAACAGAGAGATATCAATACATAGGTTTTAAGATTATTACTAGTCAGATGTATTCTTGTGCAATGAATCGGGCGTGTTGAGTCCAGTTCTCTGAGCAAGGAGTAGGTCTTGTCTATTACATATTGGGTTTATGGAACGGTATCTGAGCTAATTTGAAACTCTTGTTTTATGTATCACCCCACCTCACCTTTCCCGTTAAGCAGCCATAGTGTGTTTTCTGCATGTGTGACTCTGTTCTGTTTTGTAATTCAGTTCAAGTGTAACGGTTTTTACATTCCCTCTATAAGTGACACCATATGAGAAGTGTCCTTTTCTTTGTGACTTATTTCACTTAGAATCGTCGTACCTAAATCCACTCATCATGCTGCTACTAGCCTTATGACATTGATTTCATGGCTGAGTGATATTCCATTGTACATAATGACCACAACTTTTGTATCCATTTTTCACTTTCCTGGGATATGTAAGGTGGAATGAAGTGGAGGTCCTTGTCAACAGAGCAGCCCTAAACTTTGGGGTGCTTGTGTCTTGCTGATTTTTCATTTTCCCACTTTATACCCCCATGCGTGGAAGTGCCCTATGCTCTCTAAGCTGTGTTTTTTAGATATTTCAGGACACACAGTACACTTTTGCAGAGTGGCTGTTGGCAATTTACATCCCGCCCATCAGTGTAGCAAGGCTCCCATTTCTCCATGGCCTGTCCTGCATTTCTGGTTTTGACACTTTTTTCAGCATGGCCCTTTTGACCGATGGGAAGCGAGACTTCTTTGTAGCGCTGATTTGCCTTTCCAGGTTGCTTGGTTGGCCAAAAAGGGCGTATGCGTTTTTTCCTAAATATATTCAGGAAAAAACGCCTACGCCCTTTTTGGCCAAGGGCATCATTGTCAACGTTTTGCCGCTTTTCATGTGCTTTAAAGGCGATTCGAATCTACCTCCTGAAATCTGTTTCCTGCAATTCTGCCTTGATTTCAATTCCTCGTCTTTGCCTTCCCTCAATATATTTGTGGACGAGAGTTATCATTTATAACTCTGCAGGTTTGTGAATTGCAGTGCCCTGAAGCTCCATTTTACAACTCGCTTTTTTGGGAGCTGGCCGCAAAAGCGCAGGATGGCTTCAGGTCCTGTTCTGGTTCCGGGGGGCAGGCTGAGCCTGTGGTTAATTCTTCTTCCTGATGGGAAAATAGAGTGACCCGTGCCTGTCCCAACACCAAGAGCTAGTCTCTCAATTTTTCCCCGTCTTCCCGTTCATCCTCAGGACAAATTGCAACCTGTACAAAACAGGAGGTTAAAGGTGCTGATGCTCCAAGTAGGGAGATTGCTAGTAAAGTGGCTGCAATTGCGAGCCCGAGAACAAGGAGATGAGAAATGAGGTGCGTTTTAGAAACCTTTCCCCATCACACGGTGTACCATCTTCTGGGTTTCTCATGCATGTTTTCGATGTAGGAAGATGCCCTTGAACCTGGAGATTTGGGACCCATGCGATGGGTACCACGCAGTATTACTTTAAAGGGTCTGCGTTTGCTCACCCAACCTCACCAAACCTCTCAGCCCCAAGAGTGTCCACCCTTATGTCTCATCCAGCTGTGGGTCTAGATATGGTCAATCCAGTTTGCATCACAGCCCCTGAACGAATTGTGTAAGAATTTCTCTCTCTTTCACTGTCTTTGTTTCATGGGTTTTTAAAAGTAATTTCTTTTTATAATGGGGTTTAGCTGCTTTTCACGGCTGTGTTTATGCCGCTTTACACCCACTTGACACACTAACAGAGAGATATCAATACATAGGTTTTAAGATTATTACTAGTCAGATATATTCTTGTGCGGTGAATCGGGCGTGTTGAGTCCAGTTCTCTGAGCCAGGAGTAGGTCTTGTCTATTACATATTGGGTTTATGGAACGGTATCTTAGCTAATTTGAAACTCTTGTTTTATGTATCACCCCACCTCACCTTTCCCGTTAAGCAGCCATAGTGTGTTTTCTGCATGTGTGACTCTGTTCTGTTTTGTAATTCAGTTCAAGTGTAACGGTTTTTACATTCCCTCTATAAGAGACACCATATGAGAAGTGTCCTTTTCTGTGTGACTTATTTCACTTAGAATCGTCGTACCTAAATCCACTCATCATGCTGCTACTAGCCTTATGACATTGATTTCATGGCTGAGTGATATTCCATTGTACATAAGGACCACAACTTTTGTATCCATTTTTCACTTTCCTGGGATATGTAAGGTGGAATGAAGTGGAGGTCCTTGTCAACAGAGCAGCCCTAAACTTTGGGGTGTTTGTGTCTTGCTGATTTTTAATTTTCCCACTTTATACCCCCATGCATGGAAGTGCCCTATGCTCTCTAAGCTGTGTTTTTTAGATATTTCAGGACACACCGTACACTTCTGCAGAGTGGCTGTTGGCAATTTACATCCCGCCCATCAGTGTAGCAAGGCTCCCATTTCTCCATGGCCTGTCCTGCATTTCTGGTTTTGACACTTTTTTCAGCATGGCCCTTTTGACCGATGGGAAGCGAGACTTCTTTGTAGCGCTGATTTGCCTTTCCAGGTTGCTTGGTTGGCCAAAAAGGGCGTATGCGTTTTTTCCTGAATATATTCAGGAAAAAACGCATACGCCCTTTTTGGCCAAGGGCATCATTGTCAACGTTTTGCCGCTTTTCATGTGCTTTAAAGGCGATTCGAATCTACCTCCTGAAATCTGTTTCCTGCAATTCTGCCTTAATTTCAATTCCTCGTCTTTGCCTACCCTCAATATATTTGTGGACGAGAGTTATCATTTATAACTCTGCAGGTTTGTGAATTGCAGTGCCCTGAAGCTCCATTTTACAACTCGCTTTTTTGGGAGCTGGCCGCAAAAGCGCAGGATGGCTTCAGGCCCTGTTCTGGTTCCGGGGGGCAGGCTGAGCCTGTGGTTAATTCTTCTTCCTGATGGGAAAATAGAGTGACCCGTGCCTGTCCCAACACCAAGAGCTAGTCTCTCATTTTTTCCCCGTCTTCCCGTTCATCCTCAGGACAAATTGCAACCTGTACAAAACAGGAGGTTAAAGGTGCTGATGCTCCAAGTAGGGAGATTGCTAGTAAAGTGGCTGCAATTGCGAGCCCGAGAACAAGGAGATGAGAAATGAGGTGCGTTTTAGAAACCTTTCCCCATCACACGGTGTACCATCTTCTGGGTTTCTCATGCATGTTTTCGATGTAGGAAGATGCCCTTGAACCTGGAGATTTGGGACCCATGCGATGAGTACCACGCAGTATTACTTAAAAGGGTCTGCGTTTGCTCACCCAACCTCACCAAACCTCTCAGCCCCAAGAGTGTCCACCCTTATGTCTCATCCAGCTGTGGGTCTAGATATGGTCAATCCAGTTTGCATCACAGCCCCTGAACGAATTGTGTAAGAATTTCTCTCTCTTTCACTGTCTTTGTTTCATGGGTTTTTAAAAGTAATTTCTTTTTATAATGGGGTTTAGCTGCTTTTCACGGCTGTGTTTATGCCGCTTTACACCCACTTGACACACTAACAGAGAGATATCAATACATAGGTTTTAACATTATTACTAGTCAGATATATTCTTGTGCGGTGAATCGGGCGTGTTGAGTCCAGTTCTCTGAGCCAGGAGTAGGTCTTGTCTATTACATATTGGGTTTATGGAACGGTATCTTAGCTAATTTGAAACTCTTGTTTTATGTATCACCCCACCTCACCTTTCCCGTTAAGCAGCCATAGTGTGTTATCTGCATGTGTGACTCTGTTCTGTTTTGTAATTCAGTTCAAGTGTAACGGTTTTTACATTCCCTCTATAAGTGACACCATATGAGAAGTGTCCTTTTCTGTGTGACTTATTTCACTTAGAATCGTCGTACCTAAATCCACTCATCATGCTGCTACTAGCCTTATGACATTGATTTCATGGCTGAGGGATATTCCAATGTACATAAGGACCACAACTTTTTTATCCATTTTTCACTTTCCTGGGATATTTAAGGTGGAATGAAGTGGAGGTCCTTGTCAACAGAGCAGCCCTAAACTTTGGGGTGCTTGTGTCTTGCTGATTTTTAATTTTCCCACTTTATACCCCCATGCGTGGAAGTGCCCTATGCTCTCTAAGCTGTGTTTTTTAGATGTTTCAGGACACACCGTACACTTCTCCAGAGTGGCTGTTGGCAATTTACATCCCGCCCATCAGTGTAGCAAGGCTCCCATTTCTCCATGGCCTGTCCTGCATTTCTGGTTTTGACACTTTTTTCAGCATGGCCCTTTTGACCGATGGGAAGCGAGACTTCTTTGTAGCGCTGATTTGCCTTTCCAGGTTGCTTGGTTGGCCAAAAAGGGCGTATGCGTTTTTTCCTGAATATATTCAGGAAAAAACGCATACGCCCTTTTTGGCCAAGGGCATCATTGTCAACGTTTTGCCGCTTTTCATGTGCTTTAAAGGCGATTCGAATCTGCCTCCTGAAATCTGTTTCCTGCAATTCTGCCTTGATTTCAATTCCTCGTCTTTGCCTTCCCTCAATATATTTGTGGACGAGAGTTATCATTTATAACTCTGCAGGCTTGTGAATTGCAGTGCCCTGAAGCTCCATTTTACAACTCGCTTTTTTGGGACCTGGCCGCAAAAGCGCAGGATGGCTTCAGGACCTGTTCTGGTTCCGGGGGGCAGGCTGAGCCTGTGGTTAATTCTTCTTCCTGATGGGAAAATTGAGTGACCCGTGCCTGTCCCAACACCAAGAGCTAGTCTCTCATTTTTTCCCCGTCTTCCCGTTCATCCTCAGGACAAATTGCAACCTGTACAAAACAGGAGGTTAAAGGTGCTGATGCTCCAAGTAGGGAGATTGCTAGTAAAGTGGCTGCAATTGCGAGCCCGAGAACAAGGAGATGAGAAATGAGGTGCGTTTTAGAAACCTTTCCCCATCACACGGTGTACCATCTTCTGGGTTTCTCATGCATGTTTTCGATGTAGGAAGATGCCCTTGAACCTGGAGATTTGGGACCCATGCGATGGGTACCATGCAGTATTACTTTAAAGGGTCTGCGTTTGCTCACCCAACCTCACCAAACCTCTCAGCCCCAAGAGTGTCCACCCTTATGTCTCATCCAGCTGTGGGTCTAGATATGGTCAATCCAGTTTGCATCACAGCCCCTGAACGAATTGTGTAAGAATTTCTCTCTCTTTCACTGTCTTTGTTTCATGGGTTTTTAAAAGTAATTTCTTTTTATAATGGGGTTTAGCTGCTTTTCACAGCTGTGTTTATGCCGCTTTACACCCACTTGACACACTAACAGAGAGATATCAATACATAGGTTTTAAGATTATTACTAGTCAGATATATTCTTGTGCGGTGAATCGGGCGTGTTGAGTCCAGTTCTCTGAGCAAGGAGTAGGTCTTTTGTATTACATATTTGGTTTATGGAACGGTATCTGAGCTAATTTGAAACTCTTGTTTTATGTATCACCCCACCTCACCTTTCCCGTTAAGCAGCCATAGTGTGTTTTCTGCATGTGTGACTCTGTTCTGTTTTGTAATTCAGTTCAAGTGTAACGGTTTTTACATTCCCTCTATAAGTGACACCATATGAGAAGTGTCCTTTTCTGTGTGACTTATTTCACTTAGAATCGTCGTACCTAAATCCACTCATCATGCTGCTACTAGCCTTATGACATTGATTTCATGGCTGAGTGATATTCCATTGTACATAAGGACCACAACTTTTGTATCCATTTTTCACTTTCCTGGGATATGTAAGGTGGAATGAAGTGGAGGTCCTTGTCAACAGAGCAGCCCTAAACTTTGGGGTGCTTGTGTCTTGCTGATTTTTAATTTTCCCACTTTATACCCCCATGCATGGAAGTGTCCTATGCTCTCTAAGCTGTGTTTTTTTGATATTTCAGGACACACCGTACACTTCTCCAGAGTGGCTGTTGGCAATTTACATCCCGCCCATCAGTGTAACAAGGCTCCCATTTCTCCATGGCCTGTCCTGCATTTCTGGTTTTGACACTTTTTTCAGCATGGCCCTTTTGACCGATGGGAAGCGAGACTTCTTTGTAGCGCTGATTTGCCTTTCCAGGTTGCTTGGTTGGCCAAAAAGGGCGTATGCGTTTTTTCCTGAATATATTCAGGAAATAACGCATACGCCCTTTTTGGCCAAGGGCATCATTGTCAACGTTTTGCCGCTTCTCATGTGCTTTAAAGGCGATTCGAATCTACCTCCTGAAATCTGTTTCCTGCAATTCTGCCTTGATTTCAATTCCTCGTCTTTGCCTTCCCTCAATATATTTGTGGACGTGAGTTATCATTTATAACTCTGCAGGTTTGTGAATTGCAGTGCCCTGAAGCTCCATTTTACAACTCGCTTTTTTGGGAGCTGGCCGCAAAAGCGCAGGATGGCTTCAGGCCCTGTTCTGGTTCCGGGGGGCAGGCTGAGCCTGTGGTTAATTCTTCTTCCTGATGGGAAAATAGAGTGACCCGTGCATGTCCCAACACCAAGAGCTAGTCTCTCATTTTTTCCCCGTCTTCCCGTTCATCCTCAGGACAAATTGCAACCTGTACGGAACAGGAGGTTAAAGGTGCTGATGCTCCAAGTAGGGAGATTGCTAGTAAAGTGGCTGGAATTGCGAACCCGAGAACAAGGAGATGAGAAATGAGGTGCGTTTTAGAAACCTTTCCCCATCACATGGTGTACCATCTTCTGGGTTTCTCATGCATGTTTTCGATGTAGGAAGATGCCCTTGAACCTGGAGATTTGGGACCCATGCGATGGGTACCACGCAGTATTACTTTAAAGGGTCTGCGTTTGCTCACCCAACCTCACCAAACCTCTCAGCCCCAAGAGTGTCCACCCTTATGTCTCATCCAGCTGTGGGTCTAGATATGGTCAATCCAGTTTGCATCACAGCCCCTGAACGAATTGTGTAAGAATTTCTCTCTCTTTCACTGTCTTTGTTTCATGGGTTTTTAAAAGTAATTTCTTTTTATAATGGGGTTTAGCTGCTTTTCACGGCTGTGTTTATGCCGCTTTACACCCACTTGACACACTAACAGAGAGATATCAATACATAGGTTTTAAGATTATTACTAGTCAGATATATTCTTGTGCGGTGAATCGGGCGTGTTGAGTCCAGTTCTCTGAGCCAGGAGTAGGTCTTGTCTATTACATATTGGGTTTATGGAACGGTATCTGAGCTAATTTGAAACTCTTGTTTTATGTATCACCCCACCTCACCTTTCCCGTTAAGCAGCCATAGTGTGTTTTCTGCATGTGTGACTCTGTTCTGTTTTGTAATTCAGTTCAAGTGTAACGGTTTTTACATTCCCTCTATAAGTGACACCATATGAGAAGTGTCCTTTTCTGTGTGACTTATTTCACTTAGAATCGTCGTACCTAAATCCACTCATCATGCTGCTACTAGCCTTATGACATTGATTTCATGGCTGAGTGATATTCCATTGTACATAAGGACCACAACTTTTGTATCCATTTTTCACTTTCCTGGGATATGTAAGGTGGAATGAAGTGGAGGTCCTTGTCAACAGAGCAGCCCTAAACTTTGGGGTGTTTGTGTCTTGCTGATTTTTAATTTTCCCACTTTATACCCCCATGCATGGAAGTGCCCTATGCTCTGTAAGCTGTGTTTTTTAGATATTTCAGGACACACCGTACACTTCTGCAGAGTGGCTGTTGGCAATTTACATCCCGCCCATCAGTGTAGCAAGGCTCCCATTTCTCCATGGCCTGTCCTGCATTTCTGGTTTTGACACTTTTTTCAGCATGGCCCTTTTGACCGATGGGAAGCGAGACTTCTTTGTAGCGCTGATTTGCCTTTCCAGGTTGCTTGGTTGGCCAAAAAGGGCGTATGCGTTTTTTCCTGAATATATTCAGGAAAAAACGCATACGCCCTTTTTGGCCAAGGGCATCATTGTCAACGTTTTGCCGCTTTTCATGTGCTTTAAAGGCGATTCGAATCTACCTCCTGAAATCTGTTTCCTGCAATTCTGCCTTGATTTCAATTCCTCGTCTTTGCCTTCCCTCAATATATTTGTGGACGAGAGTTATCATTTATAACTCTGCAGGTTTGTGAATTGCAGTGCCCTGAAGCTCCATTTTACAACTCGCTTTTTTGGGAGCTGGCCGCAAAAGCGCAGGATGGCTTCAGGTCCTGTTCTGGTTCCGGGGGGCAGGCTGAGCCTGTGGTTAATTCTTCTTCCTGATGGGAAAATAGAGTGACCCGTGCCTGTCCCAACACCAAGAGCTAGTCTCTCAATTTTTCCCCGTCTTCCCGTTCATCCTCAGGACAAATTGCAACCTGTACAAAACAGGAGGTTAAAGGTGCTGATGCTCCAAGTAGGGAGATTGCTAGTAAAGTGGCTGCAATTGCGAGCCCGAGAACAAGGAGATGAGAAATGAGGTGCGTTTTAGAAACCTTTCCCCATCACACGGTGTACCATCTTCTGGGTTTCTCATGCATGTTTTCGATGTAGGAAGATGCCCTTGAACCTGGAGATTTGGGACCCATGCGATGGGTACCACGCAGTATTACTTTAAAGGGTCTGCGTTTGCTCACCCAACCTCACCAAACCTCTCAGCCCCAAGAGTGTCCACCCTTATGTCTCATCCAGCTGTGGGTCTAGATATGGTCAATCCAGTTTGCATCACAGCCCCTGAACGAATTGTGTAAGAATTTCTCTCTCTTTCACTGTCTTTGTTTCATGGGTTTTTAAAAGTAATTTCTTTTTATAATGGGGTTTAGCTGCTTTTCACGGCTGTGTTTATGCCGCTTTACACCCACTTGACACACTAACAGAGAGATATCAATACATAGGTTTTAAGATTATTACTAGTCAGATATATTCTTGTGCGGTGAATCGGGCGTGTTGAGTCCAGTTCTCTGAGCCAGGAGTAGGTCTTGTCTATTACATATTGGGTTTATGGAACGGTATCTTAGCTAATTTGAAACTCTTGTTTTATGTATCACCCCACCTCACCTTTCCCGTTAAGCAGCCATAGTGTGTTTTCTGCATGTGTGACTCTGTTCTGTTTTGTAATTCAGTTCAAGTGTAACGGTTTTTACATTCCCTCTATAAGAGACACCATATGAGAAGTGTCCTTTTCTGTGTGACTTATTTCACTTAGAATCGTCGTACCTAAATCCACTCATCATGCTGCTACTAGCCTTATGACATTGATTTCATGGCTGAGTGATATTCCATTGTACATAAGGACCACAACTTTTGTATCCATTTTTCACTTTCCTGGGATATGTAAGGTGGAATGAAGTGGAGGTCCTTGTCAACAGAGCAGCCCTAAACTTTGGGGTGTTTGTGTCTTGCTGATTTTTAATTTTCCCACTTTATACCCCCATGCATGGAAGTGCCCTATGCTCTCTAAGCTGTGTTTTTTAGATATTTCAGGACACACCGTACACTTCTGCAGAGTGGCTGTTGGCAATTTACATCCCGCCCATCAGTGTAGCAAGGCTCCCATTTCTCCATGGCCTGTCCTGCATTTCTGGTTTTGACACTTTTTTCAGCATGGCCCTTTTGACCGATGGGAAGCGAGACTTCTTTGTAGCGCTGATTTGCCTTTCCAGGTTGCTTGGTTGGCCAAAAAGGGCGTATGCGTTTTTTCCTGAATATATTCAGGAAAAAACGCATACGCCCTTTTTGGCCAAGGGCATCATTGTCAACGTTTTGCCGCTTTTCATGTGCTTTAAAGGCGATTCGAATCTACCTCCTGAAATCTGTTTCCTGCAATTCTGCCTTAATTTCAATTCCTCGTCTTTGCCTACCCTCAATATATTTGTGGACGAGAGTTATCATTTATAACTCTGCAGGTTTGTGAATTGCAGTGCCCTGAAGCTCCATTTTACAACTCGCTTTTTTGGGAGCTGGCCGCAAAAGCGCAGGATGGCTTCAGGCCCTGTTCTGGTTCCGGGGGGCAGGCTGAGCCTGTGGTTAATTCTTCTTCCTGATGGGAAAATAGAGTGACCCGTGCCTGTCCCAACACCAAGAGCTAGTCTCTCATTTTTTCCCCGTCTTCCCGTTCATCCTCAGGACAAATTGCAACCTGTACAAAACAGGAGGTTAAAGGTGCTGATGCTCCAAGTAGGGAGATTGCTAGTAAAGTGGCTGCAATTGCGAGCCCGAGAACAAGGAGATGAGAAATGAGGTGCGTTTTAGAAACCTTTCCCCATCACACGGTGTACCATCTTCTGGGTTTCTCATGCATGTTTTCGATGTAGGAAGATGCCCTTGAACCTGGAGATTTGGGACCCATGCGATGAGTACCACGCAGTATTACTTAAAAGGGTCTGCGTTTGCTCACCCAACCTCACCAAACCTCTCAGCCCCAAGAGTGTCCACCCTTATGTCTCATCCAGCTGTGGGTCTAGATATGGTCAATCCAGTTTGCATCACAGCCCCTGAACGAATTGTGTAAGAATTTCTCTCTCTTTCACTGTCTTTGTTTCATGGGTTTTTAAAAGTAATTTCTTTTTATAATGGGGTTTAGCTGCTTTTCACGGCTGTGTTTATGCCGCTTTACACCCACTTGACACACTAACAGAGAGATATCAATACATAGGTTTTAACATTATTACTAGTCAGATATATTCTTGTGCGGTGAATCGGGCGTGTTGAGTCCAGTTCTCTGAGCCAGGAGTAGGTCTTGTCTATTACATATTGGGTTTATGGAACGGTATCTTAGCTAATTTGAAACTCTTGTTTTATGTATCACCCCACCTCACCTTTCCCGTTAAGCAGCCATAGTGTGTTATCTGCATGTGTGACTCTGTTCTGTTTTGTAATTCAGTTCAAGTGTAACGGTTTTTACATTCCCTCTATAAGTGACACCATATGAGAAGTGTCCTTTTCTGTGTGACTTATTTCACTTAGAATCGTCGTACCTAAATCCACTCATCATGCTGCTACTAGCCTTATGACATTGATTTCATGGCTGAGGGATATTCCAATGTACATAAGGACCACAACTTTTTTATCCATTTTTCACTTTCCTGGGATATTTAAGGTGGAATGAAGTGGAGGTCCTTGTCAACAGAGCAGCCCTAAACTTTGGGGTGCTTGTGTCTTGCTGATTTTTAATTTTCCCACTTTATACCCCCATGCGTGGAAGTGCCCTATGCTCTCTAAGCTGTGTTTTTTAGATGTTTCAGGACACACCGTACACTTCTCCAGAGTGGCTGTTGGCAATTTACATCCCGCCCATCAGTGTAGCAAGGCTCCCATTTCTCCATGGCCTGTCCTGCATTTCTGGTTTTGACACTTTTTTCAGCATGGCCCTTTTGACCGATGGGAAGCGAGACTTCTTTGTAGCGCTGATTTGCCTTTCCAGGTTGCTTGGTTGGCCAAAAAGGGCGTATGCGTTTTTTCCTGAATATATTCAGGAAAAAACGCATACGCCCTTTTTGGCCAAGGGCATCATTGTCAACGTTTTGCCGCTTTTCATGTGCTTTAAAGGCGATTCGAATCTGCCTCCTGAAATCTGTTTCCTGCAATTCTGCCTTGATTTCAATTCCTCGTCTTTGCCTTCCCTCAATATATTTGTGGACGAGAGTTATCATTTATAACTCTGCAGGCTTGTGAATTGCAGTGCCCTGAAGCTCCATTTTACAACTCGCTTTTTTGGGAGCTGGCCGCAAAAGCGCAGGATGGCTTCAGGACCTGTTCTGGTTCCGGGGGGCAGGCTGAGCCTGTGGTTAATTCTTCTTCCTGATGGGAAAATTGAGTGACCCGTGCCTGTCCCAACACCAAGAGCTAGTCTCTCATTTTTTCCCCGTCTTCCCGTTCATCCTCAGGACAAATTGCAACCTGTACAAAACAGGAGGTTAAAGGTGCTGATGCTCCAAGTAGGGAGATTGCTAGTAAAGTGGCTGCAATTGCGAGCCCGAGAACAAGGAGATGAGAAATGAGGTGCGTTTTAGAAACCTTTCCCCATCACACGGTGTACCATCTTCTGGGTTTCTCATGCATGTTTTCGATGTAGGAAGATGCCCTTGAACCTGGAGATTTGGGACCCATGCGATGGGTACCACGCAGTATTACTTTAAAGGGTCTGCGTTTGCTCACCCAACCTCACCAAACCTCTCAGCCCCAAGAGTGTCCACCCTTATGTCTCATCCAGCTGTGGGTCTAGATATGGTCAATCCAGTTTGCATCACAGCCCCTGAACGAATTGTGTAAGAATTTCTCTCTCTTTCACTGTCTTTGTTTCATGGGTTTTTAAAAGTAATTTCTTTTTATAATGGGGTTTAGCTGCTTTTCACAGCTGTGTTTATGCCGCTTTACACCCACTTGACACACTAACAGAGAGATATCAATACATAGGTTTTAACATTATTACTAGTCAGATATATTCTTGTGCGGTGAATCGGGCGTGTTGAGTCCAGTTCTCTGAGCCAGGAGTAGGTCTTGTCTATTACATATTGGTTTTATGGAACGGTATCTTAGCTAATTTGAAACTCTTGTTTTATGTATCACCCCACCTCACATTTCCCGTTAAGCAGCCATAGTGTGTTTTCTGCATGTGTGACTCTGTTCTGTTTTGTAATTCAGTTCAAGTGTAACGGTTTTTACATTCCCTCTATAAGTGACACCATATGAGAAGTGTCCTTTTCTGTGTGACTTATTTCACTTAGAATCGTCGTACCTAAATCCACTCATCATGCTGCTACTAGCCTTATGACATTGATTTCATGGCTGAGTGATATTCCATTGTACATAAGGACCACAACTTTTGTATCCATTTTTCACTTTCCTGGGATATGTAAGGTGGAATGAAGTGGAGGTCCTTGTCAACAGAGCAGCCCTAAACTTTGGGGTGCTTGTGTCTTGCTGATTTTCAATTTTCCCAATTTATCCCCCCATGCGTGGAAGTGCCCTATGCTCTCTAAGCTGTGTTTTTTAGATGTTTCAGGACACACCGTACACTTCTCCAGAGTGGCTGTTGGCAATTTACATCCCGCCCATCAGTGTAGCAAGGCTCCCATTTCTCCATGGCCTGTCCTGCATTTCTGGTTTTGACACTTTTTTCAGCATGGCCCTTTTGACCGATGGGAAGAGAGACTTCTTTGTAGCGCTGATTTGCCTTTCCAGGTTGCTTGGTTGGCCAAAAAGGGCGTATGCGTTTTTTCCTAAATATATTCAGGAAAAAACGCCTACGCCCTTTTTGGCCAAGGGCATCATTGTCAACGTTTTGCCGCTTTTCATGTGCTTTAAAGGCGATTCGAATCTACCTCCTGAAATCTGTTTCCTGCAATTCTGCCTTGATTTCAATTCCTCGTCTTTGCCTTCCCTCAATATATTTGTGTACGAGAGTTATCATTTATAACTCTGCAGGTTTGTGAATTGCAGTGCCCTGAAGCTCCATTTTACAACTCGCTTTTTTGGGAGCTGGCCGCAAAAGCGCAGGATGGCTTCAGGCCCTGTTCTGGTTCCGGGGGGCAGGCTGAGCCTGTGGTTAATTCTTCTTCCTGATGGGAAAATAGAGTGACCCGTGCCTTTCCCAACACCAAGAGCTAGTCTCTCATTTTTTCCCCGTCTTCCCGTTCATCCTCAGGACAAATTGCAACCTGTACGGAACAGGAGGTTAAAGGTGCTGATGCTCCAAGTAGGGAGATTGCTAGTAAAGTGGCTGGAATTGGGAGCCCGAGAACAAGGAGATGAGAAATGAGGTGCGTTTTAGAAACCTTTCCCCATCACACGGTGTACCATCTTCTGGGTTTCTCATGCATGTTTTCGATGTAGGAAGATGCCCTTGAACCTGGAGATTTGGGACCCATGCGATGGGTACCATGCAGTATTACTTTAAAGGGTCTGCGTTTGCTCACCCAACCTCACCAAACCTCTCAGCCCCAAGAGTGTCCACCCTTATGTCTCATCCAGCTGTGGGTCTAGATATGGTCAATCCAGTTTGCATCACAGCCCCTGAACGAATTGTGTAAGAATTTCTCTCTCTTTCACTGTCTTTGTTTCATGGGTTTTTAAAAGTAATTTCTTTTTATAATGGGGTTTAGCTGCTTTTCACAGCTGTGTTTATGCCGCTTTACACCCACTTGACACACTAACAGAGAGATATCAATACATAGGTTTTAAGATTATTACTAGTCAGATATATTCTTGTGCGGTGAATCGGGCGTGTTGAGTCCAGTTCTCTGAGCAAGGAGTAGGTCTTTTGTATTACATATTTGGTTTATGGAACGGTATCTGAGCTAATTTGAAACTCTTGTTTTATGTATCACCCCACCTCACCTTTCCCGTTAAGCAGCCATAGTGTGTTTTCTGCATGTGTGACTCTGTTCTGTTTTGTAATTCAGTTCAAGTGTAACGGTTTTTACATTCCCTCTATAAGTGACACCATATGAGAAGTGTCCTTTTCTGTGTGACTTATTTCACTTAGAATCGTCGTACCTAAATCCACTCATCATGCTGCTACTAGCCTTATGACATTGATTTCATGGCTGAGTGATATTCCATTGTACATAAGGACCACAACTTTTGTATCCATTTTTCACTTTCCTGGGATATGTAAGGTGGAATGAAGTGGAGGTCCTTGTCAACAGAGCAGCCCTAAACTTTGGGGTGCTTGTGTCTTGCTGATTTTTAATTTTCCCACTTTATACCCCCATGCGTGGAAGTGTCCTATGCTCTCTAAGCTGTGTTTTTTAGATGTTTCAGGACACACCGTACACTTCTCCAGAGTGGCTGTTGGCAATTTACATCCCGCCCATCAGTGTAGCAAGGCTCCCATTTCTCCATGGCCTGTCCTGCATTTCTGGTTTTGACACTTTTTTCAGCATGGCCCTTTTGACCGATGGGAAGCGAGACTTCTTTGTAGCGCTGATTTGCCTTTCCAGGTTGCTTGGTAGGCCAAAAAGGGCGTATGCGTTTTTTCCTGAATATATTCAGGAAAAAACGCATACGCCCTTTTTGGCCAAGGGCATCATTGTCAACGTTTTGCCGCTTTTCATGTGCTTTAAAGGCGATTCGAATCTACCTCCTGAAATCTGTTTCCTGCAATTCTGCCTTGATTTCAATTCCTCGTCTTTGCCTTCCCTCAATATATTTGTGGACGAGAGTTATCATTTATAACTCTGCAGGTTTGTGAATTGCAGTGCCCTGAAGCTCCATTTTACAACTCGCTTTTTTGGGAGCTGGCCGCAAAAGCGCAGGATGGCTTCAGGCCCTGTTCTGGTTCTGGGGAGCAGGATGAGCCTGTGGTTAATTCTTCTTCCTGATGGGAAAATAGAGTGACCCGTGCCTGTCCCAACACCAAGAGCTAGTCTCTCATTTTTTCCCCGTCTTCCCGTTCATCCTCAGGACAAATTGCAACCTGTACGGAACAGGAGGTTAAAGGTGCTGATGCTCAAAGTAGGGAGATTGCTAGTAAAGTGGCTGGAATTGCGAACCGGAGAGCAAGGAGATGAGAAATGAGGTGCGTTTTAGAAACCTTTCCCCATCACACGGTGTACCATCTTCTTGGTTTCTCATGCATGTTTTCGATGTAAGAAGATGCCCTTGAACCTGGAGATTTGGGACCCATGCGATGGGTACCACGCAGTATTACTTTAAAGGGTCTGCGTTTGCTCACCCAACCTCACCAAACCTCTCAGCCCCAAGAGTGTCCACCCTTATGTCTCATCCAGCTGTGGGTCTAGATATGTTCAATCCAGTTTGCATCACAGCCCCTGAACAAATTGTGTAAGAATTTCTCTCTCTTTCACTGTCTTTGTTTCATGGGTTTTTAAAAGTAATTTCTTTTTATAATGGGGTTTAGCTGCTTTTCACGGCTGTGTTTATGCCGCTTTACACCCACTTGACACACTAACAGAGAGATATCAATACATAGGTTTTAAGATTATTACTAGTCAGATATATTCTTGTGCGGTGAATCGGGCGTGTTGAGTCCAGTTCTCTGAGCAAGGAGTAGGTCTTGTCTATTACATATTGGGTTTATGGAACGGTATCTGAGCTAATTTGAAACTCTTGTTTTATGTATCACCCCACCTCACCTTTCCCGTTAAGCAGCCATAGTGTGTTTTCTGCATGTGTGACTCTGTTCTGTTTTGTAATTCAGTTCAAGTGTAACGGTTTTTACATTCCCTCTATAAGTGACACCATATGAGAAGTGTCCTTTTCTGTGTGACTTATTTCACTTAGAATCGTCGTACCTAAATCCACTCATCATGCTGCTACTAGCCTTATGACATTGATTTCATGGCTGAGTGATATTCCATTGTACATAAGGACCACAACTTTTGTATCCATTTTTCACTTTCCTGGGATATGTAAGGTGGAATGAAGTGGAGGTCCTTGTCAACAGAGCAGCCCTAAACTTTGGGGTGCTTGTGTCTTGCTGATTTTTAATTTTCCCACTTTATACCCCCATGCATGGAAGTGTCCTATGCTCTCTAAGCTGTGTTTTTTTGATATTTCAGGACACACCGTACACTTCTCCAGATTGGCTGTTGGCAATTTACATCCCGCCCATCAGTGTAACAAGGCTCCCATTTCTCCATGGCCTGTCCTGCATTTCTGGTTTTGACACTTTTTTCAGCATGGCCCTTTTGACCGATGGGAAGCGAGACTTCTTTGTAGCGCTGATTTGCCTTTCCAGGTTGCTTGGTTGGCCAAAAAGGGCGTATGCGTTTTTTCCTGAATATATTCAGGAAAAAACGCATACGCCCTTTTTGGCCAAGGGCATCATTGTCAACGTTTTGCCGCTTCTCATGTGCTTTAAAGGCGATTCGAATCTACCTCCTGAAATCTGTTTCCTGCAATTCTGCCTTGATTTCAATTCCTCGTCTTTGCCTTCCCTCAATATATTTGTGGACGTGAGTTATCATTTATAACTCTGCAGGTTTGTGAATTGCAGTGCCCTGAAGCTCCATTTTACAACTCGCTTTTTTGGGAGCTGGCCGCAAAAGCGCAGGATGGCTTCAGGCCCTGTTCTGGTTCCGGGGGGCAGGCTGAGCCTGTGGTTAATTCTTCTTCCTGATGGGAAAATAGAGTGACCCGTGCATGTCCCAACACCAAGAGCTAGTCTCTCATTTTTTCCCCGTCTTCCCGTTCATCCTCAGGACAAATTGCAACCTGTACGGAACAGGAGGTTAAAGGTGCTGATGCTCCAAGTAGGGAGATTGCTAGTAAAGTGGCTGGAATTGCGAACCCGAGAACAAGGAGATGAGAAATGAGGTGCGTTTTAGAAACCTTTCCCCATCACATGGTGTACCATCTTCTGGGTTTCTCATGCATGTTTTCGATGTAGGAAGATGCCCTTGAACCTGGAGATTTGGGACCCATGCGATGGGTACCACGCAGTGTTACTTTAAAGGGTCTGCGTTTGCTCACCCAACCTCACCAAACCTCTCAGCCCCAAGAGTGTCCACCCTTATGTCTCATCCAGCTGTGGGTCTAGATATGGTCAATCCAGTTTGCATCACAGCCCCTGAACGAATTGTGTAAGAATTTCTCTCTCTTTCACTGTCTTTGTTTCATGGGTTTTTAAAAGTAATTTCTTTTTATAATGGGGTTTAGCTGCTTTTCACGGCTGTGTTTATGCCGCTTTACACCCACTTGACACACTAACAGAGAGATATCAATACATAGGTTTTAAGATTATTACTAGTCAGATATATTCTTGTGCGGTGAATCGGGCGTGTTGAGTCCAGTTCTCTGAGCCAGGAGTAGGTCTTGTCTATTACATATTGGGTTTATGGAACGGTATCTGAGCTAATTTGAAACTCTTGTTTTATGTATCACCCCACCTCACCTTTCCCGTTAAGCAGCCATAGTGTGTTTTCTGCATGTGTGACTCTGTTCTGTTTTGTAATTCAGTTCAAGTGTAACGGTTTTTACATTCCCTCTATAAGTGACACCATATGAGAAGTGTCCTTTTCTGTGTGACTTATTTCACTTAGAATCGTCGTACCTAAATCCACTCATCATGCTGCTACTAGCCTTATGACATTGATTTCATGGCTGAGTGATATTCCATTGTACATAAGGACCACAACTTTTGTATCCATTTTTCACTTTCCTGGGATATGTAAGGTGGAATGAAGTGGAGGTCCTTGTCAACAGAGCAGCCCTAAACTTTGGGGTGTTTGTGTCTTGCTGATTTTTAATTTTCCCACTTTATACCCCCATGCATGGAAGTGCCCTATGCTCTGTAAGCTGTGTTTTTTAGATATTTCAGGACACACCGTACACTTCTGCAGAGTGGCTGTTGGCAATTTACATCCCGCCCATCAGTGTAGCAAGGCTCCCATTTCTCCATGGCCTGTCCTGCATTTCTGGTTTTGACACTTTTTTCAGCATGGCCCTTTTGACCGATGGGAAGCGAGACTTCTTTGTAGCGCTGATTTGCCTTTCCAGGTTGCTTGGTTGGCCAAAAAGGGCGTATGCGTTTTTTCCTGAATATATTCAGGAAAAAACGCATACGCCCTTTTTGGCCAAGGGCATCATTGTCAACGTTTTGCCGCTTTTCATGTGCTTTAAAGGCGATTCGAATCTACCTCCTGAAATCTGTTTCCTGCAATTCTGCCTTGATTTCAATTCCTCGTCTTTGCCTTCCCTCAATATATTTGTGGACGAGAGTTATCATTTATAACTCTGCAGGTTTGTGAATTGCAGTGCCCTGAAGCTCCATTTTACAACTCGCTTTTTTGGGAGCTGGCCGCAAAAGCGCAGGATGGCTTCAGGTCCTGTTCTGGTTCCGGGGGGCAGGCTGAGCCTGTGGTTAATTCTTCTTCCTGATGGGAAAATAGAGTGACCCGTGCCTGTCCCAACACCAAGAGCTAGTCTCTCAATTTTTCCCCGTCTTCCCGTTCATCCTCAGGACAAATTGCAACCTGTACAAAACAGGAGGTTAAAGGTGCTGATGCTCCAAGTAGGGAGATTGCTAGTAAAGTGGCTGCAATTGCGAGCCCGAGAACAAGGAGATGAGAAATGAGGTGCGTTTTAGAAACCTTTCCCCATCACACGGTGTACCATCTTCTGGGTTTCTCATGCATGTTTTCGATGTAGGAAGATGCCCTTGAACCTGGAGATTTGGGACCCATGCGATGGGTACCACGCAGTATTACTTTAAAGGGTCTGCGTTTGCTCACCCAACCTCACCAAACCTCTCAGCCCCAAGAGTGTCCACCCTTATGTCTCATCCAGCTGTGGGTCTAGATATGGTCAATCCAGTTTGCATCACAGCCCCTGAACGAATTGTGTAAGAATTTCTCTCTCTTTCACTGTCTTTGTTTCATGGGTTTTTAAAAGTAATTTCTTTTTATAATGGGGTTTAGCTGCTTTTCACGGCTGTGTTTATGCCGCTTTACACCCACTTGACACACTAACAGAGAGATATCAATACATAGGTTTTAAGATTATTACTAGTCAGATATATTCTTGTGCGGTGAATCGGGCGTGTTGAGTCCAGTTCTCTGAGCCAGGAGTAGGTCTTGTCTATTACATATTGGGTTTATGGAACGGTATCTTAGCTAATTTGAAACTCTTGTTTTATGTATCACCCCACCTCACCTTTCCCGTTAAGCAGCCATAGTGTGTTTTCTGCATGTGTGACTCTGTTCTGTTTTGTAATTCAGTTCAAGTGTAACGGTTTTTACATTCCCTCTATAAGAGACACCATATGAGAAGTGTCCTTTTCTGTGTGACTTATTTCACTTAGAATCGTCGTACCTAAATCCACTCATCATGCTGCTACTAGCCTTATGACATTGATTTCATGGCTGAGCGATATTCCATTGTACATAAGGACCACAACTTTTGTATCCATTTTTCACTTTCCTGGGATATGTAAGGTGGAATGAAGTGGAGGTCCTTGTCAACAGAGCAGCCCTAAACTTTGGGGTGTTTGTGTCTTGCTGATTTTTAATTTTCCCACTTTATAACCCCATGCATGGAAGTGCCCTATGCTCTGTAAGCTGTGTTTTTTAGATATTTCAGGACACACCGTACACTTCTGCAGAGTGGCTGTTGGCAATTTACATCCCGCCCATCAGTGTAGCAAGGCTCCCATTTCTCCATGGCCTGTCCTGCATTTCTGGTTTTGACACTTTTTTCAGCATGGCCCTTTTGACCGATGGGAAGCGAGACTTCTTTGTAGCGCTGATTTGCCTTTCCAGGTTGCTCGGTTGGCCAAAAAGGGCGTATGCGTTTTTTCCTGAATATATTCAGGAAAAAACGCATACGCCCTTTTTGGCCAAGGGCATCATTGTCAACGTTTTGCCGCTTTTCATGTGCTTTAAAGGCGATTCGAATCTACCTCCTGAAATCTGTTTCCTGCAATTCTGCCTTGATTTCAATTCCTCGTCTTTGCCTTCCCTCAATATATTTGTGGACGAGAGTTATCATTTATAACTCTGCAGGTTTGTGAATTGCAGTGCCCTGAAGCTCCATTTTACAACTCGCTTTTTTGGGAGCTGGCCGCAAAAGCGCAGGATGGCTTCAGGCCCTGTTCTGGTTCCGGGGGGCAGGCTGAGCCTGTGGTTAATTCTTCTTCCTGATGGGAAAATAGAGTGACCCGTGCCTGTCCCAACACCAAGAGCTAGTCTCTAATTTTTTCCCGTCTTCCCGTTCATCCTCAGGACAAATTGCAACCTGTACAAAACAGGAGGTTAAAGGTGCTGATGCTCCAAGTAGGGAGATTGCTAGTAAAGTGGCTGCAATTGCGAGCCCGAGAACAAGGAGATGAGAAATGAGGTGCGTTTTAGAAACCTTTCCCCATCACACGGTGTACCATCTTCTGGGTTTCTCATGCATGTTTTCGATGTAGGAAGATGCCCTTGAACATGGAGATTTGGGACCCATGCGATGGGTACCATGCAGTATTACTTTAAAGGGTCTGCGTTTGCTCACCCAACCTCACCAAACCTCTCAGCCCCAAGAGTGTCCACCCTTATGTCTCATCCAGCTGTGGGTCTAGATATGGTCAATCCAGTTTGCATCACAGCCCCTGAACGAATTGTGTAAGAATTTCTCTCTCTTTCACTGTCTTTGTTTCATGGGTTTTTAAAAGTAATTTCTTTTTATAATGGGATTTAGCTGCTTTTCACGGCTGTGTTTATGCCGCTTTACACCCACTTGACACACTAACAGAGAGATATCAATACATAGGTTTTAAGATTATTACTAGTCAGATATATTCTTGTGCGGTGAATCGGGCGTGTTGAATCCAGTTCTCTGAGCCAGGAGTAGGTCTTGTCTATTACATATTGGGTTTATGGAACGGTATCTGAGCTCATTTGAAACTCTTGTTTTATGTATCACCCCACCTCACCTTTCCCGTTAAGCAGCCATAGTGTGTTTTCTGCATGTGTGACTCTGTTCTGTTTTGTAATTCAGTTCACGTGTAACGGTTTTTACATTCCCTCTATAAGTGACACCATATGAGAAGTGTCCTTTTCTGTGTGACTTATTTCACTTAGAATCGTCGTACCTAAATCCACTCATCATGCTGCTACTAGCCTTATGACATTGATTTCATGGCTGAGTGATATTCCATTGTACATAAGGACCACAACTTTTGTATCCATTTTTCACTTTCCTGGGATATGTAAGGTGGAATGAAGTGGAGGTCCTTGTCAACAGAGCAGCCCTAAACTTTGGGGTGCTTGTGTCTTGCTGATTTTCAATTTTCCCAATTTATCCCCCCATGCGTGGAAGTGCCCTATGCTCTCTAAGCTGTGTTTTTTAGATGTTTCAGGACACACCGTACACTTCTCCAGAGTGGCTGTTGGCAATTTACATCCCGCCCATCAGTGTAGCAAGGCTCCCATTTCTCCATGGCCTGTCCTGCATTTCTGGTTTTGACACTTTTTTCAGCATGGCCCTTTTGACCGATGGGAAGCGAGACTTCTTTGTAGCGCTGATTTGCCTTTCCAGGTTGCTTGGTTGGCCAAAAAGGGCGTATGCGTTTTTTCCTAAATATATTCAGGAAAAAACGCCTACGCCCTTTTTGGCCAAGGGCATCATTGTCAACGTTTTGCCGCTTTTCATGTGCTTTAAAGGCGATTCGAATCTACCTCCTGAAATCTGTTTCCTGCAATTCTGCCTTGATTTCAATTCCTCGTCTTTGCCTTCCCTCAATATATTTGTGTACGAGAGTTATCATTTATAACTCTGCAGGTTTGTGAATTGCAGTGCCCTGAAGCTCCATTTTACAACTCGCTTTTTTGGGAGCTGGCCGCAAAAGCGCAGGATGGCTTCAGGCCCTGTTCTGGTTCCGGGGGGCAGGCTGAGCCTGTGGTTAATTCTTCTTCCTGATGGGAAAATAGAGTGACCCGTGCCTGTCCCAACACCAAGAGCTAGTCTCTCATTTTTTCCCCGTCTTCCCGTTCATCCTCAGGACAAATTGCAACCTGTACGGAACAGGAGGTTAAAGGTGCTGATGCTCCAAGTAGGGAGATTGCTAGTAAAGTGGCTGGAATTGGGAGCCCGAGAACAAGGAGATGAGAAATGAGGTGCGTTTTAGAAACCTTTCCCCATCACACGGTGTACCATCTTCTGGGTTTCTCATGCATGTTTTCGATGTAGGAAGATGCCCTTGAACCTGGAGATTTGGGACCCATGCGATGGGTACCATGCAGTATTACTTTAAAGGGTCTGCGTTTGCTCACCCAACCTCACCAAACCTCTCAGCCCCAAGAGTGTCCACCCTTATGTCTCATCCAGCTGTGGGTCTAGATATGGTCAATCCAGTTTGCATCACAGCCCCTGAACGAATTGTGTAAGAATTTCTCTCTCTTTCACTGTCTTTGTTTCATGGGTTTTTAAAAGTAATTTCTTTTTATAATGGGGTTTAGCTGCTTTTCACAGCTGTGTTTATGCCGCTTTACACCCACTTGACACACTAACAGAGAGATATCAATACATAGGTTTTAAGATTATTACTAGTCAGATATATTCTTGTGCGGTGAATCGGGCGTGTTGAGTCCAGTTCTCTGAGCAAGGAGTAGGTCTTGTCTATTACATATTGGGTTTATGGAACGGTATCTGAGCTAATTTGAAACTCTTGTTTTATGTATCACCCCACCTCACCTTTCCCGTTAAGCAGCCATAGTGTGTTTTCTGCATGTGTGACTCTGTTCTGTTTTGTAATTCAGTTCAAGTGTAACGGTTTTTACATTCCCTCTATAAGTGACACCATATGAGAAGTGTCCTTTTCTGTGTGACTTATTTCACTTAGAATCGTCGTACCTAAATCCACTCATCATGCTGCTACTAGCCTTATGACATTGATTTCATGGCTGAGTGATATTCCATTGTACATAAGGACCACAACTTTTGTATCCATTTTTCACTTTCCTGGGATATGTAAGGTGGAATGAAGTGGAGGTCCTTGTCAACAGAGCAGCCCTAAACTTTGGGGTGCTTGTGTCTTGCTGATTTTTAATTTTCCCACTTTATACCCCCATGCATGGAAGTGTCCTATGCTCTCTAAGCTGTGTTTTTTTGATATTTCAGGACACACCGTACACTTCTCCAGAGTGGCTGTTGGCAATTTACATCCCGCCCATCAGTGTAACAAGGCTCCCATTTCTCCATGGCCTGTCCTGCATTTCTGGTTTTGACACTTTTTTCAGCATGGCCCTTTTGACCGATGGGAAGCGAGACTTCTTTGTAGCGCTGATTTGCCTTTCCAGGTTGCTTGGTTGGCCAAAAAGGGCGTATGCGTTTTTTCCTGAATATATTCAGGAAAAAACGCATACGCCCTTTTTGGCCAAGGGCATCATTGTCAACGTTTTGCCGCTTCTCATGTGCTTTAAAGGCGATTCGAATCTACCTCCTGAAATCTGTTTCCTGCAATTCTGCCTTGATTTCAATTCCTCGTCTTTGCCTTCCCTCAATATATTTGTGGACGTGAGTTATCATTTATAACTCTGCAGGTTTGTGAATTGCAGTGCCCTGAAGCTCCATTTTACAACTCGCTTTTTTGGGAGCTGGCCGCAAAAGCGCAGGATGGCTTCAGGCCCTGTTCTGGTTCCGGGGGGCAGGCTGAGCCTGTGGTTAATTCTTCTTCCTGATGGGAAAATAGAGTGACCCGTGCATGTCCCAACACCAAGAGCTAGTCTCTCATTTTTTCCCCGTCTTCCCGTTCATCCTCAGGACAAATTGCAACCTGTACGGAACAGGAGGTTAAAGGTGCTGATGCTCCAAGTAGGGAGATTGCTAGTAAAGTGGCTGGAATTGCGAACCCGAGAACAAGGAGATGAGAAATGAGGTGCGTTTTAGAAACCTTTCCCCATCACATGGTGTACCATCTTCTGGGTTTCTCATGCATGTTTTCGATGTAGGAAGATGCCCTTGAACCTGGAGATTTGGGACCCATGCGATGGGTACCACGCAGTATTACTTTAAAGGGTCTGCGTTTGCTCACCCAACCTCACCAAACCTCTCAGCCCCAAGAGTGTCCACCCTTATGTCTCATCCAGCTGTGGGTCTAGATATGGTCAATCCAGTTTGCATCACAGCCCCTGAACGAATTGTGTAAGAATTTCTCTCTCTTTCACTGTCTTTGTTTCATGGGTTTTTAAAAGTAATTTCTTTTTATAATGGGGTTTAGCTGCTTTTCACGGCTGTGTTTATGCCGCTTTACACCCACTTGACACACTAACAGAGAGATATCAATACATAGGTTTTAAGATTATTACTAGTCAGATATATTCTTGTGCGGTGAATCGGGCGTGTTGAGTCCAGTTCTCTGAGCCAGGAGTAGGTCTTGTCTATTACATATTGGGTTTATGGAACGGTATCTTAGCTAATTTGAAACTCTTGTTTTATGTATCAACCCACCTCACCTTTCCCGTTAAGCAGCCATAGTGTGTTTTCTGCATGTGTGACTCTGTTCTGTTTTGTAATTCAGTTCAAGTGTAACGGTTTTTACATTCCCTCTATAAGAGACACCATATGAGAAGTGTCCTTTTCTGTGTGACTTATTTCACTTAGAATCGTCGTACCTAAATCCACTCATCATGCTGCTACTAGCCTTATGACATTGATTTCATGGCTGAGTGATATTCCATTGTACATAAGGACCACAACTTTTGTATCCATTTTTCACTTTCCTGGGATATGTAAGGTGGAATGAAGTGGAGGTCCTTGTCAACAGAGCAGCCCTAAACTTTGGGGTGTTTGTGTCTTGCTGATTTTTAATTTTCCCACTTTATACCCCCATGCATGGAAGTGCCCTATGCTCTCTAAGCTGTGTTTTTTAGATATTTCAGGACACACCGTACACTTCTGCAGAGTGGCTGTTGGCAATTTACATCCCGCCCATCAGTGTAGCAAGGCTCCCATTTCTCCATGGCCTGTCCTGCATTTCTGGTTTTGACACTTTTTTCAGCATGGCCCTTTTGACCGATGGGAAGCGAGACTTCTTTGTAGCGCTGATTTGCCTTTCCAGGTTGCTTGGTTGGCCAAAAAGGGCGTATGCGTTTTTTCCTGAATATATTCAGGAAAAAACGCATACGCCCTTTTTGGCCAAGGGCATCATTGTCAACGTTTTGCCGCTTTTCATGTGCTTTAAAGGCGATTCGAATCTACCTCCTGAAATCTGTTTCCTGCAATTCTGCCTTGATTTCAATTCCTCGTCTTTGCCTTCCCTCAATATATTTGTGGACGAGAGTTATCATTTATAACTCTGCAGGTTTGTGAATTGCAGTGCCCTGAAGCTCCATTTTACAACTCGCTTTTTTGGGAGCTGGCCGCAAAAGCGCAGGATGGCTTCAGGCCCTGTTCTGGTTCCGGGGGGCAGGCTGAGCCTGTGGTTAATTCTTCTTCCTGATGGGAAAATAGAGTGACCCGTGCCTGTCCCAACACCAAGAGCTAGTCTCTCATTTTTTCCCCGTCTTCCCGTTCATCCTCAGGACAAATTGCAACCTGTACAAAACAGGAGGTTAAAGGTGCTGATGCTCCAAGTAGGGAGATTGCTAGTAAAGTGGCTGCAATTGCGAGCCCGAGAACAAGGAGATGAGAAATGAGGTGCGTTTTAGAAACCTTTCCCCATCACACGGTGTACCATCTTCTGGGTTTCTCATGCATGTTTTCGATGTAGGAAGATGCCCTTGAACCTGGAGATTTGGGACCCATGCGATGAGTACCACGCAGTATTACTTAAAAGGGTCTGCGTTTGCTCACCCAACCTCACCAAACCTCTCAGCCCCAAGAGTGTCCACCCTTATGTCTCATCCAGCTGTGGGTCTAGATATGGTCAATCCAGTTTGCATCACAGCCCCTGAACGAATTGTGTAAGAATTTCTCTCTCTTTCACTGTCTTTGTTTCATGGGTTTTTAAAAGTAATTTCTTTTTATAATGGGGTTTAGCTGCTTTTCACGGCTGTGTTTATGCCGCTTTACACCCACTTGACACACTAACAGAGAGATATCAATACATAGGTTTTAACATTATTACTAGTCAGATATATTCTTGTGCGGTGAATCGGGCGTGTTGAGTCCAGTTCTCTGAGCCAGGAGTAGGTCTTGTCTATTACATATTGGGTTTATGGAACGGTATCTTAGCTAATTTGAAACTCTTGTTTTATGTATCACCCCACCTCACCTTTCCCGTTAAGCAGCCATAGTGTGTTTTCTGCATGTGTGACTCTGTTCTGTTTTGTAATTCAGTTCAAGTGTAACGGTTTTTACATTCCCTCTATAAGTGACACCATATGAGAAGTGTCCTTTTCTGTGTGACTTATTTCACTTAGAATCGTCGTACCTAAATCCACTCATCATGCTGCTACTAGCCTTATGACATTGATTTCATGGCTGAGGGATATTCCAATGTACATAAGGACCACAACTTTTTTATCCATTTTTCACTTTCCTGGGATATTTAAGGTGGAATGAAGTGGAGGTCCTTGTCAACAGAGCAGCCCTAAACTTTGGGGTGCTTGTGTCTTGCTGATTTTTAATTTTCCCACTTTATACCCCCATGCGTGGAAGTGCCCTATGCTCTCTAAGCTGTGTTTTTTAGATGTTTCAGGACACACCGTACACTTCTCCAGAGTGGCTGTTGGCAATTTACATCCCGCCCATCAGTGTAGCAAGGCTCCCATTTCTCCATGGCCTGTCCTGCATTTCTGGTTTTGACACTTTTTTCAGCATGGCCCTTTTGACCGATGGGAAGCGAGACTTCTTTGTAGCGCTGATTTGCCTTTCCAGGTTGCTTGGTTGGCCAAAAAGGGCGTATGCGTTTTTTCCTGAATATATTCAGGAAAAAACGCATACGCCCTTTTTGGCCAAGGGCATCATTGTCAACGTTTTGCCGCTTTTCATGTGCTTTAAAGGCGATTCGAATCTGCCTCCTGAAATCTGTTTCCTGCAATTCTGCCTTGATTTCAATTCCTCGTCTTTGCCTTCCCTCAATATATTTGTGGACGAGAGTTATCATTTATAACTCTGCAGGCTTGTGAATTGCAGTGCCCTGAAGCTCCATTTTACAACTCGCTTTTTTGGGAGCTGGCCGCAAAAGCGCAGGATGGCTTCAGGCCCTGTTCTGGTTCCGGGGGGCAGGCTGAGCCTGTGGTTAATTCTTCTTCCTGATGGGAAAATTGAGTGACCCGTGCCTGTCCCAACACCAAGAGCTAGTCTCTCATTTTTTCCCCGTCTTCCCGTTCATCCTCAGGACAAATTGCAACCTGTACAAAACAGGAGGTTAAAGGTGCTGATGCTCCAAGTAGGGAGATTGCTAGTAAAGTGGCTGCAATTGCGAGCCCGAGAACAAGGAGATGAGAAATGAGGTGCGTTTTAGAAACCTTTCCCCATCACACGGTGTACCATCTTCTGGGTTTCTCATGCATGTTTTCGATGTAGGAAGATGCCCTTGAACCTGGAGATTTGGGACCCATGCGATGGGTACCACGCAGTATTACTTTAAAGGGTCTGCGTTTGCTCACCCAACCTCACCAAACCTCTCAGCCCCAAGAGTGTCCACCCTTATGTCTCATCCAGCTGTGGGTCTAGATATGGTCAATCCAGTTTGCATCACAGCCCCTGAACGAATTGTGTAAGAATTTCTCTCTCTTTCACTGTCTTTGTTTCATGGGTTTTTAAAAGTAATTTCTTTTTATAATGGGATTTAGCTGCTTTTCACGGCTGTGTTTATGCCGCTTTACACCCACTTGACACACTAACAGAGAGATATCAATACATAGGTTTTAAGATTATTACTAGTCAGATATATTCTTGTGCGGTGAATCGGGCGTGTTGAATCCAGTTCTCTGAGCCAGGAGTAGGTCTTGTCTATTACATATTGGGTTTATGGAACGGTATCTGAGCTCATTTGAAACTCTTGTTTTATGTATCACCCCACCTCACCTTTCCCGTTAAGCAGCCATAGTGTGTTTTCTGCATGTGTGACTCTGTTCTGTTTTGTAATTCAGTTCACGTGTAACGGTTTTTACATTCCCTCTATAAGTGACACCATATGAGAAGTGTCCTTTTCTGTGTGACTTATTTCACTTAGAATCGTCGTACCTAAATCCACTCATCATGCTGCTACTAGCCTTATGACATTGATTTCATGGCTGAGTGATATTCCATTGTACATAAGGACCACAACTTTTGTATCCATTTTTCACTTTCCTGGGATATGTAAGGTGGAATGAAGTGGAGGTCCTTGTCAACAGAGCAGCCCTAAACTTTGGGGTGCTTGTGTCTTGCTGATTTTTAATTTTCCCACTTTATACCCCCATGCGTGGAAGTGCCCTATGCTCTCTAAGCTGTGTTTTTTAGATGTTTCAGGACACACCGTACACTTCTCCAGAGTGGCTGTTGGCAATTTACATCCCGCCCATCAGTGTAGCAAGGCTCCCATTTCTCCATGGCCTGTCCTGCATTTCTGGTTTTGACACTTTTTTCAGCATGGCCCTTTTGACCGATGGGAAGCGAGACTTCTTTGTAGCGCTGATTTGCCTTTCCAGGTTGCTTGGTTGGCCAAAAAGGGCGTATGCGTTTTTTCCTGAATATATTCAGGAAAAAACGCATACGCCCTTTTTGGCCAAGGGCATCATTGTCAACGTTTTGCCGCTTTTCATGTGCTTTAAAGGCGATTCGAATCTGCCTCCTGAAATCTGTTTCCTGCAATTCTGCCTTGATTTCAATTCCTCGTCTTTGCCTTCCCTCAATATATTTGTGGACGAGAGTTATCATTTATAACTCTGCAGGCTTGTGAATTGCAGTGCCCTGAAGCTCCATTTTACAACTCGCTTTTTTGGGAGCTGGCCGCAAAAGCGCAGGATGGCTTCAGGCCCTGTTCTGGTTCCGGGGGGCAGGCTGAGCCTGTGGTTAATTCTTCTTCCTGATGGGAAAATTGAGTGACCCGTGCCTGTCCCAACACCAAGAGCTAGTCTCTCATTTTTTCCCCGTCTTCCCGTTCATCCTCAGGACAAATTGCAACCTGTACAAAACAGGAGGTTAAAGGTGCTGATGCTCCAAGTAGGGAGATTGCTAGTAAAGTGGCTGGAATTGCGAACACGAGAACAAGGAGATGAGAAATGAGGTGCGTTTTAGAAACCTTTCCCCATCACACGGTGTACCATCTTCTGGGTTTCTCATGCATGTTTTCGATGTAGGAAGATGCCCTTGAACCTGGAGATTTGGGACCCATGCGATGGGTACCACGCAGTATTACTTTAAAGGGTCTGCGTTTGCTCACCCAACCTCACCAAACCTCTCAGCCCCAAGAGTGTCCACCCTTATGTCTCATCCAGCTGTGGGTCTAGATATGGTCAATCCAGTTTGCATCACAGCCCCTGAACGAATTGTGTAAGAATTTCTCTCTCTTTCACTGTCTTTGTTTCATGGGTTTTTAAAAGTAATTTCTTTTTATAATGGGATTTAGCTGCTTTTCACAGCTGTGTTTATGCCGCTTTACACCCACTTGACACACTAACAGAGAGATATCAATACATAGGTTTTAAGATTATTACTAGTCAGATATATTCTTGTGCGGTGAATCGGGCGTGTTGAGTCCAGTTCTCTGAGCAAGGAGTAGGTCTTGTCTATTACATATTGGGTTTATGGAACGGTATCTGAGCTAATTTGAAACTCTTGTTTTATGTATCACCCCACCTCACCTTTCCCGTTAAGCAGCCATAGTGTGTTTTCTGCATGTGTGACTCTGTTCTGTTTTGTAATTCAGTTCAAGTGTAACGGTTTTTACATTCCCTCTATAAGTGACACCATATGAGATGTGTCCTTTGCTGTGTGACTTATTTCACTTAGAATCGTCGTACCTAAATCCACTCATCATGCTGCTACTAGCCTTATGACATTGATTTCATGGCTGAGTGATATTCCAATGTACATAAGGACCACAACTTTTGTATCCATTTTTCACTTTCCTGGGATATGTAAGGTGGAATGAAGTGGAGGTCCTTGTCAACAGAGCAGCCCTAAACTTTGGGGTGCTTGTGTCTTGCTGATTTTTAATTTTCCCACTTTATACCCCCATGCGTGGAAGTGCCCTATGCTCTCTAAGCTGTGTTTTTTAGATGTTTCAGGACACACCGTACACTTCTCCAGAGTGGCTGTTGGCAATTTACATCCCGCCCATCAGTGTAGCAAGGCTCCCATTTCTCCATGGCCTGTCCTGCATTTCTGGTTTTGACACTTTTTTCAGCATGGCCCTTTTGACCGATGGGAAGCGAGACTTCTTTGTAGCGCTGATTTGCCTTTCCAGGTTGCTTGGTTGGCCAAAAAGGGCGTATGCGTTTTTTCCTGAATATATTCAGGAAAAAACGCATACGCCCTTTTTGGCCAAGGGCATCATTGTCAACGTTTTGCCGCTTTTCATGTGCTTTAAAGGCGATTCGAATCTACCTCCTGAAATCTGTTTCCTGCAATTCTGCCTTGATTTCAATTCCTCGTCTTTCCCTTCCCTCAATATATTTGTGGACGAGAGTTATCATTTATAACTCTGCAGGTTTGTGAATTGCAGTGCCCTGAAGCTCCATTTTACAACTCGCTTTTTTGGGAGCTGGCCGCAAAAGCGCAGGATGGCTTCAGGCCCTGTTCTGGTTCCGGGGGGCAGGCTGAGCCTGTGGTTAATTCTTCTTCCTGATGGGAAAATAGAGTGACCCGTGCCTGTCCCAACACCAAGAGCTAGTCTCTCATTTTTTCCCCGTCTTCCCGTTCATCCTCAGGACAAATTGCAACCTGTACGGAACAGGAGGTTAAAGATGCTCATGCTCCTAGTAGGGAGATTGCTAGTAAAGTGGCTGGAATTGCGAGCCCGAGAACAAGGAGATGAGAAATGAGGTGCGTTTTAGAAACCTTTCCCCATCACACGGTGTACCATCTTCTGGGTTTCTCATGCATGTTTTCGATGTAGGAAGATGCCCTTGAACCTGGAGATTTGGGACCCATGCGATGGGTACCACGCAGTATTACTTTAAAGGGTCTGCGTTTGCTTCACCCAACCTCACCAAACCTCTCAGCCCCAAGAGTGTCCACCCTTATGTCTCATCCAGCTGTGGGTCTAGATATGGTCAATCCAGTTTGCATCACAGCCCCTGAACGAATTGTGTAAGAATTTCTCTCTCTTTCACTATCTTTGTTTCATGGGTTTTTAAAAGTAATTTCTTTTTATAATGGGGTTTAGCTTCTTTTCACGGCTGTGTTTTTGCCGCTTTACACCCACTTGACACACTAACAGAGAGATATCAATACATAGGTTTTAAGATTATTACTAGTCAGATATATTCTTGTGCGGTGAATCGGGCGTGTTGAGTCCAGTTCTCTGAGCAAGGAGTAGGTCTTGTCTATTACATATTGGGTTTATGGAACGGTATCTGAGCTCATTTGAAACTCTTGTTTTATGTATCACCCCACCTCACCTTTCCCGTTAAGCAGCCATAGTGTGTTTTCTGCATGTGTGACTCTGTTCTGTTTTGTAATTCAGTTCAAGTGTAACGGTTTTTACATTCCCTTTATAAGTGACACCATATGAGAAGTGTCCTTTTCTGTGTGACTTATTTCACTTAGAATCGTCGTACCTAAATCCACTCATCATGCTGCTACTAGCCTTATGACATTGATTTCATGGCTGAGTGACATTCCATTGTACATAAGGACCACAACTTTTGTATCCATTTTTCACTTTCCTGGGATATGTAAGGTGGAATGAAGTGGAGGTCCTTGTCAACAGAGCAGCCCTAAACTTTGGGGTGCTTGTGTCTTGCTGATTTTTAATTTTCCCACTTTATACCCCCATGCGTGGAAGTGCCCTATGCTCTCTAAGCTGTGTTTTTTAGATGTTTCAGGACACACCGTACACTTCTCCAGAGTGGCTGTTGGCAATTTACATCCCGCCCATCAGTGTAGCGAGGCTCCCATTTCTCCATGGCCTGTCCTGCATTTCTGGTTTTGACACTTTTTTCAGCATGGCCCTTTTGACCGATGGGAAGCGAGACTTCTTTGTAGCGCTGATTTGCCTTTCCAGGTTGCTTGGTTGGCCAAAAAGGGCGTATGCGTTTTTTCCTGAATATATTCAGGAAAAAACGCATACGCCCTTTTTGGCCAAGGGCATCATTGTCAACGTTTTGCCGCTTTTCATGTGCTTTAAAGGCGATTCGAATCTACCTCCTGAAATCTCTTTCCTGCAATTCTGCCTTGATTTCAATTCTTCATCTTTGCCTTCCCTCAATATATTTGTGGACGAGAGTTATCATTTATAACTCTGCAGGCTTGTGAATTGCAGTTCCCTGAAGCTCCATTTTACAACTCGCTTTTTTGGGAGCTGGCCGCAAAAGCGCAGGATGGCTTCAGGACCTGTTCTGGTTCCGGGGGGCAGGCTGAGCCTGTGGTTAATTCTTCTTCCTGATGGGAAAATAGAGTGACCTGTGCCTGTCCCAACACCAAGAGCTAGTCTCTCATTTTTTCCCCGTCTTCCCGTTCATCCTCAGGACAAATTGCAACCTGTACGAAACAGGAGGTTAAAGGTGCTGATGCTCCAAGTAGGGAGATTTCTAGTAAAGTGGCTGGAATTGCGAACCCGAGCACAAGGAGATGATAAATGAGGTGCGTTTTAGAAACCTTTCCCCATCACACGGTGTACCATCTTCTGGGTTTCTCATGCATGTTTTCGATGTACGAAGATGCCCTTGAACCTGGAGATTTGGGACCCATGGGATGGGTACCACGCAGTATTACTTTAATGGGTCTGCGTTTGCTCCCCCAACCTCACCAAACCTCTAAGCCCTGAGAGTGTCCACCCTTATGTCTCATCCAGCTGTGGGTCTAGATATAGTCAATCCAGGTGGCATCACAGCCCCTGAACGAATTGTGTAAGAATTTCTCTCTCTTTCCCTGTCTTTGTTTCATGGGTTTTTAAAAGTAATTTCTTTTTATAATGGGGTTTAGCTGCTTTTCACGGCTGTGTTTATGCCGCTTTACACCCACTTGACACACTAACAGAGAGATATCAATACATAGGTTTTAAGATTATTACTAGTCAGATATATTCTTGTGCGGTGAGTCGGGCATGTTGAGTCCAGTTCTCTGAGCAAGGAGTAGGTCTTGTCTATTACATATTGGGTTTATGGAACGGTATCTGAGCTAATTTGAAACTCTTGTTTTATGTATCACCCCACCTCACCTTTCCCGTTAAGCAGCCATAGTGTGTTTTCTGCATGTGTGACTCTGTTCTGTTTTGTAATTCAGTTCAAGTGTAACGGTTTTTACATTCCCTCTATAAGAGACACCATATGAGAAGTGTCCTTTTCTGTGTGACTTATTTCACTTAGAATCGTCGTACCTAAATCCACTCATCATGCTGCTACTAGCCTTATGACATTGATTTCATGGCTGAGTGATATTCCATTGTACATAAGGACCACAACTTTTGTATCCATTTTTCACTTTCCTGGGATATGTAAGGTGGAATGAAGTGGAGGTCCTTGTCAACAGAGCAGCCCTAAACTTTGGGGTGTTTGTGTCTTGCTGATTTTTAATTTTCCCACTTTATACCCCCATGCATGGAAGTGCCCTATGCTCTCTAAGCTGTGTTTTTTAGATATTTCAGGACACACCGTACACTTCTGCAGAGTGGCTGTTGGCAATTTACATCCCGCCCATCAGTGTAGCAAGGCTCCCATTTCTCCATGGCCTGTCCTGCATTTCTGGTTTTGACACTTTTTTCAGCATGGCCCTTTTGACCGATGGGAAGCGAGACTTCTTTGTAGCGCTGATTTGCCTTTCCAGGTTGCTTGGTTGGCCAAAAAGGGCGTATGCGTTTTTTCCTGAATATATTCAGGAAAAAACGCATACGCCCTTTTTGGCCAAGGGCATCATTGTCAACGTTTTGCCGCTTTTCATGTGCTTTAAAGGCGATTCGAATCTACCTCCTGAAATCTGTTTCCTGCAATTCTGCCTTAATTTCAATTCCTCGTCTTTGCCTACCCTCAATATATTTGTGGACGAGAGTTATCATTTATAACTCTGCAGGTTTGTGAATTGCAGTGCCCTGAAGCTCCATTTTACAACTCGCTTTTTTGGGAGCTGGCCGCAAAAGCGCAGGATGGCTTCAGGCCCTGTTCTGGTTCCGGGGGGCAGGCTGAGCCTGTGGTTAATTCTTCTTCCTGATGGGAAAATAGAGTGACCCGTGCCTGTCCCAACACCAAGAGCTAGTCTCTCATTTTTTCCCCGTCTTCCCGTTCATCCTCAGGACAAATTGCAACCTGTACAAAACAGGAGGTTAAAGGTGCTGATGCTCCAAGTAGGGAGATTGCTAGTAAAGTGGCTGCAATTGCGAGCCCGAGAACAAGGAGATGAGAAATGAGGTGCGTTTTAGAAACCTTTCCCCATCACACGGTGTACCATCTTCTGGGTTTCTCATGCATGTTTTCGATGTAGGAAGATGCCCTTGAACCTGGAGATTTGGGACCCATGCGATGAGTACCACGCAGTATTACTTAAAAGGGTCTGCGTTTGCTCACCCAACCTCACCAAACCTCTCAGCCCCAAGAGTGTCCACCCTTATGTCTCATCCAGCTGTGGGTCTAGATATGGTCAATCCAGTTTGCATCACAGCCCCTGAACGAATTGTGTAAGAATTTCTCTCTCTTTCACTGTCTTTGTTTCATGGGTTTTTAAAAGTAATTTCTTTTTATAATGGGGTTTAGCTGCTTTTCACGGCTGTGTTTATGCCGCTTTACACCCACTTGACACACTAACAGAGAGATATCAATACATAGGTTTTAACATTATTACTAGTCAGATATATTCTTGTGCGGTGAATCGGGCGTGTTGAGTCCAGTTCTCTGAGCCAGGAGTAGGTCTTGTCTATTACATATTGGGTTTATGGAACGGTATCTTAGCTAATTTGAAACTCTTGTTTTATGTATCACCCCACCTCACCTTTCCCGTTAAGCAGCCATAGTGTGTTATCTGCATGTGTGACTCTGTTCTGTTTTGTAATTCAGTTCAAGTGTAACGGTTTTTACATTCCCTCTATAAGTGACACCATATGAGAAGTGTCCTTTTCTGTGTGACTTATTTCACTTAGAATCGTCGTACCTAAATCCACTCATCATGCTGCTACTAGCCTTATGACATTGATTTCATGGCTGAGGGATATTCCAATGTACATAAGGACCACAACTTTTTTATCCATTTTTCACTTTCCTGGGATATTTAAGGTGGAATGAAGTGGAGGTCCTTGTCAACAGAGCAGCCCTAAACTTTGGGGTGCTTGTGTCTTGCTGATTTTTAATTTTCCCACTTTATACCCCCATGCGTGGAAGTGCCCTATGCTCTCTAAGCTGTGTTTTTTAGATGTTTCAGGACACACCGTACACTTCTCCAGAGTGGCTGTTGGCAATTTACATCCCGCCCATCAGTGTAGCAAGGCTCCCATTTCTCCATGGCCTGTCCTGCATTTCTGGTTTTGACACTTTTTTCAGCATGGCCCTTTTGACCGATGGGAAGCGAGACTTCTTTGTAGCGCTGATTTGCCTTTCCAGGTTGCTTGGTTGGCCAAAAAGGGCGTATGCGTTTTTTCCTGAATATATTCAGGAAAAAACGCATACGCCCTTTTTGGCCAAGGGCATCATTGTCAACGTTTTGCCGCTTTTCATGTGCTTTAAAGGCGATTCGAATCTGCCTCCTGAAATCTGTTTCCTGCAATTCTGCCTTGATTTCAATTCCTCGTCTTTGCCTTCCCTCAATATATTTGTGGACGAGAGTTATCATTTATAACTCTGCAGGCTTGTGAATTGCAGTGCCCTGAAGCTCCATTTTACAACTCGCTTTTTTGGGAGCTGGCCGCAAAAGCGCAGGATGGCTTCAGGACCTGTTCTGGTTCCGGGGGGCAGGCTGAGCCTGTGGTTAATTCTTCTTCCTGATGGGAAAATTGAGTGACCCGTGCCTGTCCCAACACCAAGAGCTAGTCTCTCATTTTTTCCCCGTCTTCCCGTTCATCCTCAGGACAAATTGCAACCTGTACAAAACAGGAGGTTAAAGGT
Organism: Balaenoptera physalus; assembly: GCF_965194825.1. Lineage (NCBI taxonomy): Eukaryota > Metazoa > Chordata > Mammalia > Artiodactyla > Balaenopteridae > Balaenoptera > Balaenoptera physalus. The sequence continues at coordinate 138,008 of NW_028126453.1, read as the reverse complement.
GCTGATGCTCCAAGTAGGGAGATTGCTAGTAAAGTGGCTGCAATTGCGAGCCCGAGAACAAGGAGATGAGAAATGAGGTGCGTTTTAGAAACCTTTCCCCATCACACGGTGTACCATCTTCTGGGTTTCTCATGCATGTTTTCGATGTAGGAAGATGCCCTTGAACCTGGAGATTTGGGACCCATGCGATGGGTACCACGCAGTATTACTTTAAAGGGTCTGCGTTTGCTCACCCAACCTCACCAAACCTCTCAGCCCCAAGAGTGTCCACCCTTATGTCTCATCCAGCTGTGGGTCTAGATATGGTCAATCCAGTTTGCATCACAGCCCCTGAACGAATTGTGTAAGAATTTCTCTCTCTTTCACTGTCTTTGTTTCATGGGTTTTTAAAAGTAATTTCTTTTTATAATGGGGTTTAGCTGCTTTTCACAGCTGTGTTTATGCCGCTTTACACCCACTTGACACACTAACAGAGAGATATCAATACATAGGTTTTAACATTATTACTAGTCAGATATATTCTTGTGCGGTGAATCGGGCGTGTTGAGTCCAGTTCTCTGAGCCAGGAGTAGGTCTTGTCTATTACATATTGGTTTTATGGAACGGTATCTTAGCTAATTTGAAACTCTTGTTTTATGTATCACCCCACCTCACATTTCCCGTTAAGCAGCCATAGTGTGTTTTCTGCATGTGTGACTCTGTTCTGTTTTGTAATTCAGTTCAAGTGTAACGGTTTTTACATTCCCTCTATAAGTGACACCATATGAGAAGTGTCCTTTTCTGTGTGACTTATTTCACTTAGAATCGTCGTACCTAAATCCACTCATCATGCTGCTACTAGCCTTATGACATTGATTTCATGGCTGAGTGATATTCCATTGTACATAAGGACCACAACTTTTGTATCCATTTTTCACTTTCCTGGGATATGTAAGGTGGAATGAAGTGGAGGTCCTTGTCAACAGAGCAGCCCTAAACTTTGGGGTGCTTGTGTCTTGCTGATTTTCAATTTTCCCAATTTATCCCCCCATGCGTGGAAGTGCCCTATGCTCTCTAAGCTGTGTTTTTTAGATGTTTCAGGACACACCGTACACTTCTCCAGAGTGGCTGTTGGCAATTTACATCCCGCCCATCAGTGTAGCAAGGCTCCCATTTCTCCATGGCCTGTCCTGCATTTCTGGTTTTGACACTTTTTTCAGCATGGCCCTTTTGACCGATGGGAAGAGAGACTTCTTTGTAGCGCTGATTTGCCTTTCCAGGTTGCTTGGTTGGCCAAAAAGGGCGTATGCGTTTTTTCCTAAATATATTCAGGAAAAAACGCCTACGCCCTTTTTGGCCAAGGGCATCATTGTCAACGTTTTGCCGCTTTTCATGTGCTTTAAAGGCGATTCGAATCTACCTCCTGAAATCTGTTTCCTGCAATTCTGCCTTGATTTCAATTCCTCGTCTTTGCCTTCCCTCAATATATTTGTGTACGAGAGTTATCATTTATAACTCTGCAGGTTTGTGAATTGCAGTGCCCTGAAGCTCCATTTTACAACTCGCTTTTTTGGGAGCTGGCCGCAAAAGCGCAGGATGGCTTCAGGCCCTGTTCTGGTTCCGGGGGGCAGGCTGAGCCTGTGGTTAATTCTTCTTCCTGATGGGAAAATAGAGTGACCCGTGCCTTTCCCAACACCAAGAGCTAGTCTCTCATTTTTTCCCCGTCTTCCCGTTCATCCTCAGGACAAATTGCAACCTGTACGGAACAGGAGGTTAAAGGTGCTGATGCTCCAAGTAGGGAGATTGCTAGTAAAGTGGCTGGAATTGGGAGCCCGAGAACAAGGAGATGAGAAATGAGGTGCGTTTTAGAAACCTTTCCCCATCACACGGTGTACCATCTTCTGGGTTTCTCATGCATGTTTTCGATGTAGGAAGATGCCCTTGAACCTGGAGATTTGGGACCCATGCGATGGGTACCATGCAGTATTACTTTAAAGGGTCTGCGTTTGCTCACCCAACCTCACCAAACCTCTCAGCCCCAAGAGTGTCCACCCTTATGTCTCATCCAGCTGTGGGTCTAGATATGGTCAATCCAGTTTGCATCACAGCCCCTGAACGAATTGTGTAAGAATTTCTCTCTCTTTCACTGTCTTTGTTTCATGGGTTTTTAAAAGTAATTTCTTTTTATAATGGGGTTTAGCTGCTTTTCACAGCTGTGTTTATGCCGCTTTACACCCACTTGACACACTAACAGAGAGATATCAATACATAGGTTTTAAGATTATTACTAGTCAGATATATTCTTGTGCGGTGAATCGGGCGTGTTGAGTCCAGTTCTCTGAGCAAGGAGTAGGTCTTTTGTATTACATATTTGGTTTATGGAACGGTATCTGAGCTAATTTGAAACTCTTGTTTTATGTATCACCCCACCTCACCTTTCCCGTTAAGCAGCCATAGTGTGTTTTCTGCATGTGTGACTCTGTTCTGTTTTGTAATTCAGTTCAAGTGTAACGGTTTTTACATTCCCTCTATAAGTGACACCATATGAGAAGTGTCCTTTTCTGTGTGACTTATTTCACTTAGAATCGTCGTACCTAAATCCACTCATCATGCTGCTACTAGCCTTATGACATTGATTTCATGGCTGAGTGATATTCCATTGTACATAAGGACCACAACTTTTGTATCCATTTTTCACTTTCCTGGGATATGTAAGGTGGAATGAAGTGGAGGTCCTTGTCAACAGAGCAGCCCTAAACTTTGGGGTGCTTGTGTCTTGCTGATTTTTAATTTTCCCACTTTATACCCCCATGCGTGGAAGTGTCCTATGCTCTCTAAGCTGTGTTTTTTAGATGTTTCAGGACACACCGTACACTTCTCCAGAGTGGCTGTTGGCAATTTACATCCCGCCCATCAGTGTAGCAAGGCTCCCATTTCTCCATGGCCTGTCCTGCATTTCTGGTTTTGACACTTTTTTCAGCATGGCCCTTTTGACCGATGGGAAGCGAGACTTCTTTGTAGCGCTGATTTGCCTTTCCAGGTTGCTTGGTAGGCCAAAAAGGGCGTATGCGTTTTTTCCTGAATATATTCAGGAAAAAACGCATACGCCCTTTTTGGCCAAGGGCATCATTGTCAACGTTTTGCCGCTTTTCATGTGCTTTAAAGGCGATTCGAATCTACCTCCTGAAATCTGTTTCCTGCAATTCTGCCTTGATTTCAATTCCTCGTCTTTGCCTTCCCTCAATATATTTGTGGACGAGAGTTATCATTTATAACTCTGCAGGTTTGTGAATTGCAGTGCCCTGAAGCTCCATTTTACAACTCGCTTTTTTGGGAGCTGGCCGCAAAAGCGCAGGATGGCTTCAGGCCCTGTTCTGGTTCTGGGGAGCAGGATGAGCCTGTGGTTAATTCTTCTTCCTGATGGGAAAATAGAGTGACCCGTGCCTGTCCCAACACCAAGAGCTAGTCTCTCATTTTTTCCCCGTCTTCCCGTTCATCCTCAGGACAAATTGCAACCTGTACGGAACAGGAGGTTAAAGGTGCTGATGCTCAAAGTAGGGAGATTGCTAGTAAAGTGGCTGGAATTGCGAACCGGAGAGCAAGGAGATGAGAAATGAGGTGCGTTTTAGAAACCTTTCCCCATCACACGGTGTACCATCTTCTTGGTTTCTCATGCATGTTTTCGATGTAAGAAGATGCCCTTGAACCTGGAGATTTGGGACCCATGCGATGGGTACCACGCAGTATTACTTTAAAGGGTCTGCGTTTGCTCACCCAACCTCACCAAACCTCTCAGCCCCAAGAGTGTCCACCCTTATGTCTCATCCAGCTGTGGGTCTAGATATGTTCAATCCAGTTTGCATCACAGCCCCTGAACAAATTGTGTAAGAATTTCTCTCTCTTTCACTGTCTTTGTTTCATGGGTTTTTAAAAGTAATTTCTTTTTATAATGGGGTTTAGCTGCTTTTCACGGCTGTGTTTATGCCGCTTTACACCCACTTGACACACTAACAGAGAGATATCAATACATAGGTTTTAAGATTATTACTAGTCAGATATATTCTTGTGCGGTGAATCGGGCGTGTTGAGTCCAGTTCTCTGAGCAAGGAGTAGGTCTTGTCTATTACATATTGGGTTTATGGAACGGTATCTGAGCTAATTTGAAACTCTTGTTTTATGTATCACCCCACCTCACCTTTCCCGTTAAGCAGCCATAGTGTGTTTTCTGCATGTGTGACTCTGTTCTGTTTTGTAATTCAGTTCAAGTGTAACGGTTTTTACATTCCCTCTATAAGTGACACCATATGAGAAGTGTCCTTTTCTGTGTGACTTATTTCACTTAGAATCGTCGTACCTAAATCCACTCATCATGCTGCTACTAGCCTTATGACATTGATTTCATGGCTGAGTGATATTCCATTGTACATAAGGACCACAACTTTTGTATCCATTTTTCACTTTCCTGGGATATGTAAGGTGGAATGAAGTGGAGGTCCTTGTCAACAGAGCAGCCCTAAACTTTGGGGTGCTTGTGTCTTGCTGATTTTTAATTTTCCCACTTTATACCCCCATGCATGGAAGTGTCCTATGCTCTCTAAGCTGTGTTTTTTTGATATTTCAGGACACACCGTACACTTCTCCAGATTGGCTGTTGGCAATTTACATCCCGCCCATCAGTGTAACAAGGCTCCCATTTCTCCATGGCCTGTCCTGCATTTCTGGTTTTGACACTTTTTTCAGCATGGCCCTTTTGACCGATGGGAAGCGAGACTTCTTTGTAGCGCTGATTTGCCTTTCCAGGTTGCTTGGTTGGCCAAAAAGGGCGTATGCGTTTTTTCCTGAATATATTCAGGAAAAAACGCATACGCCCTTTTTGGCCAAGGGCATCATTGTCAACGTTTTGCCGCTTCTCATGTGCTTTAAAGGCGATTCGAATCTACCTCCTGAAATCTGTTTCCTGCAATTCTGCCTTGATTTCAATTCCTCGTCTTTGCCTTCCCTCAATATATTTGTGGACGTGAGTTATCATTTATAACTCTGCAGGTTTGTGAATTGCAGTGCCCTGAAGCTCCATTTTACAACTCGCTTTTTTGGGAGCTGGCCGCAAAAGCGCAGGATGGCTTCAGGCCCTGTTCTGGTTCCGGGGGGCAGGCTGAGCCTGTGGTTAATTCTTCTTCCTGATGGGAAAATAGAGTGACCCGTGCATGTCCCAACACCAAGAGCTAGTCTCTCATTTTTTCCCCGTCTTCCCGTTCATCCTCAGGACAAATTGCAACCTGTACGGAACAGGAGGTTAAAGGTGCTGATGCTCCAAGTAGGGAGATTGCTAGTAAAGTGGCTGGAATTGCGAACCCGAGAACAAGGAGATGAGAAATGAGGTGCGTTTTAGAAACCTTTCCCCATCACATGGTGTACCATCTTCTGGGTTTCTCATGCATGTTTTCGATGTAGGAAGATGCCCTTGAACCTGGAGATTTGGGACCCATGCGATGGGTACCACGCAGTATTACTTTAAAGGGTCTGCGTTTGCTCACCCAACCTCACCAAACCTCTCAGCCCCAAGAGTGTCCACCCTTATGTCTCATCCAGCTGTGGGTCTAGATATGGTCAATCCAGTTTGCATCACAGCCCCTGAACGAATTGTGTAAGAATTTCTCTCTCTTTCACTGTCTTTGTTTCATGGGTTTTTAAAAGTAATTTCTTTTTATAATGGGGTTTAGCTGCTTTTCACGGCTGTGTTTATGCCGCTTTACACCCACTTGACACACTAACAGAGAGATATCAATACATAGGTTTTAAGATTATTACTAGTCAGATATATTCTTGTGCGGTGAATCGGGCGTGTTGAGTCCAGTTCTCTGAGCCAGGAGTAGGTCTTGTCTATTACATATTGGGTTTATGGAACGGTATCTGAGCTAATTTGAAACTCTTGTTTTATGTATCACCCCACCTCACCTTTCCCGTTAAGCAGCCATAGTGTGTTTTCTGCATGTGTGACTCTGTTCTGTTTTGTAATTCAGTTCAAGTGTAACGGTTTTTACATTCCCTCTATAAGTGACACCATATGAGAAGTGTCCTTTTCTGTGTGACTTATTTCACTTAGAATCGTCGTACCTAAATCCACTCATCATGCTGCTACTAGCCTTATGACATTGATTTCATGGCTGAGTGATATTCCATTGTACATAAGGACCACAACTTTTGTATCCATTTTTCACTTTCCTGGGATATGTAAGGTGGAATGAAGTGGAGGTCCTTGTCAACAGAGCAGCCCTAAACTTTGGGGTGTTTGTGTCTTGCTGATTTTTAATTTTCCCACTTTATACCCCCATGCATGGAAGTGCCCTATGCTCTGTAAGCTGTGTTTTTTAGATATTTCAGGACACACCGTACACTTCTGCAGAGTGGCTGTTGGCAATTTACATCCCGCCCATCAGTGTAGCAAGGCTCCCATTTCTCCATGGCCTGTCCTGCATTTCTGGTTTTGACACTTTTTTCAGCATGGCCCTTTTGACCGATGGGAAGCGAGACTTCTTTGTAGCGCTGATTTGCCTTTCCAGGTTGCTTGGTTGGCCAAAAAGGGCGTATGCGTTTTTTCCTGAATATATTCAGGAAAAAACGCATACGCCCTTTTTGGCCAAGGGCATCATTGTCAACGTTTTGCCGCTTTTCATGTGCTTTAAAGGCGATTCGAATCTACCTCCTGAAATCTGTTTCCTGCAATTCTGCCTTGATTTCAATTCCTCGTCTTTGCCTTCCCTCAATATATTTGTGGACGAGAGTTATCATTTATAACTCTGCAGGTTTGTGAATTGCAGTGCCCTGAAGCTCCATTTTACAACTCGCTTTTTTGGGAGCTGGCCGCAAAAGCGCAGGATGGCTTCAGGTCCTGTTCTGGTTCCGGGGGGCAGGCTGAGCCTGTGGTTAATTCTTCTTCCTGATGGGAAAATAGAGTGACCCGTGCCTGTCCCAACACCAAGAGCTAGTCTCTCAATTTTTCCCCGTCTTCCCGTTCATCCTCAGGACAAATTGCAACCTGTACAAAACAGGAGGTTAAAGGTGCTGATGCTCCAAGTAGGGAGATTGCTAGTAAAGTGGCTGCAATTGCGAGCCCGAGAACAAGGAGATGAGAAATGAGGTGCGTTTTAGAAACCTTTCCCCATCACACGGTGTACCATCTTCTGGGTTTCTCATGCATGTTTTCGATGTAGGAAGATGCCCTTGAACCTGGAGATTTGGGACCCATGCGATGGGTACCACGCAGTATTACTTTAAAGGGTCTGCGTTTGCTCACCCAACCTCACCAAACCTCTCAGCCCCAAGAGTGTCCACCCTTATGTCTCATCCAGCTGTGGGTCTAGATATGGTCAATCCAGTTTGCATCACAGCCCCTGAACGAATTGTGTAAGAATTTCTCTCTCTTTCACTGTCTTTGTTTCATGGGTTTTTAAAAGTAATTTCTTTTTATAATGGGGTTTAGCTGCTTTTCACGGCTGTGTTTATGCCGCTTTACACCCACTTGACACACTAACAGAGAGATATCAATACATAGGTTTTAAGATTATTACTAGTCAGATATATTCTTGTGCGGTGAATCGGGCGTGTTGAGTCCAGTTCTCTGAGCCAGGAGTAGGTCTTGTCTATTACATATTGGGTTTATGGAACGGTATCTTAGCTAATTTGAAACTCTTGTTTTATGTATCACCCCACCTCACCTTTCCCGTTAAGCAGCCATAGTGTGTTTTCTGCATGTGTGACTCTGTTCTGTTTTGTAATTCAGTTCAAGTGTAACGGTTTTTACATTCCCTCTATAAGAGACACCATATGAGAAGTGTCCTTTTCTGTGTGACTTATTTCACTTAGAATCGTCGTACCTAAATCCACTCATCATGCTGCTACTAGCCTTATGACATTGATTTCATGGCTGAGCGATATTCCATTGTACATAAGGACCACAACTTTTGTATCCATTTTTCACTTTCCTGGGATATGTAAGGTGGAATGAAGTGGAGGTCCTTGTCAACAGAGCAGCCCTAATCTTTGGGGTGTTTGTGTCTTGCTGATTTTTAATTTTCCCACTTTATAACCCCATGCATGGAAGTGCCCTATGCTCTCTAAGCTGTGTTTTTTAGATATTTCAGGACACACCGTACACTTCTGCAGAGTGGCTGTTGGCAATTTACATCCCGCCCATCAGTGTAGCAAGGCTCCCATTTCTCCATGGCCTGTCCTGCATTTCTGGTTTTGACACTTTTTTCAGCATGGCCCTTTTGACCGATGGGAAGCGAGACTTCTTTGTAGCGCTGATTTGCCTTTCCAGGTTGCTTGGTTGGCCAAAAAGGGCGTATGCGTTTTTTCCTGAATATATTCAGGAAAAAACGCATACGCCCTTTTTGGCCAAGGGCATCATTGTCAACGTTTTGCCGCTTTTCATGTGCTTTAAAGGCGATTCGAATCTACCTCCTGAAATCTGTTTCCTGCAATTCTGCCTTGATTTCAATTCCTCGTCTTTGCCTTCCCTCAATATATTTGTGGACGAGAGTTATCATTTATAACTCTGCAGGTTTGTGAATTGCAGTGCCCTGAAGCTCCATTTTACAACTCGCTTTTTTGGGAGCTGGCCGCAAAAGCGCAGGATGGCTTCAGGCCCTGTTCTGGTTCCGGGGGGCAGGCTGAGCCTGTGGTTAATTCTTCTTCCTGATGGGAAAATAGAGTGACCCGTGCCTGTCCCAACACCAAGAGCTAGTCTCTAATTTTTTCCCGTCTTCCCGTTCATCCTCAGGACAAATTGCAACCTGTACAAAACAGGAGGTTAAAGGTGCTGATGCTCCAAGTAGGGAGATTGCTAGTAAAGTGGCTGCAATTGCGAGCCCGAGAACAAGGAGATGAGAAATGAGGTGCGTTTTAGAAACCTTTCCCCATCACACGGTGTACCATCTTCTGGGTTTCTCATGCATGTTTTCGATGTAGGAAGATGCCCTTGAACATGGAGATTTGGGACCCATGCGATGGGTACCATGCAGTATTACTTTAAAGGGTCTGCGTTTGCTCACCCAACCTCACCAAACCTCTCAGCCCCAAGAGTGTCCACCCTTATGTCTCATCCAGCTGTGGGTCTAGATATGGTCAATCCAGTTTGCATCACAGCCCCTGAACGAATTGTGTAAGAATTTCTCTCTCTTTCACTGTCTTTGTTTCATGGGTTTTTAAAAGTAATTTCTTTTTATAATGGGATTTAGCTGCTTTTCACGGCTGTGTTTATGCCGCTTTACACCCACTTGACACACTAACAGAGAGATATCAATACATAGGTTTTAAGATTATTACTAGTCAGATATATTCTTGTGCGGTGAATCGGGCGTGTTGAATCCAGTTCTCTGAGCCAGGAGTAGGTCTTGTCTATTACATATTGGGTTTATGGAACGGTATCTGAGCTCATTTGAAACTCTTGTTTTATGTATCACCCCACCTCACCTTTCCCGTTAAGCAGCCATAGTGTGTTTTCTGCATGTGTGACTCTGTTCTGTTTTGTAATTCAGTTCACGTGTAACGGTTTTTACATTCCCTCTATAAGTGACACCATATGAGAAGTGTCCTTTTCTGTGTGACTTATTTCACTTAGAATCGTCGTACCTAAATCCACTCATCATGCTGCTACTAGCCTTATGACATTGATTTCATGGCTGAGTGATATTCCATTGTACATAAGGACCACAACTTTTGTATCCATTTTTCACTTTCCTGGGATATGTAAGGTGGAATGAAGTGGAGGTCCTTGTCAACAGAGCAGCCCTAAACTTTGGGGTGCTTGTGTCTTGCTGATTTTCAATTTTCCCAATTTATCCCCCCATGCGTGGAAGTGCCCTATGCTCTCTAAGCTGTGTTTTTTAGATGTTTCAGGACACACCGTACACTTCTCCAGAGTGGCTGTTGGCAATTTACATCCCGCCCATCAGTGTAGCAAGGCTCCCATTTCTCCATGGCCTGTCCTGCATTTCTGGTTTTGACACTTTTTTCAGCATGGCCCTTTTGACCGATGGGAAGCGAGACTTCTTTGTAGCGCTGATTTGCCTTTCCAGGTTGCTTGGTTGGCCAAAAAGGGCGTATGCGTTTTTTCCTAAATATATTCAGGAAAAAACGCCTACGCCCTTTTTGGCCAAGGGCATCATTGTCAACGTTTTGCCGCTTTTCATGTGCTTTAAAGGCGATTCGAATCTACCTCCTGAAATCTGTTTCCTGCAATTCTGCCTTGATTTCAATTCCTCGTCTTTGCCTTCCCTCAATATATTTGTGTACGAGAGTTATCATTTATAACTCTGCAGGTTTGTGAATTGCAGTGCCCTGAAGCTCCATTTTACAACTCGCTTTTTTGGGAGCTGGCCGCAAAAGCGCAGGATGGCTTCAGGCCCTGTTCTGGTTCCGGGGGGCAGGCTGAGCCTGTGGTTAATTCTTCTTCCTGATGGGAAAATAGAGTGACCCGTGCCTGTCCCAACACCAAGAGCTAGTCTCTCATTTTTTCCCCGTCTTCCCGTTCATCCTCAGGACAAATTGCAACCTGTACGGAACAGGAGGTTAAAGGTGCTGATGCTCCAAGTAGGGAGATTGCTAGTAAAGTGGCTGGAATTGGGAGCCCGAGAACAAGGAGATGAGAAATGAGGTGCGTTTTAGAAACCTTTCCCCATCACACGGTGTACCATCTTCTGGGTTTCTCATGCATGTTTTCGATGTAGGAAGATGCCCTTGAACCTGGAGATTTGGGACCCATGCGATGGGTACCACGCAGTATTACTTTAAAGGGTCTGCGTTTGCTCACCCAACCTCACCAAACCTCTCAGCCCCAAGAGTGTCCACCCTTATGTCTCATCCAGCTGTGGGTCTAGATATGGTCAATCCAGTTTGCATCACAGCCCCTGAACGAATTGTGTAAGAATTTCTCTCTCTTTCACTGTCTTTGTTTCATGGGTTTTTAAAAGTAATTTCTTTTTATAATGGGGTTTAGCTGCTTTTCACGGCTGTGTTTATGCCGCTTTACACCCACTTGACACACTAACAGAGAGATATCAATACATAGGTTTTAAGATTATTACTAGTCAGATATATTCTTGTGCGGTGAATCGGGCGTGTTGAGTCCAGTTCTCTGAGCCAGGAGTAGGTCTTGTCTATTACATATTGGGTTTATGGAACGGTATCTGAGCTAATTTGAAACTCTTGTTTTATGTATCACCCCACCTCACCTTTCCCGTTAAGCAGCCATAGTGTGTTTTCTGCATGTGTGACTCTGTTCTGTTTTGTAATTCAGTTCAAGTGTAACGGTTTTTACATTCCCTCTATAAGTGACACCATATGAGAAGTGTCCTTTTCTGTGTGACTTATTTCACTTAGAATCGTCGTACCTAAATCCACTCATCATGCTGCTACTAGCCTTATGACATTGATTTCATGGCTGAGTGATATTCCATTGTACATAAGGACCACAACTTTTGTATCCATTTTTCACTTTCCTGGGATATGTAAGGTGGAATGAAGTGGAGGTCCTTGTCAACAGAGCAGCCCTAAACTTTGGGGTGCTTGTGTCTTGCTGATTTTTAATTTTCCCACTTTATACCCCCATGCATGGAAGTGTCCTATGCTCTCTAAGCTGTGTTTTTTTGATATTTCAGGACACACCGTACACTTCTCCAGAGTGGCTGTTGGCAATTTACATCCCGCCCATCAGTGTAACAAGGCTCCCATTTCTCCATGGCCTGTCCTGCATTTCTGGTTTTGACACTTTTTTCAGCATGGCCCTTTTGACCGATGGGAAGCGAGACTTCTTTGTAGCGCTGATTTGCCTTTCCAGGTTGCTTGGTTGGCCAAAAAGGGCGTATGCGTTTTTTCCTGAATATATTCAGGAAAAAACGCATACGCCCTTTTTGGCCAAGGGCATCATTGTCAACGTTTTGCCGCTTCTCATGTGCTTTAAAGGCGATTCGAATCTACCTCCTGAAATCTGTTTCCTGCAATTCTGCCTTGATTTCAATTCCTCGTCTTTGCCTTCCCTCAATATATTTGTGGACGTGAGTTATCATTTATAACTCTGCAGGTTTGTGAATTGCAGTGCCCTGAAGCTCCATTTTACAACTCGCTTTTTTGGGAGCTGGCCGCAAAAGCGCAGGATGGCTTCAGGCCCTGTTCTGGTTCCGGGGGGCAGGCTGAGCCTGTGGTTAATTCTTCTTCCTGATGGGAAAATAGAGTGACCCGTGCATGTCCCAACACCAAGAGCTAGTCTCTCATTTTTTCCCCGTCTTCCCGTTCATCCTCAGGACAAATTGCAACCTGTACGGAACAGGAGGTTAAAGGTGCTGATGCTCCAAGTAGGGAGATTGCTAGTAAAGTGGCTGGAATTGCGAACCCGAGAACAAGGAGATGAGAAATGAGGTGCGTTTTAGAAACCTTTCCCCATCACATGGTGTACCATCTTCTGGGTTTCTCATGCATGTTTTCGATGTAGGAAGATGCCCTTGAACCTGGAGATTTGGGACCCATGCGATGGGTACCACGCAGTATTACTTTAAAGGGTCTGCGTTTGCTCACCCAACCTCACCAAACCTCTCAGCCCCAAGAGTGTCCACCCTTATGTCTCATCCAGCTGTGGGTCTAGATATGGTCAATCCAGTTTGCATCACAGCCCCTGAACGAATTGTGTAAGAATTTCTCTCTCTTTCACTGTCTTTGTTTCATGGGTTTTTAAAAGTAATTTCTTTTTATAATGGGGTTTAGCTGCTTTTCACGGCTGTGTTTATGCCGCTTTACACCCACTTGACACACTAACAGAGAGATATCAATACATAGGTTTTAAGATTATTACTAGTCAGATATATTCTTGTGCGGTGAATCGGGCGTGTTGAGTCCAGTTCTCTGAGCCAGGAGTAGGTCTTGTCTATTACATATTGGGTTTATGGAACGGTATCTTAGCTAATTTGAAACTCTTGTTTTATGTATCAACCCACCTCACCTTTCCCGTTAAGCAGCCATAGTGTGTTTTCTGCATGTGTGACTCTGTTCTGTTTTGTAATTCAGTTCAAGTGTAACGGTTTTTACATTCCCTCTATAAGAGACACCATATGAGAAGTGTCCTTTTCTGTGTGACTTATTTCACTTAGAATCGTCGTACCTAAATCCACTCATCATGCTGCTACTAGCCTTATGACATTGATTTCATGGCTGAGTGATATTCCATTGTACATAAGGACCACAACTTTTGTATCCATTTTTCACTTTCCTGGGATATGTAAGGTGGAATGAAGTGGAGGTCCTTGTCAACAGAGCAGCCCTAAACTTTGGGGTGTTTGTGTCTTGCTGATTTTTAATTTTCCCACTTTATACCCCCATGCATGGAAGTGCCCTATGCTCTCTAAGCTGTGTTTTTTAGATATTTCAGGACACACCGTACACTTCTGCAGAGTGGCTGTTGGCAATTTACATCCCGCCCATCAGTGTAGCAAGGCTCCCATTTCTCCATGGCCTGTCCTGCATTTCTGGTTTTGACACTTTTTTCAGCATGGCCCTTTTGACCGATGGGAAGCGAGACTTCTTTGTAGCGCTGATTTGCCTTTCCAGGTTGCTTGGTTGGCCAAAAAGGGCGTATGCGTTTTTTCCTGAATATATTCAGGAAAAAACGCATACGCCCTTTTTGGCCAAGGGCATCATTGTCAACGTTTTGCCGCTTTTCATGTGCTTTAAAGGCGATTCGAATCTACCTCCTGAAATCTGTTTCCTGCAATTCTGCCTTGATTTCAATTCCTCGTCTTTGCCTTCCCTCAATATATTTGTGGACGAGAGTTATCATTTATAACTCTGCAGGTTTGTGAATTGCAGTGCCCTGAAGCTCCATTTTACAACTCGCTTTTTTGGGAGCTGGCCGCAAAAGCGCAGGATGGCTTCAGGCCCTGTTCTGGTTCCGGGGGGCAGGCTGAGCCTGTGGTTAATTCTTCTTCCTGATGGGAAAATAGAGTGACCCGTGCCTGTCCCAACACCAAGAGCTAGTCTCTCATTTTTTCCCCGTCTTCCCGTTCATCCTCAGGACAAATTGCAACCTGTACAAAACAGGAGGTTAAAGGTGCTGATGCTCCAAGTAGGGAGATTGCTAGTAAAGTGGCTGCAATTGCGAGCCCGAGAACAAGGAGATGAGAAATGAGGTGCGTTTTAGAAACCTTTCCCCATCACACGGTGTACCATCTTCTGGGTTTCTCATGCATGTTTTCGATGTAGGAAGATGCCCTTGAACCTGGAGATTTGGGACCCATGCGATGAGTACCACGCAGTATTACTTAAAAGGGTCTGCGTTTGCTCACCCAACCTCACCAAACCTCTCAGCCCCAAGAGTGTCCACCCTTATGTCTCATCCAGCTGTGGGTCTAGATATGGTCAATCCAGTTTGCATCACAGCCCCTGAACGAATTGTGTAAGAATTTCTCTCTCTTTCACTGTCTTTGTTTCATGGGTTTTTAAAAGTAATTTCTTTTTATAATGGGGTTTAGCTGCTTTTCACGGCTGTGTTTATGCCGCTTTACACCCACTTGACACACTAACAGAGAGATATCAATACATAGGTTTTAACATTATTACTAGTCAGATATATTCTTGTGCGGTGAATCGGGCGTGTTGAGTCCAGTTCTCTGAGCCAGGAGTAGGTCTTGTCTATTACATATTGGGTTTATGGAACGGTATCTTAGCTAATTTGAAACTCTTGTTTTATGTATCACCCCACCTCACCTTTCCCGTTAAGCAGCCATAGTGTGTTTTCTGCATGTGTGACTCTGTTCTGTTTTGTAATTCAGTTCAAGTGTAACGGTTTTTACATTCCCTCTATAAGTGACACCATATGAGAAGTGTCCTTTTCTGTGTGACTTATTTCACTTAGAATCGTCGTACCTAAATCCACTCATCATGCTGCTACTAGCCTTATGACATTGATTTCATGGCTGAGGGATATTCCAATGTACATAAGGACCACAACTTTTTTATCCATTTTTCACTTTCCTGGGATATTTAAGGTGGAATGAAGTGGAGGTCCTTGTCAACAGAGCAGCCCTAAACTTTGGGGTGCTTGTGTCTTGCTGATTTTTAATTTTCCCACTTTATACCCCCATGCGTGGAAGTGCCCTATGCTCTCTAAGCTGTGTTTTTTAGATGTTTCAGGACACACCGTACACTTCTCCAGAGTGGCTGTTGGCAATTTACATCCCGCCCATCAGTGTAGCAAGGCTCCCATTTCTCCATGGCCTGTCCTGCATTTCTGGTTTTGACACTTTTTTCAGCATGGCCCTTTTGACCGATGGGAAGCGAGACTTCTTTGTAGCGCTGATTTGCCTTTCCAGGTTGCTTGGTTGGCCAAAAAGGGCGTATGCGTTTTTTCCTGAATATATTCAGGAAAAAACGCATACGCCCTTTTTGGCCAAGGGCATCATTGTCAACGTTTTGCCGCTTTTCATGTGCTTTAAAGGCGATTCGAATCTGCCTCCTGAAATCTGTTTCCTGCAATTCTGCCTTGATTTCAATTCCTCGTCTTTGCCTTCCCTCAATATATTTGTGGACGAGAGTTATCATTTATAACTCTGCAGGCTTGTGAATTGCAGTGCCCTGAAGCTCCATTTTACAACTCGCTTTTTTGGGAGCTGGCCGCAAAAGCGCAGGATGGCTTCAGGCCCTGTTCTGGTTCCGGGGGGCAGGCTGAGCCTGTGGTTAATTCTTCTTCCTGATGGGAAAATTGAGTGACCCGTGCCTGTCCCAACACCAAGAGCTAGTCTCTCATTTTTTCCCCGTCTTCCCGTTCATCCTCAGGACAAATTGCAACCTGTACAAAACAGGAGGTTAAAGGTGCTGATGCTCCAAGTAGGGAGATTGCTAGTAAAGTGGCTGCAATTGCGAGCCCGAGAACAAGGAGATGAGAAATGAGGTGCGTTTTAGAAACCTTTCCCCATCACACGGTGTACCATCTTCTGGGTTTCTCATGCATGTTTTCGATGTAGGAAGATGCCCTTGAACCTGGAGATTTGGGACCCATGCGATGGGTACCACGCAGTATTACTTTAAAGGGTCTGCGTTTGCTCACCCAACCTCACCAAACCTCTCAGCCCCAAGAGTGTCCACCCTTATGTCTCATCCAGCTGTGGGTCTAGATATGGTCAATCCAGTTTGCATCACAGCCCCTGAACGAATTGTGTAAGAATTTCTCTCTCTTTCACTGTCTTTGTTTCATGGGTTTTTAAAAGTAATTTCTTTTTATAATGGGGTTTAGCTGCTTTTCACAGCTGTGTTTATGCCGCTTTACACCCACTTGACACACTAACAGAGAGATATCAATACATAGGTTTTAACATTATTACTAGTCAGATATATTCTTGTGCGGTGAATCGGGCGTGTTGAGTCCAGTTCTCTGAGCCAGGAGTAGGTCTTGTCTATTACATATTGGTTTTATGGAACGGTATCTTAGCTAATTTGAAACTCTTGTTTTATGTATCACCCCACCTCACATTTCCCGTTAAGCAGCCATAGTGTGTTTTCTGCATGTGTGACTCTGTTCTGTTTTGTAATTCAGTTCAAGTGTAACGGTTTTTACATTCCCTCTATAAGTGACACCATATGAGAAGTGTCCTTTTCTGTGTGACTTATTTCACTTAGAATCGTCGTACCTAAATCCACTCATCATGCTGCTACTAGCCTTATGACATTGATTTCATGGCTGAGCGATATTCCATTGTACATAAGGACCACAACTTTTGTATCCATTTTTCACTTTCCTGGGATATGTAAGGTGGAATGAAGTGGAGGTCCTTGTCAATAGAGCAGCCCTAAACTTTGGGGTGTTTGTGTCTTGCTGATTTTTAATTTTCCCACTTTATACCCCCATGCATGGAAGTGCCCTATGCTCTCTAAGCTGTGTTTTTTAGATATTTCAGGACACACCGTACACTTCTGCAGAGTGGCTGTTGGCAATTTACATCCCGCCCATCAGTGTAGCAAGGCTCCCATTTCTCCATGGCCTGTCCTGCATTTCTGGTTTTGACACTTTTTTCAGCATGGCCCTTTTGACCGATGGGAAGCGAGACTTCTTTGTAGCGCTGATTTGCCTTTCCAGGTTGCTTGGTTGGCCAAAAAGGGCGTATGCGTTTTTTCCTGAATATATTCAGGAAAAAACGCATACGCCCTTTTTGGCCAAGGGCATCATTGTCAACGTTTTGCCGCTTTTCATGTGCTTTAAAGGCGATTCGAATCTACCTCCTGAAATCTGTTTCCTGCAATTCTGCCTTGATTTCAATTCCTCGTCTTTGCCTTCCCTCAATATATTTGTGGACGAGAGTTATCATTTATAACTCTGCAGGTTTGTGAATTGCAGTGCCCTGAAGCTCCATTTTACAACTCGCTTTTTTGGGAGCTGGCCGCAAAAGCGCAGGATGGCTTCAGGCCCTGTTCTGGTTCCGGGGGGCAGGCTGAGCCTGTGGTTAATTCTTCTTCCTGATGGGAAAATAGAGTGACCCGTGCCTGTCCCAACACCAAGAGCTAGTCTCTCATTT
The DNA here is from genome assembly GCF_965194825.1 of Balaenoptera physalus. Taxonomy (NCBI): domain Eukaryota; kingdom Metazoa; phylum Chordata; class Mammalia; order Artiodactyla; family Balaenopteridae; genus Balaenoptera; species Balaenoptera physalus. The sequence goes on along the minus strand of NW_028126453.1, from coordinate 120,474 downwards.
TTTCCCCGTCTTCCCGTTCATCCTCAGGACAAATTGCAACCTGTACAAAACAGGAGGTTAAAGGTGCTGATGCTCCAAGTAGGGAGATTGCTAGTAAAGTGGCTGCAATTGCGAGCCCGAGAACAAGGAGATGAGAAATGAGGTGCGTTTTAGAAACCTTTCCCCATCACACGGTGTACCATCTTCTGGGTTTCTCATGCATGTTTTCGATGTAGGAAGATGCCCTTGAACATGGAGATTTGGGACCCATGCGATGGGTACCATGCAGTATTACTTTAAAGGGTCTGCGTTTGCTCACCCAACCTCACCAAACCTCTCAGCCCCAAGAGTGTCCACCCTTATGTCTCATCCAGCTGTGGGTCTAGATATGGTCAATCCAGTTTGCATCACAGCCCCTGAACGAATTGTGTAAGAATTTCTCTCTCTTTCACTGTCTTTGTTTCATGGGTTTTTAAAAGTAATTTCTTTTTATAATGGGATTTAGCTGCTTTTCACGGCTGTGTTTATGCCGCTTTACACCCACTTGACACACTAACAGAGAGATATCAATACATAGGTTTTAAGATTATTACTAGTCAGATATATTCTTGTGCGGTGAATCGGGCGTGTTGAATCCAGTTCTCTGAGCCAGGAGTAGGTCTTGTCTATTACATATTGGGTTTATGGAACGGTATCTGAGCTCATTTGAAACTCTTGTTTTATGTATCACCCCACCTCACCTTTCCCGTTAAGCAGCCATAGTGTGTTTTCTGCATGTGTGACTCTGTTCTGTTTTGTAATTCAGTTCACGTGTAACGGTTTTTACATTCCCTCTATAAGTGACACCATATGAGAAGTGTCCTTTTCTGTGTGACTTATTTCACTTAGAATCGTCGTACCTAAATCCACTCATCATGCTGCTACTAGCCTTATGACATTGATTTCATGGCTGAGTGATATTCCATTGTACATAAGGACCACAACTTTTGTATCCATTTTTCACTTTCCTGGGATATGTAAGGTGGAATGAAGTGGAGGTCCTTGTCAACAGAGCAGCCCTAAACTTTGGGGTGCTTGTGTCTTGCTGATTTTTAATTTTCCCACTTTATACCCCCATGCGTGGAAGTGCCCTATGCTCTCTAAGCTGTGTTTTTTAGATGTTTCAGGACACACCGTACACTTCTCCAGAGTGGCTGTTGGCAATTTACATCCCGCCCATCAGTGTAGCAAGGCTCCCATTTCTCCATGGCCTGTCCTGCATTTCTGGTTTTGACACTTTTTTCAGCATGGCCCTTTTGACCGATGGGAAGCGAGACTTCTTTGTAGCGCTGATTTGCCTTTCCAGGTTGCTTGGTTGGCCAAAAAGGGCGTATGCGTTTTTTCCTGAATATATTCAGGAAAAAACGCATACGCCCTTTTTGGCCAAGGGCATCATTGTCAACGTTTTGCCGCTTTTCATGTGCTTTAAAGGCGATTCGAATCTGCCTCCTGAAATCTGTTTCCTGCAATTCTGCCTTGATTTCAATTCCTCGTCTTTGCCTTCCCTCAATATATTTGTGGACGAGAGTTATCATTTATAACTCTGCAGGCTTGTGAATTGCAGTGCCCTGAAGCTCCATTTTACAACTCGCTTTTTTGGGAGCTGGCCGCAAAAGCGCAGGATGGCTTCAGGCCCTGTTCTGGTTCCGGGGGGCAGGCTGAGCCTGTGGTTAATTCTTCTTCCTGATGGGAAAATTGAGTGACCCGTGCCTGTCCCAACACCAAGAGCTAGTCTCTCATTTTTTCCCCGTCTTCCCGTTCATCCTCAGGACAAATTGCAACCTGTACAAAACAGGAGGTTAAAGGTGCTGATGCTCCAAGTAGGGAGATTGCTAGTAAAGTGGCTGGAATTGCGAACACGAGAACAAGGAGATGAGAAATGAGGTGCGTTTTAGAAACCTTTCCCCATCACACGGTGTACCATCTTCTGGGTTTCTCATGCATGTTTTCGATGTAGGAAGATGCCCTTGAACCTGGAGATTTGGGACCCATGCGATGGGTACCACGCAGTATTACTTTAAAGGGTCTGCGTTTGCTCACCCAACCTCACCAAACCTCTCAGCCCCAAGAGTGTCCACCCTTATGTCTCATCCAGCTGTGGGTCTAGATATGGTCAATCCAGTTTGCATCACAGCCCCTGAACGAATTGTGTAAGAATTTCTCTCTCTTTCACTGTCTTTGTTTCATGGGATTTAAAAGTAATTTCTTTTTATAATGGGATTTAGCTGCTTTTCACAGCTGTGTTTATGCCGCTTTACACCCACTTGACACACTAACAGAGAGATATCAATACATAGGTTTTAAGATTATTACTAGTCAGATATATTCTTGTGCGGTGAATCGGGCGTGTTGAGTCCAGTTCTCTGAGCAAGGAGTAGGTCTTGTCTATTACATATTGGGTTTATGGAACGGTATCTGAGCTAATTTGAAACTCTTGTTTTATGTATCACCCCACCTCACCTTTCCCGTTAAGCAGCCATAGTGTGTTTTCTGCATGTGTGACTCTGTTCTGTTTTGTAATTCAGTTCAAGTGTAACGGTTTTTACATTCCCTCTATAAGTGACACCATATGAGATGTGTCCTTTGCTGTGTGACTTATTTCACTTAGAATCGTCGTACCTAAATCCACTCATCATGCTGCTACTAGCCTTATGACATTGATTTCATGGCTGAGTGATATTCCAATGTACATAAGGACCACAACTTTTGTATCCATTTTTCACTTTCCTGGGATATGTAAGGTGGAATGAAGTGGAGGTCCTTGTCAACAGAGCAGCCCTAAACTTTGGGGTGCTTGTGTCTTGCTGATTTTTAATTTTCCCACTTTATACCCCCATGCGTGGAAGTGCCCTATGCTCTCTAAGCTGTGTTTTTTAGATGTTTCAGGACACACCGTACACTTCTCCAGAGTGGCTGTTGGCAATTTACATCCCGCCCATCAGTGTAGCAAGGCTCCCATTTCTCCATGGCCTGTCCTGCATTTCTGGTTTTGACACTTTTTTCAGCATGGCCCTTTTGACCGATGGGAAGCGAGACTTCTTTGTAGCGCTGATTTGCCTTTCCAGGTTGCTTGGTTGGCCAAAAAGGGCGTATGCGTTTTTTCCTGAATATATTCAGGAAAAAACGCATACGCCCTTTTTGGCCAAGGGCATCATTGTCAACGTTTTGCCGCTTTTCATGTGCTTTAAAGGCGATTCGAATCTACCTCCTGAAATCTGTTTCCTGCAATTCTGCCTTGATTTCAATTCCTCGTCTTTCCCTTCCCTCAATATATTTGTGGACGAGAGTTATCATTTATAACTCTGCAGGTTTGTGAATTGCAGTGCCCTGAAGCTCCATTTTACAACTCGCTTTTTTGGGAGCTGGCCGCAAAAGCGCAGGATGGCTTCAGGCCCTGTTCTGGTTCCGGGGGGCAGGCTGAGCCTGTGGTTAATTCTTCTTCCTGATGGGAAAATAGAGTGACCCGTGCCTGTCCCAACACCAAGAGCTAGTCTCTCATTTTTTCCCCGTCTTCCCGTTCATCCTCAGGACAAATTGCAACCTGTACGGAACAGGAGGTTAAAGATGCTCATGCTCCTAGTAGGGAGATTGCTAGTAAAGTGGCTGGAATTGCGAGCCCGAGAACAAGGAGATGAGAAATGAGGTGCGTTTTAGAAACCTTTCCCCATCACACGGTGTACCATCTTCTGGGTTTCTCATGCATGTTTTCGATGTAGGAAGATGCCCTTGAACCTGGAGATTTGGGACCCATGCGATGGGTACCACGCAGTATTACTTTAAAGGGTCTGCGTTTGCTTCACCCAACCTCACCAAACCTCTCAGCCCCAAGAGTGTCCACCCTTATGTCTCATCCAGCTGTGGGTCTAGATATGGTCAATCCAGTTTGCATCACAGCCCCTGAACGAATTGTGTAAGAATTTCTCTCTCTTTCACTATCTTTGTTTCATGGGTTTTTAAAAGTAATTTCTTTTTATAATGGGGTTTAGCTTCTTTTCACGGCTGTGTTTTTGCCGCTTTACACCCACTTGACACACTAACAGAGAGATATCAATACATAGGTTTTAAGATTATTACTAGTCAGATATATTCTTGTGCGGTGAATCGGGCGTGTTGAGTCCAGTTCTCTGAGCAAGGAGTAGGTCTTGTCTATTACATATTGGGTTTATGGAACGGTATCTGAGCTCATTTGAAACTCTTGTTTTATGTATCACCCCACCTCACCTTTCCCGTTAAGCAGCCATAGTGTGTTTTCTGCATGTGTGACTCTGTTCTGTTTTGTAATTCAGTTCAAGTGTAACGGTTTTTACATTCCCTTTATAAGTGACACCATATGAGAAGTGTCCTTTTCTGTGTGACTTATTTCACTTAGAATCGTCGTACCTAAATCCACTCATCATGCTGCTACTAGCCTTATGACATTGATTTCATGGCTGAGTGACATTCCATTGTACATAAGGACCACAACTTTTGTATCCATTTTTCACTTTCCTGGGATATGTAAGGTGGAATGAAGTGGAGGTCCTTGTCAACAGAGCAGCCCTAAACTTTGGGGTGCTTGTGTCTTGCTGATTTTTAATTTTCCCACTTTATACCCCCATGCGTGGAAGTGCCCTATGCTCTCTAAGCTGTGTTTTTTAGATGTTTCAGGACACACCGTACACTTCTCCAGAGTGGCTGTTGGCAATTTACATCCCGCCCATCAGTGTAGCGAGGCTCCCATTTCTCCATGGCCTGTCCTGCATTTCTGGTTTTGACACTTTTTTCAGCATGGCCCTTTTGACCGATGGGAAGCGAGACTTCTTTGTAGCGCTGATTTGCCTTTCCAGGTTGCTTGGTTGGCCAAAAAGGGCGTATGCGTTTTTTCCTGAATATATTCAGGAAAAAACGCATACGCCCTTTTTGGCCAAGGGCATCATTGTCAACGTTTTGCCGCTTTTCATGTGCTTTAAAGGCGATTCGAATCTACCTCCTGAAATCTCTTTCCTGCAATTCTGCCTTGATTTCAATTCTTCATCTTTGCCTTCCCTCAATATATTTGTGGACGAGAGTTATCATTTATAACTCTGCAGGCTTGTGAATTGCAGTTCCCTGAAGCTCCATTTTACAACTCGCTTTTTTGGGAGCTGGCCGCAAAAGCGCAGGATGGCTTCAGGACCTGTTCTGGTTCCGGGGGGCAGGCTGAGCCTGTGGTTAATTCTTCTTCCTGATGGGAAAATAGAGTGACCTGTGCCTGTCCCAACACCAAGAGCTAGTCTCTCATTTTTTCCCCGTCTTCCCGTTCATCCTCAGGACAAATTGCAACCTGTACGAAACAGGAGGTTAAAGGTGCTGATGCTCCAAGTAGGGAGATTTCTAGTAAAGTGGCTGGAATTGCGAACCCGAGCACAAGGAGATGATAAATGAGGTGCGTTTTAGAAACCTTTCCCCATCACACGGTGTACCATCTTCTGGGTTTCTCATGCATGTTTTCGATGTACGAAGATGCCCTTGAACCTGGAGATTTGGGACCCATGGGATGGGTACCACGCAGTATTACTTTAATGGGTCTGCGTTTGCTCCCCCAACCTCACCAAACCTCTAAGCCCTGAGAGTGTCCACCCTTATGTCTCATCCAGCTGTGGGTCTAGATATAGTCAATCCAGGTGGCATCACAGCCCCTGAACGAATTGTGTAAGAATTTCTCTCTCTTTCCCTGTCTTTGTTTCATGGGTTTTTAAAAGTAATTTCTTTTTATAATGGGGTTTAGCTGCTTTTCACGGCTGTGTTTATGCCGCTTTACACCCACTTGACACACTAACAGAGAGATATCAATACATAGGTTTTAAGATTATTACTAGTCAGATATATTCTTGTGCGGTGAGTCGGGCATGTTGAGTCCAGTTCTCTGAGCAAGGAGTAGGTCTTGTCTATTACATATTGGGTTTATGGAACGGTATCTGAGCTAATTTGAAACTCTTGTTTTATGTATCACCCCACCTCACCTTTCCCGTTAAGCAGCCATAGTGTGTTTTCTGCATGTGTGACTCTGTTCTGTTTTGTAATTCAGTTCAAGTGTAGCGGTTTTTACATTCCCTCTATAAGTGACACCTTATGAGAAGTGTCCTTTTCTGTGTGACTTATTTCACTTAGAATCGTCGTACCTAAATCCACTCATCATGCTGCTACTAGCCTTATGACATTGATTTCATGGCTGAGTGATATTCCATTGTACATAAGGAACACAATTTTTTATCCATTTTTCGCTTTCCTGGGATATTTAAGGTGGAATGAAGTGGAGGTCCTTGTCAACAGAGCAGCCCTAAACTCTGGGGTGCTTGTGTCTTGCTGATTTTCAATTTTCCCACTTTATTACCCCATGCGTGGAAGTGCCCTATGCTCTCTAAGCTGTGTTTTTTAGATGTTTCAGGACACACCGTACCCTTCTCCAGAGTGGCTGTTGGCAATTTACATCCCGCCCATCAGTGTAGCAAGTCTCCCATTTCTCCATGGCCTGTCCTGCATTTCTGGTTTTGACACTTTTTTCAGCATGGCCCTTTTGTCCGATGGGAAGCGAGATTTCTTTTTGGGGTGCTGATTTGCCTTTCCAGGTTGCTTGGTTGGCCAAAAAGGGCGTATGCGTTTTTTCCTGAATATATTCAGGAAAAAACGCATACGCCCTTTTTGGCCAAGGGCATCATTGTCAACGTTTTGCCGCTTTTCATGTGCTTTAAAGGCGATTCGAATCTACCTCCTGAAATCTGTTTCCTGCAATTCTGCCTTAATTTCAAATCCTCGTCTTTGCCTTCCCTCAATATATTTGTGGACGAGAGTTATCATTTATAACTCTGCAGGTTTGTCAATTGCAGTGCCCTGAAGCTCCACTTTACAACTCGCTTTTTTGGGAGCGGGCGGCAAAAGCGCTGGATGGCTTCAGGCCCTCTTCTGGTTCCGGGGGGCAGGCTGAGCATGTGGTTAATTCTTCTTCCTGATGGGAAAATAGAGTGACCTGTGCCTGTCCCAACACCAAGAGCTAGTCTCTCATTTTTTCCCCGTCTTCCCGTTCATCCTCAGGACAAATTGCAACCTGTACGGAACAGGAGGTTAAAGGTGCTGATGCTCCAAGTAGGGAGATTGCTAGTAAAGTGGCTGGAATGGCCAACCCGAGCACAAGGAGATGAAAAATGAGGTGCGTTGTAGAAACCTTTCCCATCACACGGTGTACCATCTTCTGGGTTTCTCATGCATGTTTTCGATGTACGAAGATGCCCTTGAACCTGGAGATTTGGGACCCATGGGATGGGTACCACGCAGTATTACTTTAATGGGTCTGCGTTTGCTCCCCCAACCTCACCAAACCTCTCAGCCCTGAGAGTGTCCACCCTTATGTCTCATCCAGCTGTGGGTCTAGATATGGTCAATCCAGGTTGCATCACAGCCCCTGAACGAATTGTGTAAGAATTTCTCTCTCTTTCCCTGTCTTTGTTTCATGGGTTTTTAAAAGTAATTTCTTTTTATAATGGGGTTTAGCTGCTTTTCACGGCTGTGTTTATGCCGCTTTACACCCACTTGACACACTAACAGAGAGATATCAATACATAGGTTTTAAGATTATTACTAGTCAGATATATTCTTGTGCGGTGAATCGGGCGTGTTGAGTCCAGTTCTCTGAGCAAGGAGTAGGTCTTGTCTATTACATATTGGGTTTATGGAACGGTATCTGAGCTCATTTGAAACTCTTGTTTTATGTATCACCCCACCTCACCTTTCCCGTTAAGCAGCCATAGTGTGTTTTCTGCATGTGTGACTCTGTTCTGTTTTGTAATTCAGTTCAAGTGTAACGGTTTTTACATTCCCTTTATAAGTGACACCATATGAGAAGTGTCCTTTTCTGTGTGACTTATTTCACTTAGAATCGTCGTACCTAAATCCACTCATCATGCTGCTACTAGCCTTATGACATTGATTTCATGGCTGAGTGACATTCCATTGTACATAAGGACCACAACTTTTGTATCCATTTTTCACTTTCCTGGGATATGTAAGGTGGAATGAAGTGGAGGTCCTTGTCAACAGAGCAGCCCTAAACTTTGGGGTGCTTGTGTCTTGCTGATTTTTAATTTTCCCACTTTATACCCCCATGCGTGGAAGTGCCCTATGCTCTCTAAGCTGTGTTTTTTAGATGTTTCAGGACACACCGTACACTTCTCCAGAGTGGCTGTTGGCAATTTACATCCCGCCCATCAGTGTAGCAAGGCTCCCATTTCTCCATGGCCTGTCCTGCATTTCTGGTTTTGACACTTTTTTCAGCATGGCCCTTTTGTCCGATGGGAAGCGAGATTTCTTTTTGGGGTGCTGATTTGCCTTTCCAGGTTGCTTCGTTGGCCAAAAAGGGCGTATGCGTTTTTTCCTGAATATATTCAGGAAAAAACGCATACGCCCTTTTTGGCCAAGGGCATCATTGTCAACGTTTTGCCGCTTTTCATGTGCTTTAAAGGCGATTCGAATCTACCTCCTGAAATCTGTTTCCTGCAATTCTGCCTTAATTTCAAATCCTCGTCTTTGCCTTCCCTCAATATATTTGTGGACGAGAGTTATCATTTATAACTCTGCAGGTTTGTCAATTGCAGTGCCCTGAAGCTCCACTTTACAACTCGCTTTTTTGGGAGCGGGCGGCAAAAGCGCTGGATGGCTTCAGGCCCTCTTCTGGTTCCGGGGGGCAGGCTGAGCATGTGGTTAATTCTTCTTCCTGATGGGAAAATAGAGTGACCTGTGCCTGTCCCAACACCAAGAGCTAGTCTCTCATTTTTTCCCCGTCTTCCCGTTCATCCTCAGGACAAATTGCAACCTGTACGGAACAGGAGGTTAAAGGTGCTGATGCTCCAAGTAGGGAGATTGCTAGTAAAGTGGCTGGAATGGCCAACCCGAGCACAAGGAGATGAAAAATGAGGTGCGTTTTAGAAACCTTTCCCATCACACGGTGTACCATCTTCTGGGTTTCTCATGCATGTTTTCGATGTACGAAGATGCCCTTGAACCTGGAGATTTGGGACCCATGGGATGGGTACCACGCAGTATTACTTTAATGGGTCTGCGTTTGCTCCCCCAACCTCACCAAACCTCTCAGCCCTGAGAGTGTCCACCCTTATGTCTCATCCAGCTGTGGGTCTAGATATGGTCAATCCAGGTTGCATCACAGCCCCTGAACGAATTGTGTAAGAATTTCTCTCTCTTTCCCTGTCTTTGTTTCATGGGTTTTTAAAAGTAATTTCTTTTTATAATGGGGTTTAGCTGCTTTTCACGGCTGTGTTTATGCCGCTTTACACCCACTTGACACACTAACAGAGAGATATCAATACATAGGTTTTAAGATTATTACTAGTCAGATATATTCTTGTGCGGTGAATCGGGCGTGTTGAGTCCAGTTCTCTGAGCAAGGAGTAGGTCTTGTCTATTACATATTGGGTTTATGGAACGGTATCTGAGCTCATTTGAAACTCTTGTTTTATGTATCACCCCACCTCACCTTTCCCGTTAAGCAGCCATAGTGTGTTTTCTGCATGTGTGACTCTGTTCTGTTTTGTAATTCAGTTCAAGTGTAACGGTTTTTACATTCCCTTTATAAGTGACACCATATGAGAAGTGTCCTTTTCTGTGTGACTTATTTCACTTAGAATCGTCGTACCTAAATCCACTCATCATGCTGCTACTAGCCTTATGACATTGATTTCATGGCTGAGTGACATTCCATTGTACATAAGGACCACAACTTTTGTATCCATTTTTCACTTTCCTGGGATATGTAAGGTGGAATGAAGTGGAGGTCCTTGTCAACAGAGCAGCCCTAAACTTTGGGGTGCTTGTGTCTTGCTGATTTTTAATTTTCCCACTTTATAACCCCATGCGTGGAAGTGCCCTACGCTCTCTAAGCTGTGTTTTTTAGATGTTTCAGGACACACCGTACACTTCTCCAGAGTGGCTGTTGGCAATTTACATCCCGCCCATCAGTGTAGCAAGGCTCCCATTTCTCCATGGCCTGTCCTGCATTTCTGGTTTTGACACTTTTTTCAGCATGGCCCTTTTGACCGATGGGAAGCGAGACTTCTTTGTAGCGCTGATTTGCCTTTCCAGGTTGCTTGGTTGGCCAAAAAGGGCGTATGCGTTTTTTCCTGAATATATTCAGGAAAAAACGCATACGCCCTTTTTGGCCAAGGGCATCATTGTCAACGTTTTGCCGCTTTTCATGTGCTTTAAAGGCGATTCGAATCTACCTCCTGAAATCTCTTTCCTGCAATTCTGCCTTGATTTCAATTCTTCGTCTTTGCCTTCCCTCAATATATTTGTGGACGAGAGTTATCATTTATAACTCTGCAGGCTTGTGAATTGCAGTGCCCTGAAGCTCCATTTTACAACTCGCTTTTTTGGGAGCTGGCCGCAAAAGCGCAGGATGGCTTCAGGACCTGTTCTGGTTCCGGGGGGCAGGCTGAGCCTGTGGTTAATTCTTCTTCCTGATGGGAAAATAGAGTGACCTGTGCCTGTCCCAACACCAAGAGCTAGTCTCTCATTTTTTCCCCGTCTTCCCGTTCATCCTCAGGACAAATTGCAACCTGTACGAAACAGGAGGTTAAAGGTGCTGATGCTCCAAGTAGGGAGATTTCTAGTAAAGTGGCTGGAATTGCGAACCCGAGCACAAGGAGATGATAAATGAGGTGCGTTTTAGAAACCTTTCCCCATCACACGGTGTACCATCTTCTGGGTTTCTCATGCATGTTTTCGATGTACGAAGATGCCCTTGAACCTGGAGATTTGGGACCCATGGGATGGGTACCACGCAGTATTACTTTAATGGGTCTGCGTTTGCTCCCCCAACCTCACCAAACCTCTAAGCCCTGAGAGTGTCCACCCTTATGTCTCATCCAGCTGTGGGTCTAGATATAGTCAATCCAGGTTGCATCACAGCCCCTGAACTAATTGTGTAAGAATTTCTCTCTCTTTCCCTGTCTTTGTTTCATGGGTTTTTAAAAGTAATTTCTTTTTATAATGGGGTTTAGCTGCTTTTCACGGCTGTGTTTATGCCGCTTTACACCCACTTGACACACTAACAGAGAGATATCAATACATAGGTTTTAAGATTATTACTAGTCAGATATATTCTTGTGCGGTGAGTCGGGCATGTTGAGTCCAGTTCTCTGAGCAAGGAGTAGGTCTTGTCTATTACATATTGGGTTTATGGAACGGTATCTGAGCTAATTTGAAACTCTTGTTTTATGTATCACCCCACCTCACCTTTCCCGTTAAGCAGCCATAGTGTGTTTTCTGCATGTGTGACTCTGTTCTGTTTTGTAATTCAGTTCAAGTGTAGCGGTTTTTACATTCCCTCTATAAGTGACACCTTATGAGAAGTGTCCTTTTCTGTGTGACTTATTTCACTTAGAATCGTCGTACCTAAATCCACTCATCATGCTGCTACTAGCCTTATGACATTGATTTCATGGCTGAGTGATATTCCATTGTACATAAGGAACACAATTTTTTATCCATTTTTCGCTTTCCTGGGATATTTAAGGTGGAATGAAGTGGAGGTCCTTGTCAACAGAGCAGCCCTAAACTCTGGGGTGCTTGTGTCTTGCTGATTTTCAATTTTCCCACTTTATTACCCCATGCGTGGAAGTGCCCTATGCTCTCTAAGCTGTGTTTTTTAGATGTTTCAGGACACACCGTACCCTTCTCCAGAGTGGCTGTTGGCAATTTACATCCCGCCCATCAGTGTAGCAAGTCTCCCATTTCTCCATGGCCTGTCCTGCATTTCTGGTTTTGACACTTTTTTCAGCATGGCCCTTTTGTCCGATGGGAAGCGAGATTTCTTTTTGGGGTGCTGATTTGCCTTTCCAGGTTGCTTGGTTGGCCAAAAAGGGCGTATGCGTTTTTTCCTGAATATATTCAGGAAAAAACGCATACGCCCTTTTTGGCCAAGGGCATCATTGTCAACGTTTTGCCGCTTTTCATGTGCTTTAAAGGCGATTCGAATCTACCTCCTGAAATCTGTTTCCTGCAATTCTGCCTTAATTTCAAATCCTCGTCTTTGCCTTCCCTCAATATATTTGTGGACGAGAGTTATCATTTATAACTCTGCAGGTTTGTCAATTGCAGTGCCCTGAAGCTCCACTTTACAACTCGCTTTTTTGGGAGCGGGCGGCAAAAGCGCTGGATGGCTTCAGGCCCTCTTCTGGTTCCGGGGGGCAGGCTGAGCATGTGGTTAATTCTTCTTCCTGATGGGAAAATAGAGTGACCTGTGCCTGTCCCAACACCAAGAGCTAGTCTCTCATTTTTTCCCCGTCTTCCCGTTCATCCTCAGGACAAATTGCAACCTGTACGGAACAGGAGGTTAAAGGTGCTGATGCTCCAAGTAGGGAGATTGCTAGTAAAGTGGCTGGAATGGCCAACCCGAGCACAAGGAGATGAAAAATGAGGTGCGTTGTAGAAACCTTTCCCATCACACGGTGTACCATCTTCTGGGTTTCTCATGCATGTTTTCGATGTACGAAGATGCCCTTGAACCTGGAGATTTGGGACCCATGGGATGGGTACCACGCAGTATTACTTTAATGGGTCTGCGTTTGCTCCCCCAACCTCACCAAACCTCTCAGCCCTGAGAGTGTCCACCCTTATGTCTCATCCAGCTGTGGGTCTAGATATGGTCAATCCAGGTTGCATCACAGCCCCTGAACGAATTGTGTAAGAATTTCTCTCTCTTTCCCTGTCTTTGTTTCATGGGTTTTTAAAAGTAATTTCTTTTTATAATGGGGTTTAGCTGCTTTTCACGGCTGTGTTTATGCCGCTTTACACCCACTTGACACACTAACAGAGAGATATCAATACATAGGTTTTAAGATTATTACTAGTCAGATATATTCTTGTGCGGTGAATCGGGCGTGTTGAGTCCAGTTCTCTGAGCAAGGAGTAGGTCTTGTCTATTACATATTGGGTTTATGGAACGGTATCTGAGCTCATTTGAAACTCTTGTTTTATGTATCACCCCACCTCACCTTTCCCGTTAAGCAGCCATAGTGTGTTTTCTGCATGTGTGACTCTGTTCTGTTTTGTAATTCAGTTCAAGTGTAACGGTTTTTACATTCCCTTTATAAGTGACACCATATGAGAAGTGTCCTTTTCTGTGTGACTTATTTCACTTAGAATCGTCGTACCTAAATCCACTCATCATGCTGCTACTAGCCTTATGACATTGATTTCATGGCTGAGTGACATTCCATTGTACATAAGGACCACAACTTTTGTATCCATTTTTCACTTTCCTGGGATATGTAAGGTGGAATGAAGTGGAGGTCCTTGTCAACAGAGCAGCCCTAAACTTTGGGGTGCTTGTGTCTTGCTGATTTTTAATTTTCCCACTTTATACCCCCATGCGTGGAAGTGCCCTATGCTCTCTAAGCTGTGTTTTTTAGATGTTTCAGGACACACCGTACACTTCTCCAGAGTGGCTGTTGGCAATTTACATCCCGCCCATCAGTGTAGCAAGGCTCCCATTTCTCCATGGCCTGTCCTGCATTTCTGGTTTTGACACTTTTTTCAGCATGGCCCTTTTGTCCGATGGGAAGCGAGATTTCTTTTTGGGGTGCTGATTTGCCTTTCCAGGTTGCTTCGTTGGCCAAAAAGGGCGTATGCGTTTTTTCCTGAATATATTCAGGAAAAAACGCATACGCCCTTTTTGGCCAAGGGCATCATTGTCAACGTTTTGCCGCTTTTCATGTGCTTTAAAGGCGATTCGAATCTACCTCCTGAAATCTGTTTCCTGCAATTCTGCCTTAATTTCAAATCCTCGTCTTTGCCTTCCCTCAATATATTTGTGGACGAGAGTTATCATTTATAACTCTGCAGGTTTGTCAATTGCAGTGCCCTGAAGCTCCACTTTACAACTCGCTTTTTTGGGAGCGGGCGGCAAAAGCGCTGGATGGCTTCAGGCCCTCTTCTGGTTCCGGGGGGCAGGCTGAGCATGTGGTTAATTCTTCTTCCTGATGGGAAAATAGAGTGACCTGTGCCTGTCCCAACACCAAGAGCTAGTCTCTCATTTTTTCCCCGTCTTCCCGTTCATCCTCAGGACAAATTGCAACCTGTACGGAACAGGAGGTTAAAGGTGCTGATGCTCCAAGTAGGGAGATTGCTAGTAAAGTGGCTGGAATGGCCAACCCGAGCACAAGGAGATGAAAAATGAGGTGCGTTTTAGAAACCTTTCCCATCACACGGTGTACCATCTTCTGGGTTTCTCATGCATGTTTTCGATGTACGAAGATGCCCTTGAACCTGGAGATTTGGGACCCATGGGATGGGTACCACGCAGTATTACTTTAATGGGTCTGCGTTTGCTCCCCCAACCTCACCAAACCTCTCAGCCCTGAGAGTGTCCACCCTTATGTCTCATCCAGCTGTGGGTCTAGATATGGTCAATCCAGGTTGCATCACAGCCCCTGAACGAATTGTGTAAGAATTTCTCTCTCTTTCCCTGTCTTTGTTTCATGGGTTTTTAAAAGTAATTTCTTTTTATAATGGGGTTTAGCTGCTTTTCACGGCTGTGTTTATGCCGCTTTACACCCACTTGACACACTAACAGAGAGATATCAATACATAGGTTTTAAGATTATTACTAGTCAGATATATTCTTGTGCGGTGAATCGGGCGTGTTGAGTCCAGTTCTCTGAGCAAGGAGTAGGTCTTGTCTATTACATATTGGGTTTATGGAACGGTATCTGAGCTCATTTGAAACTCTTGTTTTATGTATCACCCCACCTCACCTTTCCCGTTAAGCAGCCATAGTGTGTTTTCTGCATGTGTGACTCTGTTCTGTTTTGTAATTCAGTTCAAGTGTAACGGTTTTTACATTCCCTTTATAAGTGACACCATATGAGAAGTGTCCTTTTCTGTGTGACTTATTTCACTTAGAATCGTCGTACCTAAATCCACTCATCATGCTGCTACTAGCCTTATGACATTGATTTCATGGCTGAGTGACATTCCATTGTACATAAGGACCACAACTTTTGTATCCATTTTTCACTTTCCTGGGATATGTAAGGTGGAATGAAGTGGAGGTCCTTGTCAACAGAGCAGCCCTAAACTTTGGGGTGCTTGTGTCTTGCTGATTTTTAATTTTCCCACTTTATAACCCCATGCGTGGAAGTGCCCTACGCTCTCTAAGCTGTGTTTTTTAGATGTTTCAGGACACACCGTACACTTCTCCAGAGTGGCTGTTGGCAATTTACATCCCGCCCATCAGTGTAGCAAGGCTCCCATTTCTCCATGGCCTGTCCTGCATTTCTGGTTTTGACACTTTTTTCAGCATGGCCCTTTTGACCGATGGGAAGCGAGACTTCTTTGTAGCGCTGATTTGCCTTTCCAGGTTGCTTGGTTGGCCAAAAAGGGCGTATGCGTTTTTTCCTGAATATATTCAGGAAAAAACGCATACGCCCTTTTTGGCCAAGGGCATCATTGTCAACGTTTTGCCGCTTTTCATGTGCTTTAAAGGCGATTCGAATCTACCTCCTGAAATCTCTTTCCTGCAATTCTGCCTTGATTTCAATTCTTCGTCTTTGCCTTCCCTCAATATATTTGTGGACGAGAGTTATCATTTATAACTCTGCAGGCTTGTGAATTGCAGTGCCCTGAAGCTCCATTTTACAACTCGCTTTTTTGGGAGCTGGCCGCAAAAGCGCAGGATGGCTTCAGGACCTGTTCTGGTTCCGGGGGGCAGGCTGAGCCTGTGGTTAATTCTTCTTCCTGATGGGAAAATAGAGTGACCTGTGCCTGTCCCAACACCAAGAGCTAGTCTCTCATTTTTTCCCCGTCTTCCCGTTCATCCTCAGGACAAATTGCAACCTGTACGAAACAGGAGGTTAAAGGTGCTGATGCTCCAAGTAGGGAGATTTCTAGTAAAGTGGCTGGAATTGCGAACCCGAGCACAAGGAGATGATAAATGAGGTGCGTTTTAGAAACCTTTCCCCATCACACGGTGTACCATCTTCTGGGTTTCTCATGCATGTTTTCGATGTACGAAGATGCCCTTGAACCTGGAGATTTGGGACCCATGGGATGGGTACCACGCAGTATTACTTTAATGGGTCTGCGTTTGCTCCCCCAACCTCACCAAACCTCTAAGCCCTGAGAGTGTCCACCCTTATGTCTCATCCAGCTGTGGGTCTAGATATAGTCAATCCAGGTTGCATCACAGCCCCTGAACTAATTGTGTAAGAATTTCTCTCTCTTTCCCTGTCTTTGTTTCATGGGTTTTTAAAAGTAATTTCTTTTTATAATGGGGTTTAGCTGCTTTTCACGGCTGTGTTTATGCCGCTTTACACCCACTTGACACACTAACAGAGAGATATCAATACATAGGTTTTAAGATTATTACTAGTCAGATATATTCTTGTGCGGTGAGTCGGGCATGTTGAGTCCAGTTCTCTGAGCAAGGAGTAGGTCTTGTCTATTACATATTGGGTTTATGGAACGGTATCTGAGCTAATTTGAAACTCTTGTTTTATGTATCACCCCACCTCACCTTTCCCGTTAAGCAGCCATAGTGTGTTTTCTGCATGTGTGACTCTGTTCTGTTTTGTAATTCAGTTCAAGTGTAGCGGTTTTTACATTCCCTCTATAAGTGACACCTTATGAGAAGTGTCCTTTTCTGTGTGACTTATTTCACTTAGAATCGTCGTACCTAAATCCACTCATCATGCTGCTACTAGCCTTATGACATTGATTTCATGGCTGAGTGATATTCCATTGTACATAAGGAACACAATTTTTTATCCATTTTTCGCTTTCCTGGGATATTTAAGGTGGAATGAAGTGGAGGTCCTTGTCAACAGAGCAGCCCTAAACTCTGGGGTGCTTGTGTCTTGCTGATTTTCAATTTTCCCACTTTATTACCCCATGCGTGGAAGTGCCCTATGCTCTCTAAGCTGTGTTTTTTAGATGTTTCAGGACACACCGTACCCTTCTCCAGAGTGGCTGTTGGCAATTTACATCCCGCCCATCAGTGTAGCAAGTCTCCCATTTCTCCATGGCCTGTCCTGCATTTCTGGTTTTGACACTTTTTTCAGCATGGCCCTTTTGTCCGATGGGAAGCGAGATTTCTTTTTGGGGTGCTGATTTGCCTTTCCAGGTTGCTTGGTTGGCCAAAAAGGGCGTATGCGTTTTTTCCTGAATATATTCAGGAAAAAACGCATACGCCCTTTTTGGCCAAGGGCATCATTGTCAACGTTTTGCCGCTTTTCATGTGCTTTAAAGGCGATTCGAATCTACCTCCTGAAATCTGTTTCCTGCAATTCTGCCTTAATTTCAAATCCTCGTCTTTGCCTTCCCTCAATATATTTGTGGACGAGAGTTATCATTTATAACTCTGCAGGTTTGTCAATTGCAGTGCCCTGAAGCTCCACTTTACAACTCGCTTTTTTGGGAGCGGGCGGCAAAAGCGCTGGATGGCTTCAGGCCCTCTTCTGGTTCCGGGGGGCAGGCTGAGCATGTGGTTAATTCTTCTTCCTGATGGGAAAATAGAGTGACCTGTGCCTGTCCCAACACCAAGAGCTAGTCTCTCATTTTTTCCCCGTCTTCCCGTTCATCCTCAGGACAAATTGCAACCTGTACGGAACAGGAGGTTAAAGGTGCTGATGCTCCAAGTAGGGAGATTGCTAGTAAAGTGGCTGGAATGGCCAACCCGAGCACAAGGAGATGAAAAATGAGGTGCGTTGTAGAAACCTTTCCCATCACACGGTGTACCATCTTCTGGGTTTCTCATGCATGTTTTCGATGTACGAAGATGCCCTTGAACCTGGAGATTTGGGACCCATGGGATGGGTACCACGCAGTATTACTTTAATGGGTCTGCGTTTGCTCCCCCAACCTCACCAAACCTCTCAGCCCTGAGAGTGTCCACCCTTATGTCTCATCCAGCTGTGGGTCTAGATATGGTCAATCCAGGTTGCATCACAGCCCCTGAACGAATTGTGTAAGAATTTCTCTCTCTTTCCCTGTCTTTGTTTCATGGGTTTTTAAAAGTAATTTCTTTTTATAATGGGGTTTAGCTGCTTTTCACGGCTGTGTTTATGCCGCTTTACACCCACTTGACACACTAACAGAGAGATATCAATACATAGGTTTTAAGATTATTACTAGTCAGATATATTCTTGTGCGGTGAATCGGGCGTGTTGAGTCCAGTTCTCTGAGCAAGGAGTAGGTCTTGTCTATTACATATTGGGTTTATGGAACGGTATCTGAGCTCATTTGAAACTCTTGTTTTATGTATCACCCCACCTCACCTTTCCCGTTAAGCAGCCATAGTGTGTTTTCTGCATGTGTGACTCTGTTCTGTTTTGTAATTCAGTTCAAGTGTAACGGTTTTTACATTCCCTTTATAAGTGACACCATATGAGAAGTGTCCTTTTCTGTGTGACTTATTTCACTTAGAATCGTCGTACCTAAATCCACTCATCATGCTGCTACTAGCCTTATGACATTGATTTCATGGCTGAGTGACATTCCATTGTACATAAGGACCACAACTTTTGTATCCATTTTTCACTTTCCTGGGATATGTAAGGTGGAATGAAGTGGAGGTCCTTGTCAACAGAGCAGCCCTAAACTTTGGGGTGCTTGTGTCTTGCTGATTTTTAATTTTCCCACTTTATACCCCCATGCGTGGAAGTGCCCTATGCTCTCTAAGCTGTGTTTTTTAGATGTTTCAGGACACACCGTACACTTCTCCAGAGTGGCTGTTGGCAATTTACATCCCGCCCATCAGTGTAGCAAGGCTCCCATTTCTCCATGGCCTGTCCTGCATTTCTGGTTTTGACACTTTTTTCAGCATGGCCCTTTTGACCGATGGGAAGCGAGACTTCTTTGTAGCGCTGATTTGCCTTTCCAGGTTGCTTGGTTGGCCAAAAAGGGCGTATGCGTTTTTTCCTGAATATATTCAGGAAAAAACGCATACGCCCTTTTTGGCCAAGGGCATCATTGTCAACGTTTTGCCGCTTTTCATGTGCTTTAAAGGCGATTCGAATCTACCTCCTGAAATCTCTTTCCTGCAATTCTGCCTTGATTTCAATTCTTCGTCTTTGCCTTCCCTCAATATATTTGTGGACGAGAGTTATCATTTATAACTCTGCAGGCTTGTGAATTGCAGTGCCCTGAAGCTCCATTTTACAACTCGCTCTTTTGGGAGCTGGCCGCAAAAGCGCAGGATGGCTTCAGGACCTGTTCTGGTTCCGGGGGGCAGGCTGAGCCTGTGGTTAATTCTTCTTCCTGATGGGAAAATAGAGTGACCTGTGCCTGTCCCAACACCAAGAGCTAGTCTCTCATTTTTTCCCCGTCTTCCCGTTCATCCTCAGGACAAATTGCAACCTGTACGAAACAGGAGGTTAAAGGTGCTGATGCTCCAAGTAGGGAGATTTCTAGTAAAGTGGCTGGAATTGCGAACCCGAGCACAAGGAGATGATAAATGAGGTGCGTTTTAGAAACCTTTCCCCATCACACGGTGTACCATCTTCTGGGTTTCTCATGCATGTTTTCGATGTACGAAGATGCCCTTGAACCTGGAGATTTGGGACCCATGGGATGGGTACCACGCAGTATTACTTTAATGGGTCTGCGTTTGCTCCCCCAACCTCACCAAACCTCTAAGCCCTGAGAGTGTCCACCCTTATGTCTCATCCAGCTGTGGGTCTAGATATAGTCAATCCAGGTTGCATCACAGCCCCTGAACGAATTGTGTAAGAATTTCTCTCTCTTTCCCTGTCTTTGTTTCATGGGTTTTTAAAAGTAATTTCTTTTTATAATGGGGTTTAGCTGCTTTTCACGGCTGTGTTTATGCCGCTTTACACCCACTTGACACACTAACAGAGAGATATCAATACATAGGTTTTAAGATTATTACTAGTCAGATATATTCTTGTGCGGTGAGTCGGGCATGTTGAGTCCAGTTCTCTGAGCAAGGAGTAGGTCTTGTCTATTACATATTGGGTTTATGGAACGGTATCTGAGCTAATTTGAAACTCTTGTTTTATGTATCACCCCACCTCACCTTTCCCGTTAAGCAGCCATAGTGTGTTTTCTGCATGTGTGACTCTGTTCTGTTTTGTAATTCAGTTCAAGTGTAGCGGTTTTTACATTCCCTCTATAAGTGACACCTTATGAGAAGTGTCCTTTTCTGTGTGACTTATTTCACTTAGAATCGTCGTACCTAAATCCACTCATCATGCTGCTACTAGCCTTATGACATTGATTTCATGGCTGTGTGATATTCCATTGTACATAAGGAACACAATTTTTTATCCATTTTTCGCTTTCCTGGGATATTTAAGGTGGAATGAAGTGGAGGTCCTTGTCAACAGAGCAGCCCTAAACTCTGGGGTGCTTGTGTCTTGCTGATTTTCAATTTTCCCACTTTATTACCCCATGCGTGGAAGTGCCCTATGCTCTCTAAGCTGTGTTTTTTAGATGTTTCAGGACACACCGTACCCTTCTCCAGAGTGGCTGTTGGCAATTTACATCCCGCCCATCAGTGTAGCAAGTCTCCCATTTCTCCATGGCCTGTCCTGCATTTCTGGTTTTGACACTTTTTTCAGCATGGCCCTTTTGTCCGATGGGAAGCGAGATTTCTTTTTGGGGTGCTGATTTGCCTTTCCAGGTTGCTTCGTTGGCCAAAAAGGGCGTATGCGTTTTTTCCTGAATATATTCAGGAAAAAACGCATACGCCCTTTTTGGCCAAGGGCATCATTGTCAACGTTTTGCCGCTTTTCATGTGCTTTAAAGGCGATTCGAATCTACCTCCTGAAATCTGTTTCCTGCAATTCTGCCTTAATTTCAAATCCTCGTCTTTGCCTTCCCTCAATATATTTGTGGACGAGAGTTATCATTTATAACTCTGCAGGTTTGTCAATTGCAGTGCCCTGAAGCTCCACTTTACAACTCGCTTTTTTGGGAGCGGGCGGCAAAAGCGCTGGATGGCTTCAGGCCCTCTTCTGGTTCCGGGGGGCAGGCTGAGCATGTGGTTAATTCTTCTTCCTGATGGGAAAATAGAGTGACCTGTGCCTGTCCCAACACCAAGAGCTAGTCTCTCATTTTTTCCCCGTCTTCCCGTTCATCCTCAGGACAAATTGCAACCTGTACGGAACAGGAGGTTAAAGGTGCTGATGCTCCAAGTAGGGAGATTGCTAGTAAAGTGGCTGGAATGGCCAACCCGAGCACAAGGAGATGAAAAATGAGGTGCGTTTTAGAAACCTTTCCCATCACACGGTGTACCATCTTCTGGGTTTCTCATGCATGTTTTCGATGTACGAAGATGCCCTTGAACCTGGAGATTTGGGACCCATGGGATGGGTACCACGCAGTATTACTTTAATGGGTCTGCGTTTGCTCCCCCAACCTCACCAAACCTCTCAGCCCTGAGAGTGTCCACCCTTATGTCTCATCCAGCTGTGGGTCTAGATATGGTCAATCCAGGTTGCATCACAGCCCCTGAACGAATTGTGTAAGAATTTCTCTCTCTTTCCCTGTCTTTGTTTCATGGGTTTTTAAAAGTAATTTCTTTTTATAATGGGGTTTAGCTGCTTTTCACGGCTGTGTTTATGCCGCTTTACACCCACTTGACACACTAACAGAGAGATATCAATACATAGGTTTTAAGATTATTACTAGTCAGATATATTCTTGTGCGGTGAATCGGGCGTGTTGAGTCCAGTTCTCTGAGCAAGGAGTAGGTCTTGTCTATTACATATTGGGTTTATGGAACGGTATCTGAGCTCATTTGAAACTCTTGTTTTATGTATCACCCCACCTCACCTTTCCCGTTAAGCAGCCATAGTGTGTTTTCTGCATGTGTGACTCTGTTCTGTTTTGTAATTCAGTTCAAGTGTAACGGTTTTTACATTCCCTTTATAAGTGACACCATATGAGAAGTGTCCTTTTCTGTGTGACTTATTTCACTTAGAATCGTCGTACCTAAATCCACTCATCATGCTGCTACTAGCCTTATGACATTGATTTCATGGCTGAGTGACATTCCATTGTACATAAGGACCACAACTTTTGTATCCATTTTTCACTTTCCTGGGATATGTAAGGTGGAATGAAGTGGAGGTCCTTGTCAACAGAGCAGCCCTAAACTTTGGGGTGCTTGTGTCTTGCTGATTTTTAATTTTCCCACTTTATAACCCCATGCGTGGAAGTGCCCTACGCTCTCTAAGCTGTGTTTTTTAGATGTTTCAGGACACACCGTACACTTCTCCAGAGTGGCTGTTGGCAATTTACATCCCGCCCATCAGTGTAGCAAGGCTCCCATTTCTCCATGGCCTGTCCTGCATTTCTGGTTTTGACACTTTTTTCAGCATGGCCCTTTTGACCGATGGGAAGCGAGACTTCTTTGTAGCGCTGATTTGCCTTTCCAGGTTGCTTGGTTGGCCAAAAAGGGCGTATGCGTTTTTTCCTGAATATATTCAGGAAAAAACGCATACGCCCTTTTTGGCCAAGGGCATCATTGTCAACGTTTTGCCGCTTTTCATGTGCTTTAAAGGCGATTCGAATCTACCTCCTGAAATCTCTTTCCTGCAATTCTGCCTTGATTTCAATTCTTCGTCTTTGCCTTCCCTCAATATATTTGTGGACGAGAGTTATCATTTATAACTCTGCAGGCTTGTGAATTGCAGTGCCCTGAAGCTCCATTTTACAACTCGCTTTTTTGGGAGCTGGCCGCAAAAGCGCAGGATGGCTTCAGGACCTGTTCTGGTTCCGGGGGGCAGGCTGAGCCTGTGGTTAATTCTTCTTCCTGATGGGAAAATAGAGTGACCTGTGCCTGTCCCAACACCAAGAGCTAGTCTCTCATTTTTTCCCCGTCTTCCCGTTCATCCTCAGGACAAATTGCAACCTGTACGAAACAGGAGGTTAAAGGTGCTGATGCTCCAAGTAGGGAGATTTCTAGTAAAGTGGCTGGAATTGCGAACCCGAGCACAAGGAGATGATAAATGAGGTGCGTTTTAGAAACCTTTCCCCATCACACGGTGTACCATCTTCTGGGTTTCTCATGCATGTTTTCGATGTACGAAGATGCCCTTGAACCTGGAGATTTGGGACCCATGGGATGGGTACCACGCAGTATTACTTTAATGGGTCTGCGTTTGCTCCCCCAACCTCACCAAACCTCTAAGCCCTGAGAGTGTCCACCCTTATGTCTCATCCAGCTGTGGGTCTAGATATAGTCAATCCAGGTTGCATCACAGCCCCTGAACTAATTGTGTAAGAATTTCTCTCTCTTTCCCTGTCTTTGTTTCATGGGTTTTTAAAAGTAATTTCTTTTTATAATGGGGTTTAGCTGCTTTTCACGGCTGTGTTTATGCCGCTTTACACCCACTTGACACACTAACAGAGAGATATCAATACATAGGTTTTAAGATTATTACTAGTCAGATATATTCTTGTGCGGTGAGTCGGGCATGTTGAGTCCAGTTCTCTGAGCAAGGAGTAGGTCTTGTCTATTACATATTGGGTTTATGGAACGGTATCTGAGCTAATTTGAAACTCTTGTTTTATGTATCACCCCACCTCACCTTTCCCGTTAAGCAGCCATAGTGTGTTTTCTGCATGTGTGACTCTGTTCTGTTTTGTAATTCAGTTCAAGTGTAGCGGTTTTTACATTCCCTCTATAAGTGACACCTTATGAGAAGTGTCCTTTTCTGTGTGACTTATTTCACTTAGAATCGTCGTACCTAAATCCACTCATCATGCTGCTACTAGCCTTATGACATTGATTTCATGGCTGAGTGATATTCCATTGTACATAAGGAACACAATTTTTTATCCATTTTTCGCTTTCCTGGGATATTTAAGGTGGAATGAAGTGGAGGTCCTTGTCAACAGAGCAGCCCTAAACTCTGGGGTGCTTGTGTCTTGCTGATTTTCAATTTTCCCACTTTATTACCCCATGCGTGGAAGTGCCCTATGCTCTCTAAGCTGTGTTTTTTAGATGTTTCAGGACACACCGTACCCTTCTCCAGAGTGGCTGTTGGCAATTTACATCCCGCCCATCAGTGTAGCAAGTCTCCCATTTCTCCATGGCCTGTCCTGCATTTCTGGTTTTGACACTTTTTTCAGCATGGCCCTTTTGTCCGATGGGAAGCGAGATTTCTTTTTGGGGTGTTGATTTGCCTTTCCACGTTGCTTCGTTGGCCAAAAAGGGCGTATGCGTTTTTCCCTGAATATATTCAGGAAAAAACGCATACGCCCTTTTTGGCCAAGGGCATCATTGTCAACGTTTTGCCGCTTTTCATGTGCTTTAAAGGCGATTCGAATCTACCTCCTGAAATCTGTTTCCTGCAATTCTGCCTTAATTTCAAATCCTCGTCTTTGCCTTCCCTCAATATATTTGTGGACGAGAGTTATCATTTATAACTCTGCAGGTTTGTCAATTGCAGTGCCCTGAAGCTCCACTTTACAACTCGCTTTTTTGGGAGCGGGCGGCAAAAGCGCTGGATGGCTTCAGGCCCTCTTCTGGTTCCGGGGGGCAGGCTGAGCATGTGGTTAATTCTTCTTCCTGATGGGAAAATAGAGTGACCTGTGCCTGTCCCAACACCAAGAGCTAGTCTCTCATTTTTTCCCCGTCTTCCCGTTCATCCTCAGGACAAATTGCAACCTGTACGGAACAGGAGGTTAAAGGTGCTGATGCTCCAAGTAGGGAGATTGCTAGTAAAGTGGCTGGAATGGCCAACCCGAGCACAAGGAGATGAAAAATGAGGTGCGTTTTAGAAACCTTTCCCATCACACGGTGTACCATCTTCTGGGTTTCTCATGCATGTTTTCGATGTACGAAGATGCCCTTGAACCTGGAGATTTGGGACCCATGGGATGGGTACCACGCAGTATTACTTTAATGGGTCTGCGTTTGCTCCCCCAACCTCACCAAACCTCTCAGCCCTGAGAGTGTCCACCCTTATGTCTCATCCAGCTGTGGGTCTAGATATGGTCAATCCAGGTTGCATCACAGCCCCTGAACGAATTGTGTAAGAATTTCTCTCTCTTTCCCTGTCTTTGTTTCATGGGTTTTTAAAAGTAATTTCTTTTTATAATGGGGTTTAGCTGCTTTTCACGGCTGTGTTTATGCCGCTTTACACCCACTTGACACACTAACAGAGAGATATCAATACATAGGTTTTAAGATTATTACTAGTCAGATATATTCTTGTGCGGTGAATCGGGCGTGTTGAGTCCAGTTCTCTGAGCAAGGAGTAGGTCTTGTCTATTACATATTGGGTTTATGGAACGGTATCTGAGCTCATTTGAAACTCTTGTTTTATGTATCACCCCACCTCACCTTTCCCGTTAAGCAGCCATAGTGTGTTTTCTGCATGTGTGACTCTGTTCTGTTTTGTAATTCAGTTCAAGTGTAACGGTTTTTACATTCCCTTTATAAGTGACACCATATGAGAAGTGTCCTTTTCTGTGTGACTTATTTCACTTAGAATCGTCGTACCTAAATCCACTCATCATGCTGCTACTAGCCTTATGACATTGATTTCATGGCTGAGTGACATTCCATTGTACATAAGGACCACAACTTTTGTATCCATTTTTCACTTTCCTGGGATATGTAAGGTGGAAAGAAGTGGAGGTCCTTGTCAACAGAGCAGCCCTAAACTTTGGGGTGCTTGTGTCTTGCTGATTTTTAATTTTCCCACTTTATACCCCCATGCGTGGAAGTGCCCTATGCTCTCTAAGCTGTGTTTTTTAGATGTTTCAGGACACACCGTACACTTCTCCAGAGTGGCTGTTGGCAATTTACATCCCGCCCATCAGTGTAGCAAGGCTCCCATTTCTCCATGGCCTGTCCTGCATTTCTGGTTTTGACACTTTTTTCAGCATGGCCCTTTTGACCGATGGGAAGCGAGACTTCTTTGTAGCGCTGATTTGCCTTTCCAGGTTGCTTGGTTGGCCAAAAAGGGCGTATGCGTTTTTTCCTGAATATATTCAGGAAAAAACGCATACGCCCTTTTTGGCCAAGGGCATCATTGTCAACGTTTTGCCGCTTTTCATGTGCTTTAAAGGCGATTCGAATCTACCTCCTGAAATCTCTTTCCTGCAATTCTGCCTTGATTTCAATTCTTCGTCTTTGCCTTCCCTCAATATATTTGTGGACGAGAGTTATCATTTATAACTCTGCAGGCTTGTGAATTGCAGTGCCCTGAAGCTCCATTTTACAACTCGCTTTTTTGGGAGCTGGCCGCAAAAGCGCAGGATGGCTTCAGGACCTGTTCTGGTTCCGGGGGGCAGGCTGAGCCTGTGGTTAATTCTTCTTCCTGATGGGAAAATAGAGTGACCTGTGCCTGTCCCAACACCAAGAGCTAGTCTCTCATTTTTTCCCCGTCTTCCCGTTCATCCTCAGGACAAATTGCAACCTGTACGAAACAGGAGGTTAAAGGTGCTGATGCTCCAAGTAGGGAGATTTCTAGTAAAGTGGCTGGAATTGCGAACCCGAGCACAAGGAGATGATAAATGAGGTGCGTTTTAGAAACCTTTCCCCATCACACGGTGTACCATCTTCTGGGTTTCTCATGCATGTTTTCGATGTACGAAGATGCCCTTGAACCTGGAGATTTGGGACCCATGGGATGGGTACCACGCAGTATTACTTTAATGGGTCTGCGTTTGCTCCCCCAACCTCACCAAACCTCTAAGCCCTGAGAGTGTCCACCCTTATGTCTCATCCAGCTGTGGGTCTAGATATGGTCAATCCAGGTTGCATCACAGCCCCTGAACGAATTGTGTAAGAATTTCTCTCTCTTTCCCTGTCTTTGTTTCATGGGTTTTTAAAAGTAATTTCTTTTTATAATGGGGTTTAGCTGCTTTTCACGGCTGTGTTTATGCCGCTTTACACCCACTTGACACACTAACAGAGAGATATCAATACATAGGTTTTAAGATTATTACTAGTCAGATATATTCTTGTGCGGTGAGTCGGGCATGTTGAGTCCAGTTCTCTGAGCAAGGAGTAGGTCTTGTCTATTACATATTGGGTTTATGGAACGGTATCTGAGCTAATTTGAAACTCTTGTTTTATGTATCACCCCACCTCACCTTTCCCGTTAAGCAGCCATAGTGTGTTTTCTGCATGTGTGACTCTGTTCTGTTTTGTAATTCAGTTCAAGTGTAGCGGTTTTTACATTCCCTCTATAAGTGACACCTTATGAGAAGTGTCCTTTTCTGTGTGACTTATTTCACTTAGAATCGTCGTACCTAAATCCACTCATCATGCTGCTACTACCCTTATGACATTGATTTCATGGCTGAGTGATATTCCATTGTACATAAGGAACACAACTTTTTTATCCATTTTTCGCTTTCCTGGGATATTTAAGGTGGAATGAAGTGGAGGTCCTTGTCAACAGAGCAGCCCTAAACTCTGGGGTGCTTGTGTCTTGCTGATTTTCAATTTTCCCACTTTATTACCCCATGCGTGGAAGTGCCCTATGCTCTCTAAGCTGTGTTTTTTAGATGTTTCAGGACACACCGTACCCTTCTCCAGAGTGGCTGTTGGCAATTTACATCCCGCCCATCAGTGTAGCAAGTCTCCCATTTCTCCATGGCCTGTCCTGCATTTCTGGTTTTGACACTTTTTTCAGCATGGCCCTTTTGTCCGATGGGAAGCGAGATTTCTTTTTGGGGTGCTGATTTGCCTTTCCAGGTTGCTTCGTTGGCCAAAAAGGGCGTATGCGTTTTTTCCTGAATATATTCAGGAAAAAACGCATACGCCCTTTTTGGCCAAGGGCATCATTGTCAACGTTTTGCCGCTTTTCATGTGCTTTAAAGGCGATTCGAATCTACCTCCTGAAATCTGTTTCCTGCAATTCTGCCTTAATTTCAAATCCTCGTCTTTGCCTTCCCTCAATATATTTGTGGACGAGAGTTATCATTTATAACTCTGCAGGTTTGTCAATTGCAGTGCCCTGAAGCTCCACTTTGCAACTCGCTTTTTTGGGAGCGGGCGGCAAAAGCGCTGGATGGCTTCAGGCCCTCTTCTGGTTCCGGGGGGCAGGCTGAGCCTGTGGTTAATTCTTCTTCCTGATGGGAAAATAGAGTGACCCGTGCCTGTCCCAACGCCAAGAGCTAGTCTCTCATTTTTTCCCCATCTTCCCGTTCATCCTCAGGACAAATTGCAACCTGTACGGAACAGGAGGTTAAAGGTGCTGATGCTCCAAGTAGGGAGATTGCTAGTAAAGTGGCTGGAATTGCGAGCCCGAGAACAAGGAGATGAGAAATGAGGTGCGTTTTAGAAACCTTTCCCCATCACACGGTGTACCATCTTCTGGGTTTCTCATGCATGTTTTCGATGTAGGAAGATGCCCTTGAACCTGGAGATTTGGGACCCATGCGATGGGTACCACGCAGTATTACTTTAAAGGGTCTGCGTTTGCTCACCCAACCTCGCCAAACCTCTCAGCCCCAAGAGTGTCCACCCTTATGTCTCATCCACCTGTGGGTCTAGATATGGTCAATCCAGTTTGCATCACAGCCCCTGAACGAATTGTGTAAGAATTTCTCTCTCTTTCACTGTCTTTGTTTCATGGGTTTTTAAAAGTAATTTCTTTTTATAATGGGGTTTAGCTGCTTTTCACAGCTGTGTTTATGCCGCTTTACACCCACTTGACACACTAACAGAGAGATATCAATACATAGGTTTTAAGATTATTACTAGTCAGATATATTCTTGTGCAATGAATCGGGCGTGTTGAGTCCAGTTCTCTGAGCAAGGAGTAGGTCTTGTCTATTACATATTGGGTTTATGGAACGGTATCTGAGCTAATTTGAAACTCTTGTTTTATGTATCACCCCACCTCACCTTTCCCGTTAAGCAGCCATAGTGTGTTTTCTGCATGTGTGACTCTGTTCTGTTTTGTAATTCAGTTCAAGTGTAACGGTTTTTACATTCCCTCTATAAGTGACACCATATGAGAAGTGTCCTTTTCTGTGTGACTTATTTCACTTAGAATCGTCGTACCTAAATCCACTCATCATGCTGCTACTAGCCTTATGACATTGATTTCATGGCTGAGTGATATTCCATTGTACATAAGGACCACAACTTTTGTATCCATTTTTCACTTTCCTGGGATATGTAAGGTGGAATGAAGTGGAGGTCCTTGTCAACAGAGCAGCCCTAAACTTTGGGGTGCTTGTGTCTTGCTGATTTTTCATTTTCCCACTTTATACCCCCATGCGTGGAAGTGCCCTATGCTCTCTAAGCTGTGTTTTTTAGATATTTCAGGACACACCGTACACTTCTGCAGAGTGGCTGTTGGCAATTTACATCCCGCCCATCAGTGTAGCAAGGCTCCCATTTCTCCATGGCCTGTCCTGCATTTCTGGTTTTGACACTTTTTTCAGCATGGCCCTTTTGACCGATGGGAAGCGAGACTTCTTTGTAGCGCTGATTTGCGTTTCCAGGTTGCTTGGTAGGCCA
Source organism: Balaenoptera physalus (assembly GCF_965194825.1). Classification (NCBI taxonomy): domain Eukaryota; kingdom Metazoa; phylum Chordata; class Mammalia; order Artiodactyla; family Balaenopteridae; genus Balaenoptera; species Balaenoptera physalus. The sequence continues at coordinate 90,970 of NW_028126453.1, read as the reverse complement.
AAAAGGGCGTATGCGTTTTTTCCTAAATATATTCAGGAAAAAACGCCTACGCCCTTTTTGGCCAAGGGCATCATTGTCAACGTTTTGCCGCTTTTCATGTGCTTTAAAGGCGATTCGAATCTACCTCCTGAAATCTCTTTCCTGCAATTCTGCCTTGATTTCAATTCTTCGTCTTTGCCTTCCCTCAATATATTTGTGGACGAGAGTTATCATTTATAACTCTGCAGGCTTGTGAATTGCAGTGCCCTGAAGCTCCATTTTACAACTCGCTTTTTTGGGAGCTGGCCGCAAAAGCGCAGGATGGCTTCAGGACCTGTTCTGGTTCCGGGGGGCAGGCTGAGCCTGTGGTTAATTCTTCTTCCTGATGGGAAAATAGAGTGACCTGTGCCTGTCCCAACACCAAGAGCTAGTCTCTCATTTTTTCCCCGTCTTCCCGTTCATCCTCAGGACAAATTGCAACCTGTACGAAACAGGAGGTTAAAGGTGCTGATGCTCCAAGTAGGGAGATTTCTAGTAAAGTGGCTGGAATTGCGAACCCGAGCACAAGGAGATGATAAATGAGGTGCGTTTTAGAAACCTTTCCCCATCACACGGTGTACCATCTTCTGGGTTTCTCATGCATGTTTTCGATGTACGAAGATGCCCTTGAACCTGGAGATTTGGGACCCATGGGATGGGTACCACGCAGTATTACTTTAATGGGTCTGCGTTTGCTCCCCCAACCTCACCAAACCTCTAAGCCCTGAGAGTGTCCACCCTTATGTCTCATCCAGCTGTGGGTCTAGATATAGTCAATCCAGGTTGCATCACAGCCCCTGAACGAATTGTGTAAGAATTTCTCTCTCTTTCCCTGTCTTTGTTTCATGGGTTTTTAAAAGTAATTTCTTTTTATAATGGGGTTTAGCTGCTTTTCATGGCTGTGTTTATGCCGCTTTACACCCACTTGACACACTAACAGAGAGATATCAATACATAGGTTTTAAGATTATTACTAGTCAGATATATTCTTGTGCGGTGAGTCGGGCATGTTGAGTCCAGTTCTCTGAGCAAGGAGTAGGTCTTGTCTATTACATATTGGGTTTATGGAACGGTATCTGAGCTAATTTGAAACTCTTGTTTTATGTATCACCCCACCTCACCTTTCCCGTTAAGCAGCCATAGTGTGTTTTCTGCATGTGTGACTCTGTTCTGTTTTGTAATTCAGTTCAAGTGTAGCGGTTTTTACATTCCCTCTATAAGTGACACCTTATGAGAAGTGTCCTTTTCTGTGTGACTTATTTCACTTAGAATCGTCGTACCTAAATCCACTCATCATGCTGCTACTAGCCTTATGACATTGATTTCATGGCTGAGTGATATTCCATTGTACATAAGGAACACAACTTTTTTATCCATTTTTCGCTTTCCTGGGATATTTAAGGTGGAATGAAGTGGAGGTCCTTGTCAACAGAGCAGCCCTAAACTCTGGGGTGCTTGTGTCTTGCTGATTTTCAATTTTCCCACTTTATTACCCCATGCGTGGAAGTGCCCTATGCTCTCTAAGCTGTGTTTTTTAGATGTTTCAGGACACACCGTACCCTTCTCCAAGTGGCTGTTGGCAATTTACATCCCGCCCATCAGTGTAGCAAGTCTCCCATTTCTCCATGGCCTGTCCTGCATTTCTGGTTTTGACACTTTTTTCAGCATGGCCCTTTTGTCCGATGGGAAGCGAGATTTCTTTTTGGGGTGCTGATTTGCCTTTCCAGGTTGCTTCGTTGGCCAAAAAGGGCGTATGCGTTTTTTCCTGAATATATTCAGGAAAAAACGCATACGCCCTTTTTGGCCAAGGGCATCATTGTCAACGTTTTGCCGCTTTTCATGTGCTTTAAAGGCGATTCGAATCTACCTCCTGAAATCTGTTTCCTGCAATTCTGCCTTAATTTCAAATCCTCGTCTTTGCCTTCCCTCAATATATTTGTGGACGAGAGTTATCATTTATAACTCTGCAGGTTTGTCAATTGCAGTGCCCTGAAGCTCCACTTTACAACTCGCTTTTTTGGGAGCGGGCGGCAAAAGCGCTGGATGGCTTCAGGCCCTCTTCTGGTTCCGGGGGGCAGGCTGAGCATGTGGTTAATTCTTCTTCCTGATGGGAAAATAGAGTGACCTGTGCCTGTCCCAACACCAAGAGCTAGTCTCTCATTTTTTCCCCGTCTTCCCGTTCATCCTCAGGACAAATTGCAACCTGTACGGAACAGGAGGTTAAAGGTGCTGATGCTCCAAGTAGGGAGATTGCTAGTAAAGTGGCTGGAATGGCCAACCCGAGCACAAGGAGATGAAAAATGAGGTGCGTTTTAGAAACCTTTCCCATCACACGGTGTACCATCTTCTGGGATTCTCATGCATGTTTTCCATGTACGAAGATGCCCTTGAACCTGGAGATTTGGGACCCATGGGATGGGTACCACGCAGTATTACTTTAATGGGTCTGCGTTTGCTCCCCCAACCTCACCAAACCTCTCAGCCCTGAGTGTGTCCACCCTTATGTCTCATCCAGCTGTGGGTCTAGATATGGTCAATCCAGGTTGCATCACAGCCCCTGAACGAATTGTGTAAGAATTTCTCTCTCTTTCCCTGTCTTTGTTTCATGGGTTTTTAAAAGTAATTTCTTTTTATAATGGGGTTTAGCTGCTTTTCACGGCTGTGTTTATGCCGCTTTACACCCACTTGACACACTAACAGAGAGATATCAATACATAGGTTTTAAGATTATTACTAGTCAGATATATTCTTGTGCGGTGAATCGGGCGTGTTGAGTCCAGTTCTCTGAGCAAGGAGTAGGTCTTGTCTATTACATATTGGGTTTATGGAACGGTATCTGAGCTCATTTGAAACTCTTGTTTTATGTATCACCCCACCTCACCTTTCCCGTTAAGCAGCCATAGTGTGTTTTCTGCATGTGTGACTCTGTTCTGTTTTGTAATTCAGTTCAAGTGTAACGGTTTTTACTTTCCCTCTATAAGTGACACCATATGAGAAGTGTCCTTTTCTGTGTGACTTATTTCACTTAGAATCGTCGTACCTAAATCCACTCATCATGCTGCTACTAGCCTTATGACATTGATTTCATGGCTGAGTGACATTCCATTGTACATAAGGACCACAACTTTTGTATCCATTTTTCACTTTCCTGGGATATGTAAGGTGGAATGAAGTGGAGGTCCTTGTCAACAGAGCAGCCCTAAACTCTGGGGTGCTTGTGTCTTGCTGATTTTCAATTTTCCCACTTTATTACCCCATGCGTGGAAGTGCCCTATGCTCTCTAAGCTGTGTTTTTTAGATGTTTCAGGACACACCGTACCCTTCTCCAGAGTGGCTGTTGGCAATTTACATCCCGCCCATCAGTGTAGCAAGTCTCCCATTTCTCCATGGCCTGTCCTGCATTTCTGGTTTTGACACTTTTTTCAGCATGGCCCTTTTGTCCGATGGGAAGCGAGATTTCTTTTTGGGGTGCTGATTTGCCTTTCCAGGTTGCTTCGTTGGCCAAAAAGGGCGTATGCGTTTTTTCCTGAATATATTCAGGAAAAAACGCATACGCCCTTTTTGGCCAAGGGCATCATTGTCAACGTTTTGCCGCTTTTCATGTGCTTTAAAGGCGATTCGAATCTACCTCCTGAAATCTGTTTCCTGCAATTCTGCCTTAATTTCAAATCCTCGTCTTTGCCTTCCCTCAATATATTTGTGGACGAGAGTTATCATTTATAACTCTGCAGGTTTGTCAATTGCAGTACCCTGAAGCTCCACTTTACAACTCGCTTTTTTGGGAGCGGGCGGCAAAAGCGCTGGATGGCTTCAGGCCCTCTTCTGGTTCCGGGGGGCAGGCTGAGCATGTGGTTAATTCTTCTTCCTGATGGGAAAATAGAGTGACCTGTGCCTGTCCCAACACCAAGAGCTAGTCTCTCATTTTTTCCCCGTCTTCCCGTTCATCCTCAGGACAAATTGCAACCTGTACGGAACAGGAGGTTAAAGGTGCTGATGCTCCAAGTAGGGAGATTGCTAGTAAAGTGGCTGGAATGGCCAACCCGAGCACAAGGAGATGAAAAATGAGGTGCGTTTTAGAAACCTTTCCCATCACACGGTGTACCATCTTCTGGGTTTCTCATGCATGTTTTCGATGTAGGAAGATGCCCTTGAACCTGGAGATTTGGGACCCATGCGATGGGTACCATGCAGTATTACTTTAAAGGGTCTGCGTTTGCTCACCCAACCTCGCCAAACCTCTCAGCCCCAAGAGTGTCCACCCTTATGTCTCATCCACCTGTGGGTCTAGATATGGTCAATCCAGTTTGCATCACAGCCCCTGAACGAATTGTGTAAGAATTTCTCTCTCTTTCACTGTCTTTGTTTCATGGGTTTTTAAAAGTAATTTCTTTTTATAATGGGGTTTAGCTGCTTTTCACAGCTGTGTTTATGCCGCTTTACACCCACTTGACACACTAACAGAGAGATATCAATACATAGGTTTTAAGATTATTACTAGTCAGATATATTCTTGTGCAATGAATCGGGCGTGTTGAGTCCAGTTCTCTGAGCAAGGAGTAGGTCTTGTCTATTACATATTGGGTTTATGGAACGGTATCTGAGCTAATTTGAAACTCTTGTTTTATGTATCACCCCACCTCACCTTTCCCGTTAAGCAGCCATAGTGTGTTTTCTGCATGTGTGACTCTGTTCTGTTTTGTAATTCAGTTCAAGTGTAACGGTTTTTACATTCCCTCTATAAGTGACACCATATGAGAAGTGTCCTTTTCTGTGTGACTTATTTCACTTAGAATCGTCGTACCTAAATCCACTCATCATGCTGCTACTAGCCTTATGACATTGATTTCATGGCTGAGTGATATTCCATTGTACATAAGGACCACAACTTTTGTATCCATTTTTCACTTTCCTGGGATATGTAAGGTGGAATGAAGTGGAGGTCCTTGTCAACAGAGCAGCCCTAAACTTTGGGGTGCTTGTGTCTTGCTGATTTTTCATTTTCCCACTTTATACCCCCATGCGTGGAAGTGCCCTATGCTCTCTAAGCTGTGTTTTTTAGATATTTCAGGACACACCGTACACTTCTGCAGAGTGGCTGTTGGCAATTTACATCCCGCCCATCAGTGTAGCAAGGCTCCCATTTCTCCATGGCCTGTCCTGCATTTCTGGTTTTGACACTTTTTTCAGCATGGCCCTTTTGACCGATGGGAAGCGAGACTTCTTTGTAGCGCTGATTTGCGTTTCCAGGTTGCTTGGTAGGCCAAAAAGGGCGTATGCGTTTTTTCCTAAATATATTCAGGAAAAAACGCCTACGCCCTTTTTGGCCAAGGGCATCATTGTCAACGTTTTGCCGCTTTTCATGTGCTTTAAAGGCGATTCGAATCTACCTCCTGAAATCTCTTTCCTGCAATTCTGCCTTGATTTCAATTCTTCGTCTTTGCCTTCCCTCAATATATTTGTGGACGAGAGTTATCATTTATAACTCTGCAGGCTTGTGAATTGCAGTGCCCTGAAGCTCCATTTTACAACTCGCTTTTTTGGGAGCTGGCCGCAAAAGCGCAGGATGGCTTCAGGACCTGTTCTGGTTCCGGGGGGCAGGCTGAGCCTGTGGTTAATTCTTCTTCCTGATGGGAAAATAGAGTGACCTGTGCCTGTCCCAACACCAAGAGCTAGTCTCTCATTTTTTCCCCGTCTTCCCGTTCATCCTCAGGACAAATTGCAACCTGTACGAAACAGGAGGTTAAAGGTGCTGATGCTCCAAGTAGGGAGATTTCTAGTAAAGTGGCTGGAATTGCGAACCCGAGCACAAGGAGATGATAAATGAGGTGCGTTTTAGAAACCTTTCCCCATCACACGGTGTACCATCTTCTGGGTTTCTCATGCATGTTTTCGATGTACGAAGATGCCCTTGAACCTGGAGATTTGGGACCCATGGGATGGGTACCACGCAGTATTACTTTAATGGGTCTGCGTTTGCTCCCCCAACCTCACCAAACCTCTAAGCCCTGAGAGTGTCCACCCTTATGTCTCATCCAGCTGTGGGTCTAGATATAGTCAATCCAGGTTGCATCACAGCCCCTGAACGAATTGTGTAAGAATTTCTCTCTCTTTCCCTGTCTTTGTTTCATGGGTTTTTAAAAGAAATTTCTTTTTATAATGGGGTTTAGCTGCTTTTCACGGCTGTGTTTATGCCGCTTTACACCCACTTGACACACTAACAGAGAGATATCAATACATAGGTTTTAAGATTATTACTAGTCAGATATATTCTTGTGCGGTGAGTCGGGCATGTTGAGTCCAGTTCTCTGAGCAAGGAGTAGGTCTTGTCTATTACATATTGGGTTTATGGAACGGTATCTGAGCTAATTTGAAACTCTTGTTTTATGTATCACCCCACCTCACCTTTCCCGTTAAGCAGCCATAGTGTGTTTTCTGCATGTGTGACTCTGTTCTGTTTTGTAATTCAGTTCAAGTGTAGCGGTTTTTACATTCCCTCTATAAGTGACACCTTATGAGAAGTGTCCTTTTCTGTGTGACTTATTTCACTTAGAATCGTCGTACCTAAATCCACTCATCATGCTGCTACTAGCCTTATGACATTGATTTCATGGCTGAGTGATATTCCATTGTACATAAGGAACACAACTTTTTTATCCATTTTTCGCTTTCCTGGGATATTTAAGGTGGAATGAAGTGGAGGTCCTTGTCAACAGAGCAGCCCTAAACTCTGGGGTGCTTGTGTCTTGCTGATTTTCAATTTTCCCACTTTATACCCCCATGCGTGGAAGTGCCCTACGCTCTCTAAGCTGTGTTTTTTAGATGTTTCAGGACACACCGTACACTTCTCCAGAGTGGCTGTTGGCAATTTACATCCCGCCCATCAGTGTAGCAAGGCTCCCATTTCTCCATGGCCTGTCCTGCATTTCTGGTTTTGACACTTTTTTCAGCATGGCCCTTTTGACCGATGGGAAGCGAGACTTCTTTGTAGCGCTGATTTGCCTTTCCAGGTTGCTTGGTTGGCCAAAAAGGGCGTATGCGTTTTTTCCTGAATATATTCAGGAAAAAACGCATACGCCCTTTTTGGCCAAGGGCATCATTGTCAACGTTTTGCCGCTTTTCATGTGCTTTAAAGGCGATTCGAATCTACCTCCTGAAATCTCTTTCCTGCAATTCTGCCTTGATTTCAATTCTTCGTCTTTGCCTTCCCTCAATATATTTGTGGACGAGAGTTATCATTTATAACTCTGCAGGCTTGTGAATTGCAGTGCCCTGAAGCTCCATTTTACAACTCGCTTTTTTGGGAGCTGGCCGCAAAAGCGCAGGATGGCTTCAGGACCTGTTCTGGTTCCGGGGGGCAGGCTGAGCCTGTGGTTAATTCTTCTTCCTGATGGGAAAATAGAGTGACCTGTGCCTGTCCCAACACCAAGAGCTAGTCTCTCATTTTTTCCCCGTCTTCCCGTTCATCCTCAGGACAAATTGCAACCTGTACGAAACAGGAGGTTAAAGGTGCTGATGCTCCAAGTAGGGAGATTTCTAGTAAAGTGGCTGGAATTGCGAACCCGAGCACAAGGAGATGATAAATGAGGTGCGTTTTAGAAACCTTTCCCCATCACACGGTGTACCATCTTCTGGGTTTCTCATGCATGTTTTCGATGTACGAAGATGCCCTTGAACCTGGAGATTTGGGACCCATGGGATGGGTACCACGCAGTATTACTTTAATGGGTCTGCGTTTGCTCCCCCAACCTCACCAAACCTCTAAGCCCTGAGAGTGTCCACCCTTATGTCTCATCCAGCTGTGGGTCTAGATATAGTCAATCCAGGTTGCATCACAGCCCCTGAACTAATTGTGTAAGAATTTCTCTCTCTTTCCCTGTCTTTGTTTCATGGGTTTTTAAAAGTAATTTCTTTTTATAATGGGGTTTAGCTGCTTTTCACGGCTGTGTTTATGCCGCTTTACACCCACTTGACACACTAACAGAGAGATATCAATACATAGGTTTTAAGATTATTACTAGTCAGATATATTCTTGTGCGGTGAGTCGGGCATGTTGAGTCCAGTTCTCTGAGCAAGGAGTAGGTCTTGTCTATTACATATTGGGTTTATGGAACGGTATCTGAGCTAATTTGAAACTCTTGTTTTATGTATCACCCCACCTCACCTTTCCCGTTAAGCAGCCATAGTGTGTTTTCTGCATGTGTGACTCTGTTCTGTTTTGTAATTCAGTTCAAGTGTAGCGGTTTTTACATTCCCTCTATAAGTGACACCTTATGAGAAGTGTCCTTTTCTGTGTGACTTATTTCACTTAGAATCGTCGTACCTAAATCCACTCATCATGCTGCTACTAGCCTTATGACATTGATTTCATGGCTGAGTGATATTCCATTGTACATAAGGAACACAATTTTTTATCCATTTTTCGCTTTCCTGGGATATTTAAGGTGGAATGAAGTGGAGGTCCTTGTCAACAGAGCAGCCCTAAACTCTGGGGTGCTTGTGTCTTGCTGATTTTCAATTTTCCCACTTTATTACCCCATGCGTGGAAGTGCCCTATGCTCTCTAAGCTGTGTTTTTTAGATGTTTCAGGACACACCGTACCCTTCTCCAGAGTGGCTGTTGGCAATTTACATCCCGCCCATCAGTGTAGCAAGTCTCCCATTTCTCCATGGCCTGTCCTGCATTTCTGGTTTTGACACTTTTTTCAGCATGGCCCTTTTGTCCGATGGGAAGCGAGATTTCTTTTTGGGGTGCTGATTTGCCTTTCCAGGTTGCTTCGTTGGCCAAAAAGGGCGTATGCGTTTTTTCCTGAATATATTCAGGAAAAAACGCATACGCCCTTTTTGGCCAAGGGCATCATTGTCAACGTTTTGCCGCTTTTCATGTGCTTTAAAGGCGATTCGAATCTACCTCCTGAAATCTGTTTCCTGCAATTCTGCCTTAATTTCAAATCCTCGTCTTTGCCTTCCCTCAATATATTTGTGGACGAGAGTTATCATTTATAACTCTGCAGGTTTGTCAATTGCAGTGCCCTGAAGCTCCACTTTACAACTCGCTTTTTTGGGAGCGGGCGGCAAAAGCGCTGGATGGCTTCAGGCCCTCTTCTGGTTCCGGGGGGCAGGCTGAGCATGTGGTTAATTCTTCTTCCTGATGGGAAAATAGAGTGACCTGTGCCTGTCCCAACACCAAGAGCTAGTCTCTCATTTTTTCCCCGTCTTCCCGTTCATCCTCAGGACAAATTGCAACCTGTACGGAACAGGAGGTTAAAGGTGCTGATGCTCCAAGTAGGGAGATTGCTAGTAAAGTGGCTGGAATGGCCAACCCGAGCACAAGGAGATGAAAAATGAGGTGCGTTTTAGAAACCTTTCCCATCACACGGTGTACCATCTTCTGGGTTTCTCATGCATGTTTTCGATGTACGAAGATGCCCTTGAACCTGGAGATTTGGGACCCATGGGATGGGTACCACGCAGTATTACTTTAATGGGTCTGCGTTTGCTCCCCCAACCTCACCAAACCTCTCAGCCCTGAGAGTGTCCACCCTTATGTCTCATCCAGCTGTGGGTCTAGATATGGTCAATCCAGGTTGCATCACAGCCCCTGAACGAATTGTGTAAGAATTTCTCTCTCTTTCCCTGTCTTTGTTTCATGGGTTTTTAAAAGTAATTTCTTTTTATAATGGGGTTTAGCTGCTTTTCACGGCTGTGTTTATGCCGCTTTACACCCACTTGACACACTAACAGAGAGATATCAATACATAGGTTTTAAGATTATTACTAGTCAGATATATTCTTGTGCGGTGAATCGGGCGTGTTGAGTCCAGTTCTCTGAGCAAGGAGTAGGTCTTGTCTATTACATATTGGGTTTATGGAACGGTATCTGAGCTCATTTGAAACTCTTGTTTTATGTATCACCCCACCTCACCTTTCCCGTTAAGCAGCCATAGTGTGTTTTCTGCATGTGTGACTCTGTTCTGTTTTGTAATTCAGTTCAAGTGTAACGGTTTTTACATTCCCTCTATAAGTGACACCTTATGAGAAGTGTCCTTTTCTGTGTGACTTATTTCACTTAGAATCGTCGTACCTAAATCCACTCATCATGCTGCTACTAGCCTTATGACGTTGATTTCATGGCTGAGTGATATTCCATTGTACATAAGGACCACAACTTTTGTATCCATTTTTCACTTTCCTGGGATATGTAAGGTGGAATGAAGTGGAGGTCCTTGTCAACAGAGCAGCCCTAAACTTTGGGGTGCTTGTGTCTTGCTGATTTTTAATTTTCCCACTTTATACCCCCATGTGTGGTAGTGCCCTATGCTCTCTAAGCTGTATTTTTTAGACTTTTCAGGACACACCGTACACTTCTCCAGAGTGGCTGTTGGCAATTTACATCCCGCCCATCAGTGTAGCAAGGCTCCCATTTCTCCATGGCCTGTCCTGCATTTCTGGTTTTGACACTTTTTTCAGCATGGCCCTTTTGACCGATGGGAAGCGAGACTTCTTTGTAGCGCTGATTTGCCTTTCCAGGTTGCTTGGTTGGCCAAAAAGGGCGTATGCGTTTTTTCCTGAATATATTCAGGAAAAAACACATACGCACTTTTTGGCCAAGGGCATCATTGTCAACGTTTTGCCGCTTTTCATGTGCTTTAAAGGCGATTCGAATCTACCTCCTGAAATCTGTTTCCTGCAATTCTGCCTTGATTTCAATTCCTCGTCTTTGCCTTCCCTCAATATATTTGTGGACGAGAGTTATCATTTATAACTCTGCAGGTTTGTGAATTGCAGTGCCCTGAAGCTCCATTATACAACTCGCTTTTTTGGGAGCTGGCCGCAAAAGCGCAGGATGGCTTCAGGCCCTGTTCTGGTTCCGGGGGGCAGGCTGAGCCTGTGGTTAATTCTTCTTCCTGATGGGAAAATAGAGTGACCCGTGCCTGTCCCAACGCCAAGAGCTAGTCTCTCATTTTTTCCCCATCTTCCCGTTCATCCTCAGGACAAATTGCAACCTGTACGGAACAGGAGGTTAAAGGTGCTGATGCTCCAAGTAGGGAGATTGCTAGTAAAGTGGCTGGAATTGCGAGCCCGAGAACAAGGAGATGAGAAATGAGGTGCGTTTTAGAAACCTTTCCCCATCACACGGTGTACCATCTTCTGGGTTTCTCATGCATGTTTTCGATGTAGGAAGATGCCCTTGAACCTGGAGATTTGGGACCCATGCGATGGGTACCACGCAGTATTACTTTAAAGGGTCTGCGTTTGCTCACCCAACCTCGCCAAACCTCTCAGCCCCAAGAGTGTCCACCCTTATGTCTCATCCACCTGTGGGTCTAGATATGGTCAATCCAGTTTGCATCACAGCCCCTGAACGAATTGTGTAAGAATTTCTCTCTCTTTCACTGTCTTTGTTTCATGGGTTTTTAAAAGTAATTTCTTTTTATAATGGGGTTTAGCTGCTTTTCACAGCTGTGTTTATGCCGCTTTACACCCACTTGACACACTAACAGAGAGATATCAATACATAGGTTTTAAGATTATTACTAGTCAGATGTATTCTTGTGCAATGAATCGGGCGTGTTGAGTCCAGTTCTCTGAGCAAGGAGTAGGTCTTGTCTATTACATATTGGGTTTATGGAACGGTATCTGAGCTAATTTGAAACTCTTGTTTTATGTATCACCCCACCTCACCTTTCCCGTTAAGCAGCCATAGTGTGTTTTCTGCATGTGTGACTCTGTTCTGTTTTGTAATTCAGTTCAAGTGTAACGGTTTTTACATTCCCTCTATAAGTGACACCATATGAGAAGTGTCCTTTTCTGTGTGACTTATTTCACTTAGAATCGTCGTACCTAAATCCACTCATCATGCTGCTACTAGCCTTATGACATTGATTTCATGGCTGAGTGATATTCCATTGTACATAATGACCACAACTTTTGTATCCATTTTTCACTTTCCTGGGATATGTAAGGTGGAATGAAGTGGAGGTCCTTGTCAACAGAGCAGCCCTAAACTTTGGGGTGCTTGTGTCTTGCTGATTTTTCATTTTCCCACTTTATACCCCCATGCATGGAAGTGCCCTATGCTCTCTGAGCTGTGTTTTTTAGATATTTCAGGACACACCGTACACTTCTTCAGAGTGGCTGTTGGCAATTTACATCCCGCCCATCAGTGTAGCAAGGCTCCCATTTCTCCATGGCCTGTCCTGCATTTCTGGTTTTGACACTTTTTTCAGCATGGCCCTTTTGACCGATGGGAAGCGAGACTTCTTTGTAGCGCTGATTTGCCTTTCCAGGTTGCTTGGTTGGCCAAAAAGGGCGTATGCGTTTTTTCCTGAATATATTCAGGAAAAAACGCATACGCCCTTTTTGGCCAAGGGCATCATTGTCAACGTTTTGCCGCTTTTCATGTGCTTTAAAGGCGATTCGAATCTACCTCCTGAAATCTGTTTCCTGCAATTCTGCCTTAATTTCAATTCCTCGTCTTTGCCTACCCTCAATATATTTGTGGACGAGAGTTATCATTTATAACTCTGCAGGTTTGTGAATTGCAGTGCCCTGAAGCTCCATTTTACAACTCGCTTTTTTGGGAGCTGGCCGCAAAAGCGCAGGATGGCTTCAGGCCCTGTTCTGGTTCCGGGGGGCAGGCTGAGCCTGTGGTTAATTCTTCTTCCTGATGGGAAAATAGAGTGACCCGTGCCTGTCCCAACACCAAGAGCTAGTCTCTCATTTTTTCCCCGTCTTCCCGTTCATCCTCAGGACAAATTGCAACCTGTACAAAACAGGAGGTTAAAGGTGCTGATGCTCCAAGTAGGGAGATTGCTAGTAAAGTGGCTGCAATTGCGAGCCCGAGAACAAGGAGATGAGAAATGAGGTGCGTTTTAGAAACCTTTCCCCATCACACGGTGTACCATCTTCTGGGTTTCTCATGCATGTTTTCGATGTAGGAAGATGCCCTTGAACATGGAGATTTGGGACCCATGCGATGGGTACCATGCAGTATTACTTTAAAGGGTCTGCGTTTGCTCACCCAACCTCACCAAACCTCTCAGCCCCAAGAGTGTCCACCCTTATGTCTCATCCAGCTGTGGGTCTAGATATGGTCAATCCAGTTTGCATCACAGCCCCTGAACGAATTGTGTAAGAATTTCTCTCTCTTTCACTGTCTTTGTTTCATGGGTTTTTAAAAGTAATTTCTTTTTATAATGGGATTTAGCTGCTTTTCACGGCTGTGTTTATGCCGCTTTACACCCACTTGACACACTAACAGAGAGATATCAATACATAGGTTTTAAGATTATTACTAGTCAGATATATTCTTGTGCGGTGAATCGGGCGTGTTGAATCCAGTTCTCTGAGCCAGGAGTAGGTCTTGTCTATTACATATTGGGTTTATGGAACGGTATCTGAGCTCATTTGAAACTCTTGTTTTATGTATCACCCCACCTCACCTTTCCCGTTAAGCAGCCATAGTGTGTTTTCTGCATGTGTGACTCTGTTCTGTTTTGTAATTCAGTTCACGTGTAACGGTTTTTACATTCCCTCTATAAGTGACACCATATGAGAAGTGTCCTTTTCTGTGTGACTTATTTCACTTAGAATCGTCGTACCTAAATCCACTCATCATGCTGCTACTAGCCTTATGACATTGATTTCATGGCTGAGTGATATTCCATTGTACATAAGGACCACAACTTTTGTATCCATTTTTCACTTTCCTGGGATATGTAAGGTGGAATGAAGTGGAGGTCCTTGTCAACAGAGCAGCCCTAAACTTTGGGGTGCTTGTGTCTTGCTGATTTTTAATTTTCCCACTTTATACCCCCATGCGTGGAAGTGCCCTATGCTCTCTAAGCTGTGTTTTTTAGATGTTTCAGGACACACCGTACACTTCTCCAGAGTGGCTGTTGGCAATTTACATCCCGCCCATCAGTGTAGCAAGGCTCCCATTTCTCCATGGCCTGTCCTGCATTTCTGGTTTTGACACTTTTTTCAGCATGGCCCTTTTGACCGATGGGAAGCGAGACTTCTTTGTAGCGCTGATTTGCCTTTCCAGGTTGCTTGGTTGGCCAAAAAGGGCGTATGTGTTTTTTCCTGAATATATTCAGGAAAAAACGCATACGCCCTTTTTGGCCAAGGGCATCATTGTCAACGTTTTGCCGCTTTTCATGTGCTTTAAAGGCGATTCGAATCTGCCTCCTGAAATCTGTTTCCTGCAATTCTGCCTTGATTTCAATTCCTCGTCTTTGCCTTCCCTCAATATATTTGTGGACGAGAGTTATCATTTATAACTCTGCAGGCTTGTGAATTGCAGTGCCCTGAAGCTCCATTTTACAACTCGCTTTTTTGGGAGCTGGCCGCAAAAGCGCAGGATGGCTTCAGGCCCTGTTCTGGTTCCGGGGGGCAGGCTGAGCCTGTGGTTAATTCTTCTTCCTGATGGGAAAATTGAGTGACCCGTGCCTGTCCCAACACCAAGAGCTAGTCTCTCATTTTTTCCCCGTCTTCCCGTTCATCCTCAGGACAAATTGCAACCTGTACAAAACAGGAGGTTAAAGGTGCTGATGCTCCAAGTAGGGAGATTGCTAGTAAAGTGGCTGGAATTGCGAACACGAGAACAAGGAGATGAGAAATGAGGTGCGTTTTAGAAACCTTTCCCCATCACACGGTGTACCATCTTCTGGGTTTCTCATGCATGTTTTCGATGTAGGAAGATGCCCTTGAACCTGGAGATTTGGGACCCATGCGATGGGTACCACGCAGTATTACTTTAAAGGGTCTGCGTTTGCTCACCCAACCTCACCAAACCTCTCAGCCCCAAGAGTGTCCACCCTTATGTCTCATCCAGCTGTGGGTCTAGATATGGTCAATCCAGTTTGCATCACAGCCCCTGAACGAATTGTGTAAGAATTTCTCTCTCTTTCACTGTCTTTGTTTCATGGGTTTTTAAAAGTAATTTCTTTTTATAATGGGATTTAGCTGCTTTTCACAGCTGTGTTTATGCCGCTTTACACCCACTTGACACACTAACAGAGAGATATCAATACATAGGTTTTAAGATTATTACTAGTCAGATATATTCTTGTGCGGTGAATCGGGCGTGTTGAGTCCAGTTCTCTGAGCCAGGAGTAGGTCTTGTCTATTACATATTGGGTTTATGGAACGGTATCTGAGCTAATTTGAAACTCTTGTTTTATGTATCACCCCACCTCACCTTTCCCGTGAAGCAGCCATAGTGTGTTTTCTGCATGTGTGACTCTGTTCTGTTTTGTAATTCAGTTCAAGTGTAACGGTTTTTACATTCCCTCTATAAGTGACACCATATGAGATGTGTCCTTTGCTGTGTGACTTATTTCACTTAGAATCGTCGTACCTAAATCCACTCATCATGCTGCTACTAGCCTTATGACATTGATTTCATGGCTGAGTGATATTCCAATGTACATAAGGACCACAACTTTTGTATCCATTTTTCACTTTCCTGTGATATGTAAGGTGGAATGAAGTGGAGGTCCTTGTCAACAGAGCAGCCCTAAACTTTGGGGTGCTTGTGTCTTGCTGATTTTTAATTTTCCCACTTTATACCCCCATGCGTGGAAGTGCCCTATGCTCTCTAAGCTGTGTTTTTTAGATGTTTCAGGACACACCGTACACTTCTCCAGAGTGGCTGTTGGCAATTTACATCCCGCCCATCAGTGTAGCAAGGCTCCCATTTCTCCATGGCCTGTCCTGCATTTCTGGTTTTGACACTTTTTTCAGCATGGCCCTTTTGACCGATGGGAAGCGAGACTTCTTTGTAGCGCTGATTTGCCTTTCCAGGTTGCTTGGTTGGCCAAAAAGGGCGTATGCGTTTTTTCCTGAATATATTCAGGAAAAAACGCATACGCCCTTTTTGGCCAAGGGCATCATTGTCAACGTTTTGCCGCTTTTCATGTGCTTTAAAGGCGATTCGAATCTACCTCCTGAAATCTGTTTCCTGCAATTCTGCCTTGATTTCAATTCCTCGTCTTTGCCTTCCCTCAATATATTTGTGGACGAGAGTTATCATTTATAACTCTGCAGGTTTGTGAATTGCAGTGCCCTGAAGCTCCATTTTACAACTCGCTTTTTTGGGAGCTGGCCGCAAAAGCGCAGGATGGATTCAGGCCCTGTTCTGGTTCCGGGGGGCAGGCTGAGCCTGTGGTTAATTCTTCTTCCTGATGGAAAATAGAGTGACCTGTGCCTGTCCCAACACCAAGAGCTAGTCTCTCATTTTTTCCCCGTCTTCCCGTTCATGCTCAGGACAAAGTGCAACCTGTACGGAACAGGAGGTTAAAGGTGCTGATGCTCCAAGTAGGGAGATTGCTAGTAAAGTGGCTGGAATTGTGAACCCGAGAACAAAGAGATGAGAAATGAGGTGCATTATAGAAACCTTTCCCCATCACACGGTGTACCATCTTCTGGGTTTCTCATGCATGTTTTCGATGTAGGAAGATGCCCTTGAACCTGGAGATTTGGGACCCATGCGATGGGTACCACGCAGTATTACTTTAAAGGGTCTGCATTTGCTCACCCAACCTCACCAAACCTCTCAGCCCCAAGAGTGTCCACCCTTATGTCTCATCCAGCTGTGGGTCTAGATATGGTCAATCCAGTTTGCATCACAGCCCCTGAACAAATTGTGTAAGAATGTCTCTCTCTTTCACTGTCTTTGTTTCATGGGTTTTTAAAAGTAATTTCTTTTTATAATGGGGTTTAGCTGCTTTTCACGGCTGTGTTTATGCCGCTTTACACCCACTTGACACACTAACAGAGAGATATCAATACATAGGTTTTAAGATTATTACTAGTCAGATATATTCTTGTGCGGTGAATCGGGCGTGTTGAGTCCAGTTCTCTGAGCAAGGAGTAGGTCTTGTCTATTACATATTGGGTTTATGGAACGGTATCTGAGCTAATTTGAAACTCTTGTTTTATGTATCACCCCACCTCACCTTTCCCGTTAAGCAGCCATAGTGTGTTTTCTGCATGTGTGACTCTGTTCTGTTTTGTAATTCAGTTCAAGTGTAGCGGTTTTTACATTCCCTCTATAAGTGACACCTTATGAGAAGTGTCCTTTTCTGTGTGACTTATTTCACTTAGAATCGTCGTACCTAAATCCACTCATCATGCTGCTACTAGCCTTATGACATTGATTTCATGGCTGAGTGATATTCCATTGTACATAAGGACCACAACTTTTGTATCCATTTTTCACTTTCCTGGGATATGTAAGGTGGAATGAAGTGGAGGTCCTTGTCAACAGAGCAGCCCTAAACTTTGGGGTGCTTGTGTCTTGCTGATTTTTAATTTTCCCACTTTATACCCCCATGCGTGGAAGTGCCCTATGCTCTCTAAGCTGTGTTTTTTAGATGTTTCAGGACACACCGTACACTTCTCCAGAGTTGCTGTTGGCAATTTACATCCCGCCCATCAGTGTAGCAAGGCTCCCATTTCTCCATGGCCTGTCCTGCATTTCTGGTTTTGACACTTTTTTCAGCATGGCCCTTTTGACCGATGGGAAGCGAGACTTCTTTGTAGCGCTGATTTGCCTTTCCAGGTTGCTTGGTTGGCCAAAAAGGGCGTATGCGTTTTTTCCTGAATATATTCAGGAAAAAACGCATACGCCCTTTTTGGCCAAGGGCATCATTGTCAACGTTTTGCCGCTTTTTATGTGCTTTAAAGGCGATTCGAATCTGCCTCCTGAAATCTGTTTCCTGCAATTCTGCCTTGATTTCAATTCCTCGTCTTTGCCTTCCCTCAATATATTTGTGGACGAGAGTTATCATTTATAACTCTGCAGGCTTGTGAATTGCAGTGCCCTGAAGCTCCATTTTACAACTCGCTTTTTTGGGAGCTGGCCGCAAAAGCGCAGGATGGCTTCAGGCCCTTTTCTGGTTCCGGGGGGCAGGCTGAGCCTGTGGTTAATTCTTCTTCCTGATGGGAAAATAGAGTGACCCGTGCCTGTCCCAACACCAAGAGCTAGTCTCTCATTTTTTCCCCGTCTTCCCGTTCATCCTCAGGACAAATTGCAACCTGTACAAAACAGGAGGTTAAAGGTGCTGATGCTCCAAGTAGGGAGATTGCTAGTAAAGTGGCTGCAATTGCGAGCCCGAGAACAAGGAGATGAGAAATGAGGTGCGTTTTAGAAACCTTTCCCCATCACACAGTGTACCATCTTCTGGGTTTCTCATGCATGTTTTCGATGTAGGAAGATGCCCTTGAACCTGGAGATTTGGGACCCATGCGATGGGTACCACGCAGTATTACTTTAAAGGGTCTGCGTTTGCTCACCCAACCTCACCAAACCTCTCAGCCCCAAGAGTGTCCACCCTTATGTCTCATCCAGCTGTGGGTCTAGATATGGTCCATCCAGTTTGCATCACAGCCCCTGAACGAATTGTGTAAGAATTTCTCTCTCTTTCACTGTCTTTGTTTCATGGGTTTTTAAAAGTAATTTCTTTTTATAATGGGGTTTAGCTGCTTTTCACAGCTGTGTTTATGCCGCTTTACACCCACTTGACACACTAACAGAGAGATATCAATACATAGGTTTTAAGATTATTACTAGTCAGATATATTCTTGTGCGGTGAATCGGGCGTGTTGAGTCCAGTTCTCTGAGCAAGGAGTAGGTCTTGTCTATTACATATTGGGTTTATTGAACGGTATCTGAGCTCATTTGAAACTCTTGTTTTATGTATCACCCCACCTCACCTTTCCCTTTAAGCAGCCATAGTGTGTTTTCTGCATGTGTGACTCTGTTCTGTTTTGTAATTCAGTTCAAATGTAACGGTTTTTACATTCCCTCTATAAGTGACACCATATGAGAAGTGTCCTTTTCTGTGTGACTTATTTCACTTAGAATCGTCGTACCTAAATCCACTCATCATGCTGCTACTAGCCTTATGACATTGATTTCATGGCTGAGTGATATTCCATTGTACATAAGGACCACAACTTTTGTATCCATTTTTCACTTTCCTGGGATATGTAAGGTGGAATGAAGTGGAGGTCCTTGTCAACAGAGCAGCCCTAAACTTTGGGGTGCTTGTGTCTTGCTGATTTTTAATTTTCCCACTTTATACCCCCATGCGTGGAAGTGCCCTATGCTCTCTAAGCTGTGTTTTTTAGATGTTTCAGGACACACCGTACACTTCTCCAGAGTGGCTGTTGGCAATTTACATCCCGCCCATCAGTGTAGCAAGGCTCCCATTTCTCCATGGCCTGTCCTGCATTTCTGGTTTTGACACTTTTTTCAGCATGGCCCTTTTGACCGATGCGAAGCGAGACTTCTTTGTAGCGCTGATTTGCCTTTCCAGGTTGCTTGGTTGGCCAAAAAGGGCGTATGCGTTTTTTCCTGAATATATTCAGGAAAAAACGCATACGCCCTTTTTGGCCAAGGGCATCATTGTCAACGTTTTGCCGCTTTTCATGTGCTTTAAAGGCGATTCGAATCTACCTCCTGAAATCTGTTTCCTGCAATTCTGCCTTGATTTCAATTCCTCGTCTTTGCCTTCCCTCAATATATTTGTGGACGAGAGTTATCATTTATAACTCTGCAGGTTTGTGAATTGCAGTGCCCTGAAGCTCCATTTTACAACTCGCTTTTTTGGGAGCTGGCCGCAAAAGCGCAGGATGGCTTCAGGCCCTGTTCTGGTTCCGGGGGTTAGGCTGAGCCTGTGGTTAATTCTTCTTCCTGATGGGAAAATAGAGTGACCCGTGCCTGTCCCAACACCAAGAGCTAGTCTCTCATTTTTTCCCCGTCTTCCCGTTCATCCTCAGGACAAATTGCAACCTGTACGGAACAGGAGGTTAAAGGTGCTGATGCTCAAAGTAGGGAGATTGCTAGTAAAGTGGCTGGAATTGCGAACCGGAGAGCAAGGAGATGAGAAATGAGGTGCGTTTTAGAAACCTTTCCCCATCACACGGTGTACCATCTTCTTGGTTTCTCATGCATGTTTTCGATGTAAGAAGATGCCCTTGAACCTGGAGATTTGGGACCCATGCGATGGGTACCACGCAGTATTACTTTAAAGGGTCTGCGTTTGCTCACCCAACCTCACCAAACCTCTCAGCCCCAAGAGTGTCCACCCTTATGTCTCATCCAGCTGTGGGTCTAGATATGTTCAATCCAGTTTGCATCACAGCCCCTGAACAAATTGTGTAAGAATTTCTCTCTCTTTCACTGTCTTTGTTTCATGGGTTTTTAAAAGTAATTTCTTTTTATAATGGGGTTTAGCTGCTTTTCACGGCTGTGTTTATGCCGCTTTACACCCACTTGACACACTAACAGAGAGATATCAATACATAGGTTTTAAGATTATTACTAGTCAGATATATTCTTGTGCGGTGAATCGGGCGTGTTGAGTCCAGTTCTCTGAGCAAGGAGTAGGTCTTGTCTATTACATATTGGGTTTATGGAACGGTATCTGAGCTAATTTGAAACTCTTGTTTTATGTATCACCCCACCTCACCTTTCCCGTTAAGCAGCCATAGTGTGTTTTCTGCATGTGTGACTCTGTTCTGTTTTGTAATTCAGTTCAAGTGTAACGGTTTTTACATTCCCTCTATAAGTGACAGCATATGAGAAGTGTCCTTTTCTGTGTGACTTATTTCACTTAGAATCGTCGTACCTAAATCCACTCATCATGCTGCTACTAGCCTTATGACATTGATTTCATGGCTGAGTGATATTCCATTGTACATAAGGACCACAACTTTTGTATCCATTTTTCACTTTCCTGGGATATGTAAGGTGGAATGAAGTGGAGGTCCTTGTCAACAGAGCAGCCCTAAACTTTGGGGTGCTTGTGTCTTGCTGATTTTTAATTTTCCCACTTTATACCCCCATGCATGGAAGTGTCCTATGCTCTCTAAGCTGTGTTTTTTTGATATTTCAGGACACACCATACACTTCTCCAGAGTGGCTGTTGGCAATTTACATCCCGCCCATCAGTGTAGCAAGGCTCCCATTTCTCCATGGCCTGTCCTGCATTTCTGGTTTTGACACTTTTTTCAGCATGGCCCTTTTGACCGATGGGAAGCGAGACTTCTTTGTAGCGCTGATTTGCCTTTCCAGGTTGCTTGGTTGGCCAAAAAGGGCGTATGCGTTTTTTCCTGAATATATTCAGGAAAAAACGCATACGCCCTTTTTGGCCAAGGGCATCATTGTCAACGTTTTGCCGCTTCTCATGTGCTTTAAAGGCGATTCGAATCTACCTCCTGAAATCTGTTTCCTGCAATTCTGCCTTGATTTCAATTCCTCGTCTTTGCCTTCCCTCAATATATTTGTGGACGTGAGTTATCATTTATAACTCTGCAGGTTTGTGAATTGCAGTGCCCTGAAGCTCCATTTTACAACTCGCTTTTTTGGGAGCTGGCCGCAAAAGCGCAGGATGGCTTCAGGCCCTGTTCTGGTTCCGGGGGGCAGGCTGAGCCTGTGGTTAATTCTTCTTCCTGATGGGAAAATAGAGTGACCCGTGCCTGTCCCAACACCAAGAGCTAGTCTCTCATTTTTTCCCCGTCTTCCCGTTCATCCTCAGGACAAATTGCAACCTGTACAAAACAGGAGGTTAAAGGTGCTGATGCTCCAAGTAGGGAGATTGCTAGTAAAGTGGCTGCAATTGCGAGCCCGAGAACAAGGAGATGAGAAATGAGGTGCGTTTTAGAAACCTTTCCCCATCACACAGTGTACCATCTTCTGGGTTTCTCATGCATGTTTTCGATGTAGGAAGATGCCCTTGAACCTGGAGATTTGGGACCCATGCGATGGGTACCACGCAGTATTACTTTAAAGGGTCTGCGTTTGCTCACCCAACCTCACCAAACCTCTCAGCCCCAAGAGTGTCCACCCTTATGTCTCATCCAGCTGTGGGTCTAGATATGGTCCATCCAGTTTGCATCACAGCCCCTGAACGAATTGTGTAAGAATTTCTCTCTCTTTCACTGTCTTTGTTTCATGGGTTTTTAAAAGTAATTTCTTTTTATAATGGGGTTTAGCTGCTTTTCACAGCTGTGTTTATGCCGCTTTACACCCACTTGACACACTAACAGAGAGATATCAATACATAGGTTTTAAGATTATTACTAGTCAGATATATTCTTGTGCGGTGAATCGGGCGTGTTGAGTCCAGTTCTCTGAGCAAGGAGTAGGTCTTGTCTATTACATATTGGGTTTATTGAACGGTATCTGAGCTCATTTGAAACTCTTGTTTTATGTATCACCCCACCTCACCTTTCCCTTTAAGCAGCCATAGTGTGTTTTCTGCATGTGTGACTCTGTTCTGTTTTGTAATTCAGTTCAAATGTAACGGTTTTTACATTCCCTCTATAAGTGACACCATATGAGAAGTGTCCTTTTCTGTGTGACTTATTTCACTTAGAATCGTCGTACCTAAATCCACTCATCATGCTGCTACTAGCCTTATGACATTGATTTCATGGCTGAGTGATATTCCATTGTACATAAGGACCACAACTTTTGTATCCATTTTTCACTTTCCTGGGATATGTAAGGTGGAATGAAGTGGAGGTCCTTGTCAACAGAGCAGCCCTAAACTTTGGGGTGCTTGTGTCTTGCTGATTTTTAATTTTCCCACTTTATACCCCCATGCGTGGAAGTGCCCTATGCTCTCTAAGCTGTGTTTTTTAGATGTTTCAGGACACACCGTACACTTCTCCAGAGTGGCTGTTGGCAATTTACATCCCGCCCATCAGTGTAGCAAGGCTCCCATTTCTCCATGGCCTGTCCTGCATTTCTGGTTTTGACACTTTTTTCAGCATGGCCCTTTTGACCGATGCGAAGCGAGACTTCTTTGTAGCGCTGATTTGCCTTTCCAGGTTGCTTGGTTGGCCAAAAAGGGCGTATGCGTTTTTTCCTGAATATATTCAGGAAAAAACGCATACGCCCTTTTTGGCCAAGGGCATCATTGTCAACGTTTTGCCGCTTTTCATGTGCTTTAAAGGCGATTCGAATCTACCTCCTGAAATCTGTTTCCTGCAATTCTGCCTTGATTTCAATTCCTCGTCTTTGCCTTCCCTCAATATATTTGTGGACGAGAGTTATCATTTATAACTCTGCAGGTTTGTGAATTGCAGTGCCCTGAAGCTCCATTTTACAACTCGCTTTTTTGGGAGCTGGCCGCAAAAGCGCAGGATGGCTTCAGGCCCTGTTCTGGTTCCGGGGGTTAGGCTGAGCCTGTGGTTAATTCTTCTTCCTGATGGGAAAATAGAGTGACCCGTGCCTGTCCCAACACCAAGAGCTAGTCTCTCATTTTTTCCCCGTCTTCCCGTTCATCCTCAGGACAAATTGCAACCTGTACGGAACAGGAGGTTAAAGGTGCTGATGCTCAAAGTAGGGAGATTGCTAGTAAAGTGGCTGGAATTGCGAACCGGAGAGCAAGGAGATGAGAAATGAGGTGCGTTTTAGAAACCTTTCCCCATCACACGGTGTACCATCTTCTTGGTTTCTCATGCATGTTTTCGATGTAAGAAGATGCCCTTGAACCTGGAGATTTGGGACCCATGCGATGGGTACCACGCAGTATTACTTTAAAGGGTCTGCGTTTGCTCACCCAACCTCACCAAACCTCTCAGCCCCAAGAGTGTCCACCCTTATGTCTCATCCAGCTGTGGGTCTAGATATGTTCAATCCAGTTTGCATCACAGCCCCTGAACAAATTGTGTAAGAATTTCTCTCTCTTTCACTGTCTTTGTTTCATGGGTTTTTAAAAGTAATTTCTTTTTATAATGGGGTTTAGCTGCTTTTCACGGCTGTGTTTATGCCGCTTTACACCCACTTGACACACTAACAGAGAGATATCAATACATAGGTTTTAAGATTATTACTAGTCAGATATATTCTTGTGCGGTGAATCGGGCGTGTTGAGTCCAGTTCTCTGAGCAAGGAGTAGGTCTTGTCTATTACATATTGGGTTTATGGAACGGTATCTGAGCTAATTTGAAACTCTTGTTTTATGTATCACCCCACCTCACCTTTCCCGTTAAGCAGCCATAGTGTGTTTTCTGCATGTGTGACTCTGTTCTGTTTTGTAATTCAGTTCAAGTGTAACGGTTTTTACATTCCCTCTATAAGTGACAGCATATGAGAAGTGTCCTTTTCTGTGTGACTTATTTCACTTAGAATCGTCGTACCTAAATCCACTCATCATGCTGCTACTAGCCTTATGACATTGATTTCATGGCTGAGTGATATTCCATTGTACATAAGGACCACAACTTTTGTATCCATTTTTCACTTTCCTGGGATATGTAAGGTGGAATGAAGTGGAGGTCCTTGTCAACAGAGCAGCCCTAAACTTTGGGGTGCTTGTGTCTTGCTGATTTTTAATTTTCCCACTTTATACCCCCATGCATGGAAGTGTCCTATGCTCTCTAAGCTGTGTTTTTTTGATATTTCAGGACACACCATACACTTCTCCAGAGTGGCTGTTGGCAATTTACATCCCGCCCATCAGTGTAGCAAGGCTCCCATTTCTCCATGGCCTGTCCTGCATTTCTGGTTTTGACACTTTTTTCAGCATGGCCCTTTTGACCGATGGGAAGCGAGACTTCTTTGTAGCGCTGATTTGCCTTTCCAGGTTGCTTGGTTGGCCAAAAAGGGCGTATGCGTTTTTTCCTGAATATATTCAGGAAAAAACGCATACGCCCTTTTTGGCCAAGGGCATCATTGTCAACGTTTTGCCGCTTCTCATGTGCTTTAAAGGCGATTCGAATCTACCTCCTGAAATCTGTTTCCTGCAATTCTGCCTTGATTTCAATTCCTCGTCTTTGCCTTCCCTCAATATATTTGTGGACGTGAGTTATCATTTATAACTCTGCAGGTTTGTGAATTGCAGTGCCCTGAAGCTCCATTTTACAACTCGCTTTTTTGGGAGCTGGCCGCAAAAGCGCAGGATGGCTTCAGGCCCTGTTCTGGTTCCGGGGGGCAGGCTGAGCCTGTGGTTAATTCTTCTTCCTGATGGGAAAATAGAGTGACCCGTGCATGTCCCAACACCAAGAGCTAGTCTCTCATTTTTTCCCCGTCTTCCCGTTCATCCTCAGGACAAATTGCAACCTGTACGGAACAGGAGGTTAAAGGTGCTGATGCTCCAAGTAGGGAGATTGCTAGTAAAGTGGCTGGAATTGCGAACCCGAGAACAAGGAGATGAGAAATGAGGTGCGTTTTAGAAACCTTTCCCCATCACATGGTGTACCATCTTCTGGGTTTCTCATGCATGTTTTCGATGTAGGAAGATGCCCTTGAACCTGGAGATTTGGGACCCATGCGATGGGTACCACGCAGTATTACTTTAAAGGGTCTGCGTTTGCTCACCCAACCTCACCAAACCTCTCAGCCCCAAGAGTGTCCACCCTTATGTCTCATCCAGCTGTGGGTCTAGATATGGTCAATCCAGTTTGCATCACAGCCCCTGAACGAATTGTGTAAGAATTTCTCTCTCTTTCACTGTCTTTGTTTCATGGGTTTTTAAAAGTAATTTCTTTTTATAATGGGGTTTAGCTGCTTTTCACGGCTGTGTTTATGCCGCTTTACACCCACTTGACACACTAACAGAGAGATATCAATACATAGGTTTTAAGATTATTACTAGTCAGATATATTCTTGTGCGGTGAATCGGGCGTGTTGAGTCCAGTTCTCTGAGCCAGGAGTAGGTCTTGTCTATTACATATTGGGTTTATGGAACGGTATCTGAGCTAATTTGAAACTCTTGTTTTATGTATCACCCCACCTCAACTTTCCCGTTAAGCAGCCATAGTGTGTTTTCTGCATGTGTGACTCTGTTCTGTTTTGTAATTCAGTTCAAGTGTAACGGTTTTTACATTCCCTCTATAAGTGACACCATATGAGAAGTGTCCTTTTCTGTGTGACTTATTTCACTTAGAATCGTCGTACCTAAATCCACTCATCATGCTGCTACTAGCCTTATGACATTGATTTCATGGCTGAGTGATATTCCATTGTACATAAGGACCACAACTTTTGTATCCATTTTTCACTTTCCTGGGATATGTAAGGTGGAATGAAGTGGAGGTCCTTGTCAACAGAGCAGCCCTAAACTTTGGGGTGTTTGTGTCTTGCTGATTTTTAATTTTCCCACTTTATACCCCCATGCATGGAAGTGCCCTATGCTCTGTAAGCTGTGTTTTTTAGATATTTCAGGACACACCGTACACTTCTGCAGAGTGGCTGTTGGCAATTTACATCCCGCCCATCAGTGTAGCAAGGCTCCCATTTCTCCATGGCCTGTCCTGCATTTCTGGTTTTGACACTTTTTTCAGCATGGCCCTTTTGACCGATGGGAAGCGAGACTTCTTTGTAGCGCTGATTTGCCTTTCCAGGTTGCTTGGTTGGCCAAAAAGGGCGTATGCGTTTTTTCCTGAATATATTCAGGAAAAAACGCATACGCCCTTTTTGGCCAAGGGCATCATTGTCAACGTTTTGCCGCTTTTCATGTGCTTTAAAGGCGATTCGAATCTACCTCCTGAAATCTGTTTCCTGCAATTCTGCCTTGATTTCAATTCCTCGTCTTTGCCTTCCCTCAATATATTTGTGGACGAGAGTTATCATTTATAACTCTGCAGGTTTGTGAATTGCAGTGCCCTGAAGCTCCATTTTACAACTCGCTTTTTTGGGAGCTGGCCGCAAAAGCGCAGGATGGCTTCAGGTCCTGTTCTGGTTCCGGGGGGCAGGCTGAGCCTGTGGTTAATTCTTCTTCCTGATGGGAAAATAGAGTGACCCGTGCCTGTCCCAACACCAAGAGCTAGTCTCTCATTTTTTCCCCGTCTTCCCGTTCATCCTCAGGACAAATTGCAACCTGTACAAAACAGGAGGTTAAAGGTGCTGATGCTCCAAGTAGGGAGATTGCTAGTAAAGTGGCTGCAATTGCGAGCCCGAGAACAAGGAGATGAGAAATGAGGTGCGTTTTAGAAACCTTTCCCCATCACACGGTGTACCATCTTCTGGGTTTCTCATGCATGTTTTCGATGTAGGAAGATGCCCTTGAACCTGGAGATTTGGGACCCATGCGATGGGTACCACGCAGTATTACTTTAAAGGGTTTGCGTTTGCTCACCCAACCTCACCAAACCTCTCAGCCCCAAGAGTGTCCACCCTTATGTCTCATCCAGCTGTGGGTCTAGATATGGTCAATCCAGTTTGCATCACAGCCCCTGAACGAATTGTGTAAGAATTTCTCTCTCTTTCACTGTCTTTGTTTCATGGGTTTTTAAAAGTAATTTCTTTTTATAATGGGGTTTAGCTGCTTTTCACGGCTGTGTTTATGCCGCTTTACACCCACTTGACACACTAACAGAGAGATATCAATACATAGGTTTTAAGATTATTACTAGTCAGATATATTCTTGTGCGGTGAATCGGGCGTGTTGAGTCCAGTTCTCTGAGCCAGGAGTAGGTCTTGTCTATTACATATTGGGTTTATGGAACGGTATCTTAGCTAATTTGAAACTCTTGTTTTATGTATCACCCCACCTCACCTTTCCCGTTAAGCAGCCATAGTGTGTTTTCTGCATGTGTGACTCTGTTCTGTTTTGTAATTCAGTTCAAGTGTAACGGTTTTTACATTCCCTCTATAAGAGACACCATATGAGAAGTGTCCTTTTCTGTGTGACTTATTTCACTTAGAATCGTCGTACCTAAATCCACTCATCATGCTGCTACTAGCCTTATGACATTGATTTCATGGCTGAGTGATATTCCATTGTACATAAGGACCACAACTTTTGTATCCATTTTTCACTTTCCTGGGATATGTAAGGTGGAATGAAGTGGAGGTCCTTGTCAACAGAGCAGCCCTAAACTTTGGGGTGTTTGTGTCTTGCTGATTTTTAATTTTCCCACTTTATACCCCCATGCATGGAAGTGCCCTATGCTCTCTAAGCTGTGTTTTTTAGATATTTCAGGACACACCGTACACTTCTGCAGAGTGGCTGTTGGCAATTTACATCCCGCCCATCAGTGTAGCAAGGCTCCCATTTCTCCATGGCCTGTCCTGCATTTCTGGTTTTGACACTTTTTTCAGCATGGCCCTTTTGACCGATGGGAAGCGAGACTTCTTTGTAGCGCTGATTTGCCTTTCCAGGTTGCTTGGTTGGCCAAAAAGGGCGTATGCGTTTTTTCCTGAATATATTCAGGAAAAAACGCATACGCCCTTTTTGGCCAAGGGCATCATTGTCAACGTTTTGCCGCTTTTCATGTGCTTTAAAGGCGATTCGAATCTACCTCCTGAAATCTGTTTCCTGCAATTCTGCCTTAATTTCAATTCCTCGTCTTTGCCTACCCTCAATATATTTGTGGACGAGAGTTATCATTTATAACTCTGCAGGTTTGTGAATTGCAGTGCCCTGAAGCTCCATTTTACAACTCGCTTTTTTGGGAGCTGGCCGCAAAAGCGCAGGATGGCTTCAGGCCCTGTTCTGGTTCCGGGGGGCAGGCTGAGCCTGTGGTTAATTCTTCTTCCTGATGGGAAAATAGAGTGACCCGTGCCTGTCCCAACACCAAGAGCTAGTCTCTCATTTTTTCCCCGTCTTCCCGTTCATCCTCAGGACAAATTGCAACCTGTACAAAACAGGAGGTTAAAGGTGCTGATGCTCCAAGTAGGGAGATTGCTAGTAAAGTGGCTGCAATTGCGAGCCCGAGAACAAGGAGATGAGAAATGAGGTGCGTTTTAGAAACCTTTCCCCATCACACGGTGTACCATCTTCTGGGTTTCTCATGCATGTTTTCGATGTAGGAAGATGCCCTTGAACATGGAGATTTGGGACCCATGCGATGGGTACCATGCAGTATTACTTTAAAGGGTCTGCGTTTGCTCACCCAACCTCACCAAACCTCTCAGCCCCAAGAGTGTCCACCCTTATGTCTCATCCAGCTGTGGGTCTAGATATGGTCAATCCAGTTTGCATCACAGCCCCTGAACGAATTGTGTAAGAATTTCTCTCTCTTTCACTGTCTTTGTTTCATGGGTTTTTAAAAGTAATTTCTTTTTATAATGGGATTTAGCTGCTTTTCACGGCTGTGTTTATGCCGCTTTACACACACTTGACACACTAACAGAGAGATATCAATACATAGGTTTTAAGATTATTACTAGTCAGATATATTCTTGTGCGGTGAATCGGGCGTGTTGAATCCAGTTCTCTGAGCCAGGAGTAGGTCTTGTCTATTACATATTGGGTTTATGGAACGGTATCTGAGCTCATTTGAAACTCTTGTTTTATGTATCACCCCACCTCACCTTTCCCGTTAAGCAGCCATAGTGTGTTTTCTGCATGTGTGACTCTGTTCTGTTTTGTAATTCAGTTCACGTGTAACGGTTTTTACATTCCCTCTATAAGTGACACCATATGAGAAGTGTCCTTTTCTGTGTGACTTATTTCACTTAGAATCGTCGTACCTAAATCCACTCATCATGCTGCTACTAGCCTTATGACATTGATTTCATGGCTGAGTGATATTCCATTGTACATAAGGACCACAACTTTTGTATCCATTTTTCACTTTCCTGGGATATGTAAGGTGGAATGAAGTGGAGGTCCTTGTCAACAGAGCAGCCCTAAACTTTGGGGTGCTTGTGTCTTGCTGATTTTTAATTTTCCCACTTTATACCCCCATGCGTGGAAGTGCCCTATGCTCTCTAAGCTGTGTTTTTTAGATGTTTCAGGACACACCGTACACTTCTCCAGAGTGGCTGTTGGCAATTTACATCCCGCCCATCAGTGTAGCAAGGCTCCCATTTCTCCATGGCCTGTCCTGCATTTCTGGTTTTGACACTTTTTTCAGCATGGCCCTTTTGACCGATGGGAAGCGAGACTTCTTTGTAGCGCTGATTTGCCTTTCCAGGTTGCTTGGTTGGCCAAAAAGGGCGTATGCGTTTTTTCCTGAATATATTCAGGAAAAAACGCATACGCCCTTTTTGGCCAAGGGCATCATTGTCAACGTTTTGCCGCTTTTCATGTGCTTTAAAGGCGATTCGAATCTACCTCCTGAAATCTGTTTCCTGCAATTCTGCCTTGATTTCAATTCCTCGTCTTTGCCTTCCCTCAATATATTTGTGGACGAGAGTTATCATTTATAACTCTGCAGGTTTGTGAATTGCAGTGCCCTGAAGCTCCATTTTACAACTCGCTTTTTTGGGAGCTGGCCGCAAAAGCGCAGGATGGATTCAGGCCCTGTTCTGGTTCCGGGGGGCAGGCTGAGCCTGTGGTTAATTCTTCTTCCTGATGGAAAATAGAGTGACCTGTGCCTGTCCCAACACCAAGAGCTAGTCTCTCATTTTTTCCCCGTCTTCCCGTTCATGCTCAGGACAAAGTGCAACCTGTACGGAACAGGAGGTTAAAGGTGCTGATGCTCCAAGTAGGGAGATTGCTAGTAAAGTGGCTGGAATTGTGAACCCGAGAACAAAGAGATGAGAAATGAGGTGCATTATAGAAACCTTTCCCCATCACACGGTGTACCATCTTCTGGGTTTCTCATGCATGTTTTCGATGTAGGAAGATGCCCTTGAACCTGGAGATTTGGGACCCATGCGATGGGTACCACGCAGTATTACTTTAAAGGGTCTGCATTTGCTCACCCAACCTCACCAAACCTCTCAGCCCCAAGAGTGTCCACCCTTATGTCTCATCCAGCTGTGGGTCTAGATATGGTCAATCCAGTTTGCATCACAGCCCCTGAACAAATTGTGTAAGAATGTCTCTCTCTTTCACTGTCTTTGTTTCATGGGTTTTTAAAAGTAATTTCTTTTTATAATGGGGTTTAGCTGCTTTTCACGGCTGTGTTTATGCCGCTTTACACCCACTTGACACACTAACAGAGAGATATCAATACATAGGTTTTAAGATTATTACTAGTCAGATATATTCTTGTGCGGTGAATCGGGCGTGTTGAGTCCAGTTCTCTGAGCAAGGAGTAGGTCTTGTCTATTACATATTGGGTTTATGGAACGGTATCTGAGCTAATTTGAAACTCTTGTTTTATGTATCACCCCACCTCACCTTTCCCGTTAAGCAGCCATAGTGTGTTTTCTGCATGTGTGACTCTGTTCTGTTTTGTAATTCAGTTCAAGTGTAGCGGTTTTTACATTCCCTCTATAAGTGACACCTTATGAGAAGTGTCCTTTTCTGTGTGACTTATTTCACTTAGAATCGTCGTACCTAAATCCACTCATCATGCTGCTACTAGCCTTATGACATTGATTTCATGGCTGAGTGATATTCCATTGTACATAAGGACCACAACTTTTGTATCCATTTTTCACTTTCCTGGATATGTAAGGTGGAATGAAGTGGAGGTCCTTGTCAACAGAGCAGCCCTAAACTTTGGGGTGCTTGTGTCTTGCTGATTTTTAATTTTCCCACTTTATACCCCCATGCGTGGAAGTGCCCTATGCTCTCTAAGCTGTGTTTTTTAGATGTTTCAGGACACACCGTACACTTCTCCAGAGTTGCTGTTGGCAATTTACATCCCGCCCATCAGTGTAGCAAGGCTCCCATTTCTCCATGGCCTGTCCTGCATTTCTGGTTTTGACACTTTTTTCAGCATGGCCCTTTTGACCGATGGGAAGCGAGACTTCTTTGTAGCGCTGATTTGCCTTTCCAGGTTGCTTGGTTGGCCAAAAAGGGCGTATGCGTTTTTTCCTGAATATATTCAGGAAAAAACGCATACGCCCTTTTTGGCCAAGGGCATCATTGTCAACGTTTTGCCGCTTTTTATGTGCTTTAAAGGCGATTCGAATCTGCCTCCTGAAATCTGTTTCCTGCAATTCTGCCTTGATTTCAATTCCTCGTCTTTGCCTTCCCTCAATATATTTGTGGACGAGAGTTATCATTTATAACTCTGCAGGCTTGTGAATTGCAGTGCCCTGAAGCTCCATTTTACAACTCGCTTTTTTGGGAGCTGGCCGCAAAAGCGCAGGATGGCTTCAGGCCCTGTTCTGGTTCCGGGGGGCAGGCTGAGCCTGTGGTTAATTCTTCTTCCTGATGGGAAAATAGAGTGACCCGTGCATGTCCCAACACCAAGAGCTAGTCTCTCATTTTTTCCCCGTCTTCCCGTTCATCCTCAGGACAAATTGCAACCTGTACGGAACAGGAGGTTAAAGGTGCTGATGCTCCAAGTAGGGAGATTGCTAGTAAAGTGGCTGGAATTGCGAACCCGAGAACAAGGAGATGAGAAATGAGGTGCGTTTTAGAAACCTTTCCCCATCACATGGTGTACCATCTTCTGGGTTTCTCATGCATGTTTTCGATGTAGGAAGATGCCCTTGAACCTGGAGATTTGGGACCCATGCGATGGGTACCACGCAGTATTACTTTAAAGGGTCTGCGTTTGCTCACCCAACCTCACCAAACCTCTCAGCCCCAAGAGTGTCCACCCTTATGTCTCATCCAGCTGTGGGTCTAGATATGGTCAATCCAGTTTGCATCACAGCCCCTGAACGAATTGTGTAAGAATTTCTCTCTCTTTCACTGTCTTTGTTTCATGGGTTTTTAAAAGTAATTTCTTTTTATAATGGGGTTTAGCTGCTTTTCACGGCTGTGTTTATGCCGCTTTACACCCACTTGACACACTAACAGAGAGATATCAATACATAGGTTTTAAGATTATTACTAGTCAGATATATTCTTGTGCGGTGAATCGGGCGTGTTGAGTCCAGTTCTCTGAGCCAGGAGTAGGTCTTGTCTATTACATATTGGGTTTATGGAACGGTATCTGAGCTAATTTGAAACTCTTGTTTTATGTATCACCCCACCTCACCTTTCCCGTTAAGCAGCCATAGTGTGTTTTCTGCATGTGTGACTCTGTTCTGTTTTGTAATTCAGTTCAAGTGTAACGGTTTTTACATTCCCTCTATAAGTGACACCATATGAGAAGTGTCCTTTTCTGTGTGACTTATTTCACTTAGAATCGTCGTACCTAAATCCACTCATCATGCTGCTACTAGCCTTATGACATTGATTTCATGGCTGAGTGATATTCCATTGTACATAAGGACCACAACTTTTGTATCCATTTTTCACTTTCCTGGGATATGTAAGGTGGAATGAAGTGGAGGTCCTTGTCAACAGAGCAGCCCTAAACTTTGGGGTGTTTGTGTCTTGCTGATTTTTAATTTTCCCACTTTATACCCCCATGCATGGAAGTGCCCTATGCTCTGTAAGCTGTGTTTTTTAGATATTTCAGGACACACCGTACACTTCTGCAGAGTGGCTGTTGGCAATTTACATCCCGCCCATCAGTGTAGCAAGGCTCCCATTTCTCCATGGCCTGTCCTGCATTTCTGGTTTTGACACTTTTTTCAGCATGGCCCTTTTGACCGATGGGAAGCGAGACTTCTTTGTAGCGCTGATTTGCCTTTCCAGGTTGCTTGGTTGGCCAAAAAGGGCGTATGCGTTTTTTCCTGAATATATTCAGGAAAAAACGCATACGCCCTTTTTGGCCAAGGGCATCATTGTCAACGTTTTGCCGCTTTTCATGTGCTTTAAAGGCGATTCGAATCTACCTCCTGAAATCTGTTTCCTGCAATTCTGCCTTGATTTCAATTCCTCGTCTTTGCCTTCCCTCAATATATTTGTGGACGAGAGTTATCATTTATAACTCTGCAGGTTTGTGAATTGCAGTGCCCTGAAGCTCCATTTTACAACTCGCTTTTTTGGGAGCTGGCCGCAAAAGCGCAGGATGGCTTCAGGTCCTGTTCTGGTTCCGGGGGGCAGGCTGAGCCTGTGGTTAATTCTTCTTCCTGATGGGAAAATAGAGTGACCCGTGCCTGTCCCAACACCAAGAGCTAGTCTCTCATTTTTTCCCCGTCTTCCCGTTCATCCTCAGGACAAATTGCAACCTGTACAAAACAGGAGGTTAAAGGTGCTGATGCTCCAAGTAGGGAGATTGCTAGTAAAGTGGCTGCAATTGCGAGCCCGAGAACAAGGAGATGAGAAATGAGGTGCGTTTTAGAAACCTTTCCCCATCACACGGTGTACCATCTTCTGGGTTTCTCATGCATGTTTTCGATGTAGGAAGATGCCCTTGAACCTGGAGATTTGGGACCCATGCGATGGGTACCACGCAGTATTACTTTAAAGGGTTTGCGTTTGCTCACCCAACCTCACCAAACCTCTCAGCCCCAAGAGTGTCCACCCTTATGTCTCATCCAGCTGTGGGTCTAGATATGGTCAATCCAGTTTGCATCACAGCCCCTGAACGAATTGTGTAAGAATTTCTCTCTCTTTCACTGTCTTTGTTTCATGGGTTTTTAAAAGTAATTTCTTTTTATAATGGGGTTTAGCTGCTTTTCACGGCTGTGTTTATGCCGCTTTACACCCACTTGACACACTAACAGAGAGATATCAATACATAGGTTTTAAGATTATTACTAGTCAGATATATTCTTGTGCGGTGAATCGGGCGTGTTGAGTCCAGTTCTCTGAGCCAGGAGTAGGTCTTGTCTATTACATATTGGGTTTATGGAACGGTATCTTAGCTAATTTGAAACTCTTGTTTTATGTATCACCCCACCTCACCTTTCCCGTTAAGCAGCCATAGTGTGTTTTCTGCATGTGTGACTCTGTTCTGTTTTGTAATTCAGTTCAAGTGTAACGGTTTTTACATTCCCTCTATAAGAGACACCATATGAGAAGTGTCCTTTTCTGTGTGACTTATTTCACTTAGAATCGTCGTACCTAAATCCACTCATCATGCTGCTACTAGCCTTATGACATTGATTTCATGGCTGAGTGATATTCCATTGTACATAAGGACCACAACTTTTGTATCCATTTTTCACTTTCCTGGGATATGTAAGGTGGAATGAAGTGGAGGTCCTTGTCAACAGAGCAGCCCTAAACTTTGGGGTGTTTGTGTCTTGCTGATTTTTAATTTTCCCACTTTATACCCCCATGCATGGAAGTGCCCTATGCTCTCTAAGCTGTGTTTTTTAGATATTTCAGGACACACCGTACACTTCTGCAGAGTGGCTGTTGGCAATTTACATCCCGCCCATCAGTGTAGCAAGGCTCCCATTTCTCCATGGCCTGTCCTGCATTTCTGGTTTTGACACTTTTTTCAGCATGGCCCTTTTGACCGATGGGAAGCGAGACTTCTTTGTAGCGCTGATTTGCCTTTCCAGGTTGCTTGGTTGGCCAAAAAGGGCGTATGCGTTTTTTCCTGAATATATTCAGGAAAAAACGCATACGCCCTTTTTGGCCAAGGGCATCATTGTCAACGTTTTGCCGCTTTTCATGTGCTTTAAAGGCGATTCGAATCTACCTCCTGAAATCTGTTTCCTGCAATTCTGCCTTAATTTCAATTCCTCGTCTTTGCCTACCCTCAATATATTT
Organism: Balaenoptera physalus; assembly: GCF_965194825.1. Taxonomy (NCBI): domain Eukaryota; kingdom Metazoa; phylum Chordata; class Mammalia; order Artiodactyla; family Balaenopteridae; genus Balaenoptera; species Balaenoptera physalus. Next base: position 55,577 of record NW_028126453.1, on the reverse strand, counting down.
GTGGACGAGAGTTATCATTTATAACTCTGCAGGTTTGTGAATTGCAGTGCCCTGAAGCTCCATTTTACAACTCGCTTTTTTGGGAGCTGGCCGCAAAAGCGCAGGATGGCTTCAGGCCCTGTTCTGGTTCCGGGGGGCAGGCTGAGCCTGTGGTTAATTCTTCTTCCTGATGGGAAAATAGAGTGACCCGTGCCTGTCCCAACACCAAGAGCTAGTCTCTCATTTTTTCCCCGTCTTCCCGTTCATCCTCAGGACAAATTGCAACCTGTACAAAACAGGAGGTTAAAGGTGCTGATGCTCCAAGTAGGGAGATTGCTAGTAAAGTGGCTGCAATTGCGAGCCCGAGAACAAGGAGATGAGAAATGAGGTGCGTTTTAGAAACCTTTCCCCATCACACGGTGTACCATCTTCTGGGTTTCTCATGCATGTTTTCGATGTAGGAAGATGCCCTTGAACATGGAGATTTGGGACCCATGCGATGGGTACCATGCAGTATTACTTTAAAGGGTCTGCGTTTGCTCACCCAACCTCACCAAACCTCTCAGCCCCAAGAGTGTCCACCCTTATGTCTCATCCAGCTGTGGGTCTAGATATGGTCAATCCAGTTTGCATCACAGCCCCTGAACGAATTGTGTAAGAATTTCTCTCTCTTTCACTGTCTTTGTTTCATGGGTTTTTAAAAGTAATTTCTTTTTATAATGGGATTTAGCTGCTTTTCACGGCTGTGTTTATGCCGCTTTACACACACTTGACACACTAACAGAGAGATATCAATACATAGGTTTTAAGATTATTACTAGTCAGATATATTCTTGTGCGGTGAATCGGGCGTGTTGAATCCAGTTCTCTGAGCCAGGAGTAGGTCTTGTCTATTACATATTGGGTTTATGGAACGGTATCTGAGCTCATTTGAAACTCTTGTTTTATGTATCACCCCACCTCACCTTTCCCGTTAAGCAGCCATAGTGTGTTTTCTGCATGTGTGACTCTGTTCTGTTTTGTAATTCAGTTCACGTGTAACGGTTTTTACATTCCCTCTATAAGTGACACCATATGAGAAGTGTCCTTTTCTGTGTGACTTATTTCACTTAGAATCGTCGTACCTAAATCCACTCATCATGCTGCTACTAGCCTTATGACATTGATTTCATGGCTGAGTGATATTCCATTGTACATAAGGACCACAACTTTTGTATCCATTTTTCACTTTCCTGGGATATGTAAGGTGGAATGAAGTGGAGGTCCTTGTCAACAGAGCAGCCCTAAACTTTGGGGTGCTTGTGTCTTGCTGATTTTTAATTTTCCCACTTTATACCCCCATGCGTGGAAGTGCCCTATGCTCTCTAAGCTGTGTTTTTTAGATGTTTCAGGACACACCGTACACTTCTCCAGAGTGGCTGTTGGCAATTTACATCCCGCCCATCAGTGTAGCAAGGCTCCCATTTCTCCATGGCCTGTCCTGCATTTCTGGTTTTGACACTTTTTTCAGCATGGCCCTTTTGACCGATGGGAAGCGAGACTTCTTTGTAGCGCTGATTTGCCTTTCCAGGTTGCTTGGTTGGCCAAAAAGGGCGTATGCGTTTTTTCCTGAATATATTCAGGAAAAAACGCATACGCCCTTTTTGGCCAAGGGCATCATTGTCAACGTTTTGCCGCTTTTCATGTGCTTTAAAGGCGATTCGAATCTACCTCCTGAAATCTGTTTCCTGCAATTCTGCCTTGATTTCAATTCCTCGTCTTTGCCTTCCCTCAATATATTTGTGGACGAGAGTTATCATTTATAACTCTGCAGGTTTGTGAATTGCAGTGCCCTGAAGCTCCATTTTACAACTCGCTTTTTTGGGAGCTGGCCGCAAAAGCGCAGGATGGATTCAGGCCCTGTTCTGGTTCCGGGGGGCAGGCTGAGCCTGTGGTTAATTCTTCTTCCTGATGGAAAATAGAGTGACCTGTGCCTGTCCCAACACCAAGAGCTAGTCTCTCATTTTTTCCCCGTCTTCCCGTTCATGCTCAGGACAAAGTGCAACCTGTACGGAACAGGAGGTTAAAGGTGCTGATGCTCCAAGTAGGGAGATTGCTAGTAAAGTGGCTGGAATTGTGAACCCGAGAACAAAGAGATGAGAAATGAGGTGCATTATAGAAACCTTTCCCCATCACACGGTGTACCATCTTCTGGGTTTCTCATGCATGTTTTCGATGTAGGAAGATGCCCTTGAACCTGGAGATTTGGGACCCATGCGATGGGTACCACGCAGTATTACTTTAAAGGGTCTGCATTTGCTCACCCAACCTCACCAAACCTCTCAGCCCCAAGAGTGTCCACCCTTATGTCTCATCCAGCTGTGGGTCTAGATATGGTCAATCCAGTTTGCATCACAGCCCCTGAACAAATTGTGTAAGAATGTCTCTCTCTTTCACTGTCTTTGTTTCATGGGTTTTTAAAAGTAATTTCTTTTTATAATGGGGTTTAGCTGCTTTTCACGGCTGTGTTTATGCCGCTTTACACCCACTTGACACACTAACAGAGAGATATCAATACATAGGTTTTAAGATTATTACTAGTCAGATATATTCTTGTGCGGTGAATCGGGCGTGTTGAGTCCAGTTCTCTGAGCAAGGAGTAGGTCTTGTCTATTACATATTGGGTTTATGGAACGGTATCTGAGCTAATTTGAAACTCTTGTTTTATGTATCACCCCACCTCACCTTTCCCGTTAAGCAGCCATAGTGTGTTTTCTGCATGTGTGACTCTGTTCTGTTTTGTAATTCAGTTCAAGTGTAGCGGTTTTTACATTCCCTCTATAAGTGACACCTTATGAGAAGTGTCCTTTTCTGTGTGACTTATTTCACTTAGAATCGTCGTACCTAAATCCACTCATCATGCTGCTACTAGCCTTATGACATTGATTTCATGGCTGAGTGATATTCCATTGTACATAAGGACCACAACTTTTGTATCCATTTTTCACTTTCCTGGGATATGTAAGGTGGAATGAAGTGGAGGTCCTTGTCAACAGAGCAGCCCTAAACTTTGGGGTGCTTGTGTCTTGCTGATTTTTAATTTTCCCACTTTATACCCCCATGCGTGGAAGTGCCCTATGCTCTCTAAGCTGTGTTTTTTAGATGTTTCAGGACACACCGTACACTTCTCCAGAGTTGCTGTTGGCAATTTACATCCCGCCCATCAGTGTAGCAAGGCTCCCATTTCTCCATGGCCTGTCCTGCATTTCTGGTTTTGACACTTTTTTCAGCATGGCCCTTTTGACCGATGGGAAGCGAGACTTCTTTGTAGCGCTGATTTGCCTTTCCAGGTTGCTTGGTTGGCCAAAAAGGGCGTATGCGTTTTTTCCTGAATATATTCAGGAAAAAACGCATACGCCCTTTTTGGCCAAGGGCATCATTGTCAACGTTTTGCCGCTTTTTATGTGCTTTAAAGGCGATTCGAATCTGCCTCCTGAAATCTGTTTCCTGCAATTCTGCCTTGATTTCAATTCCTCGTCTTTGCCTTCCCTCAATATATTTGTGGACGAGAGTTATCATTTATAACTCTGCAGGCTTGTGAATTGCAGTGCCCTGAAGCTCCATTTTACAACTCGCTTTTTTGGGAGCTGGCCGCAAAAGCGCAGGATGGCTTCAGGCCCTTTTCTGGTTCCGGGGGGCAGGCTGAGCCTGTGGTTAATTCTTCTTCCTGATGGGAAAATAGAGTGACCCGTGCCTGTCCCAACACCAAGAGCTAGTCTCTCATTTTTTCCCCGTCTTCCCGTTCATCCTCAGGACAAATTGCAACCTGTACAAAACAGGAGGTTAAAGGTGCTGATGCTCCAAGTAGGGAGATTGCTAGTAAAGTGGCTGCAATTGCGAGCCCGAGAACAAGGAGATGAGAAATGAGGTGCGTTTTAGAAACCTTTCCCCATCACACAGTGTACCATCTTCTGGGTTTCTCATGCATGTTTTCGATGTAGGAAGATGCCCTTGAACCTGGAGATTTGGGACCCATGCGATGGGTACCACGCAGTATTACTTTAAAGGGTCTGCGTTTGCTCACCCAACCTCACCAAACCTCTCAGCCCCAAGAGTGTCCACCCTTATGTCTCATCCAGCTGTGGGTCTAGATATGGTCCATCCAGTTTGCATCACAGCCCCTGAACGAATTGTGTAAGAATTTCTCTCTCTTTCACTGTCTTTGTTTCATGGGTTTTTAAAAGTAATTTCTTTTTATAATGGGGTTTAGCTGCTTTTCACAGCTGTGTTTATGCCGCTTTACACCCACTTGACACACTAACAGAGAGATATCAATACATAGGTTTTAAGATTATTACTAGTCAGATATATTCTTGTGCGGTGAATCGGGCGTGTTGAGTCCAGTTCTCTGAGCAAGGAGTAGGTCTTGTCTATTACATATTGGGTTTATTGAACGGTATCTGAGCTCATTTGAAACTCTTGTTTTATGTATCACCCCACCTCACCTTTCCCTTTAAGCAGCCATAGTGTGTTTTCTGCATGTGTGACTCTGTTCTGTTTTGTAATTCAGTTCAAATGTAACGGTTTTTACATTCCCTCTATAAGTGACACCATATGAGAAGTGTCCTTTTCTGTGTGACTTATTTCACTTAGAATCGTCGTACCTAAATCCACTCATCATGCTGCTACTAGCCTTATGACATTGATTTCATGGCTGAGTGATATTCCATTGTACATAAGGACCACAACTTTTGTATCCATTTTTCACTTTCCTGGGATATGTAAGGTGGAATGAAGTGGAGGTCCTTGTCAACAGAGCAGCCCTAAACTTTGGGGTGCTTGTGTCTTGCTGATTTTTAATTTTCCCACTTTATACCCCCATGCGTGGAAGTGCCCTATGCTCTCTAAGCTGTGTTTTTTAGATGTTTCAGGACACACCGTACACTTCTCCAGAGTGGCTGTTGGCAATTTACATCCCGCCCATCAGTGTAGCAAGGCTCCCATTTCTCCATGGCCTGTCCTGCATTTCTGGTTTTGACACTTTTTTCAGCATGGCCCTTTTGACCGATGGGAAGCGAGACTTCTTTGTAGCGCTGATTTGCCTTTCCAGGTTGCTTGGTTGGCCAAAAAGGGCGTATGCGTTTTTTCCTGAATATATTCAGGAAAAAACGCATACGCCCTTTTTGGCCAAGGGCATCATTGTCAACGTTTTGCCGCTTTTCATGTGCTTTAAAGGCGATTCGAATCTACCTCCTGAAATCTGTTTCCTGCAATTCTGCCTTGATTTCAATTCCTCGTCTTTGCCTTCCCTCAATATATTTGTGGACGAGAGTTATCATTTATAACTCTGCAGGTTTGTGAATTGCAGTGCCCTGAAGCTCCATTTTACAACTCGCTTTTTTGGGAGCTGGCCGCAAAAGCGCAGGATGGCTTCAGGTCCTGTTCTGGTTCCGGGGGGCAGGCTGAGCCTGTGGTTAATTCTTCTTCCTGATGGGAAAATAGAGTGACCCGTGCCTGTCCCAACACCAAGAGCTAGTCTCTCATTTTTTCCCCGTCTTCCCGTTCATCCTCAGGACAAATTGCAACCTGTACAAAACAGGAGGTTAAAGGTGCTGATGCTCCAAGTAGGGAGATTGCTAGTAAAGTGGCTGCAATTGCGAGCCCGAGAACAAGGAGATGAGAAATGAGGTGCGTTTTAGAAACCTTTCCCCATCACACGGTGTACCATCTTCTGGGTTTCTCATGCATGTTTTCGATGTAGGAAGATGCCCTTGAACCTGGAGATTTGGGACCCATGCGATGGGTACCACGCAGTATTACTTTAAAGGGTCTGCGTTTGCTCACCCAACCTCACCAAACCTCTCAGCCCCAAGAGTGTCCACCCTTATGTCTCATCCAGCTGTGGGTCTAGATATGGTCAATCCAGTTTGCATCACAGCCCCTGAACGAATTGTGTAAGAATTTCTCTCTCTTTCACTGTCTTTGTTTCATGGGTTTTTAAAAGTAATTTCTTTTTATAATGGGGTTTAGCTGCTTTTCACGGCTGTGTTTATGCCGCTTTACACCCACTTGACACACTAACAAAGAGATATCAATACATAGGTTTTAAGATTATTACTAGTCAGATATATTCTTGTGCGGTGAATCGGGCGTGTTGAGTCCAGTTCTCTGAGCCAGGAGTAGGTCTTGTCTATTACATATTGGGTTTATGGAACGGTATCTTAGCTAATTTGAAACTCTTGTTTTATGTATCACCCCACCTCACCTTTCCCGTTAAGCAGCCATAGTGTGTTTTCTGCATGTGTGACTCTGTTCTGTTTTGTAATTCAGTTCAAGTGTAACGGTTTTTACATTCCCTCTATAAGAGACACCATATGAGAAGTGTCCTTTTCTGTGTGACTTATTTCACTTAGAATCGTCGTACCTAAATCCACTCATCATGCTGCTACTAGCCTTATGACATTGATTTCATGGCTGAGTGATATTCCATTGTACATAAGGACCACAACTTTTGTATCCATTTTTCACTTTCCTGGGATATGTAAGGTGGAATGAAGTGGAGGTCCTTGTCAACAGAGCAGCCCTAAACTTTGGGGTGTTTGTGTCTTGCTGATTTTTAATTTTCCCACTTTATACCCCCATGCATGGAAGTGCCCTATGCTCTCTAAGCTGTGTTTTTTAGATATTTCAGGACACACCGTACACTTCTGCAGAGTGGCTGTTGGCAATTTACATCCCGCCCATCAGTGTAGCAAGGCTCCCATTTCTCCATGGCCTGTCCTGCATTTCTGGTTTTGACACTTTTTTCAGCATGGCCCTTTTGACCGATGGGAAGCGAGACTTCTTTGTAGCGCTGATTTGCCTTTCCAGGTTGCTTGGTTGGCCAAAAAGGGCGTATGCGTTTTTTCCTGAATATATTCAGGAAAAAACGCATACGCCCTTTTTGGCCAAGGGCATCATTGTCAACGTTTTGCCGCTTTTCATGTGCTTTAAAGGCGATTCGAATCTACCTCCTGAAATCTGTTTCCTGCAATTCTGCCTTAATTTCAATTCCTCGTCTTTGCCTACCCTCAATATATTTGTGGACGAGAGTTATCATTTATAACTCTGCAGGTTTGTGAATTGCAGTGCCCTGAAGCTCCATTTTACAACTCGCTTTTTTGGGAGCTGGCCGCAAAAGCGCAGGATGGCTTCAGGCCCTGTTCTGGTTCCGGGGGGCAGGCTGAGCCTGTGGTTAATTCTTCTTCCTGATGGGAAAATAGAGTGACCCGTGCCTGTCCCAACACCAAGAGCTAGTCTCTCATTTTTTCCCCGTCTTCCCGTTCATCCTCAGGACAAATTGCAACCTGTACAAAACAGGAGGTTAAAGGTGCTGATGCTCCAAGTAGGGAGATTGCTAGTAAAGTGGCTGCAATTGCGAGCCCGAGAACAAGGAGATGAGAAATGAGGTGCGTTTTAGAAACCTTTCCCCATCACACGGTGTACCATCTTCTCGGTTTCTCATGCATGTTTTCGATGTAGGAAGATGCCCTTGAACATGGAGATTTGGGACCCATGCGATGGGTACCAGGCAGTATTACTTTAAAGGGTCTGCGTTTGCTCACCCAACCTCACCAAACCTCTCAGCCCCAAGAGTGTCCACCCTTATGTCTCATCCAGCTGTGGGTCTAGATATGGTCAATCCAGTTTGCATCACAGCCCCTGAACGAATTGTGTAAGAATTTCTCTCTCTTTCACTGTCTTTGTTTCATGGGTTTTTAAAAGTAATTTCTTTTTATAATGGGATTTAGCTGCTTTTCACGGCTGTGTTTATGCCGCTTTACACCCACTTGACACACTAACAGAGAGATATCAATACATAGGTTTTAAGATTATTACTAGTCAGATATATTCTTGTGCGGTGAATCGGGCGTGTTGAATCCAGTTCTCTGAGCCAGGAGTAGGTCTTGTCTATTACATATTGGGTTTATGGAACGGTATCTGAGCTCATTTGAAACTCTTGTTTTATGTATCACCCCACCTCACCTTTCCCGTTAAGCAGCCATAGTGTGTTTTCTGCATGTGTGACTCTGTTCTGTTTTGTAATTCAGTTCACGTGTAACGGTTTTTACATTCCCTCTATAAGTGACACCATATGAGAAGTGTCCTTTTCTGTGTGACTTATTTCACTTAGAATCGTCGTACCTAAATCCACTCATCATGCTGCTACTAGCCTTATGACATTGATTTCATGGCTGAGTGATATTCCATTGTACATAAGGACCACAACTTTTGTATCCATTTTTCACTTTCCTGGGATATGTAAGGTGGAATGAAGTGGAGGTCCTTGTCAACAGAGCAGCCCTAAACTTTGGGGTGCTTGTGTCTTGCTGATTTTTAATTTTCCCACTTTATACCCCCATGCGTGGAAGTGCCCTATGCTCTCTAAGCTGTGTTTTTTAGATGTTTCAGGACACACCGTACACTTCTCCAGAGTGGCTGTTGGCAATTTACATCCCGCCCATCAGTGTAGCAAGGCTCCCATTTCTCCATGGCCTGTCCTGCATTTCTGGTTTTGACACTTTTTTCAGCATGGCCCTTTTGACCGATGGGAAGCGAGACTTCTTTGTAGCGCTGATTTGCCTTTCCAGGTTGCTTGGTTGGCCAAAAAGGGCGTATGCGTTTTTTCCTGAATATATTCAGGAAAAAACGCATACGCCCTTTTTGGCCAAGGGCATCATTGTCAACGTTTTGCCGCTTTTCATGTGCTTTAAAGGCGATTCGAATCTGCCTCCTGAAATCTGTTTCCTGCAATTCTGCCTTGATTTCAATTCCTCGTCTTTGCCTTCCCTCAATATATTTGTGGACGAGAGTTATCATTTATAACTCTGCAGGCTTGTGAATTGCAGTGCCCTGAAGCTCCATTTTACAACTCGCTTTTTTGGGAGCTGGCCGCAAAAGCGCAGGATGGCTTCAGGCCCTGTTCTGGTTCCGGGGGGCAGGCTGAGCCTGTGGTTAATTCTTCTTCCTGATGGGAAAATTGAGTGACCCGTGCCTGTCCCAACACCAAGAGCTAGTCTCTCATTTTTTCCCCGTCTTCCCGTTCATCCTCAGGACAAATTGCAACCTGTACAAAACAGGAGGTTAAAGGTGCTGATGCTCCAAGTAGGGAGATTGCTAGTAAAGTGGCTGGAATTGCGAACACGAGAACAAGGAGATGAGAAATGAGGTGCGTTTTAGAAACCTTTCCCCATCACACGGTGTACCATCTTCTGGGTTTCTCATGCATGTTTTCGATGTAGGAAGATGCCCTTGAACCTGCAGATTTGGGACCCATGCGATGGGTACCACGCAGTATTACTTTAAAGGGTCTGCGTTTGCTCACCCAACCTCACCAAACCTCTCAGCCCCAAGAGTGTCCACCCTTATGTCTCATCCAGCTGTGGGTCTAGATATGGTCAATCCAGTTTGCATCACAGCCCCTGAACGAATTGTGTAAGAATTTCTCTCTCTTTCACTGTCTTTGTTTCATGGGTTTTTAAAAGTAATTTCTTTTTATAATGGGATTTAGCTGCTTTTCACAGCTGTGTTTATGCCGCTTTACACCCACTTGACACACTAACAGAGAGATATCAATACATAGGTTTTAAGATTATTACTAGTCAGATATATTCTTGTGCGGTGAATCGGGCGTGTTGAGTCCAGTTCTCTGAGCAAGGAGTAGGTCTTGTCTATTACATATTGGGTTTATGGAACGGTATCTGAGCTAATTTGAAACTCTTGTTTTATGTATCACCCCACCTCACCTTTCCCGTTAAGCAGCCATAGTGTGTTTTCTGCATGTGTGACTCTGTTCTGTTTTGTAATTCAGTTCAAGTGTAACGGTTTTTACATTCCCTCTATAAGTGACACCATATGAGATGTGTCCTTTGCTGTGTGACTTATTTCACTTAGAATCGTCGTACCTAAATCCACTCATCATGCTGCTACTAGCCTTATGACATTGATTTCATGGCTGAGTGATATTCCAATGTACATAAGGACCACAACTTTTGTATCCATTTTTCACTTTCCTGGGATATGTAAGGTGGAATGAAGTGGAGGTCCTTGTCAACAGAGCAGCCCTAAACTTTGGGGTGCTTGTGTCTTGCTGATTTTTAATTTTCCCACTTTATACCCCCATGCGTGGAAGTGCCCTATGCTCTCTAAGCTGTGTTTTTTAGATGTTTCAGGACACACCGTACACTTCTCCAGAGTGGCTGTTGGCAATTTACATCCCGCCCATCAGTGTAGCAAGGCTCCCATTTCTCCATGGCCTGTCCTGCATTTCTGGTTTTGACACTTTTTTCAGCATGGCCCTTTTGACCGATGGGAAGCGAGACTTCTTTGTAGCGCTGATTTGCCTTTCCAGGTTGCTTGGTTGGCCAAAAAGGGCGTATGCGTTTTTTCCTGAATATATTCAGGAAAAAACGCATACGCCCTTTTTGGCCAAGGGCATCATTGTCAACGTTTTGCCGCTTTTCATGTGCTTTAAAGGCGATTCGAATCTACCTCCTGAAATCTGTTTCCTGCAATTCTGCCTTGATTTCAATTCCTCGTCTTTGCCTTCCCTCAATATATTTGTGGACGAGAGTTATCATTTATAACTCTGCAGGTTTGTGAATTGCAGTGCCCTGAAGCTCCATTTTACAACTCGCTTTTTTGGGAGCTGGCCGCAAAAGCGCAGGATGGATTCAGGCCCTGTTCTGGTTCCGGGGGGCAGGCTGAGCCTGTGGTTAATTCTTCCTCCTGATGGAAAATAGAGTGACCTGTGCCTGTCCCAACACCAAGAGCTAGTCTCTCATTTTTTCCCCGTCTTCCCGTTCATGCTCAGGACAAAGTGCAACCTGTACGGAACAGGAGGTTAAAGGTGCTGATGCTCCAAGTAGGGAGATTGCTAGTAAAGTGGCTGGAATTGTGAACCCGAGAACAAAGAGATGAGAAATGAGGTGCATTATAGAAACCTTTCCGCATCACACGGTGTACCATCTTCTGGGTTTCTCATGCATGTTTTCGATGTAGGAAGATGCCCTTGAACCTGGAGATTTGGGACCCATGCGATGGGTACCACGCAGTATTACTTTAAAGGGTCTGCATTTGCTCACCCAACCTCACCAAACCTCTCAGCCCCAAGAGTGTCCACCCTTATGTCTCATCCAGCTGTGGGTCTAGATATGGTCAATCCAGTTTGCATCACAGCCCCTGAACAAATTGTGTAAGAATGTCTCTCTCTTTCACTGTCTTTGTTTCATGGGTTTTTAAAAGTAATTTCTTTTTATAATGGGGTTTAGCTGCTTTTCACGGCTGTGTTTATGCCGCTTTACACCCACTTGACACACTAACAGAGAGATATCAATACATAGGTTTTAAGATTATTACTAGTCAGATATATTCTTGTGCGGTGAATCGGGCGTGTTGAGTCCAGTTCTCTGAGCAAGGAGTAGGTCTTGTCTATTACATATTGGGTTTATGGAACGGTATCTGAGCTAATTTGAAACTCTTGTTTTATGTATCACCCCACCTCACCTTTCCCGTTAAGCAGCCATAGTGTGTTTTCTGCATGTGTGACTCTGTTCTGTTTTGTAATTCAGTTCAAGTGTAGCGGTTTTTACATTCCCTCTATAAGTGACACCTTATGAGAAGTGTCCTTTTCTGTGTGACTTATTTCACTTAGAATCGTCGTACCTAAATCCACTCATCATGCTGCTACTAGCCTTATGACATTGATTTCATGGCTGAGTGATATTCCATTGTACATAAGGACCACAACTTTTGTATTCATTTTTCACTTTCCTGGGATATGTAAGGTGGAATGAAGTGGAGGTCCTTGTCAACAGAGCAGCCCTAAACTTTGGGGTGCTTGTGTCTTGCTGATTTTTAATTTTCCCACTTTATACCCCCATGCGTGGAAGTGCCCTATGCTCTCTAAGCTGTGTTTTTTAGATGTTTCAGGACACACTGTACACTTCTCCAGAGTTGCTGTTGGCAATTTACATCCCGCCCATCAGTGTAGCAAGGCTCCCATTTCTCCATGGCCTGTCCTGCATTTCTGGTTTTGACACTTTTTTCAGCATGGCCCTTTTGACCGATGGGAAGCGAGACTTCTTTGTAGCGCTGATTTGCCTTTCCAGGTTGCTTGGTTGGCCAAAAAGGGCGTATGCGTTTTTTCCTGAATATATTCAGGAAAAAACGCATTCGCCCTTTTTGGCCAAGGGCATCATTGTCAACGTTTTGCCGCTTTTTATGTGCTTTAAAGGCGATTCGAATCTGCCTCCTGAAATCTGTTTCCTGCAATTCTGCCTTGATTTCAATTCCTCGTCTTTGCCTTCCCTCAATATATTTGTGGACGAGAGTTATCATTTATAACTCTGCAGGCTTGTGAATTGCAGTGCCCTGAAGCTCCATTTTACAACTCGCTTTTTTGGGAGCTGGCCGCAAAAGCGCAGGATGGCTTCAGGCCCTTTTCTGGTTCCGGGGGGCAGGCTGAGCCTGTGGTTAATTCTTCTTCCTGATGGGAAAATAGAGTGACCCGTGCCTGTCCCAACACCAAGAGCTAGTCTCTCATTTTTTCCCCGTCTTCCCGTTCATCCTCAGGACAAATTGCAACCTGTACAAAACAGGAGGTTAAAGGTGCTGATGCTCCAAGTAGGGAGATTGCTAGTAAAGTGGCTGCAATTGCGAGCCCGAGAACAAGGAGATGAGAAATGAGGTGCGTTTTAGAAACCTTTCCCCATCACACAGTGTACCATCTTCTGGGTTTCTCATGCATGTTTTCGATGTAGGAAGATGCCCTTGAACCTGGAGATTTGGGACCCATGCGATGGGTACCACGCAGTATTACTTTAAAGGGTCTGCGTTTGCTCACCCAACCTCACCAAACCTCTCAGCCCCAAGAGTGTCCACCCTTATGTCTCATCCAGCTGTGGGTCTAGATATGGTCCATCCAGTTTGCATCACAGCCCCTGAACGAATTGTGTAAGAATTTCTCTCTCTTTCACTGTCTTTGTTTCATGGGTTTTTAAAAGTAATTTCTTTTTATAATGGGGTTTAGCTGCTTTTCACGGCTGTGTTTATGCCGCTTTACACCCACTTGACACACTAACAGAGAGATATCAATACATAGGTTTTAAGATTATTACTAGTCAGATATATTCTTGTGCGGTGAATCGGGCGTGTTGAGTCCAGTTCTCTGAGCAAGGAGTAGGTCTTGTCTATTACATATTGGGTTTATTGAACGGTATCTGAGCTCATTTGAAACTCTTGTTTTATGTATCACCCCACCTCACCTTTCCCTTTAAGCAGCCATAGTGTGTTTTCTGCATGTGTGACTCTGTTCTGTTTTGTAATTCAGTTCAAATGTAACGGTTTTTACATTCCCTCTATAAGTGACACCATATGAGAAGTGTCCTTTTCTGTGTGACTTATTTCACTTAGAATCGTCGTACCTAAATCCACTCATCATGCTGCTACTAGCCTTATGACATTGATTTCATGGCTGAGTGATATTCCATTGTACATAAGGACCACAACTTTTGTATCCATTTTTCACTTTCCTGGGATATGTAAGGTGGAATGAAGTGGAGGTCCTTGTCAACAGAGCAGCCCTAAACTTTGGGGTGCTTGTGTCTTGCTGATTTTTAATTTTCCCACTTTATACCCCCATGCGTGGAAGTGCCCTATGCTCTCTAAGCTGTGTTTTTTAGATGTTTCAGGACACACCGTACACTTCTCCAGAGTGGCTGTTGGCAATTTACATCCCGCCCATCAGTGTAGCAAGGCTCCCATTTCTCCATGGCCTGTCCTGCATTTATGGTTTTGACACTTTTTTCAGCATGGCCCTTTTGACCGATGGGAAGCGAGACTTCTTTGTAGCGCTGATTTGCCTTTCCAGGTTGCTTGGTTGGCCAAAAAGGGCGTATGCGTTTTTTCCTGAATATATTCAGGAAAAAACGCATACGCCCTTTTTGGCCAAGGGCATCATTGTCAACGTTTTGCCGGTTTCATGTGCTTTAAAGGCGATTCGAATCTACCTCCTGAAATCTGTTTCCTGCAATTCTGCCTTGATTTCAATTCCTCGTCTTTGCCTTCCCTCAATATATTTGTGGACGAGAGTTATCATTTATAACTCTGCAGGTTTGTGAATTGCAGTGCCCTGAAGCTCCATTTTACAACTCGCTTTTTTGGGAGCTGGCCGCAAAAGCGCAGGATGGATTCAGGCCCTGTTCTGGTTCCGGGGGGCAGGCTGAGCCTGTGGTTAATTCTTCTTCCTGATGGAAAATAGAGTGACCTGTGCCTGTCCCAACACCAAGAGCTAGTCTCTCATTTTTTCCCCGTCTTCCCGTTCATGCTCAGGACAAAGTGCAACCTGTACGGAACAGGAGGTTAAAGGTGCTGTTGCTCCAAGTAGGGAGATTGCTAGTAAAGTGGCTGGAATTGTGAACCCGAGAACAAAGAGATGAGAAATGAGGTGCATTATAGAAACCTTTCCCCATCACACGGTGTACCATCTTCTGGGTTTCTCATGCATGTTTTCGATGTAGGAAGATGCCCTTGAACCTGGAGATTTGGGACCCATGCGATGGGTATCACGCAGTATTACTTTAAAGGGTCTGCATTTGCTCACCCAACCTCACCAAACCTCTCAGCCCCAAGAGTGTCCACCCTTATGTCTCATCCAGCTGTGGGTCTAGATATGGTCAATCCAGTTTGCATCACAGCCCCTGAACAAATTGTGTAAGAATGTCTCTCTCTTTCACTGTCTTTGTTTCATGGGTTTTTAAAAGTAATTTCTTTTTATAATGGGGTTTAGCTGCTTTTCACGGCTGTGTTTATGCCGCTTTACACCCACTTGACACACTAACAGAGAGATATCAATACATAGGTTTTAAGATTATTACTAGTCAGATATATTCTTGTGCGGTGAATCGGGCGTGTTGAGTCCAGTTCTCTGAGCAAGGAGTAGGTCTTGTCTATTACATATTGGGTTTATGGAACGGTATCTGAGCTAATTTGAAACTCTTGTTTTATGTATCACCCCACCTCACCTTTCCCGTTAAGCAGCCATAGTGTGTTTTCTGCATGTGTGACTCTGTTCTGTTTTGTAATTCAGTTCAAGTGTAGCGGTTTTTACATTCCCTCTATAAGTGACACCTTATGAGAAGTGTCCTTTTCTGTGTGACTTATTTCACTTAGAATCGTCGTACCTAAATCCACTCATCATGCTGCTACTAGCCTTATGACATTGATTTCATGGCTGAGTGATATTCCATTGTACATAAGGACCACAACTTTTGTATCCATTTTTCACTTTCCTGGGATATGTAAGGTGGAATGAAGTGGAGGTCCTTGTCAACAGAGCAGCCCTAAACTTTGGGGTGCTTGTGTCTTGCTGATTTTTAATTTTCCCACTTTATACCCCCATGCGTGGAAGTGCCCTATGCTCTCTAAGCTGTGTTTTTTAGATGTTTCAGGACACACCGTACACTTCTCCAGAGTTGCTGTTGGCAATTTACATCCCGCCCATCAGTGTAGCAAGGCTCCCATTTCTCCATGGCCTGTCCTGCATTTCTGGTTTTGACACTTTTTTCAGCATGGCCCTTTTGACCGATGGGAAGCGAGACTTCTTTGTAGCGCTGATTTGCCTTTCCAGGTTGCTTGGTTGGCCAAAAAGGGCGTATGCGTTTTTTCCTGAATATATTCAGGAAAAAACGCATACGCCCTTTTTGGCCAAGGGCATCATTGTCAACGTTTTGCCGCTTTTTATGTGCTTTAAAGGCGATTCGAATCTGCCTCCTGAAATCTGTTTCCTGCAATTCTGCCTTGATTTCAATTCCTCGTCTTTGCCTTCCCTCAATATATTTGTGGACGAGAGTTATCATTTATAACTCTGCAGGCTTGTGAATTGCAGTGCCCTGAAGCTCCATTTTACAACTCGCTTTTTTGGGAGCTGGCCGCAAAAGCGCAGGATGGCTTCAGGCCCTGTTCTGGTTCCGGGGGGCAGGCTGAGCCTGTGGTTAATTCTTCTTCCTGATGGGAAAATTGAGTGACCCGTGCCTGTCCCAACACCAAGAGCTAGTCTCTCATTTTTTCCCCGTCTTCCCGTTCATCCTCAGGACAAATTGCAACCTGTACAAAACAGGAGGTTAAAGGTGCTGATGCTCCAAGTAGGGAGATTGCTAGTAAAGTGGCTGGAATTGCGAACACGAGAACAAGGAGATGAGAAATGAGGTGCGTTTTAGAAACCTTTCCCCATCACACGGTGTACCATCTTCTGGGTTTCTCATGCATGTTTTCGATGTAGGAAGATGCCCTTGAACCTGGAGATTTGGGACCCATGCGATGGGTACCACGCAGTATTACTTTAAAGGGTCTGCGTTTGCTCACCCAACCTCACCAAACCTCTCAGCCCCAAGAGTGTCCACCCTTATGTCTCATCCAGCTGTGGGTCTAGATATGGTCAATCCAGTTTGCATCACAGCCCCTGAACGAATTGTGTAAGAATTTCTCTCTCTTTCACTGTCTTTGTTTCATGGGTTTTTAAAAGTAATTTCTTTTTATAATGGGATTTAGCTGCTTTTCACAGCTGTGTTTATGCCGCTTTACACCCACTTGACACACTAACAGAGAGATATCAATACATAGGTTTTAAGATTATTACTAGTCAGATATATTCTTGTGCGGTGAATCGGGCGTGTTGAGTCCAGTTCTCTGAGCAAGGAGTAGGTCTTGTCTATTACATATTGGGTTTATGGAACGGTATCTGAGCTAATTTGAAACTCTTGTTTTATGTATCACCCCACCTCACCTTTCCCGTTAAGCAGCCATAGTGTGTTTTCTGCATGTGTGACTCTGTTCTGTTTTGTAATTCAGTTCAAGTGTAACGGTTTTTACATTCCCTCTATAAGTGACACCATATGAGATGTGTCCTTTGCTGTGTGACTTATTTCACTTAGAATCGTCGTACCTAAATCCACTCATCATGCTGCTACTAGCCTTATGACATTGATTTCATGGCTGAGTGATATTCCAATGTACATAAGGACCACAACTTTTGTATCCATTTTTCACTTTCCTGGGATATGTAAGGTGGAATGAAGTGGAGGTCCTTGTCAACAGAGCAGCCCTAAACTTTGGGGTGCTTGTGTCTTGCTGATTTTTAATTTTCCCACTTTATACCCCCATGCGTGGAAGTGCCCTATGCTCTCTAAGCTGTGTTTTTTAGATGTTTCAGGACACACCGTACACTTCTCCAGAGTGGCTGTTGGCAATTTACATCCCGCCCATCAGTGTAGCAAGGCTCCCATTTCTCCATGGCCTGTCCTGCATTTCTGGTTTTGACACTTTTTTCAGCATGGCCCTTTTGACCGATGGGAAGCGAGACTTCTTTGTAGCGCTGATTTGCCTTTCCAGGTTGCTTGGTTGGCCAAAAAGTGCGTATGCGTTTTTTCCTGAATATATTCAGGAAAAAACGCATACGCCCTTTTTGGCCAAGGGCATCATTGTCAACGTTTTGCCGCTTTTCATGTGCTTTAAAGGTGATTCGAATCTACCTCCTGAAATCTGTTTCCTGCAATTCTGCCTTGATTTCAATTCCTCGTCTTTGCCTTCCCTCAATATATTTGTGGACGAGAGTTATCATTTATAACTCTGCAGGTTTGTGAATTGCAGTGCCCTGAAGCTCCATTTTACAACTCGCTTTTTTGGGAGCTGGCCGCAAAAGCGCAGGATGGATTCAGGCCCTGTTCTGGTTCCGGGGGGCAGGCTGAGCCTGTGGTTAATTCTTCTTCCTGATGGAAAATAGAGTGACCTGTGCCTGTCCCAACACCAAGAGCTAGTCTCTCATTTTTTCCCCGTCTTCCCGTTCATGCTCAGGACAAAGTGCAACCTGTACGGAACAGGAGGTTAAAGGTGCTGATGCTCCAAGTAGGGAGATTGCTAGTAAAGTGGCTGGAATTGTGAACCCGAGAACAAAGAGATGAGAAATGAGGTGCATTATAGAAACCTTTCCGCATCACACGGTGTACCATCTTCTGGGTTTCTCATGCATGTTTTCGATGTAGGAAGATGCCCTTGAACCTGGAGATTTGGGACCCATGCGATGGGTACCACGCAGTATTACTTTAAAGGGTCTGCATTTGCTCACCCAACCTCACCAAACCTCTCAGCCCCAAGAGTGTCCACCCTTATGTCTCATCCAGCTGTGGGTCTAGATATGGTCAATCCAGTTTGCATCACAGCCCCTGAACAAATTGTGTAAGAATGTCTCTCTCTTTCACTGTCTTTGTTTCATGGGTTTTTAAAAGTAATTTCTTTTTATAATGGGGTTTAGCTGCTTTTCACGGCTGTGTTTATGCCGCTTTACACCCACTTGACACACTAACAGAGAGATATCAATACATAGGTTTTAAGATTATTACTAGTCAGATATATTCTTGTGCGGTGAATCGGGCGTGTTGAGTCCAGTTCTCTGAGCAAGGAGTAGGTCTTGTCTATTACATATTGGGTTTATGGAACGGTATCTGAGCTAATTTGAAACTCTTGTTTTATGTATCACCCCACCTCACCTTTCCCGTTAAGCAGCCATAGTGTGTTTTCTGCATGTGTGACTCTGTTCTGTTTTGTAATTCAGTTCAAGTGTAGCGGTTTTTACATTCCCTCTATAAGTGACACCTTATGAGAAGTGTCCTTTTCTGTGTGACTTATTTCACTTAGAATCGTCGTACCTAAATCCACTCATCATGCTGCTACTAGCCTTATGACATTGATTTCATGGCTGAGTGATATTCCATTGTACATAAGGACCACAACTTTTGTATCCATTTTTCACTTTCCTGGGATATGTAAGGTGGAATGAAGTGGAGGTCCTTGTCAACAGAGCAGCCCTAAACTTTGGGGTGCTTGTGTCTTGCTGATTTTTAATTTTCCCACTTTATACCCCCATGCGTGGAAGTGCCCTATGCTCTCTAAGCTGTGTTTTTTAGATGTTTCAGGACACACCGTACACTTCTCCAGAGTGGCTGTTGGCAATTTACATCCCGCCCATCAGTGTAGCAAGGCTCCCATTTCTCCATGGCCTGTCCTGCATTTATGGTTTTGACACTTTTTTCAGCATGGCCCTTTTGACCGATGGGAAGCGAGACTTCTTTGTAGCGCTGATTTGCCTTTCCAGGTTGCTTGGTTGGCCAAAAAGGGCGTATGCGTTTTTTCCTGAATATATTCAGGAAAAAACGCATACGCCCTTTTTGGCCAAGGGCATCATTGTCAACGTTTTGCCGCTTTTCATGTGCTTTAAAGGCGATTCGAATCTACCTCCTGAAATCTGTTTCCTGCAATTCTGCCTTGATTTCAATTCCTCGTCTTTGCCTTCCCTCAATATATTTGTGGACGAGAGTTATCATTTATAACTCTGCAGGTTTGTGAATTGCAGTGCCCTGAAGCTCCATTTTACAACTCGCTTTTTTGGGAGCTGGCCGCAAAAGCGCAGGATGGATTCAGGCCCTGTTCTGGTTCCGGGGGGCAGGCTGAGCCTGTGGTTAATTCTTCTTCCTGATGGAAAATAGAGTGACCTGTGCCTGTCCCAACACCAAGAGCTAGTCTCTCATTTTTTCCCCGTCTTCCCGTTCATGCTCAGGACAAAGTGCAACCTGTACGGAACAGGAGGTTAAAGGTGCTGATGCTCCAAGTAGGGAGATTGCTAGTAAAGTGGCTGGAATTGTGAACCCGAGAACAAAGAGATGAGAAATGAGGTGCATTATAGAAACCTTTCCCCATCACACGGTGTACCATCTTCTGGGTTTCTCATGCATGTTTTCGATGTAGGAAGATGCCCTTGAACCTGGAGATTTGGGACCCATGCGATGGGTACCACGCAGTATTACTTTAAAGGGTCTGCATTTGCTCACCCAACCTCACCAAACCTCTCAGCCCCAAGAGTGTCCACCCTTATGTCTCATCCAGCTGTGGGTCTAGATATGGTCAATCCAGTTTGCATCACAGCCCCTGAACAAATTGTGTAAGAATGTCTCTCTCTTTCACTGTCTTTGTTTCATGGGTTTTTAAAAGTAATTTCTTTTTATAATGGGGTTTAGCTGCTTTTCACGGCTGTGTTTATGCCGCTTTACACCCACTTGACACACTAACAGAGAGATATCAATACATAGGTTTTAAGATTATTACTAGTCAGATATATTCTTGTGCGGTGAATCGGGCGTGTTGAGTCCAGTTCTCTGAGCAAGGAGTAGGTCTTGTCTATTACATATTGGGTTTATGGAACGGTATCTGAGCTAATTTGAAACTCTTGTTTTATGTATCACCCCACCTCACCTTTCCCGTTAAGCAGCCATAGTGTGTTTTCTGCATGTGTGACTCTGTTCTGTTTTGTAATTCAGTTCAAGTGTAACGGTTTTTACATTCCCTCTATAAGTGACACCATATGAGATGTGTCCTTTGCTGTGTGACTTATTTCACTTAGAATCGTCGTACCTAAATCCACTCATCATGCTGCTACTAGCCTTATGACATTGATTTCATGGCTGAGTGATATTCCAATGTACATAAGGACCACAACTTTTGTATCCATTTTTCACTTTCCTGGGATATGTAAGGTGGAATGAAGTGGAGGTCCTTGTCAACAGAGCAGCCCTAAACTTTGGGGTGCTTGTGTCTTGCTGATTTTTAATTTTCCCACTTTATACCCCCATGCGTGGAAGTGCCCTATGCTCTCTAAGCTGTGTTTTTTAGATGTTTCAGGACACACCGTACACTTCTCCAGAGTGGCTGTTGGCAATTTACATCCCGCCCATCAGTGTAGCAAGGCTCCCATTTCTCCATGGCCTGTCCTGCATTTATGGTTTTGACACTTTTTTCAGCATGGCCCTTTTGACCGATGGGAAGCGAGACTTCTTTGTAGCGCTGATTTGCCTTTCCAGGTTGCTTGGTTGGCCAAAAAGGGCGTATGCGTTTTTTCCTGAATATATTCAGGAAAAAACGCATACGCCCTTTTTGGCCAAGGGCATCATTGTCAAAGTTTTGCCGCTTTTCATGTGCTTTAAAGGCGATTCGAATCTGCCTCCTGAAATCTGTTTCCTGCAATTCTGCCTTGATTTCAATTCCTCGTCTTTGCCTTCCCTCAATATATTTGTGGACGAGAGTTATCATTTATAACTCTGCAGGCTTGTGAATTGCAGTGCCCTGAAGCTCCATTTTACAACTCGCTTTTTTGGGAGCTGGCCGCAAAAGCGCAGGATGGCTTCAGGCCCTGTTCTGGTTCCGGGGGGCAGGCTGAGCCTGTGGTTAATTCTTCTTCCTGATGGGAAAATTGAGTAACCTGTGCCTGTCCCAACACCAAGAGCTAGTCTCTCATTTTTTCCCCGTCTTCCCGTTCATCCTCAGGACAAATTGCAAACTGTACGGAACAGGAGGTTAAAGGTGCTGATGCTCCAAGTAGGGAGATTGCTAGTAAAGTGGCTGGAATTGCGAGCCCGAGAACAAGGAGATGAGAAATGAGGTGCGTTTTAGAAACCTTTCCCCATCACACGGTGTACCATCTTCTGGGATTCTCATGCATGTTTTCGATGTAGGAAGATGCCCTTGAACCTGGAGATTTGGGACCCATGCGATGGGTACCACGCAGTATTACTTTAAAGGGTCTGCGTTTGCTCACCCAACCTCACCAAACCTCTCAGCCCCAAGAGTGTCCACCCTTATGTCTCATCCAGCTGTGGGTCTAGATATGGTCAATCCAATTTGCATCACAGCCCCTGAACAAATTGTGTAAGAATTTCTCTCTCTTTCACTGTCTTTGTTTCATGGGTTTTTAAAAGTAATTTCTTTTTATAATGGGGTTTAGCTGCTTTTCACGGCTGTGTTTATGCCGCTTTACACCCACTTGACACACTAACAGAGAGATATCAATACATAGGTTTTAAGATTATTACTAGTCAGATATATTCTTGTGCGGTGAATCGGGCGTGTTGAGTCCAGTTCTCTGAGCAAGGAGTAGGTCTTGTCTATTACATATTGGGTTTATGGAACGGTATCTGAGCTAATTTGAAACTCTTGTTTTATGTATCACCCCACCTCACCTTTCCCGTTAAGCAGCCATAGTGTGTTTTCTGCATGTGTGACTCTGTTCTGTTTTGTAATTCAGTTCAAGTGTAACGGTTTTTACATTCCCTCTATAAGTGACACCTTATGAGAAGTGTCCTTTTCTGTGTGACTTATTTCACTTAGAATCGTCGTACCTAAATCCACTCATCATGCTGCTACTAGCCTTATGACATTGATTTCATGGCTGAGTGATATTCCATTGTACATAAGGACCACAACTTTTGTATCCATTTTTCACTTTCCTGGGATATGTAAGGTGGAATGAAGTGGAGGTCCTTGTCAACAGAGCAGCCCTAAACTTTGGGGTGCTTGTGTCTTGCTGATTTTTAATTTTCCCACTTTATACCCCCATGCATGGAAGTGCCCTATGCTCTCTAAGCTGTGTTTTTTAGATGTTTCAGGACACACCGTACACTTCTCCAGAGTGGCTGTTGGCAATTTACATCCCGCCCATCAGTGTAGCAAGGCTCCCATTTCTCCATGGCCTGTCCTGCATTTCTGGTTTTGACACTTTTTTCAGCATGGCCCTTTTGACCGATGGGAAGCGAGACTTCTTTGTAGCGCTGATTTGCCTTTCCAGGTTGCTTGGTTGGCCAAAAAGGGCGTATGCGTTTTTTCCTGAATATATTCAGGAAAAAACGCATACGCCCTTTTTGGCCAAGGGCATCATTGTCAACGTTTTGCCGCTTTTCATGTGCTTTAAAGGCGATTCGAATCTACCTCCTGAAATCTGTTTCCTGCAATTCTGCCTTGATTTCAATTCCTCGTCTTTGCCTTCCCTCAATATATTTGTGGACGAGAGTTATCATTTATAACTCTGCAGGTTTGTGAATTGCAGTGCCCTGAAGCTCCATTTTACAACTCGCTTTTTTGGGAGCTGGCCGCAAAAGCGCAGGATGGATTCAGGCCCTGTTCTGCTTCCGGGGGGCAGGCTGAGCCTGTGGTTAATTCTTCTTCCTGATGGGAAAATAGAGTGACCCGTGCCTGTCCCAACACCAAGAGCTAGTCTCTCATTTTTTCCCCGTCTTCCCGTTCATGCTCAGGACAAATTGCAACCTGTACGGAACAGGAGGTTAAAGGTGCTGATGCTCCAAGTAGGGAGATTGCTAGTAAAGTGTCTGGAATTGCGAACCCGAGAACAAAGAGATGAGAAATGAGGTGCGTTTTAGAAACCTTTCCCCATCACACGGTGTACCATCTTCTGGGTTTCTCATGCATGTTTTCGATGTAGGAAGATGCCCTTGAACCTGGAGATTTGGGACCCATGCGATGGGTACCACGCAGTATTACTTTAAAGGGTCTGCGTTTGCTCACCCAACCTCACCAAACCTCTCAGCCCCAAGAGTGTCCACCCTTATGTCTCATTCAGCTGTGGGTCTAGATATGGTCAATCCAGTTTGCATCACAGCCCCTGAACGAATTGTGTAAGAATTTCTCTCTCTTTCACTGTCTTTGTTTCATGGGTTTTTAAAAGTAATTTCTTTTTATAATGGGGTTTAGCTGCTTTTCACGGCTGTGTTTATGCCGCTTTACACCCACTTGACACACTAACAGAGAGATATCAATACATAGGTTTTAAGATTATTACTAGTCAGATATATTCTTGTGCGGTGAATCGGGCGTGTTGAGTCCAGTTCTCTGAGCCAGGAGTAGGTCTTGTCTATTACATATTGGGTTTATGGAACGGTATCTGAGCTCATTTGAAACTCTTGTTTTATGTATCACCCCACCTCACCTTTCCCGTTAAGCAGCCATAGTGTGTTTTCTGCATGTGTGACTCTGTTCTGTTTTGTAATTCAGTTCAAGTGTAACGGTTTTTACATTCGCTCTATAAGTGACACCATATGAGAAGTGTCCTTTGCTGTGTGACTTATTTCACTTAGAATCGTCGTACCTAAATCCACTCATCATGCTGCTACTAGCCTTATGACATTGATTTCATGGCTGAGTGATATTCCATTGTACATAAGGACCACAACTTTTGTATCCATTTTTCACTTTCCTGGGATATGTAAGGTGGAATGAAGTGGAGGTCCTTGTCAACAGAGCAGCCCTAAACTTTGGGGTGCTTGTGTCTTGCTGATTTTTAATTTTCCCACTTTATACCCCCATGCGTGGAAGTGCCCTATGCTCTCTAAGCTGTGTTTTTTAGATGTTTCAGGACACACCGTACACTTCTCCAGAGTGGCTGTTGGCAATTTACATCCCGCCCATCAGTGTAGCAAGGCTCCCATTTCTCCATGGCCTGTCCTGCATTTCTGGTTTTGACACTTTTTTCAGCATGGCCCTTTTGACCGATGGGAAGCGAGACTTCTTTGTAGCGCTGATTTGCCTTTCCAGGTTGCTTGGTTGGCCAAAAAGGGCGTATGCGTTTTTTCCTGAATATATTCAGGAAAAAACGCATACGCCCTTTTTGGCCAAGGGCATCATTGTCAACGTTTTGCTGCTTTTCATGTGCTTTAAAGGCGATTCGAATCTACCTCCTGAAATCTCTTTCCTGCAATTCTGCCTTGATTTCAATTCCTCGTCTTTGCCTTCCCTCAATATATTTGTGGACGAGAGTTATCATTTATAACTCTGCAGGCTTGTGAATTGCAGTGCCCTGAAGCTCCATTTTACAACTCGCTTTTTTGGGAGCTGGCCGCAAAAGCGCAGGATGGCTTCAGGCCCTTTTCTGGTTCCGGGGGGCAGGCTGAGCCTGTGGTTAATTCTTCTTCCTGATGGGAAAATAGAGTGACCCGTGCCTGTCCCAACACCAAGAGCTAGTCTCTCATTTTTTCCCCGTCTTCCCGTTCATCCTCAGGACAAATTGCAACCTGTACAAAACAGGAGGTTAAAGGTGCTGATGCTCCAAGTAGGGAGATTGCTAGTAAAGTGGCTGCAATTGCGAGCCCGAGAACAAGGAGATGAGAAATGAGGTGCGTTTTAGAAACCTTTCCCCATCACACAGTGTACCATCTTCTGGGTTTCTCATGCATGTTTTCGATGTAGGAAGATGCCCTTGAACCTGGAGATTTGGGACCCATGCGATGGGTACCACGCAGTATTACTTTAAAGGGTCTGCGTTTGCTCACCCAACCTCACCAAACCTCTCAGCCCCAAGAGTGTCCACCCTTATGTCTCATCCAGCTGTGGGTCTAGATATGGTCCATCCAGTTTGCATCACAGCCCCTGAACGAATTGTGTAAGAATTTCTCTCTCTTTCACTGTCTTTGTTTCATGGGTTTTTAAAAGTAATTTCTTTTTATAATGGGGTTTAGCTGCTTTTCACAGCTGTGTTTATGCCGCTTTACACCCACTTGACACACTAACAGAGAGATATCAATACATAGGTTTTAAGATTATTACTAGTCAGATATATTCTTGTGCGGTGAATCGGGCGTGTTGAGTCCAGTTCTCTGAGCAAGGAGTAGGTCTTGTCTATTACATATTGGGTTTATTGAACGGTATCTGAGCTCATTTGAAACTCTTGTTTTATGTATCACCCCACCTCACCTTTCCCTTTAAGCAGCCATAGTGTGTTTTCTGCATGTGTGACTCTGTTCTGTTTTGTAATTCAGTTCAAATGTAACGGTTTTTACATTCCCTCTATAAGTGACACCATATGAGAAGTGTCCTTTTCTGTGTGACTTATTTCACTTAGAATCGTCGTACCTAAATCCACTCATCATGCTGCTACTAGCCTTATGACATTGATTTCATGGCTGAGTGATATTCCATTGTACATAAGGACCACAACTTTTGTATCCATTTTTCACTTTCCTGGGATATGTAAGGTGGAATGAAGTGGAGGTCCTTGTCAACAGAGCAGCCCTAAACTTTGGGGTGCTTGTGTCTTGCTGATTTTTAATTTTCCCACTTTATACCCCCATGCGTGGAAGTGCCCTATGCTCTCTAAGCTGTGTTTTTTAGATGTTTCAGGACACACCGTACACTTCTCCAGAGTGGCTGTTGGCAATTTACATCCCGCCCATCAGTGTAGCAAGGCTCCCATTTCTCCATGGCCTGTCCTGCATTTCTGGTTTTGACACTTTTTTCAGCATGGCCCTTTTGACCGATGGGAAGCGAGACTTCTTTGTAGCGCTGATTTGCCTTTCCAGGTTGCTTGGTTGGCCAAAAAGGGCGTATGCGTTTTTTCCTGAATATATTCAGGAAAAAACGCATACGCCCTTTTTGGCCAAGGGCATCATTGTCAACGTTTTGCCGCTTTTCATGTGCTTTAAAGGCGATTCGAATCTACCTCCTGAAATCTGTTTCCTGCAATTCTGCCTTGATTTCAATTCCTCGTCTTTGCCTTCCCTCAATATATTTGTGGACGAGAGTTATCATTTATAACTCTGCAGGTTTGTGAATTGCAGTGCCCTGAAGCTCCATTTTACAACTCGCTTTTTTGGGAGCTGGCCGCAAAAGCGCAGGATGGATTCAGGCCCTGTTCTGGTTCCGGGGGGCAGGCTGAGCCTGTGGTTAATTCTTCTTCCTGATGGAAAATAGAGTGACCTGTGCCTGTCCCAACACCAAGAGCTAGTCTCTCATTTTTTCCCCGTCTTCCCGTTCATGCTCAGGACAAAGTGCAACCTGTACGGAACAGGAGGTTAAAGGTGCTGATGCTCCAAGTAGGGAGATTGCTAGTAAAGTGGCTGGAATTGTGAACCCGAGAACAAAGAGATGAGAAATGAGGTGCATTATAGAAACCTTTCCCCATCACACGGTGTACCATCTTCTGGGTTTCTCATGCATGTTTTCGATGTAGGAAGATGCCCTTGAACCTGGAGATTTGGGACCCATGCGATGGGTACCACGCAGTATTACTTTAAAGGGTCTGCATTTGCTCACCCAACCTCACCAAACCTCTCAGCCCCAAGAGTGTCCACCCTTATGTCTCATCCAGCTGTGGGTCTAGATATGGTCAATCCAGTTTGCATCACAGCCCCTGAACAAATTGTGTAAGAATGTCTCTCTCTTTCACTGTCTTTGTTTCATGGGTTTTTAAAAGTAATTTCTTTTTATAATGGGGTTTAGCTGCTTTTCACGGCTGTGTTTATGCCGCTTTACACCCACTTGACACACTAACAGAGAGATATCAATACATAGGTTTTAAGATTATTACTAGTCAGATATATTCTTGTGCGGTGAATCGGGCGTGTTGAGTCCAGTTCTCTGAGCAAGGAGTAGGTCTTGTCTATTACATATTGGGTTTATGGAACGGTATCTGAGCTAATTTGAAACTCTTGTTTTATGTATCACCCCACCTCACCTTTCCCGTTAAGCAGCCATAGTGTGTTTTCTGCATGTGTGACTCTGTTCTGTTTTGTAATTCAGTTCAAGTGTAGCGGTTTTTACATTCCCTCTATAAGTGACACCTTATGAGAAGTGTCCTTTTCTGTGTGACTTATTTCACTTAGAATCGTCGTACCTAAATCCACTCATCATGCTGCTACTAGCCTTATGACATTGATTTCATGGCTGAGTGATATTCCATTGTACATAAGGACCACAACTTTTGTATCCATTTTTCACTTTCCTGGGATATGTAAGGTGGAATGAAGTGGAGGTCCTTGTCAACAGAGCAGCCCTAAACTTTGGGGTGCTTGTGTCTTGCTGATTTTTAATTTTCCCACTTTATACCCCCATGCGTGGAAGTGCCCTATGCTCTCTAAGCTGTGTTTTTTAGATGTTTCAGGACACACCGTACACTTCTCCAGAGTGGCTGTTGGCAATTTACATCCCGCCCATCAGTGTAGCAAGGCTCCCATTTCTCCATGGCCTGTCCTGCATTTCTGGTTTTGACACTTTTTTCAGGATGGCCCTTTTGACCGATGGGAAGCGAGACTTCTTTGTAGCGCTGATTTGCCTTTCCAGGTTGCTTGGTTGGCCAAAAAGGGCGTATGCGTTTTTTCCTGAATATATTCAGGAAAAAACGCATTCGCCCTTTTTGGCCAAGGGCATCATTGTCAACGTTTTGCCGCTTTTTATGTGCTTTAAAGGCGATTCGAATCTGCCTCCTGAAATCTGTTTCCTGCAATTCTGCCTTGATTTCAATTCCTCGTCTTTGCCTTCCCTCAATATATTTGTGGACGAGAGTTATCATTTATAACTCTGCAGGCTTGTGAATTGCAGTGCCCTGAAGCTCCATTTTACAACTCGCTTTTTTGGGAGCTGGCCGCAAAAGCGCAGGATGGCTTCAGGCCCTTTTCTGGTTCCGGGGGGCAGGCTGAGCCTGTGGTTAATTCTTCTTCCTGATGGGAAAATAGAGTGACCCGTGCCTGTCCCAACACCAAGAGCTAGTCTCTCATTTTTTCCCCGTCTTCCCGTTCATCCTCAGGACAAATTGCAACCTGTACAAAACAGGAGGTTAAAGGTGCTGATGCTCCAAGTAGGGAGATTGCTAGTAAAGTGGCTGCAATTGCGAGCCCGAGAACAAGGAGATGAGAAATGAGGTGCGTTTTAGAAACCTTTCCCCATCACACAGTGTACCATCTTCTGGGTTTCTCATGCATGTTTTCGATGTAGGAAGATGCCCTTGAACCTGGAGATTTGGGACCCATGCGATGGGTACCACGCAGTATTACTTTAAAGGGTCTGCGTTTGCTCACCCAACCTCACCAAACCTCTCAGCCCCAAGAGTGTCCACCCTTATGTCTCATCCAGCTGTGGGTCTAGATATGGTCCATCCAGTTTGCATCACAGCCCCTGAACGAATTGTGTAAGAATTTCTCTCTCTTTCACTGTCTTTGTTTCATGGGTTTTTAAAAGTAATTTCTTTTTATAATGGGGTTTAGCTGCTTTTCACAGCTGTGTTTATGCCGCTTTACACCCACTTGACACACTAACAGAGAGATATCAATACATAGGTTTTAAGATTATTACTAGTCAGATATATTCTTGTGCGGTGAATCGGGCGTGTTGAGTCCAGTTCTCTGAGCAAGGAGTAGGTCTTGTCTATTACATATTGGGTTTATTGAACGGTATCTGAGCTCATTTGAAACTCTTGTTTTATGTATCACCCCACCTCACCTTTCCCTTTAAGCAGCCATAGTGTGTTTTCTGCATGTGTGACTCTGTTCTGTTTTGTAATTCAGTTCAAATGTAACGGTTTTTACATTCCCTCTATAAGTGACACCATATGAGAAGTGTCCTTTTCTGTGTGACTTATTTCACTTAGAATCGTCGTACCTAAATCCACTCATCATGCTGCTACTAGCCTTATGACATTGATTTCATGGCTGAGTGATATTCCATTGTACATAAGGACCACAACTTTTGTATCCATTTTTCACTTTCCTGGGATATGTAAGGTGGAATGAAGTGGAGGTCCTTGTCAACAGAGCAGCCCTAAATTTTGGGGTGCTTGTGTCTTGCTGATTTTTAATTTTCCCACTTTATACCCCCATGCGTGGAAGTGCCCTATGCTCTCTAAGCTGTGTTTTTTAGATGTTTCAGGACACACCGTACACTTCTCCAGAGTGGCTGTTGGCAATTTACATCCCGCCCATCAGTGTAGCAAGGCTCCCATTTCTCCATGGCCTGTCCTGCATTTCTGGTTTTGACACTTTTTTCAGCATGGCCCTTTTGACCGATGGGAAGCGAGACTTCTTTGTAGCGCTGATTTGCCTTTCCAGGTTGCTTGGTTGGCCAAAAAGGGCGTATGCGTTTTTTCCTGAATATATTCAGGAAAAAACGCATACGCCCTTTTTGGCCAAGGGCATCATTGTCAAAGTTTTGCCGCTTTTCATGTGCTTTAAAGGCGATTCGAATCTGCCTCCTGAAATCTGTTTCCTGCAATTCTGCCTTGATTTCAATTCCTCGTCTTTGCCTTCCCTCAATATATTTGTGGACGAGAGTTATCATTTATAACTCTGCAGGCTTGTGAATTGCAGTGCCCTGAAGCTCCATTTTACAACTCGCTTTTTTGGGAGCTGGCCGCAAAAGCGCAGGATGGCTTCAGGCCCTGTTCTGGTTCCGGGGGGCAGGCTGAGCCTGTGGTTAATTCTTCTTCCTGATGGGAAAATTGAGTAACCTGTGCCTGTCCCAACACCAAGAGCTAGTCTCTCATTTTTTCCCCGTCTTCCCGTTCATCCTCAGGACAAATTGCAAACTGTACGGAACAGGAGGTTAAAGGTGCTGATGCTCCAAGTAGGGAGATTGCTAGTAAAGTGGCTGGAATTGCGAGCCCGAGAACAAGGAGATGAGAAATGAGGTGCGTTTTAGAAACCTTTCCCCATCACACGGTGTACCATCTTCTGGGATTCTCATGCATGTTTTCGATGTAGGAAGATGCCCTTGAACCTGGAGATTTGGGACCCATGCGATGGGTACCACGCAGTATTACTTTAAAGGGTCTGCGTTTGCTCACCCAACCTCACCAAACCTCTCAGCCCCAAGAGTGTCCACCCTTATGTCTCATCCAGCTGTGGGTCTAGATATGGTCAATCCAATTTGCATCACAGCCCCTGAACAAATTGTGTAAGAATTTCTCTCTCTTTCACTGTCTTTGTTTCATGGGTTTTTAAAAGTAATTTCTTTTTATAATGGGGTTTAGCTGCTTTTCACGGCTGTGTTTATGCCGCTTTACACCCACTTGACACACTAACAGAGAGATATCAATACATAGGTTTTAAGATTATTACTAGTCAGATATATTCTTGTGCGGTGAATCGGGCGTGTTGAGTCCAGTTCTCTGAGCAAGGAGTAGGTCTTGTCTATTACATATTGGGTTTATGGAACGGTATCTGAGCTAATTTGAAACTCTTGTTTTATGTATCACCCCACCTCACCTTTCCCGTTAAGCAGCCATAGTGTGTTTTCTGCATGTGTGACTCTGTTCTGTTTTGTAATTCAGTTCAAGTGTAACGGTTTTTACATTCCCTCTATAAGTGACACCTTATGAGAAGTGTCCTTTTCTGTGTGACTTATTTCACTTAGAATCGTCGTACCTAAATCCACTCATCATGCTGCTACTAGCCTTATGACATTGATTTCATGGCTGAGTGATATTCCATTGTACATAAGGACCACAACTTTTGTATCCATTTTTCACTTTCCTGGGATATGTAAGTTGGAATGAAGTGGAGGTCCTTGTCAACAGAGCAGCCCTAAACTTTGGGGTGCTTGTGTCTTGCTGATTTTTAATTTTCCCACTTTATACCCCCATGCATGGAAGTGCCCTATGCTCTCTAAGCTGTGTTTTTTAGATGTTTCAGGACACACCGTACACTTCTCCAGAGTGGCTGTTGGCAATTTACATCCCGCCCATCAGTGTAGCAAGGCTCCCATTTCTCCATGGCCTGTCCTGCATTTCTGGTTTTGACACTTTTTTCAGCATGGCCCTTTTGACCGATGGGAAGCGAGACTTCTTTGTAGCGCTGATTTGCCTTTCCAGGTTGCTTGGTTGGCCAAAAAGGGCGTATGCGTTTTTTCCTGAATATATTCAGGAAAAAACGCATTCGCCCTTTTTGGCCAAGGGCATCATTGTCAACGTTTTGCCGCTTTTTATGTGCTTTAAAGGCGATTCGAATCTGCCTCCTGAAATCTGTTTCCTGCAATTCTGCCTTGATTTCAATTCCTCGTCTTTGCCTTCCCTCAATATATTTGTGGACGAGAGTTATCATTTATAACTCTGCAGGCTTGTGAATTGCAGTGCCCTGAAGCTCCATTTTACAACTCGCTTTTTTGGGAGCTGGCCGCAAAAGCGCAGGATGGCTTCAGGCCCTTTTCTGGTTCCGGGGGGCAGGCTGAGCCTGTGGTTAATTCTTCTTCCTGATGGGAAAATAGAGTGACCCGTGCCTGTCCCAACACCAAGAGCTAGTCTCTCATTTTTTCCCCGTCTTCCCGTTCATCCTCAGGACAAATTGCAACCTGTACAAAACAGGAGGTTAAAGGTGCTGATGCTCCAAGTAGGGAGATTGCTAGTAAAGTGGCTGCAATTGCGAGCCCGAGAACAAGGAGATGAGAAATGAGGTGCGTTTTAGAAACCTTTCCCCATCACACAGTGTACCATCTTCTGGGTTTCTCATGCATGTTTTCGATGTAGGAAGATGCCCTTGAACCTGGAGATTTGGGACCCATGCGATGGGTACCACGCAGTATTACTTTAAAGGGTCTGCGTTTGCTCACCCAACCTCACCAAACCTCTCAGCCCCAAGAGTGTCCACCCTTATGTCTCATCCAGCTGTGGATCTAGATATGGTCCATCCAGTTTGCATCACAGCCCCTGAACGAATTGTGTAAGAATTTCTCTCTCTTTCACTGTCTTTGTTTCATGGGTTTTTAAAAGTAATTTCTTTTTATAATGGGGTTTAGCTGCTTTTCACAGCTGTGTTTATGCCGCTTTACACCCACTTGACACACTAACAGAGAGATATCAATACATAGGTTTTAAGATTATTACTAGTCAGATATATTCTTGTGCGGTGAATCGGGCGTGTTGAGTCCAGTTCTCTGAGCAAGGAGTAGGTCTTGTCTATTACATATTGGGTTTATTGAACGGTATCTGAGCTCATTTGAAACTCTTGTTTTATGTATCACCCCACCTCACCTTTCCCTTTAAGCAGCCATAGTGTATTTTCTGCATGTGTGACTCTGTTCTGTTTTGTAATTCAGTTCAAATGTAACGGTTTTTACATTCCCTCTATAAGTGACACCATATGAGAAGTGTCCTTTTCTGTGTGACTTATTTCACTTAGAATCGTCGTACCTAAATCCACTCATCATGCTGCTACTAGCCTTATGACATTGATTTCATGGCTGAGTGATATTCCATTGTACATAAGGACCACAACTTTTGTATCCATTTTTCACTTTCCTGGGATATGTAAGGTGGAATGAAGTGGAGGTCCTTGTCAACAGAGCAGCCCTAAACTTTGGGGTGCTTGTGTCTTGCTGATTTTTAATTTTCCCACTTTATACCCCCATGCGTGGAAGTGCCCTATGCTCTCTAAGCTGTGTTTTTTAGATGTTTCAGGACACACCGTACACTTCTCCAGAGTGGCTGTTGGCAATTTACATCCCGCCCATCAGTGTAGCAAGGCTCCCATTTCTCCATGGCCTGTCCTGCATTTATGGTTTTGACACTTTTTTCAGCATGGCCCTTTTGACCGATGGGAAGCGAGACTTCTTTGTAGCGCTGATTTGCCTTTCCAGGTTGCTTGGTTGGCCAAAAAGGGCGTATGCGTTTTTTCCTGAATATATTCAGGAAAAAACGCATACGCCCTTTTTGGCCAAGGGCATCATTGTCAAAGTTTTGCCGCTTTTCATGTGCTTTAAAGGCGATTCGAATCTGCCTCCTGAAATCTGTTTCCTGCAATTCTGCCTTGATTTCAATTCCTCGTCTTTGCCTTCCCTCAATATATTTGTGGACGAGAGTTATCATTTATAACTCTGCAGGCTTGTGAATTGCAGTGCCCTGAAGCTCCATTTTACAACTCGCTTTTTTGGGAGCTGGCCGCAAAAGCGCAGGATGGCTTCAGGCCCTGTTCTGGTTCCGGGGGGCAGGCTGAGCCTGTGGTTAATTCTTCTTCCTGATGGGAAAATTGAGTAACCTGTGCCTGTCCCAACACCAAGAGCTAGTCTCTCATTTTTTCCCCGTCTTCCCGTTCATCCTCAGGACAAATTGCAAACTGTACGGAACAGGAGGTTAAAGGTGCTGATGCTCCAAGTAGGGAGATTGCTAGTAAAGTGGCTGGAATTGCGAGCCCGAGAACAAGGAGATGAGAAATGAGGTGCGTTTTAGAAACCTTTCCCCATCACACGGTGTACCATCTTCTGGGATTCTCATGCATGTTTTCGATGTAGGAAGATGCCCTTGAACCTGGAGATTTGGGACCCATGCGATGGGTACCACGCAGTATTACTTTAAAGGGTCTGCGTTTGCTCACCCAACCTCACCAAACCTCTCAGCCCCAAGAGTGTCCACCCTTATGTCTCATCCAGCTGTGGGTCTAGATATGGTCAATCCAATTTGCATCACAGCCCCTGAACAAATTGTGTAAGAATTTCTCTCTCTTTCACTGTCTTTGTTTCATGGGTTTTTAAAAGTAATTTCTTTTTATAATGGGGTTTAGCTGCTTTTCACGGCTGTGTTTATGCCGCTTTACACCCACTTGACACACTAACAGAGAGATATCAATACATAGGTTTTAAGATTATTACTAGTCAGATATATTCTTGTGCGGTGAATCGGGCGTGTTGAGTCCAGTTCTCTGAGCAAGGAGTAGGTCTTGTCTATTACATATTGGGTTTATGGAACGGTATCTGAGCTAATTTGAAACTCTTGTTTTATGTATCACCCCACCTCACCTTTCCCGTTAAGCAGCCATAGTGTGTTTTCTGCATGTGTGACTCTGTTCTGTTTTGTAATTCAGTTCAAGTGTAACGGTTTTTACATTCCCTCTATAAGTGACACCTTATGAGAAGTGTCCTTTTCTGTGTGACTTATTTCACTTAGAATCGTCGTACCTAAATCCACTCATCATGCTGCTACTAGCCTTATGACATTGATTTCATGGCTGAGTGATATTCCATTGTACATAAGGACCACAACTTTTGTATCCATTTTTCACTTTCCTGGGATATGTAAGGTGGAATGAAGTGGAGGTCCTTGTCAACAGAGCAGCCCTAAACTTTGGGGTGCTTGTGTCTTGCTGATTTTTAATTTTCCCACTTTATACCCCCATGCATGGAAGTGCCCTATGCTCTCTAAGCTGTGTTTTTTAGATGTTTCAGGACACACCGTACACTTCTCCAGAGTGGCTGTTGGCAATTTACATCCCGCCCATCAGTGTAGCAAGGCTCCCATTTCTCCATGGCCTGTCCTGCATTTCTGGTTTTGACACTTTTTTCAGCATGGCCCTTTTGACCGATGGGAAGCGAGACTTCTTTGTAGCGCTGATTTGCCTTTCCAGGTTGCTTGGTTGGCCAAAAAGGGCGTATGCGTTTTTTCCTGAATATATTCAGGAAAAAACGCATACGCCCTTTTTGGCCAAGGGCATCATTGTCAACGTTTTGCCGCTTTTCATGTGCTTTAAAGGCGATTCGAATCTACCTCCTGAAATCTGTTTCCTGCAATTCTGCCTTGATTTCAATTCCTCGTCTTTGCCTTCCCTCAATATATTTGTGGACGAGAGTTATCATTTATAACTCTGCAGGTTTGTGAATTGCAGTGCCCTGAAGCTCCATTTTACAACTCGCTTTTTTGGGAGCTGGCCGCAAAAGCGCAGGATGGATTCAGGCCCTGTTCTGCTTCCGGGGGGCAGGCTGAGCCTGTGGTTAATTCTTCTTCCTGATGGGAAAATAGAGTGACCCGTGCCTGTCCCAACACCAAGAGCTAGTCTCTCATTTTTTCCCCGTCTTCCCGTTCATGCTCAGGACAAATTGCAACCTGTACGGAACAGGAGGTTAAAGGTGCTGATGCTCCAAGTAGGGAGATTGCTAGTAAAGTGGCTGGAATTGCGAACCCGAGAACAAAGAGATGAGAAATGAGGTGCGTTTTAGAAACCTTTCCCCATCACACGGTGTACCATCTTTTGGGTTTCTCATGCATGTTTTCGATGTAGGAAGATGCCCTTGAACCTGGAGATTTGGGACCCATGCGATGGGTACCACGCAGTATTACTTTAAAGGGTCTGCGTTTGCTCACCCAACCTCACCAAACCTCTCAGCCCCAAGAGTGTCCACCCTTATGTCTCATTCAGCTGTGGGTCTAGATATGGTCAATCCAGTTTGCATCACAGCCCCTGAACGAATTGTGTAAGAATTTCTCTCTCTTTCACTGTCTTTGTTTCATGGGTTTTTAAAAGTAATTTCTTTTTATAATGGGGTTTAGCTGCTTTTCACGGCTGTGTTTATGCCGCTTTACACCCACTTGACACACTAACAGAGAGATATCAATACATAGGTTTTAAGATTATTACTAGTCAGATATATTCTTGTGCGGTGAATCGGGCGTGTTGAGTCCAGTTCTCTGAGCAAGGAGTAGGTCTTGTCTATTACATATTGGGTTTATGGAACGGTATCTGAGCTAATTTGAAACTCTTGTTTTATGTATCACCCCACCTCACCTTTCCCGTTAAGCAGCCATAGTGTGTTTTCTGCATGTGTGACTCTGTTCTGTTTTGTAATTCAGTTCAAGTGTAACGGTTTTTACATTCCCTCTATAAGTGACACCATATGAGAAGTGTCCTTTGCTGTGTGACTTATTTCCCTTAGAATCGTCGTACCTAAATCCACTCATCATGCTGCTACTAGCCTTATGACATTGATTTCATGGCTGAGTGATAGTCCATTGTACATAAGGACCACAACTTTTGTATCCATTTTTCACTTTCCTGGGATATGTAAGGTGGAATGAAGTGGAGGTCCTTGTCAACAGAGCAGCCCTAAACTTTGGGGTGCTTGTGTCTTGCTGATTTTTAATTTTCCCACTTTATACCCCCATGCATGGAAGTGCCCTATGCTCTCTAAGCTGTGTTTTTTAGATGTTTCAGGACACACCGTACACTTCTCCAGAGTGGCTGTTGGCAATTTACATCCCGCCCATCAGTGTAGCAAGGCTCCCATTTCTCCATGGCCTGTCCTGCATTTCTGGTTTTGACACTTTTTTCAGCATGGCCCTTTTGACCGATGGGAAGCGAGACTTCTTTGTAGCGCTGATTTGCCTTTCCAGGTTGCTTGGTTGGCCAAAAAGGGCGTATGCGTTTTTTCCTGATTATATTTAGGAAAAAACGCATACGCCCTTTTTGGCCAAGGGCATCATTGTCAACGTTTTGCCGCTTTTCATGTGCTTTAAAGGCGATTCGAATCTACCTCCTGAAATCTGTTTCCTGCAATTCTGCCTTGATTTCAATTCCTCGTCTTTGCCTTCCCTCAATATATTTGTGGACGAGAGTTATCATTTATAACTCTGCAGGTTTGTGAATTGCAGTGCCCTGAAGCTCCATTTTACAACTCGCTTTTTTGGGAGCTGGCCGCAAAAGCGCAGGATGGATTCAGGCCCTGTTCTGCTTCCGGGGGGCAGGCTGAGCCTGTGGTTAATTCTTCTTCCTGATGGGAAAATAGAGTGACCCGTGCCTGTCCCAACACCAAGAGCTAGTCTCTCATTTTTTCCCCGTCTTCCCGTTCATGCTCAGGACAAATTGCAACCTGTACGGAACAGGAGGTTAAAGGTGCTGATGCTCCAAGTAGGGAGATTGCTAGTAAAGTGGCTGGAATTGCGAACCCGAGAACAAAGAGATGAGAAATGAGGTGCGTTTTAGAAACCTTTCCCCATCACACGGTGTACCATCTTCTGGGTTTCTCATGCATGTTTTCGATGTAGGAAGATGCCCTTGAACCTGGAGATTTGGGACCCATGCGATGGGTACCACGCAGTATTACTTTAAAGGGTCTGCGTTTGCTCACCCAACCTCACCAAACCTCTCAGCCCCAAGAGTGTCCACCCTTATGTCTCATCCAGCTGTGGGTCTAGATATGGTCAATCCAGTTTGCATCACAGCCCCTGAACGAATTGTGTAAGAATTTCTCTCTCTTTCACTGTCTTTGTTTCATGGGTTTTTAAAAGTAATTTCTTTTTATAATGGGGTTTAGCTGCTTTTCACGGCTGTGTTTATGCCGCTTTACACCCACTTGACACACTAACAGAGAGATATCAATACATAGGTTTTAAGATTATTACTAGTCAGATATATTCTTGTGCGGTGAATCGGGCGTGTTGAGTCCAGTTCTCTGAGCCAGGAGTAGGTCTTGTCTATTACATATTGGGTTTATGGAACGGTATCTGAGCTCATTTGAAACTCTTGTTTTATGTATCACCCCACCTCACCTTTCCCGTTAAGCAGCCATAGTGTGTTTTCTGCATGTGTGACTCTGTTCTGTTTTGTAATTCAGTTCAAGTGTAACGGTTTTTACATTCGCTCTATAAGTGACACCATATGAGAAGTGTCCTTTGCTGTGTGACTTATTTCACTTAGAATCGTCGTACCTAAATCCACTCATCATGCTGCTACTAGCCTTATGACATTGATTTCATGGCTGAGTGATATTCCATTGTACATAAGGACCACAACTTTTGTATCCATTTTTCACTTTCCTGGGATATGTAAGGTGGAATGAAGTGGAGGTCCTTGTCAACAGAGCAGCCCTAAACTTTGGGGTGCTTGTGTCTTGCTGATTTTTAATTTTCCCACTTTATACCCCCATGCGTGGAAGTGCCCTATGCTCTCTAAGCTGTGTTTTTTAGATGTTTCAGGACACACCGTACACTTCTCCAGAGTGGCTGTTGGCAATTTACATCCCGCCCATCAGTGTAGCAAGGCTCCCATTTCTCCATGGCCTGTCCTGCATTTCTGGTTTTGACACTTTTTTCAGCATGGCCCTTTTGACCGATGGGAAGCGAGACTTCTTTGTAGCGCTGATTTGCCTTTCCAGGTTGCTTGGTTGGCCAAAAAGGGCGTATGCGTTTTTTCCTGAATATATTCAGGAAAAAACGCATACGCCCTTTTTGGCCAAGGGCATCATTGTCAACGTTTTGCTGCTTTTCATGTGCTTTAAAGGCGATTCGAATCTACCTCCTGAAATCTCTTTCCTGCAATTCTGCCTTGATTTCAATTCCTCGTCTTTGCCTTCCCTCAATATATTTGTGGACGAGAGTTATCATTTATAGCTCTGCAGGTTTGTGAATTGCAGTGCCCTGAAGCTCCATTTTACAACTCGCTTTTTTGGGAGCTGGCCGCAAAAGCGCAGGATGGCTTCAGGCCCTGTTCTGGTTCCGGGGGGCAGGCTGAGCCTGTGGTTAATTCTTCTTCCTGATGGGAAAATTGAGTAACCTGTGCCTTTCCCAACACCAAGAGCTAGTCTCTCATTTTTTCCCCGTCTTCCCGTTCATCCTCAGGACAAATTGCAACCTGTACGGAACAGGAGGTTAAAGGTGCTGATGCTCCAAGTAGGGAGATTGCTAGTAAAGTGGCTGGAATTGCGAGCCCGAGAACAAGGAGATGAGAAATGAGGTGCGTTTTAGAAACCTTTCCCCATCACACGGTGTACCATCTTCTGGGTTTCTCATGCATGTTTTCGATTTAGGAAGATGCCCTTGAACCTGGAGATTTGGGACCCATGCGATGGGTACCACGCAGTATTACTTTAAAGGGTCTGCGTTTGCTCACCCAACCTCACCAAACCTCTCAGCCCCAAGAGTGTCCACCCTTATGTCTCATCCAGCTGTGGGTCTAGATATGGTCAATCCAATTTGCATCACAGCCACTGAACAAATTGTGTAAGAATTTCTCTCTCTTTCACTGTCTTTGTTTCATGGGTTTTTAAAAGTAATTTCTTTTTATAATGGGGTTTAGCTGCTTTTCACGGCTGTGTTTATGCCGCTTTACACCCACTTGACACACTAACAGAGAGATATCAATACATAGGTTTTAAGATTATTACTAGTCAGATATATTCTTGTGCGGTGAATCGGGCGTGTTGAGTCCAGTTCTCTGAGCAAGGAGTAGGTCTTGTCTATTACATATTGGGTTTATGGAACGGTATCTGAGCTAATTTGAAACTCTTGTTTTATGTATCACCCCACCTCACCTTTCCCGTTAAGCAGCCATAGTGTGTTTTCTGCATGTGTGACTCTGTTCTGTTTTGTAATTCAGTTCAAGTGTAACGGTTTTTACATTCCCTCTATAAGTGACACCATATGAGAAGTGTCCTTTGCTGTGTGACTTATTTCACTTAGAATCGTCGTACCTAAATCCACTCATCATGCTGCTACTAGCCTTATGACATTGATTTCATGGCTGAGTGATAGTCCATTGTACATAAGGACCACAACTTTTGTATCCATTTTTCACTTTCCTGGGATATGTAAGGTGGAATGAAGTGGAGGTCCTTGTCAACAGAGCAGCCCTAAACTTTGGGGTGCTTGTGTCTTGCTGATTTTTAATTTTCCCACTTTATACCCCCATGCATGGAAGTGCCCTATGCTCTCTAAGCTGTGTTTTTTAGATGTTTCAGGACACACCGTACACTTCTCCAGAGTGGCTGTTGGCAATTTACATCCCGCCCATCAGTGTAGCAAGGCTCCCATTTCTCCATGGCCTGTCCTGCATTTCTGGTTTTGACACTTTTTTCAGCATGGCCCTTTTGACCGATGGGAAGCGAGACTTCTTTGTAGCGCTGATTTGCCTTTCCAGGTTGCTTGGTTGGCCAAAAAGGGCGTATGCGTTTTTTCCTGAATATATTCAGGAAAAAACGCATACGCCCTTTTTGGCCAAGGGCATCATTGTCAACGTTTTGCCGCTTTTCATGTGCTTTAAAGGCGATTCGAATCTACCTCCTGAAATCTGTTTCCTGCAATTCTGCCTTGATTTCAATTCCTCGTCTTTGCCTTCCCTCAATATATTTGTGGACGAGAGTTATCATTTATAACTCTGCAGGTTTGTGAATTGCAGTGCCCTGAAGCTCCATTTTACAACTCGCTTTTTTGGGAGCTGGCCGCAAAAGCGCAGGATGGATTCAGGCCCTGTTCTGCTTCCGGGGGGCAGGCTGAGCCTGTGGTTAATTCTTCTTCCTGATGGGAAAATAGAGTGACCCGTGCCTGTCCCAACACCAAGAGCTAGTCTCTCATTTTTTCCCCGTCTTCCCGTTCATGCTCAGGACAAATTGCAACCTGTACGGAACAGGAGGTTAAAGGTGCTGATGCTCCAAGTAGGGAGATTGCTAGTAAAGTGGCTGGAATTGCGAACCCGAGAACAAAGAGATGAGAAATGAGGTGCGTTTTAGAAACCTTTCCCCATCACACGGTGTACCATCTTCTGGGTTTCTCATGCATGTTTTCGATGTAGGAAGATGCCCTTGAACCTGGAGATTTGGGACCCATGCGATGGGTACCACGCAGTATTACTTTAAAGGGTCTGCGTTTGCTCACCCAACCTCACCAAACCTCTCAGCCCCAAGAGTGTCCACCCTTATGTCTCATCCAGCTGTGGGTCTAGATATGGTCAATCCAGTTTGCATCACAGCCCCTGAACGAATTGTGTAAGAATTTCTCTCTCTTTCACTGTCTTTGTTTCATGGGTTTTTAAAAGTAATTTCTTTTTATAATGGGGTTTAGCTGCTTTTCACGGCTGTGTTTATGCCGCTTTACACCCACTTGACACACTAACAGAGAGATATCAATACATAGGTTTTAAGATTATTACTAGTCAGATATATTCTTGTGCGGTGAATCGGGCGTGTTGAGTCCAGTTCTCTGAGCCAGGAGTAGGTCTTGTCTATTACATATTGGGTTTATGGAACGGTATCTGAGCTCATTTGAAACTCTTGTTTTATGTATCACCCCACCTCACCTTTCCCGTTAAGCAGCCATAGTGTGTTTTCTGCATGTGTGACTCTGTTCTGTTTTGTAATTCAGTTCAAGTGTAACGGTTTTTACATTCGCTCTATAAGTGACACCATATGAGAAGTGTCCTTTGCTGTGTGACTTATTTCACTTAGAATCGTCGTACCTAAATCCACTCATCATGCTGCTACTAGCCTTATGACATTGATTTCATGGCTGAGTGATATTCCATTGTACATAAGGACCACAACTTTTGTATCCATTTTTCACTTTCCTGGGATATGTAAGGTGGAATGAAGTGGAGGTCCTTGTCAACAGAGCAGCCCTAAACTTTGGGGTGCTTGTGTCTTGCTGATTTTTAATTTTCCCACTTTATACCCCCATGCGTGGAAGTGCCCTATGCTCTCTAAGCTGTGTTTTTTAGATGTTTCAGGACACACCGTACACTTCTCCAGAGTGGCTGTTGGCAATTTACATCCCTCCCATCAGTGTAGCAAGGCTCCCATTTCTCCATGGCCTGTCCTGCATT
The DNA here is from genome assembly GCF_965194825.1 of Balaenoptera physalus. Classification (NCBI taxonomy): domain Eukaryota; kingdom Metazoa; phylum Chordata; class Mammalia; order Artiodactyla; family Balaenopteridae; genus Balaenoptera; species Balaenoptera physalus. The sequence goes on along the minus strand of NW_028126453.1, from coordinate 13,638 downwards.
TCTGGTTTTGACACTTTTTTCAGCATGGCCCTTTTGACCGATGGGAAGCGAGACTTCTTTGTAGCACTGATTTGCCTTTCCAGGTTGCTTGGTTGGCCAAAAAGGGCGTATGCGTTTTTTCCTGAATATATTCAGGAAAAAACGCATACGCCCTTTTTGGCCAAGGGCATCATTGTCAACGTTTTGCCGCTTTTCATGTGCTTTAAAGGCGATTCGAATCTACCTCCTGAAATCTGTTTCCTGCAATTCTGCCTTGATTTCAATTCCTCGTCTTTGCCTTCCCTCAATATATTTGTGGACGAGAGTTATCATTTATAACTCTGCAGGTTTGTGAATTGCAGTGCCCTGAAGCTCCATTTTACAACTCGCTTTTTTGGGAGCTGGCCGCAAAAGCGCAGGATGGCTTCAGGTCCTGTTCTAGTTCCGGGGGGCAGGCTGAGCCTGTGGTTAATTCTTCTTCCTGATGGGAAAATAGAGTGACCCGTGCCTGTCCCAACACCAAGAGCTAGTCTCTCATTTTTTCCCCGTCTTCCCGTTCATCCTCAGGACAAATTGCAACCTGTACGGAACAGGAGGTTAAAGGTGCTGATGCTCCAAGTAGGGAGATTGCTAGTAAAGTGGCTGGAACTGCGAGCCCGAGAACAAGGAGATGAGAAATGAGGTGCGTTTTAGAAACCATTCCCCATCACACGGTGTACCATCTTCTGGGTTTCTCATGCATGTTTTCGATGTAGGAAGATGCCCTTGAACCTGGAGATTTGGGACCCATGCGATGGGTACCACGCAGTATTACTTTAAAGGGTCTGCGTTTGCTCACCCAACCTCACCAAACCTCTCAGCCCCAAGAGTGTCCACCCTTATGTCTCATCCAGCTGTGGGTCTAGATATGGTCAATCCAGTTTGCATCACAGCTCCTGAACGAATTGTGTAAGAATTTCTCTCTCTTTCACTGTCTTTGTTTCATGGGTTTTTAAAAGTAATTTCTTTTTATAATGGGGTTTAGCTGCTTTTCACGGCTGTGTTTATGCCGCTTTACACCCACTTGACACACTAACAGAGAGATATCAATACATAGGTTTTAAGATTATTACTAGTCAGATATATTCTTGTGCGGTGAATCGGGCGTGTTGAGTCCAGTTCTCTGAGCCAGGAGTAGGTCTTGTCTATTACATATTGGGTTTATGGAACGGTATCTGAGCTAATTTGAAACTCTTGTTTTATGTATCACCCCACCTCACCTTTCCCGTTAAGCAGCCATAGTGTGTTTTCTGCATGTGTGACTCTGTTCTGTTTTGTAATTCAGTTCAAGTGTAACGGTTTTTACATTCCCTCTATAAGTGACACCATATGAGAATTGTCCTTTGCTGTGTGACTTATTTCACTTAGAATCGTCGTACCTAAATCCACTCATCATGCTGCTACTAGCCTTATGACATTGATTTCATGGCTGAGTGATAGTCCATTGTACATAAGGACCACAACTTTTGTATCCATTTTTCACTTTCCTGGGATATGTAAGGTGGAATGAAGTGGAGGTCCTTGTCAACAGAGCAGCCCTAAACTTTGGGGTGCTTGTGTCTTGCTGATTTTTAATTTTCCCACTTTATACCCCCATGCGTGGAAGTGCCCTATGCTCTCTAAGCTGTGTTTTTTAGATGTTTCAGGACACACCGTACACTTCTCCAGAGTGGCTGTTGGCAATTTACATCCCGCCCATCAGTGTAGCAAGGCTCCCATTTCTCCATGGCCTGTCCTGCATTTCTGGTTTTGACACTTTTTTCAGCATGGCCCTTTTGACCGATGGGAAGCGAGACTTCTTTGTAGCGCTGATTTGCCTTTCCAGGTTGCTTGGTTGGCCAAAAAGGGCGTATGCGTTTTTTCCTGAATATATTCAGGAAAAAACGCATACGCCCTTTTTGGCCAAGGGCATCATTGTCAACGTTTTGCCGCTTTTCATGTGCTTTAAAGGCGATTCGAATCTACCTCCTGAAATCTGTTTCCTTCAATTCTGCCTTGATTTCAATTCCTCGTCTTTGCCTTCCCTCAATATATTTGTGGACGAGAGTTATCATTTATAACTCTGCAGGTTTGTGAATTGCAGTGCCCTGAAGCTCCATTTTACAACTCGCTTTTTTGGGAGCTGGCCGCAAAAGCGCAGGATGGCTTCAGGCCCTGTTCTGGTTCCGGGGGTTAGGCTGAGCCTGTGGTTAATTCTTCTTCCTGATGGGAAAATAGAGTGACCCGTGCCTGTCCCAACACCAAGAGCTAGTCTCTCATTTTTTCCCCGTCTTCCCGTTCATCCTCAGGACAAATTGCAACCTGTACGGAACAGGAGGTTAAAGGTGCTGATGCTCCAAGTAGGGAGATTGCTAGTAAAGTGGCTGGAACTGCGAGCCCGAGAACAAGGAGATGAGAAATGAGGTGCGTTTTAGAAACCTTTCCCCATCACACGGTGTACCATCTTCTGGGTTTCTCATGCATGTTTTCGATGTAGGAAGATGCCCTTGAACCTGGAGATTTGGGACCCATGCGATGGGTACCACGCAGTATTACTTTAAAGGGTCTGCGTTTGCTCACCCAACCTCACCAAACCTCTCAGCCCCAAGAGTGTCCACCCTTATGTCTCATCCAGCTGTGGGTCTAGATATGGTCAATCCAGTTTGCATCACAGCCCCTGAACGAATTGTGTAAGAATTTCTCTCTCTTTCACTGTCTTTGTTTCATGGGTTTTTAAAAGTAATTTCTTTTTATAATGGGGTTTAGCTGCTTTTCACGGCTGTGTTTATGCCGCTTTACACCCACTTGACACACTAACAGTGAGATATCAATACATAGGTTTTAAGATTATTACTAGTCAGATATATTCTTGTGCGGTGAATCGGGCGTGTTGAGTCCAGTTCTCTGAGCAAGGAGTAGGTCTTGTCTATTACATATTGGGTTTATGGAACGGTATCTGAGCTCATTTGAAACTCTTGTTTTATGTATCACCCCACCTCACCTTTCCCGTTAAGCAGCCATAGTGTGTTTTCTGCATGTGTGACTCTGTTCTGTTTTGTAATTCAGTTCAAGTGTAACGGTTTTTACATTCCCTCTATAAGTGACACCATATGAGAAGTGTCCTTTTCTGTGTGACTTATTTCACTTAGAATCTTCGTACCTAAATCCACTCATCATGCTGCTACTAGCCTTATGACATTGATTTCATGGCTGAGTGATATTCCATTGTACATAAGGACCACAACTTTTGTATCCATTTTTCACTTTCCTGGCATATGTAAGGTGGAATGAAGTGGAGGTCCTTGTCAACAGAGCAGCCCTAAACTTTGGGGTGCTTGTGTCTTGCTGATTTTTAATTTTCCCACTTTATACCCCCATGCGTGGAAGTGCCCTATGCTCTCTAAGCTGTGTTTTTTAGATGTTTCAGGACACACCGTACACTTCTCCAGAGTGGCTGTTGGCAATTTACATCCCGCCCATCAGTGTAGCAAGGCTCCCATTTCTCCATGGCCTGTCTTGCATTTCTGGTTTTGACACTTTTTTCAGCATGGCCCTTTTGACCGATGGGAAGCGAGACTTCTTTGTAGCGCTGATTTGCCTTTCCAGGTTGCTTGGTTGGCCAAAAAGGGCGTATGCGTTTTTTCCTGAATATATTCAGGAAAAAACGCATACGCCCTTTTTGGCCAAGGGCATCATTGTCAACGTTTTGCCGCTTTTCATGTGCTTTAAAGGCGATTCGAATCTACCTCCTGAAATCTGTTTCCTGCAATTCTGACTTGATTTCAATTCCTCGTCTTTGCCTTCCCTCAATATATTTGTGGACGAGAGTTATCATTTATAACTCTGCAGGTTTGTGAATTGCAGTGCCCTGAAGCTCCATTTTACAACTCGCTTTTTTGGGAGCTGGCCGCAAAAGCGCAGGATGGCTTCAGGTCCTGTTCTAGTTCCGGGGGGCAGGCTGAGCCTGTGGTTAATTCTTCTTCCTGATGGGAAAATAGAGTGACCTGTGCCTGTCCCAACACCAAGAGCTAGTCTCTCATTTTTTCCCCGTCTTCCCGTTCATCCTCAGGACAAATTGCAACCTGTACGGAGCAGGAGGTTAAAGGTGCTGATGCTCCAAGTAGGGAGATTGCTAGTAAAGTGGCTGGAATTGCGAGCCCGAGAACAAGGAGATGAGAAATGAGGTGCGTTTTAGAAACCATTCCCCATCACACGGTGTACCATCTTCTGGGTTTCTCATGCATGTTTTCGATGTAGGAAGATGCCCTTGAACCTGGAGATTTGGGACCCATGCGATGGGTACCACGCAGTATTACTTTAAAGGGTCTGCGTTTGCTCACCCAACCTCACCAAACCTCTCAGCCCCAAGAGTGTCCACCCTTATGTCTCATCCAGCTGTGGGTCTAGATATGGTCAATCCAGTTTGCATCACAGCTCCTGAACGAATTGTGTAAGAATTTCTCTCTCTTTCACTGTCTTTGTTTCATGGGTTTTTAAAAGTAATTTCTTTTTATAATGGGGTTTAGCTGCTTTTCACGGCTGTGTTTATGCCGCTTTACACCCACTTGACACACTAACAGAGAGATATCAATACATAGGTTTTAAGATTATTACTAGTCAGATATATTCTTGTGCGGTGAATCGGGCGTGTTGAGTCCAGTTCTCTGAGCCAGGAGTAGGTCTTGTCTATTACATATTGGGTTTATGGAACGGTATCTGAGCTAATTTGAAACTCTTGTTTTATGTATCACCCCACCTCACCTTTCCCGTTAAGCAGCCATAGTGTGTTTTCTGCATGTGTGACTCTGTTCTGTTTTGTAATTCAGTTCAAGTGTAACGGTTTTTACATTCCCTCTATAAGTGACACCATATGAGAAGTGTCCTTTGCTGTGTGACTTATTTCACTTAGAATCGTCGTACCTAAATCCACTCATCATGCTGCTACTAGCCTTATGACATTGATTTCATGGCTGAGTGATAGTCCATTGTACATAAGGACCACAACTTTTGTATCCATTTTTCACTTTCCTGGCATATGTAAGGTGGAATGAAGTGGAGGTCCTTGTCAACAGAGCAGCCCTAAACTTTGGGGTGCTTGTGTCTTGCTGATTTTTAATTTTCCCACTTTATACCCCCATGCGTGGAAGTGCCCTATGCTCTCTAAGCTGTGTTTTTTAGATGTTTCAGGACACACCGTACACTTCTCCAGAGTGGCTGTTGGCAATTTACATCCCGCCCATCAGTGTAGCAAGGCTCCCATTTCTCCATGGCCTGTCCTGCATTTCTGGTTTTGACACTTTTTTCAGCATGGCCCTTTTGACCGATGGGAAGCGAGACTTCTTTGTAGCGCTGATTTGCCTTTCCAGGTTGCTTGGTTGGCCAAAAAGGGCGTATGCGTTTTTTCCTGAATATATTCAGGAAAAAACGCATACGCCCTTTTTGGCCAAGGGCATCATTGTCAACGTTTTGCCGCTTTTCATGTGCTTTAAAGGCGATTCGAATCTACCTCCTGAAATCTGTTTCCTGCAATTCTGCCTTGATTTCAATTCCTCGTCTTTGCCTTCCCTCAATATATTTGTGGACGAGAGTTATCATTTATAACTCTGCAGGTTTGTGAATTGCAGTGCCCTGAAGCTCCATTTTACAACTCGCTTTTTTGGGAGCTGGCCGCAAAAGCGCAGGATGGCTTCAGGCCCTGTTCTGGTTCCGGGGGTCAGTCTGAGCCTGTGGTTAATTCTTCTTCCTGATGGGAAAATAGAGTGACCCGTGCCTGTCCCAACACCAAGAGCTAGTCTCTCATTTTTTCCCCGTCTTCCCGTTCATCCTCAGGACAAATTGCAACCTGTACGGAACAGGAGGTTAAAGGTGCTGATGCTCCAAGTAGGGAGATTGCTAGTAAAGTGGCTGGAATTGCGAGCCCGAGAACAAGGAGATGAGAAATGAGGTGCGTTTTAGAAACCTTTCCCCATCACACGGTGTACCATCTTCTGTGTTTCTCATGCATGTTTTCGATGTAGGAAGATGCCCTTGAACCTGGAGATTTGGGACCCATGCGATGGGTACCACGCAGTATTACTTTAAAGGGTCTGCGTTTGCTCACCCAACCTCACCAAACCTCTCAGCCCCAAGAGTGTCCACCCTTATGTCTCATCCAGCTGTGGGTCTAGATATGGTCAATCCAGTTTGCATCACAGCCCCTGAACGAATTGTGTAAGAATTTCTCTCTCTTTCACTCTCTTTGTTTCATGGGTTTTTAAAAGTAATTTCTTTTTATAATGGGGTTTAGCTGCTTTTCACGGCTGTGTTTATGCCGCTTTACACCCACTTGACACACTAACAGAGAGATATCAATACATAGGTTTTAAGATTATTACTAGTCAGATATATTCTTGTGCGGTGAATCGGGCGTGTTGAGTCCAGTTCTCTGAGCCAGGAGTAGGTCTTGTCTATTACATATTGGGTTTATGGAACGGTATCTGAGCTAATTTGAAACTCTTGTTTTATTTATCACCCCACCTTACCTTTCCCGTTAAGCAGCCATAGTGTGTTTTCTGCATGTGTGACTCTGTTCTGTTTTGTAATTCAGTTCAAGTGTAACGGTTTTTACATTCCCTCTATAAGTGACACCATATGAGAAGTGTCCTTTTCTGTGTGACTTATTTCACTTAGAATCGTCGTACCTAAATCCACTCATCATGCTGCTACTAGCCTTATGACATTGATTTCATGGCTGAGTGATATTCCATTGTACATAAGGACCACAACTTTTGTATCCATTTTTCACTTTCCTGGGATATGTAAGGTGGAATGAAGTGGAGGTCCTTGTCAACAGAGCAGCCCTAAACTTTGGGGTGCTTGTGTCTTGCTGATTTTTAATTTTCCCACTTTATACCCCCATGCGTGGAAGTGCCCTATGCTCTCTAAGCTGTGTTTTTTAGATGTTTCAGGACACACCGTACACTTCTCCAGAGTGGCTGTTGGCAATTTACATCCCGCCCATCAGTGTAGCAAGGCTCCCATTTCTCCATGGCCTGTCCTGCATTTCTGGTTTTGACACTTTTTTCAGCATGGCCCTTTTGACCGATGGGAAGCGAGACTTCTTTGTAGCGCTGATTTGCCTTTCCAGGTTGCTTGGTTGGCCAAAAAGGGCGTATGCATTTTTTCCTGAATATATTCAGGAAAAAACGCATACGCCCTTTTTGGCCAAGGGCATCATTGTCAACGTTTTGCCGCTTTTCATGTGCTTTAAAGGCGATTCGAATCTACCTCCTGAAATCTGTTTCCTGCAATTCTGCCTTGATTTCAATTCCTCGTCTTTGCCTTCCCTCAATATATTTGTGGACGAGAGTTATCATTTATAACTCTGCAGGTTTGTGAATTGCAGTGCCCTGAAGCTCCATTTTACAACTCGCTTTTTTGGGAGCTGGCCGCAAAAGCGCAGGATGGCTTCAGGCCCTGTTCTGGTTCCGGGGGTCAGGCTGAGCCTGTGGTTAATTCTTCTTCCTGATGGGAAAATAGAGTGACCCGTGCCTGTCCCAACACCAAGAGCTAGTCTCTCATTTTTTCCCCGTCTTCCCGTTCATCCTCAGGACAAATTGCAACCTGTACGGAACAGGAGGTTAAAGGTGCTGATGCTCCAAGTAGGGAGATTGCTAGTAAAGTGGCTGGAATTGCGAGCCCGAAAACAAGGAGATGAGAAATGAGGTGCGTTTTAGAAACCTTTCCCCATCACACGGTGTACCATCTTCTGGGTTTCTCATGCATGTTTTCGATGTAGGAAGATGCCCTTGAACCTGGAGATTTGGGACCCATGCGATGGGTACCACGCAGTATTACTTTAAAGGGTCTGCGTTTGCTCACCCAACCTCACCAAACCTCTCAGCCCCAAGAGTGTCCACCCTTATGTCTCATCCAGCTGTGGGTCTAGATATGGTCAATCCAGTTTGCATCACAGCCCCTGAACGAATTGTGTAAGAATTTCTCTCTCTTTCACTGTCTTTGTTTCATGGGTTTTTAAAAGTAATTTCTTTTTATAATGGGGTTTAGCTGCTTTTCACGGCTGTGTTTATGCCGCTTTACACCCACTTGACACACTAACAGAGAGATATCAATACATAGGTTTTAAGATTATTACTAGTCAGATATATTCTTGTGCAGTGAATCGGGCGTGTTGAGTCCAGTTCTCTGAGCCAGGAGTAGGTCTTGTCTATTACATATTGGGTTTATGGAACGGTATCTGAGCTAATTTGAAACTCTTGTTTTATGTATCACCCCACCTCACCTTTCCCGTTAAGCAGCCATAGTGTGTTTTCTGCATGTGTGACTCTGTTCTGTTTTGTAATTCAGTTCAAGTGTAACGGTTTTTACATTCGCTCTATAAGTGACACCATATGAGAAGTGTCCTTTTCTGTGTGACTTATTTCACTTAGAATCGTCGTACCTAAATCCACTCATCATGCTGCTACTAGCCTTATGACATTGATTTCATGGCTGAGTGATATTCCATTGTACATAAGGACCACAACTTTTGTATCCATTTTTCACTTTCCTGGGATATGTAAGGTGGAATGAAGTGGAGGTCCTTGTCAACAGAGCAGCCCTAAACTTTGGGGTGCGTGTGTCTTGCTGATTTTTAATTTTCCCACTTTATACCCCCATGCGTGGAAGTGCCCTATGCTCTCTAAGCTGTGTTTTTTAGATGTTTCAGGACACACCGTACACTTCTCCAGAGTGGCTGTTGGCAATTTACATCCCGCCCATCAGTGTAGCAAGGCTCCCATTTCTCCATGGCCTGTCCTGCATTTCTGGTTTTGACACTTTTTTCAGCATGGCCCTTTTGACCGATGGGAAGCGAGACTTCTTTGTAGCGCTGATTTGCCTTTCCAGGTTGCTTGGTTGGCCAAAAAGGGCGTATGCGTTTTTTCCTGAATATATTCAGGAAAAAACGCATACGCCCTTTTTGGCCAAGGGCATCATTGTCAACGTTTTGCCGCTTTTCATGTGCTTTAAAGGCGATTCGAATCTACCTCCTGAAATCTGTTTCCTGCAATTCTGCCTTGATTTCAATTCCTCGTCTTTGCCTTCCCTCAATATATTTGTGGACGAGAGTTATCATTTATAACTCTGCAGGTTTGTGAATTGCAGTGCCCTGAAGCTCCATTTTACAACTCGCTTTTTTGGGAGCTGGCCGCAAAAGCGCAGAATGGCTTCAGGCCCTGTTCTGGTTCCGGGGGTCAGGCTGAGCCTGTGGTTAATTCTTCTTCCTGATGGGAAAATAGAGTGACCCGTGCCTGTCCCAACACCAAGAGCCAGTCTCTCATTTTTTCCCCGTCTTCCCGTTCATCCTCAGGACAAATTGCAACCTGTACGGAACAGGAGGTTAAAGGTGCTGATGCTCCAAGTAGGGAGATTGCTAGTAAAGTGGCTGGAATTGCGAGCCCGAGAACAAGGAGATGAGAAATGAGGTGCGTTTTAGAAACCTTTCCCCATCACACGGTGTACCATCTTCTGGGTTTCTCATGCATGTTTTCGATGTAGGAAGATGCCCTTGAACCTGGAGATTTGGGACCCATGCGATGGGTACCACGCAGTATTACTTTAAAGGGTCTGCGTTTGCTCACCCAACCTCACCAAACCTCTCAGCCCCAAGAGTGTCCACCCTTATGTCTCATCCAGCTGTGGGTCTAGATATGGTCAATCCAGTTTGCATCACAGCCCCTGAACGAATTGTGTAAGAATTTCTCTCTCTTTCACTGTCTTTGTTTCATGGGTTTTTAAAAGTAATTTCTTTTTATAATGGGGTTTAGCTGCTTTTCACGGCTGTGTTTATGCCGCTTTACACCCACTTGACACACTAACAGTGAGATATCAATACATAGGTTTTAAGATTATTACTAGTCAGATATATTCTTGTGCGGTGAATCGGGCGTGTTGAGTCCAGTTCTCTGAGCAAGGAGTAGGTCTTGTCTATTACATATTGGGTTTATGGAACGGTATCTGAGCTCATTTGAAACTCTTGTTTTATGTATCACCCCACCTCACCTTTCCCGTTAAGCAGCCATAGTGTGTTTTCTGCATGTGTGACTCTGTTCTGTTTTGTAATTCAGTTCAAGTGTAACGGTTTTTACATTCCCTCTATAAGTGACACCATATGAGAAGTGTCCTTTTCTGTGTGACTTATTTCACTTAGAATCTTCGTACCTAAATCCACTCATCATGCTGCTACTAGCCTTATGACATTGATTTCATGGCTGAGTGATATTCCATTGTACATAAGGACCACAACTTTTGTATCCATTTTTCACTTTCCTGGCATATGTAAGGTGGAATGAAGTGGAGGTCCTTGTCAACAGAGCAGCCCTAAACTTTGGGGTGCTTGTGTCTTGCTGATTTTTAATTTTCCCACTTTATACCCCCATGCGTGGAAGTGCCCTATGCTCTCTAAGCTGTGTTTTTTAGATGTTTCAGGACACACCGTACACTTCTCCAGAGTGGCTGTTGGCAATTTACATCCCGCCCATCAGTGTAGCAAGGCTCCCATTTCTCCATGGCCTGTCCTGCATTTCTGGTTTTGACACTTTTTTCAGCATGGCCCTTTTGACCGATGGGAAGCGAGACTTCTTTGTAGCGCTGATTTGCCTTTCCAGGTTGCTTGGTTGGCCAAAAAGGGCGTATGCGTTTTTTCCTGAATATATTCAGGAAAAAACGCATACGCCCTTTTTGGCCAAGGGCATCATTGTCAACGTTTTGCCGCTTTTCATGTGCTTTAAAGGCGATTCGAATCTACCTCCTGAAATCTGTTTCCTGCAATTCTGACTTGATTTCAATTCCTCGTCTTTGCCTTCCCTCAATATATTTGTGGACGAGAGTTATCATTTATAACTCTGCAGGTTTGTGAATTGCAGTGCCCTGAAGCTCCATTTTACAACTCGCTTTTTTGGGAGCTGGCCGCAAAAGCGCAGGATGGCTTCAGGTCCTGTTCTAGTTCCGGGGGGCAGGCTGAGCCTGTGGTTAATTCTTCTTCCTGATGGGAAAATAGAGTGACCTGTGCCTGTCCCAACACCAAGAGCTAGTCTCTCATTTTTTCCCCGTCTTCCCGTTCATCCTCAGGACAAATTGCAACCTGTACGGAGCAGGAGGTTAAAGGTGCTGATGCTCCAAGTAGGGAGATTGCTAGTAAAGTGGCTGGAATTGCGAGCCCGAGAACAAGGAGATGAGAAATGAGGTGCGTTTTAGAAACCATTCCCCATCACACGGTGTACCATCTTCTGGGTTTCTCATGCATGTTTTCGATGTAGGAAGATGCCCTTGAACCTGGAGATTTGGGACCCATGCGATGGGTACCACGCAGTATTACTTTAAAGGGTCTGCGTTTGCTCACCCAACCTCACCAAACCTCTCAGCCCCAAGAGTGTCCACCCTTATGTCTCATCCAGCTGTGGGTCTAGATATGGTCAATCCAGTTTGCATCACAGCTCCTGAACGAATTGTGTAAGAATTTCTCTCTCTTTCACTGTCTTTGTTTCATGGGTTTTTAAAAGTAATTTCTTTTTATAATGGGGTTTAGCTGCTTTTCACGGCTGTGTTTATGCCGCTTTACACCCACTTGACACACTAACAGAGAGATATCAATACATAGGTTTTAAGATTATTACTAGTCAGATATATTCTTGTGCGGTGAATCGGGCGTGTTGAGTCCAGTTCTCTGAGCCAGGAGTAGGTCTTGTCTATTACATATTGGGTTTATGGAACGGTATCTGAGCTAATTTGAAACTCTTGTTTTATGTATCACCCCACCTCACCTTTCCCGTTAAGCAGCCATAGTGTGTTTTCTGCATGTGTGACTCTGTTCTGTTTTGTAATTCAGTTCAAGTGTAACGGTTTTTACATTCCCTCTATAAGTGACACCATATGAGAAGTGTCCTTTGCTGTGTGACTTATTTCACTTAGAATCGTCGTACCTAAATCCACTCATCATGCTGCTACTAGCCTTATGACATTGATTTCATGGCTGAGTGATAGTCCATTGTACATAAGGACCACAACTTTTGTATCCATTTTTCACTTTCCTGGCATATGTAAGGTGGAATGAAGTGGAGGTCCTTGTCAACAGAGCAGCCCTAAACTTTGGGGTGCTTGTGTCTTGCTGATTTTTAATTTTCCCACTTTATACCCCCATGCGTGGAAGTGCCCTATGCTCTCTAAGCTGTGTTTTTTAGATGTTTCAGGACACACCGTACACTTCTCCAGAGTGGCTGTTGGCAATTTACATCCCGCCCATCAGTGTAGCAAGGCTCCCATTTCTCCATGGCCTGTCCTGCATTTCTGGTTTTGACACTTTTTTCAGCATGGCCCTTTTGACCGATGGGAAGCGAGACTTCTTTGTAGCGCTGATTTGCCTTTCCAGGTTGCTTGGTTGGCCAAAAAGGGCGTATGCGTTTTTTCCTGAATATATTCAGGAAAAAACGCATACGCCCTTTTTGGCCAAGGGCATCATTGTCAACGTTTTGCCGCTTTTCATGTGCTTTAAAGGCGATTCGAATCTACCTCCTGAAATCTGTTTCCTGCAATTCTGCCTTGATTTCAATTCCTCGTCTTTGCCTTCCCTCAATATATTTGTGGACGAGAGTTATCATTTATAACTCTGCAGGTTTGTGAATTGCAGTGCCCTGAAGCTCCATTTTACAACTCGCTTTTTTGGGAGCTGGCCGCAAAAGCGCAGGATGGCTTCAGGCCCTGTTCTGGTTCCGGGGGTCAGTCTGAGCCTGTGGTTAATTCTTCTTCCTGATGGGAAAATAGAGTGACCCGTGCCTGTCCCAACACCAAGAGCTAGTCTCTCATTTTTTCCCCGTCTTCCCGTTCATCCTCAGGACAAATTGCAACCTGTACGGAACAGGAGGTTAAAGGTGCTGATGCTCCAAGTAGGGAGATTGCTAGTAAAGTGGCTGGAATTGCGAGCCCGAGAACAAGGAGATGAGAAATGAGGTGCGTTTTAGAAACCTTTCCCCATCACACGGTGTACCATCTTCTGGGTTTCTCATGCATGTTTTCGATGTAGGAAGATGCCCTTGAACCTGGAGATTTGGGACCCATGCGATGGGTACCACGCAGTATTACTTTAAAGGGTCTGCGTTTGCTCACCCAACCTCACCAAACCTCTCAGCCCCAAGAGTGTCCACCCTTATGTCTCATCCAGCTGTGGGTCTAGATATGGTCAATCCAGTTTGCATCACAGCCCCTGAACGAATTGTGTAAGAATTTCTCTCTCTTTCACTCTCTTTGTTTCATGGGTTTTTAAAAGTAATTTCTTTTTATAATGGGGTTTAGCTGCTTTTCACGGCTGTGTTTATGCCGCTTTACACCCACTTGACACACTAACAGAGAGATATCAATACATAGGTTTTAAGATTATTACTAGTCAGATATATTCTTGTGCGGTGAATCGGGCGTGTTGAGTCCAGTTCTCTGAGCCAGGAGTAGGTCTTGTCTATTACATATTGGGTTTATGGAACGGTATCTGAGCTAATTTGAAACTCTTGTTTTATGTATCACCCCACCTTACCTTTCCCGTTAAGCAGCCATAGTGTGTTTTCTGCATGTGTGACTCTGTTCTGTTTTGTAATTCAGTTCAAGTGTAACGGT